>NC_134520.1:15498315-16115046 GCF_027942865.1 Odontesthes bonariensis | reverse complement strand
TTTTCCCCATTATGAGTTAGATGAAAACTTTCTGTTCAGCATCCAAAGGCCTTGTATGGTGTACAGACTATCAGTGATTTGTGGTTCAGGTTATACAAAATAATTGACTTGATCTGAGAATGTTTTGAAATTTGTAGCTGCTACCTCAGAAAATACCTCAGAGTGTCTGTTTTGGATTTGAAATACGTTCAGAGGTGAGTAAGGCTAAAGTAAAAGAGAGACATTTAAAGTACAATTTATCTTTAAACTAGAAGGTTACTTGGAGAGCTAATCCTCCAGCAGCATCAATGCCCCATTTCGCCGTTTCGAAGAAAATGATCCAGATCGGAATCAAAATTAGCTGAGATCTTCTTTCCTCCGTTTCATCACAATAGGTTTCATGAAACTCTGCAAAGGTTTTGCATAATCCTGTAATCCTACTTCCAAATTTCGTTAGATGCAAAACTGTCATAAACACTGACCGTCTTCAACTTTAAAAAAATACTAGAACATCTAAAGCTCAGTTCATAGTAACAATAGTCATCCTTGCACAAGGCGGAATGCATCAAAACTGTTGTCCGTTCTGCTGCTGTCTGGTGTGTTTTAGTGTTGTTCAGATGGACATGCACCTCCCAAATTTTGTGGCCTGGTGTTTGAGCAGCACAGATGCTACCTTTGCAAAGTGGATGAGATTCAAAGGAAATGCATCTTATCCATTAAAAGATTATTCCATTTTATTATCATTTAGGAGAACCAGGTCAAGCTGTTGCATTTGAAATGACCAAACCACTGCCATCAGATGATCAAATAGCTGCTGCTTTTCCTGGTTTAAAAAAAATAAAAAAATAAATAAAAAAAGGTAGCTCTGGCAAAGCTGTGTCATTTTCAAGACAAAACTGTAAAAGGGTGCCTGCTAAATATAGCAAAATGCACTCTGTAGAATATGTCTAACCAGTGTGAGAAGCAAACATAGAGTAATACGTACATTACGCAGTTTTTCACCAGTTAAAATGGAAATGGAAACTAATTTTGCTTTTCTACAAAATGAGAAAAAAGCTTTTGATTAAAAAAAGGTTGGAAAGGATTGGAAATCAATCTCTGTATGGAAGCTGCAAGCTCTGTAAAGGTGAGAAACGTGTTTGTTTTAAAAGTATAATCTTCTATTTTTAAACATAAAACCAATATTTCATGGCAATGAACACAGCTGTAAAGCATTTTAAGTGTCTCATAACTAAAAACCCTGCTTTCAGATCCAATCACAGCTGTTATCATAATGCATTTTTTTCAAAAAGGAGAAGCCTTCAGCCAGAGTACGGAAATTTCAGAGCAAAACCAAAAAAAAACGCGAGTTAGACTGAAGGACTGAGACAGACTGGGAGAGGAAGAGAGGAGAAGGGGGAGGATGTAAAAAAAAAAAAAAGGATAAAGGGAGAGTCGGCAGAACAAAGAGACAGGGGGAGGAGGCAGAATAAGATCAATCTGTGAGGAGGTGAAACCAGATCAGCACCTTCACCTTTCCAATGACTCAATATTTTGTTCCTGATCTTCTTTCCGTGACTTTACCTTTAAATTGAGGGCGCTGTGTGTGAGCTAGGACTTCAGGGCAGAGAAAGTTTGAGGAAACTATCTCACAACTGTGCTCGCTGACTAATCAACACCCACCTGTTTCTCAGCTCCCTATTACACATGTCACTCTGATACATTACCTCCATTTCTATAGTAGCTAACCTGAGCTCCATATGGCTGAAAGTCTGATGAACAGCTTTAACCCGCCACTCTCGAATAAAAACCTTTGCACTGCCCTCTGTCATATCAACCACACTAACTTGTCACCAACTTGTGCGTCATATGCCTACCTAAACCAGGTCAACAAGCAAGAGGCTAAAATTTTCATTCACTTATACTGACCTCACTTATCTTATTATATACAGTAAATCAATAAGGGATTGAGGAGATAACAATAAATTTGCTGTTATTTCACTGTCGTCAAACCTTTTTTCCTGCTTACCACTAAACCCTCCCCATTGACTGCAACTCATGTGACATCTCAGCAAACCCACGCCCCCATTCTAAAGTCAAAGCCTCTGAACCTTTCCTCCTGTTTCACCGATATCTGGGTACTGACAAAGGTTTGAAAAAAGCTGGCAATTAATACTGAAAAACAAAACATTTTACAGATTTCAAAAGTTCCCGTTTGTGGTGCTCTTCTTTTTTTTTTTTTTTTTAGGTGAGAGAAATGATTTTAGAGGCCCCCCATGAAACATTCTGCTATAACCAGCCGATTTTTCAATAGGTACTTGTGCCTCATTTTAAAGAGAGGAAAAATCCCTGCTGACGTCAAGTTTACCTTTTGTAGAGATTTGAGTCATTTCAATCTAGTAATCATAAAGCTGAAAAAACATTATTTTTATTCAACTCAACGTTTTTATGAACACAAAAGTCAATACTGTAAGTACGGCTTATGTGGAAAAGCCAGGAGAATGATTTGGGCTTACCTCAAATTCAGAATGGATGTACGAGAGAAATTCTATAAAAACTAAGCCACGGTGACTGTGAAAGAACTCTTTAAATATCCATTTATATTTACATCTTTATTTCTAAAATATCCCATATCTGGAGGTTTTAGAAGATGTTATTTCCTAACACTGGATTCAATACAGCCGAATGGAGGGACAGCATTTCATTTGTTCAAATGGTTTGAGAACAAGTCAATTTGAGTTTATTAGATGGAAAAGGAATCAGTCATTCTGAGCCAAAAATAAACCAAAAATCAAGCTTTTTTTTTTGTTTTTTTGCACATCAACCTCCTCTGTCCGCTACCTCCGTTTTCTCCACTTCCGTCTTTCTTTTAGAGCTTTGTCTATCTGTATATCTCTATACAGTTTTCTCTCAAATATTTTAAGTAAAAACAGACCTATCTGCCGTTTCCTGGTAAATTCCCCTAATCCGAGACTCTACAAGGTCTAAAGAGGACTCCCACAACAAACAGAAGAATTTAGGGAAGAAAAAGGTACAGAGGTGAAGTTGGAGAGGGGTAAACACAGGGAGAAAGAGGTAAGCCTAAGAGGAAAGGACACCATCCTGCCCTATAATCCCACTCTATCCCACTTCAATCCTGACAGCGGTAACCCATTGTTATTGCTGTGAATGGAAGCATCACCATGTAGAGCACTTAAGAGCACTCCTACACCTCTTTATTCTAGATGGCTGCTTTCACTTCTGTTTCAGCGAAGTCTTAGAGTTATTCTGCTTTGTAATCTGTCTGAATCGATAAAAACAAACTCAAACTCAGCTGGTCTCTGTGCTTTTATTAAAGTTAACCACCCCCAAAAAATAATAATATTAAAAAAAATAAAAAATCACAGCAAGGACTAGCCATAAAATCTAAAGCTAAATTTTTCACTCTTTCCTTTTCATATTAAAGCCACTTTGTGTAATGGGAGTTGTGAGGTGTTTTATTGACTCTAAGCAACTCATTGTAAAAAGTTTGTCAATGACCCATTAGGAGTCATAATTTCTGAAAAGACCTTTCGCCCACTGCTGTATGCACAAGTGATGATTTCCATTTAATTGTTCGATGCTTTTCTCTCTGACACACCAAAACAAAATTGAGTTCATTATGAGCTGAGCTATCCAAATGCTTGTCTACTTATAGTTGATTGCAGTAAATGCAGTACAGGCCTGCTACAACTGACCAGAATTTGGGAATAAATTAAATTCAAATCAATAGTCAAATTCGGGGTTAAGTGGCAGTACCAGTTAGCAAGGTTTCGCTGTTTAAAATAATTATTCAGCTCAAAGCCCTGGACTAATTTAGTCTAATCTAGTTAAATGCAGTTGCACTGAAATGAAAATTATCATCACAAATTAGAGAGAAAACAGACCATGTCTTTGAGAGACAATTTCACATTATACAAAGTGACTAAAGAAAAGTGACATTACACAGCAATTTGTGGCCAAAAGTGATTCGGGTCCAAGCAGAGGTTTTAAACTTTGGTTTAAAACTCTGGTTTCCTCAGAAGTCAAATCCCCCAGGGATATTATCCATGATTCCACCTGTCTGCCACCTCACACTCAATGCTTGTTTCTTACCATCATTTCTTCCACTTTACTTTGACAAGGTTGAGATGAAGTACATGAAAGCATGTGTTTACTAGATTTGCTTGCACTGCATGAGAGAGACAAGTTGGAAGTATAAAGGGTGGTGTGGGGAGATGGGGGTGATCAGAAAAATAGGCAAGCAGAAAAAAAGCTAGGTGCAAGATGCCTCATTACTCTGGTAGATTATTATTAGGCAAATATGCAGCACTGAGCAATAGTCTTGGGTTACTTCTTATTTATTATATTCCAATGAGCCAGACTGAAGTTTTCTTTGGACATTGGTGCAATCCTTGTACCTAACCTCTTTCAGAAAGATGTTGGTTTGTTTCTTTTTTTTCTAATCCACTTAACACTGTCCAGTGAATCAATCAAGGATGAACAAATAAATAAAAAAAAGGCACCTAACCAAAGGGATGAACCAACGTTGTGTCTGTGTTTAACAGACAACTTAGAGCTTTGGAATGTCCGTCAAGAAGTTTTAAGAACTATTCCTGAAGTCTACTTAAAGAAATCCCGAGGGAGCTGTTCTAAGAGGGTTCAGGCTGTGATGAAGAATAAAGGTGGTAAGACCAATTCTTGACTTTCAAGCTCATTAGAACTGAATAACATACATTTTTCAATGACATGTTGCATCCATTTCCCATTTTCCTGGAAATATATACCGAAATAATGAGTGGCTTAAGACTTTTGCATAGTCGTGTGTGTGGGGGACGTGCAAAAGCTGTAAAGTGTGAGAAAAAGAGAAAGATAGTTGGCTGCCAAGCCCTCTTTTCAACCATCACCTTGGATATCAAAGACCTATCTTCTTGTTCTGCCTCCAGCACTTCTCTTCAGTTTGAAAGAAGGAATAGGAAAGTGGGAGGGAAGGGGAGGTCTGCAAGAGGAAGATGACTGGAAAAAAATGCTTTTTTTTTTCTCCTTATAGCCACCCTGATCCTGTCTCACTCATTAAAAACAAGCTTCCATCACATTCTCGACATGCAAGCAAACAAAGCAGAGAGAGGCCACACACACACACTCTCCACACATGCACAATAACCATCAGCTTCAAGTGAATCATGGAGTTAATGAAGCAGAGGTCACTCACTCTCACCCGAACAGCCCAAGGGGAGTCAGTGATGTGACCTTGATCTGAGCGACTTATTCATACTACTTGGGCCAATCATCTCCATTATCACCTCTTCTATTCTCCTCGCTTTATTCTCTCCTACTCACATGCTCTCACACACACCCACACACACACACACACACACAAAGATAACGCTCTTCCCCTTCTTAACCTGAAAGAAGGATTAAAGAGTGAAAAAAAAAAAATCATAGATATGCAGCATAATCTTTAGTGCTGAACTCAGCTGACTGCAGCGCAGAGAGTGCTTCACCGAAAGTTCAGAACAAAAAGTTTCTCCCTAAAATTCGGCTCATAAAATCCACTGATGAGCATCTGCCTGAAAATGTCTACACATTTTTAGCATTGGGTTTGCAATTCAAACGTCAGTTTGTGCAGACCGTGGACCATGGAAACTACACTGAAGTATTTTAAATAAGCAGAAGCATTGAGGGTGGTTCTGAGAGAAAAATACACCACCAGAAAAGGGGAAAGAGTGAAAAGATTGGAGTGTTGCGAGGTTGAAAATCCATCATGTCAGCCACTATAAAAAAAAAAAAAAAAAAAAAAAAACACATTTTGTATTGTACAGTAAAGGTGTTAACTTAGAAGGATTCTGATTTCTCCTCGTCTTTAAGAAGCAATTCAATTGGAGTCCAATCAGTTGAGTGCAATTCAATTCAATTCAATTTGAGTGCCAAATTAACGCTAGTTGAAATTTTGATAGCTTTCACAATTTTTTGTGAAATGTAAGTAGGACACAGACGGGCACATAAAGATCGAGCAGTGGGTGAGGGGACTAACTGACAGAAACTGAGAAAAGTGAAAGTCGATGGGATGTTGCATCAAGTCAAGCTTCTCTTTATGGTAAACTGCACGCCATATATCTCCCGTTTGACATGACACAAAGGAAATGGAGCGGATTTGCTATGCAAACATGACCTCTAACCTCTGTTTATCCAATATTCCCTTTGAATGACAGTTGGACAGGCCCTCCTACCCAAACCTGCTACACTAACAGGAGTTTCTATTCGGCCTCTTCAAGCTGAAGCTGTAGCTAGTCACGCTGGATGGAGAGGGGAAAGATTGCAGGCTCCAAAGCTTTACAGCATGACAAACACCCAAATAAAACCCTCCTGATGGCTGCAGGCATAGAGCCATCTGCTGGGGCTAGTTCCTAGGGGACGACTAGATTCTCACGAGCAGTCTCAGGAAGTGGAAAGGCTAGGCTTTAGTCTAAAAAAATTTCAGTCACGACCTCAATAAAAAAACCTGGTGTAATAGAGGAAGGCCAGGAAAAGGTGGGCCATCCTGTGGCTTGGTAATATCGTCTGCTCCCTATTGTGCCCATGGCAGTTTGAGGTTGATTTAGTTTTCTTAATCAGAATCTACTCTGCCCGTAGGGCATCATACCAACTTTGTGCCAGAGAGAGGGAGAGAAATAGAAAGTTGAGGGAAGGAAGGACATTAGGTTAACAGGAAATTTAGGAGTCTTATGTATCTTTGGACTGAGCAGCCAAACAAAACATGTGTTAGAGAACTTTGTGAAGAAACAGTTCCCTGTCCTTTGGCCGTTCTCTCATGCTCCCCTCGAGTTTCACTGGCATCGGTCTCCACACCTCCGATTCTTGCACAATGGCCAAACAACACAACCCCCACTCCTCAAACCCACGGAGCAGAACTTGATCTGAGCAGCACCAGCTCTATGATCCTACTTTATTGCTGTATGTAGAAGGCATTAACCACAAGCAGCCATATAAATCATGGACAAACAGGAGCAACAACATTTAGCAAAAAAACTGTTTTACTGTAGCATCAAGTAGGACTGAGTCATTCCAACAATCAGCAACTGCTGACACATTTTCTGACATGTGTGCGCTGCAGTGTGATACAGGCTCAGATGAAGTACACCTCTGCTTGAAGTCTTTATGAACAAACTGGTAGGGCTAAATGGTGAATGGATGGCTTTTATATAGTGCTTTTCTAGTCTTGTTGACCACTCAAATGCCGTTTAGATTACAAGCAGAATGCACCCATCCACACACACTCATACAGCACTTCTTCGTCTATACAGTCAATTAAAGGCTACAAAGTGCTTTTTTATCTATCAAACACATTCCCACACTGCTGAACGCAACACAGGCAAAGTGGGTTCAGTGCCCAAGGACACTTTGGCATGTGGACAGGGGAAGCCAGAGGATCACATAACAGACCTCTGACCAGATGACCACCCTTCTTCCTAAGATGCACCCATCAAACAGGTTTGTCCGTAGATTTTACAGGATGGGACTTGAACTAGCAATCCCTTGTTTAAAAGTCAGGGGTCAACATTGTCACATCACAACAGGAGTGGTAACGTCATCAGTAGCTGTAGTGCAGTACAGAAGTGAGGAAGGAAAATCTAGCTATTGTGCAATTTGAGTGTTTATTGTGAAAATATAACCTATTTTTCCATGGACCAACCAACCTATTTTATGATGAGATTGAGTTGACAAGACATTGAGCTTCACATTACTACTGATAAGTTCACTGGTGTGTGACTGTACTGAGTACGGCATACTCTATATGTTAAAAAGGCATTGTATAAATGCAGATGTTTCAAAGAATCATGCGCCCAGCAAAAGGTACAAAACTTATGCTTTTCATACACTCCTGCCGCACATCCATTTAATTCTGCAGTTAGACACAAGTTCATAGATTATAAAGATGTGGTGTTTTTCATGTGCAGACAGTCTAGACAGAGCAGATAGCATCACGTAGCAGTGAGATAAGCTCAAATTCACATGGCCAGATAGTTGTATCTTGTACATTTATCCAATCACCAAACCATAGCTTCAATTATTTTGTGGTTGACAGCAGGGAGTCGGGGGAGACATTAAGTGAGCATGTTTGGACTGCTTGATGGGCCAATTAGGACAACTGAGGCCACTGTTTAGCACCATTCCAGGAGGTGTGGTTACTTTTAATTTAAGGACATCACATTAAAATCTTGCGGATTTCAGTCCATCTGTTTTCTGTGTTGCGAATGCCTAATCGTCATTGAGTTAAATGTGCTGTAAATGCCTGATCTCAAGCCAATCTAATTACTGTAACTCAATCAGGAAGAGCCGACATACTGTAGGAATCAATTAAAATGCCAGACAGTAAACACTCACTATTGTTAGCTTGTTTTTCCTTGATAATGGCTCGCTTTCAGAATCTAACTGGCTGGCTAATGGAGGAATGAGCTTCTGATTCATGAATAGGCAAAAATACAAGAAGAGATCCAGATAATACATAAACAGTCTATATT
The DNA here is from genome assembly GCF_027942865.1 of Odontesthes bonariensis. Taxonomy (NCBI): domain Eukaryota; kingdom Metazoa; phylum Chordata; class Actinopteri; order Atheriniformes; family Atherinopsidae; genus Odontesthes; species Odontesthes bonariensis. Next base: position 16,106,569 of record NC_134520.1, on the reverse strand, counting down.
ATAAGCTGTGAAGGAGTGTTTATGTCTTTGTCTCACCTGAGGGGCCATATTTAAAAGCACTCACACCCCCTGTCAAGCGCTCCACCATTGGATTGTTTTCATTTCCACTGTAAATTGCACTGGGACTTCAGTGACGAGGTGTGTGTATGTGTGCATGTGACACACGCCTGGTGAATAGTAAGGCGTTCTATAGTGAAGCATCCTCCACCTGTCTCTCATTTCTCCCACTGAGAGGACTAGGTGCCATCAGCAGATACTCTGCTGTGTCTGTGAGGGGATGTGAGTTAAATGAGTTCGGAGTAGAGTCAGACGGTCAAACAGCATCTTTCGGAGTCTGGGTTTTTCTTTTTCACCTCAGCATGCAGTGATAATTCACCGAAGGCTCGCAGTTGTAGCAAATATACACCATTTGAACGCGTGTGTGCATATGCATCAGAACAGAAAGAGGCATGGCACCTTTTAAATGAGTTTTTTAGTGCTGGTCTCTAAAGTGAGTCAGCCCACAGTGACAGAGGAGAAGTGAAAAGACTCGGATCTGTTGGGTGCCGAGTATATCTCATTATCAGTAGACACTGTGTACGGTGGATGTCTTTTAAAGAGGTGGGACCAGGCCATGATCTGGCTTTACCCGACTTGGCAGGCGAAGACACTAGGTCTCTACCAGAATGAAAATCAAGCTATTAAGGCACAGACACTTGGGACCTGCTTTGTCCTCTGTTTTATGCTACTTTAATATACAGCTGACAGTGAGAAAAGCAAAAGACTTTAAAAGGGGCCGCTTTGTGTGAGGAGAAAGCCGAGTCTAGCTGTCATTTGGAGGTGGCTGTTTTCTGTGCACATTAGTATTTGCTCTGTAATCTCCTTTTTAGTTTTGGAGTTTTTTTCCTCCAAAGTCCCCATAGTCATAAAAGCGAGAGTAATATTGCCTGCTGAAGCCATCCATAAACAGTTTTCCAGGCTAGCTAGCTCACATTTAGAATCAGAGAGAGGTGGCAGAACAAAAGTGGTGCAGATACAAGATGCAAGGACATGGGAAGACGGCAAGAAGCAGGTGTCTCCAGTAAAACAGCTAAATCCATCAGAAAACAAATGCACAGAAGAGTGCTGGTGTACCTGATCTGAATGTAATTTGTATTCACCCTCACATTTTGCTAGTGATTAACACTAAAGTCCCTCAATTGTAACTTTAGAAATGTCACTTAGCACTTGACTAGAGACCATTTAACTGTACTGATAAAGTCTCAGATGGATGACGGGTGGCACGCCCATGCCCTCACCCCCCGTCATATCATTACTTAATCCCTCTGGTTGCAATTATCTCTAAGGGGAACAAAAGAGGCTGCCAGGCAACTATTACCGACATGGCAGCTCAATGAACAACACAGACTCCTTTTCTATAAGGCCAATTTGCACAGCAACTGCAACAAAGCTCAGTGAAATGAAGGGAAATGTTTATATGGGCAGAAACATACCACGGTCACGCCGGCAACAGCTGAATATCTCAGCATGAAATGAGAGCAGAAAGAGGAAGATTTATAAACCATCGTGTGTCCATGTGATGCCCACCAATTCATCTTTCTTCTTGTTGATGAAAAACTAACAGGAAGCAGGAAATCAAGTTAAAGTTGAATCTTTTTTCACTTTGACAAATTTAAAATGTGTCATTTATCTGTGACTTTTTTTCCCCTTTTTTTCTTAATTACAACATAACATAACATCCTAAATCCAGCTTGACCGTAACAAACTGCATCTGAGCAAGTTGTGCTTTATGTCCAGTTGCAAAAGAATAACCACACCAACAGCTACTCAGAGGCAATAGCATTCAATATCATCTACACTCCAAATTTGGAAGAAGATATAACCAAAAAGTGTATCAATCAGAATGTTTTATATATTCTGATCCTGTCTGAGAACAGACTTATTTGCATAATTATGTAAAAATCCCAAATTTTCCCAATCCCAAAGATTTAACTTTGGAATTGTCATGCATCAGTTTTTACTGTCATAAGTAAATTTAACTTATAAGTGTTGCACAGATGCACTGATTGTGAGGGAACAAAGAAGCTGCATTGGGAGTTGTTCGAAAAAAAAAAGGTGAGAGAACAAGCACAAGCTTGATCGTCTGAAAGGGGCATTGTGACAGCAATGGATGTGGTTTCATAATGGGAAGGGACAGGGCAAATAAGAGGGCAAAGCTAAAATGTCAGGGTACAGGCAGTAGGCGATATACAAGGCCAGGAAGGCAAACTGTATACAGCAGTGAGGGGATAAAGGGTCATGGGATGTCTGCACAGTCTGCATGTTGTGTGCTGGAGTCAGCAGTGACAGAGCACAAACTGGCCTGGGCATTATCTGTCTCCCAAAACCACAGAATGCTTTCTGGACATCGCTCAGGGAAAACTGTAGGGAAGAAGAGGAGGAGACAGAGAGTAAGATGGATGAATATCAGCAGGTGTGTCATTATTTGCTGGCTGAAGTGGGGAAAGACATGAGTTCAAGGAAATTACTATGAAAAAATAAAGGCATTTATTAAGACATAAACATGTTAGAAAGACTGAAACAAAGTGTTTTAATTGAAACACAACCTTCCTTCCAGGATAAGGCATCTACACCGACAGAGTGGAGAACAAATGAGAAGGTGGGGAAGCAGTCAGAGTTTGTTTGGGGACCGTCTGAATGTTAATCACTTCCACCACTGGTTTACAACAGCCCAGCATGTTTTGTCTACCAACATTCCAGCACAATTTATTTACCCACACACATGCACACAACTGTGTTTCTCCCTCGTAGTAAACTCTATTGGAGCAAATACGAGGCCACAGGGAGTCTTCTGTAAATACACCAAGTGGCAAAAGAAATGCTCATAAATGACAGGGAACAAACTAAACCTTTATCAAAGGGTAAAGGCTCATAAAGTAAATGCAGCGGCTTTTCATTCCTCTACAATGATACTGCAACCGGTGCCTTCCATCTCTCCTCTCTTAGCCAATGAGATGAGCAAACAGCCTGAAACTACCTGCAAATTTTTTTTTCCTCTCTGGAATGTCTCCCAGGACGTTCACCTCATTTCTGTTTATCAGCCTGGAGAATCAGTTTTAGAGTTTTTGGTTAATTAACTAAGTGCTGCCTCCAGGCCATTTTTGTGCTCTGCAAGGTGCCAAACTCCATCAAGCCACCCAAGTGTCTCAAGCACTCTAACTTCAGGCAGACCGCCCCTGGACCCAAGATGATAATTGCAAAAACAACAGGGGGAGTGAGCATGCACACCCTGAAACAATTACAAACATAGAGAGGGGAACATTGCTTTCCCCTTAGCTCTTGTTTTCTCCATCTTTCACGCCCACTCTTTTTGCTTCTTTTTCCATTTTTAGCACAATCTTCTAATTCAACAGAGGTTGTCATGCCTTTATCCTGATCTGTTTTTTTTTTTCTATCTTCTTTCAACTTACCTCTTTTGTAATCTTCTGGCTGTCTTTTCAAAGCTTCACTATATCCTGTGCTTGGCCATTTGAGAGTACCAAAAACCCTTTTCCAAACTCCAATCTTTCTTGCTTATCTTTTTCTCCTCTTCCCTGCCTCAAATTCTTGCATTTGCTCTGCTGGGCCTCGACAAGAATCAGCCAAGTTTCCTCTGACTAAACTTCGATTGGCCCACTTCGAGCTCTCACTCTCGGGTCATTTATTTATTTCCTTTCCTGGCATGTACCAAGTTGCATTCTTCCAAAGGCACTTATGCAGCAATGGAAATCATTTTGAAGGCAACCCAGGCTCTTCTCCTTTTTGTGCCCCAGCTGACGCCCACAGAGAGAACAAGAAATCAAGCGTGGTTAAGGACGGGAGGACAAAAACGCATGCAGTCAAATTCATATGCAGTGTACACAAACACTGTGCTTTGCCTTCTCTGAAAGCACAATTCTTCACAGCATGAATCAAAGGTCCCTGTGGAGAGGTACATACTATAGCTTCTCAGAGGTGATCCTCTTCCAGCTGACCTCACACATCGCTGTAGTAAGTGGAGGCAACTTCCCCCTCATTCACGGTCACTGACCTGAGCCCACAATACACTGGATGCCATAACCTGACTCCAATGACTGACCCTCTGATGCAAACTAGATTTATTTGTGATGACCGGTGGCTTCAGACAGTTTCTGGAAACTATGTCTAGTTTATTTGATTTCATTATGTATCATTTAGCTTTTTTTTTTTTCTTATTCACGAACATCAGCTTTATCAATCTGCTCCTCTTGTTTAAACTTGGACACAGCTGTTTCCATCTAGGGTTTTTCCTTTCCCTCCCTTTTTTGTTGTTTTCCTTTTTTACTCTTCTTTGGTTGCAAATATATACTAAAGTATGTGCATGGTTAGGCTGAGGAAATTGATTACCTGGTTAAAGTTAGGAAATACAACATATATTTGCAGTAAATACACGATGAACATATACTGCACATTCTTCATAAACTATGTTGTCACGTGTCATGCAACGCCAGAGACACCGGCGTGCTTTGGCAGAAGAATGTACATATGATACATAAACAAAAAAAAGAGCCTTATGACCAGATGTGACACTGGAAAGCAAATCATTGAGGCAAGCCCTGCTTTTATTTTCAATGTTATGGAGTTAGAGATCAGTTTTGTTCAATTTTGAGGAATAAAAACTTCCATGACACATTTTGTGGTGCTTTATCATGTGGTACTCACTGGTACTCAAGTATGGGGAGCCAGTTTCAGCAGCTGTTTTATTGCTGACACATGTGCAAAGAAGACGCTTTGTTTGTGCTACCGTTGCTCATCTTTGACTGTTCACACCGACCAAACAGAGAGGCAGAATTCCATCCCTATGTGGGCCCTTTCAGATAGCGTTCAAGAGTTTCAGAAGCAGAGGCATGACAAAAGCAAAGATTTCAAGAGTGACGTTTGCAGGGCTGTTTCTCCATCTCATACCTCCATTGGGCTCTGGAGCTAGATAGCTTTTTAACCCCTACCCCCATTCCACCTCAATACCATAAAAGTCCCACCTTAAACAAGCTGTATATACAAGCTTAATAAACCAGATGGAGAAGGACGCCATCTGAGACTACAAGATTGTATCATAAAATGACTAGAACAAAGGAAATCTGTTCTTGTGTTCCGCTTAGAGATTAGCTGCACAGGCCATGTCATCAGACCAAAATTCCTGCATTAAATGGATTGCTCATGAAAGGTCAGGGGCCTTGTGGTGGTCAACCCTGATCTGATAATATCCAAGCCTCCATAACAAAAGGCATCAGCCATTTAAAGCAGGAACTCTATTATTGGCCAGCTTCAGTGTCAGACTGAATTTCACACGCCGACACGTCACCATTTCATTTGTGGGGGACCTCGACCTGTTTTGCTCAATTCTCCACAAATAACAGCTTATTTCTCCAGCTACTTTAAAAAAAAAAAAAAAACTCCTACGGGCACAATTTAACTAGTGATACAATAATTATGTTTCAATGCACCTTTAATGTCAGTCTTCCTTTTACTGTAATTTTAGGGGGTATCAATGAAATGCAAATCATAAATCCCCCCCAAAATATGTTCCTTTACTATAAACATCTGAATGTCTATTAGCAAAATATATGAAGACTTTTTTTATTTCTGTACTTTTCTATAGCGTTTCTAAATAATTCAGATACAAAACGTTGGTTTTCTTCATTTTTCAGCTGCATAAGTCAAGAAAGGTTAATTAAGATTGTGATGAAAGCCCTCAAAGCATAAAGTTTATATCAGCAAATTTCCCTCTCGTGAGCACAGAAACATCACTGCAGAGAAATGCCAGCCCACCAGACTAGCACCAACACTCACAAACACAGTCTTGCAAACTAAGTCACAACCTAAATAAGACTGAAATCCATTTCTGACCGAGGATGAGATGGCAAAGGGCTCTTTGCAGCAGTCAGAATGATCTAAGACACAAATGCCTCAACGCAAGTGGGCACTCTAATTTTCATCACAGATGTGCCAGCAAACACTTTGGCTGAATGGCTCACGGTTGCAGTGCACTCTTTCCAAGTGTATAATCAGTCACATTAATGAGAGTGGTAATGTGATGCACAAGAATTACTAAAGGTCCTAAGGGTTGAGTCTGAAAAAAAACTAGTTGCCTTGGCCTTGAAAAGCAGACCAAACAACAACAAAAATTACCTTTTCTGATATACATGTATCCATAGTAACAATATTTACCTCTGAAAGGGCTCTGACAAAATCAGTATGGTACTCCTTTCGATGCAAGTTAAGATCTCTAGGGGTCACCCCAAGCACAATCACAACTAGCTGGCTAAAAGAGTAGTTCTCCAAAACATATACTCCCATCTCTATGAGGAGTTGTGTTAATGAACAAAAATTCTGGCTTTTTCTGTAACCAGCTTCCCATGTGTGTCTGCATCCCCGAGCACTTAGATAAAAGAGAACTAGTTCACCAAAATACAGCAACGGTTTTGGCAGATTGCTCTGCTGAAAGATTTAGCACTACATACACTAACACTCCTGAGCCGAAAGTCTAACTAAATATCAGCTCCTCAGTGAACACATTGGGAGTTTGTAGATTAGCTGCTTTTTAAAGATTGCATATATGCAAGTGTTTGGGGACAAGGTTTGCTATTTTACCCAATTTGATATGTACTTCATTTTCTCTTCTCCTCAATTCCTCCTGGCTCTTAATTATTTTCAGCATGAACACTAAGCCTAAAAAAAAACTAGAGGCCCTTTACCCTGCCCAGGGTGGCTCAGGATGAGCATCACCTCTTAGCTTCTGTTTCTGCGCTGGCTCCCTGCCTGGTGGACCCATGTGACGCTAGGGTGAATTAGTGAGTCACTAAGCCAGCCTCGTTAGTGTGTTTGTGTGCATTAGCATCTTTGTGATGACTGACAAGTCCCCTGGCCTCTACTCTGCATTCAGCACCTCCATCCTGATCCCCCAAACCAGGAATCTATTCGAAACGGGTGAGCATTCCAGCGACAGCCCTTGACTGCTGGAAGCGAGACCTCCTCCACAAACGCACTCTGCAGATCCACACAGACACTCGCCACTAATTTCCCTATCTGTTCTATTTCACACTTGTACATTTGTAATTCTCGCTCAGTTGTAATTTTGCTTCTGTATACTGGCCTCAAGAGAGAGAAACTAATTTCAGGAGTGAAAAGGGATTATCAGATGCAAACGAAATCTCTCCACCTCCAGACAAAGATACTGATGTAGACTTTTCAAGGGGACAAAAAATGTCGAAAGACGGCTTTAGCCTGGATAGGAACTCTCTAGCAAGAATTAGGTCCGCTGCCACACTTGCAATTTCTCCTTATCAGCACAGGAGAAGCAACTTGACAATAGCAAGAAAATGCTGAGCTGGTGGTTGATAATATACAGATAGAAGTGACAGCAGAGAGCATAATGAGCTTCCCCACTTAACATTTTGGGAATTTTGTGTATAGTGACAAATATATGAATAAGCAGCAGGGCGGTCAGATGTCCTTGCTTGTATGCACATGTCCCATAAGGAGTGTAAAGCATGCTGGCTGTTACAGCAGAGAATCGTTAGTACTTTTGTCTCGGCTACTCACGGTCGCTTGGTTTTTTCCTCTGCTGGCCGGCTCAGACCTGCCACACAAATGGTTCCCCTTGCATTTTTTGCTTGGCTCACTGTGTTATTGCAGCGGACTGTGTCATATGAATCTACCCACCTATCCCTACACAAAAGCAAGGGAACGTGCACACAATCAGACACACAAAACCCTACGAAAGAAGGCAAGGAAACCATGGAGGCATGCTAAGAAACAAAAAAAAGTGCAGGACTGGTTTAAGCTGATGGTATATCAACAAGTTGAGGATGGATGGAGATTTGAAAAGCAGCAAAATAAATTAACATAATGCATAAATCTACCAGACAGCAAAATAGTTTTAAGCAGTTGTTACTTATGTGTTGAAACCCGCTCTAGATAGCAACAATTCTCTCATGCATACCCAACTTTGGCATCATTTATCTAACGGTTATAATCCATTTCGTTGCGGTTTCCTACGTCACCTTTAATGTGTGATCAAATAGAGATGTTAGGCAATAAGAAAAGTTGGCAAAGAGAGACCATCATTTCTCCATTTGTCTTTAAATCTTATGAAAGGCAACAGAAATCTAAACTAAATAGTAAATAGTGGAGCCCTAAAGCTTTTCCCTCCATCATAATGTGAGCCTGGAGCTGTCCTTTTTTGTTACGGCCTAAGCCCAGCAGAGCATCAAAGCTACTTTGTTGTGGCCGTTAACGGTGCTGATAACAGTAGAAAGAACCTCTGTGCCAGGTAAAGTAGCACAAACCAAAAAGCCAAAAGAAAGACAGAGAAAAATAATTCTATTTTAATGAAAAATAACGTATCCACAAGGGAGGTGCAGTGCTCAGCGGTAGGCAAGTGCTAAAAACTAAAACTCAGGAATAACTGCCATAACTTTTGGCAGGAGCACTTTCCTCCAGTGCTTCTTTAACTAAGCATTCTGCACCACCACCCTCAGGGTATGCACAATTAAAAACAAGCTCACTCAGAGTCATCAATAAAGTAGAAACTAAGAATAAAATGATTTATTCCAAGTTGCTGGGGAGGCAGGACGTGGATCTGAAATGTTATTCACCAAATTCATGTTTCACAATGCTTTGCATTATTCTGTTTTGTGTTTTCTTGCTTTTACAGCAACAACATGATTTTTATGACTGGTTTAACATGCACACAACTGGAAAAACTCAGTCAGTGCTTCTTCATGTTTCAACACCCTCAATGTTTGACGGTATACGACACATCACAGGGCCGAGAGAGCTGTGTTTGGGCATTTTTTATCCTGTTTATTCTTATAGTTTAGACTCTAGTATCGAGTTTCCCAGTAGCCTACTGCTGCTGCTGCTGCACAGAGTCAGCGGAGAGTGTTGCTGCCTTTGAAATGAAACAGACAGAACAAGCGAGGCTATTTATAAGAATAATTGTTGAAAAAGGTTAAAGCAGCCAGAGCAGGTAACAAGTGAGCTGCATGTTGATGCTCACGAGAGGGTGTCGAGGCAACGTGGTGATGATGTCATCAGGGAAGGACACAGTCAAGCGCAGTTACTGAATTTTGTCAGGATCAAAACGCCGCGAGTTAAAAATAAAGCTGAAACTTAGCAAAGACACAAAAGCACATAACGTACCGCAACTCCTCACACTGTATTTACACGAGCAGTCAAAAGAATGGACATATTAGAAAATACATCAAAGGAGTAACAAAGGAATTTCTACGGTCACAAGGCAGCAGACAAACCATCAACACTGGCATCCCATAATTGCGATAAACAGAATCGCACTTAAATATCAAGCAGAAGGATAAAAGAAACGTTGAAAGTGTTACATCAAAAGCACACAAGTTTAAACCAGGAGACTTTTTAAACGTTTTCTATGTTTATCTATTTCTATAAACACAAACATTTCCAACACTGGCAGAGACAGACTAAGGACTAAATCAAAGTGAGCTGCAGAACAATGCAGTTGCTTAACAGCCACAGTCAAAATAATACTTTAATGGAAATAAAAACAAATTTGATCGGAGAATGAGGAAGTGAATGTTTTAGTTAATCTTTCATTCTCTCCATCAAAAGTTTCTTACTCACTGGAACATTCATCCGGTCTTGCTCAGCAACCAGAGAAGCCAGTCAAGCTGACACCTACAGAGCCATGTATCATTTGATGACATAGGCTGATAGATGCCTGACAGACTGCCAAACCCCAAGACACACCACATGAGTCAAGAACAAACACTCCTCCGTCGTGCAGAAATGCTTTTGCACATGTATCCATCATCGCCATGTGGGAGGTGTGTGTATGTGCCTGTGCGCGCCTGTGTGCCAGTCTGAGCGATGAAAAGCCTTGCCAGTGTCTATCTCAGTGGCGCCATTTAGGACAATGGAGGAAAGCAAGCTCAGGACCCAGAGCTCGATGATTAGGTAGGAAGATGTGGGACAAAGTTGCCTGATTCGGATGTCTGGAGAAAACAAAATGCACATGAGTGTGAAGTAAAGGAACTATGTATAAGACAGAACATCAAAAGACAGAAACACACACAAAACTCCCCTCTTCTTTTGCCTGCTCCTTCCCACAGAACAAATTTGTAAATGAACAAGCGAATGAAAGTAAATGGTGAAGCCTGGCCTGAGTTCTGAATGTCACAGTCAGTCATTGCTGTCTCCTTCTAAGTGATGTAGACAGAGAACCATTCTGATTGCCCCACCAGTCAAGCCGAGGGGTGAAAAACATTTACATGCAAATACAAATGACCTACTAGCTACAGCGAGCAGGCAGGCTGTGGCATTCTGAAAGCACAGCAACAACAGAAAAACCAGCATAGAGTATATGCCAATCAACATTGCCATTGTGACACACAGGTTGAAGAAATATATATATATATATTTTTTTTTTTGCATTTGTGGCTTAATAGTTTGTAAATGCAATTGTTAGTGCTCCTCATATCCTGTTAAATTAATGGTAATGCATTCAGTGCACCAGTACAGAATCTACTGCTTTAAACAGACTTGCTGGGAAGAAGTTTAAATCCCTACCACAAAACTAAGTGTACAGAGCATCTACCATCCTCCGACAATCCACTCATCTCTAACAGCAGTGCCTAACACACCATAATCAACCATCCGCTTTCAATTTGAATGATTAGAAGCCATAACTCATCATAACATGCCATCCTGTCATACTAAAGTGGTTAGTATCAGGGGACAGATTGCTGGTGGACTGGCTGGGTCTCCAGGGGTCCTGGACAAGGGAAGACCCTGGCTGTCACACACGGCTGAAATTCTTGGATCAAGGACCCGCCTGCTGTCATCAGACCTGTTGCCTCCAGATGGGTCCTTGGTCTGGTTGTGCGATTCCCACCCTCAGAGAGGACACTCTGTCCTCCTCCTACTCCTCAGCTCCTTATTTAATTTCCTCTCCTGTTATCCAGCAAAAATATGTACGCCAAACCTAACCTTCCATCTATTTCTTTCAGCACTTCTTAACAAAGTCCAAATCATCATTCTTTTGTTCTTTAACCTTGACATTCAGCTTTTAGCACCATGTGATGCTTTCATCTCAAATCTCCTTCATTGGTTCAGTTTCTTGGCTAAAAAAAACCCCACAGTGTGTGGTACGTTTGGTGGTGTGTTTGGGGGTGTGTGTGAGTGCGTGAGCTCACACACTCAATGCTTGGGAGATGAGCAGACTCACTGCGCAGCAAGGCCTCTTTGATTCGGCACAGCAGAGACCCACAGTGAGGCTGTATATTAATTGGTGCTTCTGAGCCATTCATTTAGGCGAGTGCATTCAAGGACCTACTTTCCCTCCACTTTCCAACAGCAACAGGAGCTGAACAAGCATCCTCTCAAGATCCACTACTTTCCACCTCTTCTCTCTTCACTCTCCTTGTGGCTCTCTTTCTACTTAATGCCTCTCTACTTCTCACATATAGTCCAGTTCCATCCGTAAACCATAAACATGTCACAGGCCACTTCCTGCTGCCTTTGCTCGCCATTGTCTCGACAATAAGCAAAGAGAGACAGTAGGTCACAGTTTCTGCACTGTCCCTCCACCGCGCCAACTGCCCGAATGTGCCAAAAGAGCCAGAGTTTTTTTCCCCGTTTTTTCAGCATGGCTGATTCCCTCAGGTCACTGGATGCATTAAGCTGTTAATTACCTCAAGGCACAAAACAAGTGGCAGGTTGGCAGCACATAAGCTCACATTACATTAAAGAGTACAATCACAAACCTAAGTAGAGACCAGCAACAGCAGCAAGAGCCAATCCACGGGTGGTAAACAATTCTGTCATCAGCAGAAACAGATGAGAACACTCTAATTTTATATTTGCAGCGTCTCCGCTACCATAAAACTGCAGGATAGAGCCGCTTTGGCTGGAAGTTCCCCTAAGAAATGAATCAGCTATAAAACTGCAGCGGGATAACTCCAGTCTGGCCCACAGGGCACAGTTTCTCCAGATTCATGCTGTTCTGATGCGGGAAATGATTCAGGATGTGCGTGAACAGCATCCTCTCTGTTATTTCTCCCACCATAAGAGTTGTTAAACGTGTCTCTTATTAATCATGACCATGGCGATCATGGCAACATAGGTGAGGGACTAAAACCAAGGACGTGTACAAAGTGTGTCTGTGAATGCTAGAGCAAAAACAAATGTTCCTATCTAAATAAAGTCAGAGAAAAATAAGGCAGTTTCAGTGTTACTTCTGGCTCAGAATAGGGAAATGAAGACGGTTGCATCTCAATACATCAGTGTGCGTTCACTTTTTTGCAGTTAGTATACGAGACCAATGTCTCCTTTCCCAACCCGAGCTCCTTGTTAGTGTCTTCTCTTGTTAACTAAATGAGGCTCAGTTGACTCCAGGGCTGCACAAGAGTGTGAGTGCAATACTCAGTGTGTGTGCAGGGAGGGGGTGTGGGTGTGAAAAAGAGGGTGAGAGAAAAAGAGGGGGAAGCTATGCGAACTTAGCCTAATCACGAGGAAACTGGCCGTGAAAAACATTCAACTCACACACACAAATAAATTGTTTATCCGTGTCCAGGAAGTAAACGCCGGGGCCCGCCTCCATCATGTCTACCCGTCTTTTCATCCCATCCTGTATCACTCATGGTACGCTGCCAACAGTTTATACACATGGAAATATCTCTTTCCCACTGCTGCAGAGAATGGAAGAATCCCCTGCTTGTACCTTATTCCGATATAGGAAAGAAACACTTTTGCATACGGACACGCAGAAGAACACCCTCCGCCTGTGGAGGTACAATAAGCCTACACGGGATGCCAGCTTTACCATGGAGAATCATCTTTATTCAACAGCCACTTGGCCTTTGGTGATAGCAGCTGCATTCTTTGTTCCTGTCATACTGCACTACCTCGGGCTTACACTACATGATACCGCTCGAAATTCTCCCCGACATTCTGTCACAGTTAAAGTGCAGAGACAGAAAAATTGAAATCACAGACTTTACAAACTGAGGAGAGCCTAGCCGGTGGCTGCTGATGAGAGCAACTGTATGAGGGAGACTTTTCAAAGAAAAATGAAAGAGTGCTTATTACTGGCTGCATCGAGCTTCCTTCTTTGAACTCTCATCTACTCTGGCTGCTTGGCTTTGCAGTAGTTGTATAAGAGCCATGAGGACGGAGAGATGAGAGTGAAAGAAAGACAGGGCTGGGAAAACAAGTGATTAAAAGATAAAAGGGAGAGAGGAGATGATGAGGGAGCAGCGGTGTGTGATTAAATGGCAGAGGTGGCCCCATTGGTCTAGGGCCCTTATTGCATTTTAATAGGGGGCTGGATGATCCTTGACCCTTTGTGAGACAGAGGTAGCATATAGTGCAGATCAAACTGGTAGCCTTGACAAACCCCCCACCCCCACCCCCCAACCCCCCCGTAAGGCATCTGAGAATGAGGTGTGTTGTGTGAGGCCTTGCAGGGTCACAAGCAAATGTGTTTATTCTGCTTCCATGGCAACCCAAGCAGTAGCCTTGGGCAAATAACAACAAGCAAAGCCATATGTGTGGTGTGTATATGTGTGTGTGCACAGACAGGATTTTAGAAAAAGATTGGTGCAATTTAATGTAAGTCTTCCATTCATACATTTCAAAGAGGTGTCCTCCATTCCCCCTCTTTCTTTTCCTCAAGGCCCCCCCCCCCCTCCCAGTCCGGCTGGCCTGCCCCTCAATCATCGGTCCCTCCTTTTCACCTTCTCTTTCTCCCAGCCTAACATGGTAAGTGGGAACATTGTTACGGTCAATTTGTCCCATTCAAGGTCCCGGTGGGCAGTGTCCCTGCCCTGACAGCCTGCAGACAGAGACCACACTGCCTGAGAGGCCTTGACATCAAGGTCCAGGGCAGACTTGGAGAAAGGGAGAAAAAGAAGAGGCAACGAGGGGAGCAGTGGTATGAAGAGAGAATGTGTGAAGGAAAATGAGCAGGGGGGAATGCTTGGGGGAAAGAATGGTAAGAAAAAGAAAAGAGGGCCGGTGTGCCAGGTTTAACATGGGCCCCAAAACTCTCTCGCTCAGTAGAGTTTGATGCCCGTCTGTGAATCTAAGGTTTGACGATGTAGATGGTGAGAGCTCCGCTCCCACAGAGAACTCTTCTAATGGTGCATGTTTGCGGACCTCCAAGCCTGTGCAGTGCAAAGAATTACTCCAAAACTCAACCCACTTCAGGGTTACAGAGATGGGCTTACATGCAATCCTACAACAAGCCAAAACAGCCTCTCAAACCCAGGGCCATGACATGGTGAATAGGTCGAATGCAGACTAGTTAACAGTGAACCTGAAAGGGAACAACCAATGCAGAATTCACAGCAAAGAAGACGAAGTGTGAAAAACAACAAACACTAGTTTGGAGAGACTTGCAGCACAGAATCCCTGGTGGCCACTTAGGATGGCTCCACTGAGCTTACAAAAAAAAAAATCAAATAAATTTCACCCTCTCCTATGAAATACTAAATTAGTGAATTGTGTCTATAGGCGATCATGGTGTCATTACCCCTTCTTAGTGGGCCAGTCATCTATTTAAATTTAATGTCATAATTGAACAAGAAAGCCCAAAAGGGAGGTACTTTTGTCCAATCAGGTTTCAGGAAACACTGTCCAGTTCCACCTTCTTGTCCAACGGTGGTCACTTCTTGCTCAAATGCTGAATTCAAGGTTTCAAAACAGCAGTCCACAAACGATGTCACAGTAGCTATGCTGCTTCTTATTCATAATCTTTACAGCCTGTAAAAATCCTCACAAAGTCTGTCAAGGTTGGAATGGCATTGGGTTGTTTTGCCTGAGAAATGTTGAGACACTATAGACTTTTTTTGAGGGAGAAATCTTGAGACCATATTGTTTTTCTAGAAACGGGTTTCACTCTGGCAACTGAGCTTGTAAAAACTGGAGTGTCCCTTTAACTATAGGCAAGGGATAAACGTGAGGGCAAAACTTAGATGGGTGGAAGAAACTTAATTTCATACAGAAGCTTTACATAGAAAACCTAAAACTGTAAACCCCCCAAAAATGTAGACCTTTACATTCATTTTTGGACCAATTGTCTTTTGCATTCCGATTCAGTGATATAAATAAATAAATAATCACACTGATGAGGTCAGACTTCCAAGCCATAAACGCTCCCTCAGTTCATCTGGAAAATGAGGTTTCATTTGACTAATCCACAGTATGATTTTTTATTACCATGCTGGAACTGCTTCAGGCCCACAGGTGAAATAAATCCCCCACCAGCAGGGTGTAGCTGGGGGTGGGGGTGGGGGGATTAAGTCACTGTACAAGGGCACCTGTCATTTTAGCACATACGGTGCAACACTTGCTCCAAAGCAAGCGGTTCCGAGCGGCTGTTAGCGTCAAAAACCCAGCACAAACAGGGCACCCATTCAACCAAGGCTGGCAAGGTTGAATCGCACTTGTATAAGCCACAGACAGACTGACTCACAACTGTGCACGCATACAACATCTGTGCAAAACAGGAAGGCAAACAGACACAATGCGATAGTCACCGTCTCTTAGTTTTACGTTTTTCTGACAGACAAACTTTCCCTCTGTTGTTCACTCTTTTTCTCTCTGATCCACACTCATACAAAGAATTCTTCAAACTAATTGGTGATTCAGACTCCACAGTAAAGACAGCAGGGATCTGTCAGGGCCCGTGTGTATGGTGCGATGTTGCAGATCTTCCTAAATTAGCTAACTTTATAATAAATCAATGGGCATTGCTAGCCAAGGATTAGCCGAGCTCCAGTGAGCAGTTTGTTAAGCTGTGAGGAGAAGCACTGGGGACACAGAAAACGCAGCCAAAAACTGACATCAGCACTGGGACCTTGGAACAGTACAACAAACCACCCTGCCTGGTTTCCTGGGCACACATTTAGCCTTGTTATCCGAGTTCTCAGTTGACACATATTCCCCCTCCTATATTAGGCTTTAACCTGGAATTACTGCTTTTGCTTCTGGTGGGGATTTCAAACTAATCACATTCAGTGCCCGGGACATCAGCTCTACCGTCAGGTACACCGTTTCTTGAACCACTTTCCTTATGCTTGCCTAACAAAAAAAATTTCTGAGCGGTTTTTTATTTACCCCCAACTGAGTAGTTTCTCTTGGAAGGAGTAAAGTGTTCTACTGTCTGGTTATTTATATAGTGACTGGCAAAACATTTATCCCCTCTCCCGTCCCTGCAGAAAAGTCTTTTCAGGGAACTTATTATGAATTCCTTCAATATCATCAAAACAAAAGTCACTTTTGTGGAACTATTTAAGAAATATATCAGGAAAAGAGGCTGATATTCTAAAAGTGGTTCCAGTAAAATCAACACTATCCATCAGCAGCTCCCTTGTCTGGGTACATTTCCCCTTACATCTTTCTCAGCATAACTACAAGCACCGGCAAAAGCTGCTTCTAATGTAAACTCTCAAAGTGTTTTGTCCTTGGCTTCTAAACAAATCGAGGAGCCGCGAGATCTGAGATCATATCAGGCAGGCGTTTCATCTCTTGTCTAATAATTCACTCCCTGCATTAGCTGTTGTCATTACTGGTGGTACGGTGGGCCTGCAAAAGGATGTCAGCCCATGAGAAACAAGAGTTCATCTTTCCTCCTCTGTCATTCTGAACAAGCAGCAAAACACAACTGATTAGAAATGTTTTTCTGCCTTCATCTGCCTTGTGTGTCATTCTAATTTCTTCCCTTTCACCACCTTCATATAGAAACATACATACGCATATAATCCCTCTGCTGCTGTATGCATAAAAAAGGTGTGAGTGTGATGCAGCACATCACTGCCTGATATCTCATCTGAGCAACAGGGGAAAAGGATCTTATATGTAACCTGCAGCAGCAGACCTGAGTCCTGGCTGACGGGTGACACCCCGGAGGAAGAGGAATTAAAAAAAAAAAAAAAAAAAAAAAAAAAAAAGGCTCTTCTCCAAGGCTGAATGATACGGTTAAGAGTGACAGGAAGGTGAGTGGAGGTGCTGGTGTGCTCTTGGCTGTGTCTAACCTCACAGTGGACAAGCAGCACTGTCTCGCTTTCTTTAGACGTCTCACAGACACTGAGGCTCATTTTAAGAATGGCCTTACCCGTGGGGACTTTACTTTCTTCTCCGTCTCTCTTTCCAGTCCACAAACCTCAGCGCTGGACAAAAGGCGGCTGAAAGCCAATTTGAATTTGAAACAGAGGCCAAAACAAAACGTGTAACTCCCAAATGGGAAAACTTGAGGTGACTTGGAGCCAGCCACTGGGAGTTAGTGGTCTGTGCACAAAATAAAACCTTGAAGCTGGATTCTGACACTATTCATCCAACTATAGCTTAAAGTACTGTAAAGATAAGAGCCACAGCAGGGACAGAGGGAAAAAGAAATGTCAGAGCCTGACGGCTGTGGGCTTTAGGGGCCCAGCAGGCAGGCCTGTAGAACAGACACAACCGCATGCAGATAATCTACAAGCATGCAGCAGAAAACACACAAACACAATAAGAAAGAGCAATCTCATGATGAAGACATTAAGTCTACATCCACAGTTCTGCAACTCACAAAATTTAGAAATGAGGTTCTCTCGCTTTAAAACAACGACACCGTCTTAAAATATTTTTAAAAATCAAATTTGTCATAGAAAATTCACAACTGCATAATTTAACAGTTTCTTCGAGAACGATTATACGCAGACGAGTAATACAATATCCACTAATAGTTTTAGTCAATGAATACAGTAACTATATGATCATCTCAATCATATGATGTAGTCTGTGTGAGCAGTGTCAATATCAAATCAATAGTTGGATGGTGAAGCGCCTCTTCAGGCTCCGGACAGCTTAAACCTGCTGGTCTTGCGTGTGGCTGCAAGCTACGCAGTATGAAATCATACAGTTAAACCTAAACGGAAGATTTCAACATTTTTTACATAAATGTAATTAAAATGACCGGCTGAGAACATTATAAACAGTTTTGACAAGTAAATTCCTTCGTCAAAAGAAATTATCCAAAGCATCAAGGCGCGACAGAGCCACAGCTTTGCGCACCACCGCCACCCAGCGCAGCCTTTACTCCGGACCACTTGGATCACTTACCTCCTCTGATTGTCGGGAGAAATGTGCCGCCGAGGTAACAATAGTAAGAGTCAATTGTGTGTCTCACAAAAAGAAAAAAAAAATCCGACACTGATCAGAGGAAAGGTTCGTTTGTGCGATACCAGATCCCGTGTGGGGCTTTGTGAACTACTCCTCCCTGTCGCACCTGTTTCTGGCAAAAACTGATCCCGAACGCTGGTCTGACATCCATAAGACAACTGTCTCAGGGGTTGTGTGTCCGTACCCCCCGCTTGTGTCAACATACACAAATGCAGTCACACACACGGCACCACCTGTCCCCGGTGCAAAACAGCCCACAAAGAGCTCCTATGTGGCGCAGCGACACATGGCATTCCCCGTGGGTCTCTGCAGCGATTCTCCCTCGAAGACAGCCGTCCGAGGTCTCCAAGTAGACTAGAAACGTTGGAAGCAGTGAATGGTGAAAAAGAGGACGCAAAAATAACCCATCCAGCGCACAACTGGCACTAACCCAGCTGCAACGTTCAGAAAATTACATCTGCCGCTCTCATCGCTCGTCCAGTTGTGTTATCAATCTTCAGTCCTCACAATAGTTGGTCTATTTTGTCGCTGCGCACGACTGCTGCTCTGTCATTGCTGCGTCTTTTCCGCCTCTGGTCTCAGTAAGAAAATACTGCCCTTTTCTCTGTCCCACTTCCACGTAGAGCCAAGCTCGGGATCCAGCGCACGGCAGAGTCCCATTCATCGGCTTATTAAAAAAAAACAGTTCCTCTTCTTAAGTCGCACTCGAGAGCTTCAGTGAAGTGGGAGGACCACGGCGTGTGTCTTCTAGCGGTGGTCCGAGCTACAGCATCTCCAGCTCTGCTGTCATCCACCACAGACTCCTGAAGCCTGTTCATACCAAAACCTGAAGCAGAATTACGCAGCAACTGGAATGGAATTGATTTATGACTAATTGGGGTTAATTGGGAGACAGCACATTACGCCAAAAGTCCTAAAAGTCAAAGTTGAATTAGCGTCGACTAAATTTCACAGTGGCAATTTGAGGACTGAAATTGATCTGGTTAGCAGGAGTGAAAGTCAAAATACACCTGGGGCGCACACAAGAGAGAGAGCACTGATCTTTGTCAAATGTATTCAATGCAAGCTTTATATCATAAATACAAACATGAGCATTACAAAAGGTGTCAGCCGCTACGCTTACCGCGCTGGCGACGTTGAGATAAAACCTTGGGGGATGATTCAAAGCAGTTTCCAGATAACAGTGCATATTTATCGCTGTCAATTCTGAAAAAAAAAATCAACAGAAATCAAATCAGATTATCGAGCAAAGTGGGGAGATCCTGGAAGAGGCTCTGTGTGAAAAATTACTCGATACGATGCAGTTGGATATCCAAACTCAAGCACTGCTCCTATGTGCATTTTTTTCACATTATTTATCCACAATATATTGCCAGGCATGTAGTGCAATATTTCAGCTCCACTGTAAGTATATTAGATGAATTAGTCAAATAATCCAGTCAGTTTGCATTCGGTTCCAATATGACCCAGTATTAATTTTGTAAGACACACTTCGGTTTAAACTATTTTAATTACAATTCCCGAAAGCCATATTTAGTATAATTCCAAACAACAAGTTAGCGAACTTAAACACAGTTTCCATGCCTGCATTTCAATCGTCTCCTTGAGCCTAAATTAACACAACAGAGGAATAATCTTTAGTCTCATTAGATCTCCAAAAGCCTCAAGTCAAATTAAATTGTTGCTTTTGAATGACGTTGCGTTTCAAATTCATGTTTAATCAGTTGAGGTTTTGTTTTAAATTGAAATTGCCATAAATGTGGTTCACACTCACCCTCTGATCAGAAATAGCAATTTGGAAGCCAGGTGATTTGTTCATTCCGGACAAGCAGTGTGAGAGTGTGCAGTTCTGATGCTACATGTGTCACGTGAGTTAAAGGAATTAAAAGCCCACCGGACCTTTCCATGAAATTGCTCGAAGCCAATGCCACTTTTGAGCTTTTTGATTCATGAATAATTAATATGTGAAATAATGAATTCTTCAGGCTTGAAGGCTTGTGTGCGTAGCTTAGTCTCTTTACAGTTCCATCTTAATAAATCTACACCATGCAGCCAGACTGCCTTCATACAAACTGCTGATCAGCTGTGGCAAATCAGATGGCTCTGCCCCTCACTTAGGAGAATAAATCAAGAAGGCATAAGTGAATATAATCTAATGTAAGGTTATTCATCAATAAATGTTCATTATGTAAATGCAAAAAGAAAAAAATGTCATGAAATGAATCTTTTCTTTTATCTTAGTAGAAAATGTGGGTGCTTTAGAAGAAACCAAATGTTCATTATATAAATGATATTTTCCCACTGATGTCCTGTGTAGCTAACAGTGTGGTCATACTCCTCTCTGACATTCGTGTTTTTGTAGGACATTGTTGTACTATTTAGTTTTTTCTTATCTTCATTTACACAGCCAAATTTCTGTGATCACCAGCACTAATACTCTTTCATATTTTTTCATCCTGCTTATCTGCCCACGCAGCCTATGACTTTGCAGCTTCCACAATTAAAAGTTAAAAAGACATTTTTTGCCAGCAGAAAGTCTGCGCAGGTTGACTGTGTTGACAACAGAGGACACTTCTCTGACAGCAGCATCGTTATTGGGGCAGACATACGCTCAGCAACGGTGGAAAAAAGATGAGTTTTCCTCTCTCCCTAGAATTCTGCCTCTGTGTCGCTCTCACTTGCATTTCTCATGTGTCAATAATAAACCAATAGATTTGTCTTTTCACAAGATACAGTCAATAGAGCTACCAGGGACACAATATGTGTTAGTGTCTGGGATCAGTGAGCACATCAGTATGCATACCTTTGCACTCTTCAGAGGGTGTATGATGTAGTCATGTGGGTGTCCATATTTTTGTTTAGAAGAACTTAACTTTTTGTATCTTTGTCCCTGCAGCTGCACTCGCCCTTTTCTACACCCAAGACAGTGAATCCAAGAAGTCTGCCTTGAAAATTTTAGTTATCTTAGTGATAATCATGCAATAATGGTGCTTTCCATGAACAAAAGCACATCAAGAGAAGAGTCATTAAGTTAAGTAAAACTACATTTCATTCATTGATATGACGCTGTCATTCCAAAAGTTTGTTAACTCTATCCACCATAAGCAGGTACTTCTGAAACCAATTTAAACAAAAATCCAAACTGGACCTAGATGCAGTGCTTTTTGAGCCTGTTCAGACAGGACAGAGCATAGTGGCCTTTCTGGAGCCAATGGGGTGCGCTTCACTGGCTTCTGTTTTTACAGGATACATGTTAACATACAGGAACTTTAGGAGACTATGAAGAATATTCTAAATCTAAAAGATATGGACTCACACTAAGGAATCGGTCTTAATCGAGTCCCTTGATCTATCGCAAGTGTTCGTTGGTGTATTTCTCCGCACTGCTCTCTGCTTGTACTTCTCAGGTTTCCTGTTATTTTACCTTGGTCAGGGCAGAGGTGTGAGGCGACCAGTTTAGGTTACTGTCTCCCCCTCTCTCAATGCACTGAAGGTGTGCCAAGATGTTTATTGGTACTTTAAAATCAAATGATGGTTCTTGAACTACTGCTTTGTGATCCAACTGGCTGCGGCCCGTTTCTCATTTTCACTTTGTTCGGTTTGAACGCCACTCAAAATGATCACAGGCACAGTTGAATTGAACTATGTTACAGCTCAATGTGGCCATAAACTGGAGTGCCATCCTTGCCCCAGTACACATGCATGAGTGTGAAATTGAGTTATTGGCTAAAGTATATCTGATATGTCTGACACTGCAACACGTGAACTGTATGAATAAAAGATCAAGATATTCTAAAATCAGGATTTTATTGGAGCAATCTGGGAATGCTTTAAGCAACCACAAGTTCACACATAGTCTTAATGGGCTGATTTTCAGTCACAATTTCTGACGCATTTAGCCGTCTGGCAAAAGTAACGGAGAAATATGTGATAGAGAGAAGCTTTGTTATCTGTTATTTGTATTGATATACATGTATGCTTTACTGTATTTTTAAAAAGGTGCAATAAGATGGAACCTTGGAGGTTGTGTGGAGAACCTAGTCTCATTTGAGTCTAGCTGAGCAAATACGTGCTGTAGTGGTTCAAACCTCAAATGCGTCTGGGTTTATTTGCCCAGCTTTCGGAAACTATCATTTCGGTCAGACTAACATGTTCTCATGAATTTCAAAAGTCCGGTTTTGGTCACTGATGCTTTATCTCACTCTCTCTTGTTTAGCCAGAGAGAAGGGTCCAAGAGGGGCCAAGTTTGCCAGCAATAGATAGATAGATAGATAGATACTTTATAGATCCCGAATGAAATTCAAGAACAAGATGATCTACTAGGAGAGGATGGTTTCAATCCATCGACCTCTGGGTTATGGGCCCAGCATGCTTCCTCTGTGCCACTCTGCTTTTGCAATTCTCAAAAATGTTGTGTGTTTTGCCCTCCTATTTCCCTGGGGAGGGAAATACTCCACTTTTAACTCATTAGGGAAATATCGACAAGTTACTATGCAGCACTTATACTTAAGCATCTGACTTTAAATGTTTTATTTTAGAAACGCATTGCATGACTACTTTTAGTGCCACCATATACAGGGACCCTGTAAAATGGATAATAAATAACTTTGAAGTTCCACCGAGCTACAGAACTAAAAAACTGAAAGGGCGCTGAATATAGGACTTACATTTCGAAGGTTGTCAAAAATAAAACTCTGAATGAATGTCTTCCGTCTACTGCTAACAGCCAGGAGTTAAATGGTAAAATATTACTATGTTTCTAGAAATCACAAGGGGTGAGGAAGGCCCCCTGTAATAACTCTCAATATTTTGACTGTTGTTGTTGCTGACAGTACTGCTTTATTGTTCTAAAGCTCTCCAAAAGTTTATCTTTTTTTAAAATCCCCAGATTAGCTTTATTATTCTGTTTCCAAGTGCTTTACATAGAAACTTTGAGCCATGTTTAACAAAGGAACTTATACTGTTTCATCTCCCGTCAAAGTCAGTGCTCTGACAGTAAATAAATAAAGAAATATTCATTATGTTCATCCGTTTCCTTTCATCCCACTTGTGCGTTAGAGCAGGAGAAAAATGAAGAGAAAGGAGCTGCCATGAGAAAGCAAGGAAACCAAGCAAAAACAAAATAGAAACTAGGGCCTTTGAAGGGGTATGAACTTTCTAATCTATCAACAACATGGGGAAAGTGAAAGGGCAGGAAAGAGTAGTCCCTTGGCTGGGTGAGTGTATATGTCAGAAGAAGTAAGACGAAATGTGCGGATAACAGAGTTAGAACAACTCTGCTAACTTCTATTTCAACAGAAATATTAATGAAAATAAAGGACACTTCAGCCTTCAGTGTGACCACTTCTGTTTGACCATTGTAATCACATGGTTCATCAAGCTGTGAACAGAGGCACAGAGACTGCAGAAGTCATGTGATCAGACACTGGCTTGATTGTTATTCTGACTACTGAACATAGTTATCCACAAGTCTCACATCTCTAGGTTTAGATAATGAAAAATTTAGGATAAAATCCATAAAAGAACAAATCCATTGAACAAATAAGTTGAAATAGGACATGAGACTTCTATGAATATTAATTACAGTTAACTGGCACTGACTACAACTGAGCATTACAATTTGTAACTGACATCTTAACTGATGTTAAACTTAAAACTGTGATTGTGTCATTTGTCTTGTGTTAATAAACTTAGTTGAATTCTCCAAACTCAGCAAATATGTTTGATTTACTGTCTGAAATGCAGCATTCCACATGGCAGTTTCATACATTATGTTTAAATGAAAGGATTAAGGTTTAATTATGCTGGGTGGGCTCACAACTTTGTCAGCATCCTGTAAAATCTGAAATACCATATATGAGAAATAAGAGGCCAAACATTGAAAACCAAAAAAAAAAGAATTTTGACACCAGATTCTCTCCAGCGCTGGTGGTTCACAAAATGTTGGAACATAAAAAGCTTCATCATTGCAACTAGCGATGAATGCCAGATTTCTATAATGACTAGATTAATCTCTTAACATAATTTGTAGCTTCAGTGGCCAAATAAAAATGTGAATAAATGAGTCCACATTAAGTCCATTTTCCTTCGCTTTTTATTTGACCTCTTCTCTCCATCCCACCGATCTGCTCATTTTCTGTCAGAATCAAATATGAAGCAGCTTTGCAGTTACATCATTTTATGTATCTACAGAACCCTTTCCATCCATTTTCTGCACTCACTTAATCCAATTCCGTATCGCAGGGGGACCGCAGCCTATACCAGCTGCCATCAGGAGAAAGGCGCGGTACAGCCTGGATGGGTTGCCTGTCCATGACAGGGCCAACAGATAAAAGCCATGCACGCTCACACTTTATTGTAGAATCACTACTTGTTAAAAACTTAACAAGTGTGTTTTTGGACAGTGGGAGGAAGCCGGAGTATCCAGAGAGAACCCACGCATGCAGAAGGAGAACATGCAAACTCCACACAGAAAGGCCCCGGCCGACATTCAAACCAGGAACCTTCTTGCTGTGGGGAGACTTGTGCTCAAAACATTATGAATAAATGAAAAATGCCGTATATTTTTCTCACGTTTCTGCAGAAGTACATAAGTATGTTGTTCGATAGCATCTAGTAATGAAAAATACACACGATGAAAGCTTCTTAACTCTTTTTAGCTTGTTATCACACACTCAACAGCCTCGATTTTTCTCTTTTATTGTTTTAATGGATTATAGCTCAGTTTGTAGCAAGTAAACACAAACAAATATCACTTATCCTGTCTGACCTCATACAAGCGAGTAACTACATCAGTAAAGTTAGCTCAGTTTCCCTATCTGTTGGCAGAATGCAAAAGGATATATTTTCCAATCTGCAACGAGCTTGGTTTTCTGTTTACTGCCTCATCAGGGCTATGATTCTCAATGCTGAAAACACCACAGCCCCTGTGAAAAAGCATACCTTTGATCCCCTTAAACATTTGACCCGTGTTGTTGGTTGTCTCATGAGATCAGACTGGTCATAGAAAAGGCAAATGACAGGAGTTGACGGAGGTGCTGTGTGATCTTTTATCGGTTTTATAACATTGTGGCATTCAATTTCTTTAACTGGCATTTCATTTAAAAATAAAGGAAGTGACCTTGATAGTGGAGTGGCACTGAGTGTGAACCTGTGCTTCATCTATGTTTACAAGACAGAGTGCTCAGTGTTAAATTGCTCTTATTCTCAATGTGGCATGCAAGCAGTAAAGATCTCAATAACAGTGTTTCCTTTGATGAGAGCAATGATTACTCCCAAATCATTAATGATGAATGCTTGCTCTACTTAGAAGTCTTTACAAAACAAGCAACCTCAATTTTATATTTGCTTGTGCTTGTGCATCTTATTTCACTGACTCTAAAAATATTTGTAAATCAATTAAATCCATATCCATGTGATTACATATTTGTTTTTCATATTCTACTTAATGATTGAGACACTGTGCATAAACAGACTTGATCATCTTATTGTAAATTAGGACATCCTCACAGGAGTGGGATAGTGCGGAAGCAGCCATCAATCTGTCATCACGAATAAAGTGCAGAGATCGCAAGATGGAGGAAATGAGATGCCAGAGAGAGAAGAACGGGAAAGCATTTACAGAGAGCTGATGAAAGAAATAGTGGAGGAAATGGTGAAAAATGATACAACACACAGAAGGGGAATGTGTGCAATACTAAAATAGACTGAGATATATGTCTATCAAAGAGAGAAAAATGATTGAAAAATGGATGAACAGTGGAACCATGCACTTTACCTAACCTCTCCAAGTCACAACCAACAGCACCATTTCAGACTTTTCTGTTTGAGGATCGGTCACAGTACCATTGCTGTCAAAACTCATACAATCACAACACTAAAGAGCTATGAATTTTTCAGGGCCAGACATGTTTCCACCTTCTCTGTGGCTGACCTGTTGTCAGGGCTCTGGGGTGAAATAAGCTCTCTAAAATAAACAGTGGGGACCCAGAGAAATACAATAACAGCAGTGGGTATTCAAGAAGCAGCAGTCACTAAACACAGTGTAAGGAAATAGGGATATTTCGGTGAAAGCAACGTTAGACTACCTGTTGGCCTTGGCATGACATGGCTCTTTTGTTGCAGTTGCTGTTGTTGCTTTTTTTTCCTTTCTATGTTTCATGCAGTGGCCTGGTATTTCCAATCTTCTTTGACCATGGCAACAAATCTTTTAGATTATGTGTTTCAAGGTCTGCAATCCGTCCCCACAAATCACTTTTTCAATATCCTTTAAGCTGAAGGCACAGTAGTCGTAAAATGTCTGTTGCCGGTTAAGTTGTCCTCTAAGGGCAAATTTACTCAAAAGATTAAAGACCAAAAGCAAGTTAATGACTTTTACGAGCTTTCATTTTGATCTTTTACCTTTTAATGGGCAGACTTTCTTGTAATGTGCAGTTCTCATACATTGTGTATTTAGTTACGTTTGTGTATTAACTGTTTGAGGACTTAAAATCCAAGGTAGAGAGAAATTCTATGAAAAAAAGCTAATGTCCAGTACAGAAAGGTAGCTCACTAACTGAGCTTAAAATGAATTTGGCACTTAAATGTCTGTATGTCTCACCAATTTTATTCAGCCAAACAACGACAGAAAAAAAAGTGTTACGGATTTGATTAAGTAATCTGCAAATACAACACGGTGGCTTGTTTGTTCAAGCATTTATGACCTTTGCAAATATCAGACCTATTGCAGTCGTGTGCACAAGAACACGTGCACTCTCCTGCTGACACCTCAGCTTCCAGAATAGTGTGTCATTACATAATGCTAACAATGTGTTTAAACCCAAACCATGATCTTTACCAGGTCATTTTGATTCCTAAGCGTAACCAAGTAGTATACCAAGTGCCTATACCCAACCCTTACCAAGTTGTAGAGATGGCAGGTAATAGGGCTTATTGTATTGTGGTCTTAAATCTCGATATAAAGTCTATCATTTATTTTTGACTCTCCTTAAACTCCCCTCCAGCCTTTCACTCGTTTTAAAGAAAACATGATGATATTTGCTGTTGGCATCTCACAAAAATGGCCAGGATCCTTAACGGCTTCATTTATACGATGTCACATAATCAAATCTCATCGAAAGGACTGTTTCCTTTAAGGATCCTTTAAAAGACTTTATCCTTCGTTCAGTGAAATTTCAAGGATGCTTCTTTGTATCCCTGGTGTTCTAAAAGCACCCACAATCCTTTATACGTGTCAAAGACGGTAAAACTGGAAGATTTATCTGAGTTAGCGCGATGTGCGTTGAATTTCTTGTTTAACTGTTTTCACTGTAAAGTTGTGAGCATCCTAATTTATTCCATCAAAGGACAGCAAAGCCTAAATTGCCAGAATCAATGGCTGTTAGATTGCCAGCTTACAACTACCAGCTAGTTAATGGCAATGTAATTATTTCAGCTGCTGTGTGTGCACAGTGTAATTAAAGGTGGGATCACTGATGTGGTGTAGGCCCGCACTTCGCTAGGTTCAATCTTACTGAAAAGGCACCTTAACTTTGAGAAGCACTTAACATGTTGAAAACACTCACATGAGTCCTGTTTGAGGGTAAGCACACATTTCTTACATTGGTATTTAGATAATAGATGTAATATATCTTCTACCATATGTAGAGGAGATAATTTAGAAGATGATCCTAAGGGTCAAATTTAGAGATATGAATAAACCACCTATGAGTTTGTATGGGTCGCAGGACATATTGGAGGATTTTCTTATAGTTTGAAAGAGTCAGGCCAGCTGTTTACCACTGTCTTTATGCTCATGATGCCTAATCAGTAGAAAAAATGTTAACAATATCTTATTTATTGCATGAGGATATATCTCAATGTCAACCTCCAGTCTCTTTATAATTCCAACATGAAAGTTTTCTCACACGCAAACAGTGCACTGGCCTGACCTTGGTTATGCCTTATTAATATGCTATTGCTCAGAACGTAGTGAGCACAGAGGTCCATATCAACTTTCAACCTGCAAATGATTTGTCACTGTGGTGTATGTTACTGATACCTTATGTTGCAAGCCTCCGGAAATTTGTAGCAGGATGTTGGAAATAAGATTCCCATCAATGGTGTAACGCAGATGAAACCTTGCAGAGCTATTCCGCTATTATTGGATGGAAGATCGTTTTTATGGTTTTGAGGCCACTGACAATGAAAAGCAAAAGTCGAGACAGTACATAAAACAAATGTGGGGTCAAAGAAATGTTTGATCTAATCCCAGTACACCTTAGACTTTGTGGTTCAGTTTGATAAACATGGACCAGAACAAATGGATTTCGTTACAGGATAATTGTGGTGCTCCTTTGATTGCGTACCACGTCCTTTCATAAGTGCTTTTTGATGGTGATTGATATCTTTTTTTTAAACAATTAATCATCAGTCAAAAGTGCTTCAAAGACCCAGAACGCAAGCAGAATTTGAGCATCTTAAAGCTGTTGTGGTTTTCCTCTTGCAATTTTTCAGCTCAATTTGTCATGACTTATTTTTACATTTGAGCTTATTACAGGGTATGAATGATGTCTTTCTAATAATCTCTTTGAATCTTCACACTTCTGTACATTATAATTTCAGGTTCTGCATTTACCGTCTTTGAAAGAGGGCTTTTCCATTTATTCTGGCAAGGAAGGCATAATCAAGGCTCAGCCATCCTGGGAATTAATCTCTAAAATAAATTCTGATACCCCATGATTTGATATGACATATTAAATATCTATTGCTTCACTCTTAAATGCTAGGTCTTCAAGAAAAAAGCAGAAATACGGAGGGGCAGCAAGGGGGACAGTAGAGTGATCATTTTACTCTGAGGGATGAGTGATTTTCCTGTTATCCACTATTCTGCAATTACTCAATACCCAGAACAGTTCTGGCCTCAATCAACTGAGCCAGTGAGGCAGAGTTAAGAGTAAAGCAGGAACAGATGAGCTCCCTTGTTGGAACATGTTACCTCAACTCTGGAGTAGGAGGGTGTGGTGAGACTGTTGCATGTGTGGATGTCTGTGCGTTTATTTAAAAGCACATACAGCGTGAAGCCTGAAATGACTCGGTCGCTTGCATAGATGTCAAACAAGGAGACTGGAGGGAGTCACACGACTTGGATCAAGACAACAGATCCCGATTTCCCACTTCGTGCCGTTTTCTTTCACTTGGTCCTGTTCAGTCTCATGGAGTGTTTTTACAACCTGGGCAATGAACATGCCAAACAAGGTTACAAAAGTGCAATCAGTTCATTTCTATATAAATGAAAAGGCCAAGTTGATAAAAGGCACACTGTCCATCCAAGGGAGTCAGTGTTAAAGTACAGTGCTGTGAGATTTCTGTACTCAGTAGAAAGGATAGGTAGAATAAAATCACATCTGAGACTGTGCAACAGGTTCATCCAATTAATGCATGTAGCGTTACAGTCTGTTCTCCTTTGCCATCCCTATAACCCATTTTCACAGCATATATTTAAATATTTATTTTGTTTAATATTCCTTCTGAAGTAAGCTCTCTGTTCTAGAGTTGTAGTGCTTCTGCGGAAAAAAAAAAAAGATCATAAGAATGTAAATGTGAGAAGAGCTCTGTGTGGGTGAGGCTGAAGGAAAAAAAATGGACTTAATGGGTAAAGACTGCCCTCTCAGGGCTTAACGCAGCAACTACAGCTGAGTTCCTGTTCATTAGCACACTCCAGTCTTCCAGCTCTGGAATACACAGAGCACAGCAGGGAGACATTAAGCCCCATGATTCCATTAAAAAGTATTTAATTATTGATATCTTTATTGAAACATATAATTACATAACTGGGAGCAAGTATAAGCTCTAAGAGCTAGGGCAGAGGGCATCTTGATGTCTTTTTGGTCCTTTAGGACATAACACTTCTCATCTTAGCGATTTCCTCAGATCTTACAGTCATTTAACCTCTTGTAGGGAGATCTAATGACCCCCCCCATAACATTCCAGTGACATAGACCACAGATTGGTTGATGTTAGCTTCTTGTAAATGTCAATGTTGCACAGTACAGCCCAACAAAACTGTTATTCACATATATGAACCAGTGGCTAGGTGTTAGTTTCTGAGGGAGCTCTGCTTTTACGTCCCTGGGTGCAGAAATTGGCCACAGTTGGTGACTCCGTAAAAACCCATGACACAACTGTGCTTTTGTCTATAGAAAAAACCCCAAAAGAAACACAGCTATACTTGGAAAAGGTGGCGGACGTGTCTTTAAAAAACAAATAAGTCCACTTGCCTCTTACTTGACCTCTTAAGATTCCCATGACCCTGATGACCAAGAATCTGTGCTGAAAAACAAATGTAGGAATTTTTTTTGTTTCTATCACATCTATGCACAGAAACACCTCTCATTTCTTCATGTATGGTGGAAAAAAAGGGTAAATAGATGCAGTGATTTTACTGAAACATATGCAAACATCAATGAAAATACAGTAAACAAATCAACTTTTACTGTTCAACGCAGCCCGAACTCTCTTGTCATTTCTTGAAGTGGTCTTCAGGAGTCGTTCTCCTCGAGGGGCATTCCAAAGCTCTTCTTTGGATGCTGGCTGCCTTTTGTTCTGTTGAGGTCTGGGCTCTGGGGGAATTCATCACTCAATAAGACCAATGAAAAAAACTTCTTAGAGTATTTCAAACTCATTGCTGTTTTTCATAGCTGCAAGTCTAGAAATGCAAAAAAAAAAAATAGTGTATTTGTTACAAGCTATAGTACTTATTATGATCAAAGGATCTGAATAGTTCTTCCGTTTCTCAACGCTTAAAGCCCTGTCTGAATCTTTAAAGTGGACCCAGAGGAGCCTGTATCCTTCAGAGTCTGTGTCGTTTTCGGCGCTTTGATTTAATTGGTTGAAAGTTGATAAGACAAGCCCACACTCCGCCTTTCTGGCCATAATGACGTGTTGCTCAACAGCACAGTACAGTGTCCTTTTCTTAAAAGCAGGTGCGTTTGTTAACCAGCAGCCACACCGCAGGTCACTCCAGGACAGAGAAGCACCAGGCTGTTAGTGAGGTCAGTGGCTAGTTCGACTGCTTTGCTCGTTTTTTTTTTTAAACCTGTCTTCAGTCCCTTAAACGACGTGTTGCTAAGCTAACTAAACTCAAGTTAGCTACTGTAACTAGCAAACTAGGAGTTCCTGCCCTTTTAAAGGCGGAGGAAAAAACTATGTACTTTTCTTGATACTGCTAAAGACAGCTTTACCGGAGAGGTTAAGATGAATGAGAGGGAGCTGATTAAAAATAGAGCCGTTGTTTGCCAAAGTAACTAATTATATTTCCTCATTTAGGGTAAAGTTCACCCTCCATATAAAAAAAAGAGGGCATTGCAGAGAGTTGCTAATATCGAAAGTTTAATATGTTTAGAAGTAGTTAGAAGTGAAATGGTGCTGGCTTATCAGCGTTGGTAATCATCAATGTTCCAGACCATATAACTGATAGTGTGCATATCTGTGATTGGCAGACTTTAAGCTTGACTGTGAAGCAATCTCTATGTGTAACCTTTCGTTTTAGGTTGTGAGTTCTGAGTAGTACGTCATCTACTCCCGTCAAAGATGGTTTTCGTCTTCTGGAAATTAGTAGAGGGAACCAATATTTCACAAGACTAAACGTGACGATGTGAGCTTGTAGACTACACAGGAACACAACTTGTTCCTCCTCTCATTGCTTAAATGATGCTGTTACCCATCAGATTTAGCCTGGGAGGCCACTGATTTAATGCTTTTCAGCCCATGCAACAATAATGCAGATAACATAGCCGCTCTTTCAGATTAAGCTAAAGCACTTTAAGACACCAGCCTTACCCTGCTCCTTCCTGGTGTTATCCACATTAGTCCCTTTTTTTTTCTGTCACTTTGTCTATTTCGTCAAATCGGAGGGAGCCATGCTCTTCAACGCACGAGCAAAAAGTCATTTGTCTTTTGTTTGACCTCAGACACTGTTGTCAATATGGCCAGTTTCTTAATAGTTTCCTGAAGATGCACCAATATCAGTGATGGCAACAGTCGCATGGAGTGTGATTTGTGGCTCCGCATTGTGAGGATATGACGGCCTTTTACTGCAGTGGGAAGAGGATTGACAGCATTTTTATCAGCGCTCTGCCATGATCAGTTGTCAGCGAGATGATCTTTCTTGAGTGACTCAATGAGCCCAGTTCGTGTTGCGCAACTGCCTCCTGATTAACATGTTCCTTGTCTCTGAAAATGATTGCGAGTTCATCTCATGCTTCAACAGAGATGGAGTCAGACTTTGCTTTGTAATAAAGCCAGTGGATATGTCATCAACTGACACTTGGCAGAGAGCATTTTGCTCAACCGAGCTGTTGCAACAAAATGCAATCTTCCATCACACATAGCCCAGTGAGATTGTCTGGAACGCCAGAGTTCATGAAAATATCAGTTTCATTCGCACTGATGCCTAAAATGTGTTTTAATGAGTCACCAGTATGTCTTCATAAATGTCAGCCATGGTTGAAGCTGCTTGCTGCATGTCTTGTTGGCCTGTCTGTCCTATCTTGTCGCCTAATCTACCCCCAGCATTCACTTCAGGCCCGTTACAGCTGGTCAGCCGCACTCCCCGTGCGCTTGCTTTCCACCAGTATGATCGCAGAGCTCATGTCCTTCTGTGACTTCTGAGCTGTGGACACAGGTCAAGGGTGTTAAACACTCGTTAAGTGTTCCAGTATAGACAGGTGGAGTCCATTTATGTCACTGTGTGCCATCTGGTTGAATTCAAAGACAGATGCCCTCCACATGTTTTGAGCACCAGAGGGAGAAGAGAGAGCTGTTTGCAGATTGTTGCCTCACAGTACTTCTCTTGTGTCCCCTTTTGTGTCCTAATACAAAGGTTAGGGGGGTTAGGGGGCTTTCTGGGAGAAATTAAAACTGCTGGGGTACTCCATACCTTCACCTTTCTCTGGTGACATTCACACCACTCACAAAAGTGCACAGTTCACACAGTGGCTACTGGTGAAAATCACATTGTAACATAGAAGCAAAGAGCAACTTGCAATCACAGGGTCACAGCTCTAAGTACATCAGATTAACAGGTACAAGTCAAAATCACATTGTAACATTCAGGCAAACTACAACTTGCAACCGCAAGTGGATAGCTCTTAGTACATCAGCTCACACTTGGAATTAGACTTCAGCTCCACTTGTGTCTCCAATGGAGCCACCTGCCAGTATCAAGGGTGAATCTTACTTTGAACTCAAAGTGTAATTAAAATAATTTGGATATGGTTTCCCTTTAGGGTTTAATTGGGTATCGTACGTTTCAGCTCATTAAATTCCCATCAACAAAATACCAGAGACAAGTCCACATTTAAAATCTGCATCATGTTTATGACATAATTGTCTCTCACAATGATTTTACACTAATAATAGTTGTTTTCTTCCCCTTGGATGATTAAAGCGGGATGAAACTCATAGAAATGTCATATTTCCATCACTATGTCCACATCGTTTCCACTATTTGCCTCATCTTCCAGGTGATTGACTTCTGATATTCAGCTTACTGCATGTTAATGAGCATCAACTGACAATAACATAATGGAATTAGTCGCAAAACTAAACAACTGAGCACCACTGTGGGCACACCTGGGTTTTAACCATCTAAATGAAAAATGGCATCTTGGAGGTGGTAGTAAAGATGCTAATACCACTGATTTAGCAGTGACATAGGAAGACTTAAAAACCATCTAAGTAGTTGATCACACATTTTGAATGACAGCTAATCATTGGGTAAAATTATGATTGTTTCACCCCTGAACCTGCAACCACTCTATCACATCTCACTCATCACACAAAACTGAGTAGACTACCAATGATTCAAGTCCCGCAGCCTGACACATGGTTGTTGAAGTTGGACTAAGCCAAGAGTGCTCTGCAAAATGAATTGCTAACAATAGCAGTGGGTACTTTAAACAGATGCCGGGCTCTGCCAAATGGATGCATTTGTTTTTCACAATTTGCAGGCTTGTCCGTTTACTTGGTAGTTGTTCAATGCAGCTCCAAACACATTCTCATTTACATTCATTAGTGAACGTGGCCCAGTCCACCTCAGTCTCTGGTCTGAGTCGCCACGTCTCAGTGCCTCTTCAATACATCCTGGATGCACTCGCATCTGTACTTGGGCTGTCCATTAGTGATTGGATCACACAAAACGAACGTTAGTGCCAGCTGTGAACTGAGCTGTAGAGAAGACACAACAGGGAGATGGGGGCGAACGGTTAAACTCGTTTCGTCCCATCTTGTATGAAATTCATCCTATGCCAGTCTGAAATTGGTTTCTATCAGTTTCTACAGTCCATTTCAAGATATTAAATATTACGTACGATCTCCACTTAAAGCAGTGCTTTATTATATTAATCTAATAAGCTACTCTTCACTTTCAGCTGTTCATTTCAGTCATTCTTTTGGCCCAAATTTGATTTAAAGCAATATTCTTGCATTAGTAGAGCTGCAGTATTGCTCCGTGTTTCACTTTGGATGAATGATATCGGTTTTGTTTTTGTTTGTCTGCACGCCGTCATGAGAGCTCGCGAACAATCATCGGCATTGATCCCCTGCGGTTTGTGTGTCTCGCCATTATTCGTGGTTTTATTTAGACTCCAACGTGTAATCTGAAATTAGAGCATATTGTGTAGCCACAGAATTGGTTCCCAAAAGTTTTCATCTCATGTTCCAGTGATATTAGCAATTTTATTTCTAATAGAGAAGTGTGGAGCTAAATAGATTTTTTTTTTTTTTTTAAAGTGTCATTTATTATGTTATTTGTATCATATTTTAAAACTCCATTTTAGACTATTTCTGATGAAGCACTGAGATGTGAATTGTTTGCATGGCAGCAGGATTTTATCGTTTAGGAGTAATTTCATCCTCATTGCATCATAGCATTAACAAATGGATCTAACGTGGCTGAATTTCTCTCTGAATGCACTCAACCATCTGACAGGACAGCTATTCCTGCAAGATAAAGTATATCAGTCACTTTAACAAAGTCTTTCAGAGAAGAAGCTCCGTTTCATCATTCACACTGAGCAAAGTGAGTTGAATCTCAATTTCTAACGCTTTATATTCACTGTCAGAGATCGATTTCAGCCGTCACAATGGCAGATAGCGGGAAGACCAATGAGACTGGAGCTGCAGCAGCAGAGCCAGCTAATGGAGAACAGCAGGTGAGGACTACCGAGACCCCAAAAGGGCACATAACAAATATTAAAACCTCTTTCGACACAGTTGACATTTCCCCATTTTGTTAAGCTCTCTTTGGAGAAATTCCAAAGAGAATTCTACTTTATACAGACAAGCTTGTATTTTGCAACTTTAAGTGACTATAAAGGTTGTGTTCTTTGTCCTAGAGTGTTGTTTCGAGAGTGACCAACTTGGCCCTTGTCAGTTCAGCGTGCGAGGTTGTTTCCAGCGCCTACACCACCACCAAAGACAACGTTCCCCTGCTGAAGGGAGTCATGGATGTAGCTGAGAGTGGGGTCCGAACCCTGGGAGCCGCTGCCACCACGGGGTCCAAACCTATTTTGGACATGATCGAACCACAGCGTAGGTTCTTCTCCCAAAAAAAAAATATATATATGATGCAATGGCAGCACATAACTGTACAACCCTGAAATTAACCATTAAGGAATATTGCAAGCTTGTTTCAAAAAAGAGTGTGAAGCCAACGCCAGGTTTAACCGCTAGGCTAAAAGACAATACAGAAATATTTTTTTGTGCTCTTTATGAGGGGACTGTATTCATCATTTACCAGAAGTTTCTTTGAAGCTTTTTTGGGTTGTTGTTTGGCTGCGATCGTGAAACGATAGCTGTTTTTGTTTGTATCTGTTTTACTTCACTCTCAGTTCAAACATTTTCCCTATATTTTTGCACTCAATCATCTCATGTTAAAGTGAATATTTGCTGTCCACTTAATTTCAGTTTCCACAGTGAATGAATATGCTTTGAAAGGGCTGGATAAGATCGAAGAGAAACTGCCTATTCTTCACCAACCCGCAGACCAGGTCAGAGGAAAAAAAAACGCTATAATATTGCTGCTTTGTAAAAAATTGCAAAACCATCTTTTATTTATTTATTCAGTGTTGGGGCTCTTTTTCTCTTTGCCTATTTAATGCAAACTGAAGAGGATTGGGAACAAAAGGGCTACATAGAAAATGCAGAATAGCACCACCATTTTCTCTCGCTGTGACACATTGTCTTCTCTTTACTTTCTCAGGTTGTGTCAAACACAGTTGGTATGGTATACCAGTCTGTGGCAGGAGCCAAAAATGCTGTGGTGGGGGCAGTGATGGGTGGTGTTGAGATGACCAGGGCAGCCGTCAGCGGAAGTATCAACACTGTGATGGCCACCAAGATGGGCCAGATGGTCAGCAGTGGGATGGGCCTGGCCCTTAGCCGATCTGAGGACTGGGTCGACCAGAACCTGCCACTCACTGAGAGGGAGCTGGGTCAGTATATGCACTAAATATGCAAAAACGTGATCCATTCATTTTAAACAAGTGGAGGTAATCAAAGCATACGCCTACTTCTGTGAGTCGGCTGTGAGTCATCTCACAGTCGGATTAGAATTAAGCTGAAATGAGGCGAGTGTCCACAAAAATGATCACAAAGGAGAGGTGAAGTTGTACGGCAGGATGGTGGTACAAACAGGGTTCATTTCTGCTGCAGTGACTAAGGTTGAGGACATGAATGGTTGGTGCTATTTATAGAGAGGGAGGTAGGACATTCAGCTGAACTTCCCTTCTGTTTACTTGGCCTGAAACACACCTACTGTTTCCAATACTCGCAGCTTTGACACCTGCTATAGTGATGTCATGTTATCGGGACAACCTGTCATACTCCGGAACAGCAATAACGTTCAAGAGGGCAGCCACTGATTATAGACTGGTTATAGATGCACTGGCAATGAAGCACTCATTGTGGCAACGCTCTATTTTTTATTTTTTTTTCTTTCAACATTTTTTTTTTTCTTTCTCGCCTGTGAAAGCCCCATCCGAAGCGTCATATCCCTTAGCTTATGCTGACTGATAAAAAGAAGGAGTCTTTTAGTGTCTCCTGAGCAGACGTGCTTTAACCCAGTTGGAGTCAAGTGGCAGGTCTTGGAACTTATGCACCAGTTGTCATAATGGAAGGGAATTGTGCAACTGCGCCTCTTTCTCTCAGTTTTACCAGCAAACTCATGCGGTTAATGCTGCTTAATGCGCCCCCCCCCCACCCAAAAAAAGTTCCAGACTATAAAATTGTGTTGGACCACCTATAGCTTTGATTTAAGCCATACATCCACAGATCCATTGTTTTGATAGGCACTGTCACAATATTTATTTTCATTCGTAGTTGCGTTCAAAGATCTTGAACTGATGATAGAGGGGTTGGACTGCACCATTCTGTGGTGGGCATTCCATTCACACTCTCACACTCCCTGATCCATTCTTTCACAGTTTTAGCCTAATGAATCCTGGCATCGTCATCCTGGAGTTGGCTAAACAAAATCTTCAGATGGGAAAATCTTGTCAGCATATTCAGGTAGTCGGCTGACCTCATTTTTTGGGGGGCACTTCACATTGCTAAAAGAAGATCTGACCAAATGAAGCAACCTTAGATCATAATGCTGCCCTCACAGGCTTGTACAGTAGGCATGCTCATCTAACGCTGATGTGCCCATCATTGTGCAACACAGTAAAAAATGGAGTCCTCAAACAACGTGACCTTATTCCCATTTGAGAGTCCAGTATTTATGCTCCCAAACAAATTGAAGCCTTTTTCGATTGCCATCACAAATAAATGGTTTTCTGAAGGCTACATAGCTTTAAATCCCAATTGTGTGAGTTTCCTTCATATGGTGCATGTGGAAATGCTCTTACTTTCACTTTGCTCTGAGTTCTAAAAATCAAGTATTCTAGTTTCACTTCACAGCATTATCTCAGTTTGAAAAGTTGAGAATTTCCCCTTCGTGAACCACGAAGAACAAGTAATCAGGAAATACTGATGAAAATGCAAAGAATGCATCTCTAATCTTTAACATACAGGTTACAAAAACAAAAAAATGACCTGAGCTGACTGAAACAGCGCTGACTACACCTTTAACCCCCTTGCCATTAACCTGATTATAAAAGCCTAGTTATAAAATGACCTGTGAACCAGAACCAGAACATTTTTTCAGTTTTGGATGCGCTGGCTGTGCATTGAAAAACAATAAGCTGCGAGAGGAATTGAAAAATCAGGTGAGTCTTCAAATAAAAAAGTAACAATACTTAAAACGTATACACGTACAGTTGCAAGAACGAGCCGTAAAACCGCCAATCCAAGATTTCCTCCTTAATGGACGACATAAATGATATGCTGCTAATACAACTTAGCTCTGGAAAGAAACGGCGCCTCAGAGTTTCAGTAACAAACTCAGAGCACAAAGTGCACTGGATAACATCAGTCTACATTGCTTGCTTCGCTTGCTTGCTCACCAGCAATTTATTTAACCTTTTTTAAAGCTCGGATCGGGTTCAGCATGTTCAGCATGAATCTGGGTAAGACTACACAGTGAATGCTTACTTCTGACAGAACGGCACAGCGACGAAAGTATGATCCTGTGGAGCTGCATGAAAGCAAAGGTTGTTGGTGGGGGGGTGGGGTGGGGTGGGGTGGGGTGGGGTGGGGGGGCGACGTGACATTGATGAATGGCACCATGAATACCTGTGGAGACACAGTACCAAAATATTGGCTAATGGCATGACTCGTACTTTTCAGATGATTAATATTCCAGCATAACGGCCCAAAGCATGCTATCAGATTCACACAAAAGTATTTTAAAGGAAAACATAGTGGATAAATATGACCTGGCCAAGTGGGTTGTGTTACTTTAGTCCAGAAGAAAATATCTAGAGTATTTCAAAGGGAAATTAAATGATGCAGTCTTTCCAGCAAATGGCAACAGGAGAAATGTGTCTGATGGATTGCAGAACATATCTGTAGTACTTCTAAAAGTAAGTAAGGAAAAAAAGAGAGTAGGATTTAAATGTCAGCTGCACTAGGTTCCTACTGCAGGACCTGTACTTTTGATATAGTAAATATAAACTTTTTGATGCTGTAAATATTTAGACATTTTGTCTAATTTTGGAAAGCCCACTAGAGTATACAAGAGATTAATGTATTTCTCTTTTTTTTTTTTTTTTTTTTTTTTTTTTTTAGCTGCTATAGCTGAACCTGCCAGCTCCGAGGTGGTTACCACTTCAGCCAGCCCCAGCTACTTTGTCCGTTTGGGGAAACTCTCTGCCAAGGTCCAGGAGCGAGCTCTCGAGCAGTCTCTGGTCCGTGCACGGCACGCCAGGGATGCCACCTATGTTTCAATGGGTCAGATTACCAGCACTCTGGACCTGCTAGAGAGCACCCGTAACAGGGTGGGTATGGCAAGTAACCAGATAGGAGGAGCCTCAGAGCAGCTGCTGCAGCGCTGGGCAGAGTGGAAGCAGAAGCAGGAGGGAGCTGGACAGACCGAGTCAGAACCAGATGGGACCAGAGACGAATCTGAGGTTTCAGTTTAACCATTTTTGGATATAATGTACCACCTCTAAAAGGTTTATTCTTGTATTGGTCTACTTTCTTAGATTAACAGTTTTTTCTTTAAGACGATTTATTTTTTTCATTAAATTCAAATACTGTTTTTTATCATGATTTTTTTTTTTTTTTTCTTTTTCTTTTTTTTTTTTTTTTTTAAATTCTCATCAGCTTTACTTACGTCTCTGTTTTACATTTGAACCATCTTATTATCAGTGTGTCTGAAAATCAGTAAATTTCACTAAGCAGTTAGTTCAACATTCGGTTGCATATGCTTATCATTCATTTCTGCTTTTTTCATTGCCTCTCCACATTCACAGCAGCTGGAATGGCGGACCCTCTCTATGGTGCGTGGTCTGAGTGCCCAGCTGGGGTCGGCATGCTCCAGTGTGGTTTCCAGTGCTCAGGGTCTGCCAGGCGCAGTCCAGGACCAGCTGACCAGTGCACGGCAGGCCGCAGAGGAGCTGCAGTCCTCTCTGAGGAACACGAGCACAATCACTCCCCTCCTCCTGGAGCGAAGCCGTCAACAACTAAAACAAGTACAAAGTGCATCATACTGTCTTTACTGTAGTGTTTTATTGTTGCTGCTAAATATCTCTGTGCTTTAATTTTCTTTTTTTAATATACATACAGTATATATATATATATATATATACACTTAATTAGTCCTTGCATTGCCTACACACACATTCTTCACTGAGAATTAATTTGATGGAAAACTCCCAGATGCTTCCATTTGTTCTGTGACATCTGCCCATTCACATAGTTTAATGAAATATATCAAGCTTATACAGTATTTGGTGATGCACACACAAAATGTACAAGCGATCAATAACGTTGAGATTACAGTAAATATTTGCTTTGATTGTAGATGAATAATTGCTGTTGTGTTCCTGTCCCAGGTTCAGCAGTCTCTGGATGGTGTCATGGAATATCTTTTACACAACACACCGCTCAACTGGCTGGTTGGACCTTTTGTTGCTCAGAAGGCTGAAGGGGCAGTGGAAGACGGGGCAATGAAGCAGGCTAGGCCAAACAACTAGATTTGAAAGCTTACTGCGTTCCTATGAGATCGTTTTCTGTGGGAACAGGAGAAGTCATTTTAGAAAATAATTAACTCAATAAAGGATGCCTTAAAGCCCGTTTGATAATGTTTTCTCGTTGAACCTATAAGTTATTGACACCACATTTATGATATAGAAATTAATGACGTGCACTCAAAAATGTGTCTTTATCTACTCTTTTTTTGTTTGTTTGTTTTTGGAAATATAAAAGTATTTTTCCATCTCTTGAAGATGAATTGATGTATGTGAACTCAATAATGTTTGATTTTTGTGAGTATTCAAAGCATTCCCTTACACTAAGCTAAATGTGAGTTGTCTGTAAACATCAGAAGACACTGGAGTGCATCTTGACTGAGATGCAGCGTCCTTGGTGCATTTCCTATTAGTTTTAAAATATTACATTTTAGTTTGCTTTGTGTGTGTGTGTGTCTGAATTTTGATGGGTTTTAAGGAAGGAGTTGATGAACTGTCCTTGAGCTGATACTTAATAAATTTTAAACACAGCACAGTCTCGGGTGTCATTCTTGAAAATGCTTATTGTCGAGTTGTTGTTTTCTTTTCTTTTGGTAATGGAGGGGTGTTGGACTTTGCTGTGTTGGCTTGTCTCGCTGTATTGATGCTGATGAGGATGACGTCATGGTCGTTCTTTCGAATGTCGGGAGCTCGCGCTGGGTAGGAGGCCGCGCGCACTACTGGGGACACAACTTGTTCAAATCTGAAGCTCAAGGTCGTCGACAGCCTCCGGTACCTTGAATTTCAGGTATTGCCTCCATCGTAGACGAACACAGGGGTGTCTCCGTGTATGATTTAATTTTTTTTAACTAGCTAGGACACTGTCGCGAAGCGCATTGGTTTGGGCTGGCTGATTAGGCTAGCAGCTAAAGTTAGCCTGCTAATGGTAGCGTTTATTCGATTTTTAAAAAACAAGTTTTATTTGAGTTTTGTCACCAAGGACACGGTAGTTCTGTTTATTGTGATTTTCGTCATAATGGAAGGTCACTAAGCGAGTTTTGCCTTTCTTCTTGCGTTGGTATGCAGTGTAAGACAACACAAAACGGCCAGCGAGGTTGTTTGCTAATGTTTCACTGTTTGCTTTGCTGAGCTATTCAAGCACAGGACGGCAATTGTTTTCTTCTGTTGGAACTTGTTGAGCTGGATTTTAAACAACCGAGCGTTCATATTTGCCAAATCTACGTTTGATATAGAGGGTCCGTCTGCAATTTCGATGTGGTTTTGTACGGACACGTCTTCTGCTCATGGTCCTTATATGGCAACTTTATCCTGACCAAAGATCTTATTTTGCAGCGGAAGAAAGTGTAATCCATCTGAGTTGGCTTATGTTTTCGCATACTGTAACTTGCTCTTTTAAGTGCACTTGTGTGCGACCCTTTGTGCCTCTTGCTTTTGCACACTGCGTAGTTTTTGTATTAAATCCCTCGCTTGCTTTTGAACTGCTCTTGCACATTGGCCTAATAATATGAGAAGCGCAAGACACAAGTTGATTAGTTTTACACTGTGTTCGTTTGCGGCCAAAGTTGTACTGTAAACCTTTTAGAAATAATTCAATGTATTGCTTTGAATTTCAAACATTATTTGGAATGTA
The DNA here is from genome assembly GCF_027942865.1 of Odontesthes bonariensis. Lineage (NCBI taxonomy): Eukaryota > Metazoa > Chordata > Actinopteri > Atheriniformes > Atherinopsidae > Odontesthes > Odontesthes bonariensis. The sequence goes on along the minus strand of NC_134520.1, from coordinate 16,064,155 downwards.
ATTTATGCTTGGTGTGCCAAAGTCCTTTTTTTTTTTTTTTTACTAGAGTGGCTGAGGTGAACTTTGGCATTTAGTTGATGGCGTTTGACATACTTTTATTTGAACATGTGACTTCGTGTGAGAAACCATCATTACAATATATATATGTATGTGTGTGTGTGTGTGTGTGTGTGTGTGTGTGTGTGTGTACACATATTTGGTTATAACTGTCAGATTTCAATGGAGCTCCCAATTTGTTTAAATTCTGCTTTCATGCCAGTCTCCAAGCTCTTTTAGCTGAAAAATGGAAAATCATTTTGTCAGATGGGGTCTGTTAACAATTTTGACTAACTTATGCTACCACATTTTCAGGAATATCCTCTCCCACCCCCTTTACCCCCTCTGTCAGAGCATGGCTCAGGAGACCAATCAGACGCAAGTGCCAATGCTTTGCACTATGGGATGTGGTTTCTATGGTAACCCCCGCACCAATGGCATGTGCTCTGTCTGCTACAAGGAACACCTGCAGAGACAACAGGGAGGGGGGCGATCCAGCCCCCCAGGAGAGAAAGGTAGGAGGATGGGAGAGGCTTAAACAGTGAAAAAGGTATGGTGAAAAAGGCAGAACTTGGCTTGAGGGGGTCACTCAAAAACTGTTGTCCTGGGGGCACTTGAGTTTGCGAAAAGGGATTGGAGAACAGGGGTAGCAGTAGCTGCCTGCGCTGTGGCATCATAAAGCAGGAGAGTGGCATTGTCATCTGTTGTTTCACACTATCTTAAAATATATCTGATCCTGGTAGACGAATATAGCGAGTGTCCTTTTAACAAGATACTTCAAACCAAAGTGAAAAAGCATATTTGTTCAGGGCAAGGACAGCAGGTTCTGCTGTATTTAAGACCGTCTTTCTCCCCCCACACACAGCTGCTACATCACCGTCAGGATCACCAGGATCGGCTGGTGTAACGGTGGAGGGCACAACTTCAGAGCTCAGTACAGAAGTAGCAGGAACTCCGCCTGAAGAACAGACAACTAGGTATGCTGCCTCGCAAACTAAAGGTTTCAGACCAAAAAGTCATTGTGAAGTATTCATTTTGATGTCTTAATCATTGCATCTTTTTTTTTTTCTGCATGAGCACATTTTGCACACAAAAAGATAAAACTACAAATGTTACCTTTACCTGATAACTAAATAACTCTTTTTTAAATCACCTTTTGCTATATTGTCACAACATATACAAAGTCTTGTGATTTAAATAAGCAATTTTCATAAAGGCTTCCAGTGCTTTTGGTAGGGGGATTTTTTTTTTTTGGAACTACACGCCTTGATTGGTTAACGGAATCAGTATTGAGTTTTACTTTGGCACAGAGATGAAGAGTACTGTGCAATCAGGGCCTGCTCTTAAAAACTGCAGCGTAATGTTTGATAACCGTTACACGCCTGGTACAGTTTTTTTGTTATTCAGCATTTTATACGGGTTCTTTTGTGGCTAGCTTTATCGAGGCACGTCATTATTTTTCAGTTCAATTCAATTGATTTTGATTTTGTAATTTTCTTTATAAAATGCCTAGTTGTAAAAGGGGCGCTAAGGACACCAATGGATCACATCCAGTCTTTATTTAGAATGATCCCCTGACCTGAACATGCACAGAGCGACAGTGGAGAGGATGAACTCCCCTTCTTTATACAATAAGTGAGGTCCAGCTTTGACCAGTTGGGGGATTGAGGGTCACAGGATAGAGGCAAAAACAAACACTAAAGCTGTAAGCCAGGAATACTCTAATCATAGAAAAAAAAAAAATATATATATATATATATATATATGTATTTGTGTGTGTATGCCTCCATTGGGGTGTGATTACTATATGATCATAACTGTTGAATTCAGAAAAGGACACAAAATAATCATTTGTGCCTGACATTTTCTATTTGCTGAAATTATAGACCAGATTAGCAGCTTTAAGAAAGAAAAGCGTACAAGATTAGATTTGAATGAGTTTCCTGTAAAGCATAGATCACTCTGATTTTAATGCGAACAGGTGTCAGAAGTTATGATGGGAAATGCTCAGGTTCTCCCTGAATGACTGCATAAACTAAAGGCTCAGTAATTTTTTCGTTTGTATGATGACATTTTGGAATTATTTGTTCCTTTTCTTTGCAAAAAGAGGCCAGATGATTCTGCTCTGTTTGATGTATATACGTGATGTCCAGCTTTCCGAAAGCCCCGCCCGCATGTAGCCGCTTCTGTCTCAATAAAGGCATCTCTCAATGTATTTCAAAGGGAGTTGAGAGACATTAGTAGTCATCTGTCAAACTGATGGAGCAGCGGATGCAGTGAAACTAGAAGAAAAAAAACATTCAAAACCCCAAAATGTTTTGTGGCATTTTTGCTTTTTCTGTGCGTGGGAAAAACGACTTTATTATTTGGATTTTCTCAATGTATTTTCACAGATATTAATTTGAATACGTGTCTCCAGATTATCAGTTACATTAAGAAGGTCATCCTTAGTTCACAGGTTAACAAAATATACATGTATCACAATTTACTTTAAAAAAAAAATATATATATATATATATATATATAGATTCTAAGGAGCTATTATATCATTTTTTTAATTGAATGAGAGGTCCATCTGTGGGCGTGTGATCTTAAATGTTTTCCTGCTTGTTGTGACGTAAGTCCCAGCTCTCCGAGCCCAGTAACTCAACAGATGACAGCTATGAGCATCTCCCAGGACCCAGGAGCAGTAGACTCTGATCGAGCTGAGGTTGAGGAAGGAGAAGAGGAGGGTACTTCAAACAGCACAGGTGAGCATCAAAGAGAGCAGTGAAGCTCTCCCAAATCAATCCCTGCCCACTATCTGCGTGAAGCACTATTGATTAAGGACTTGTTAAGAGTGGGAACTAGTTAGAGACCAGTATGGTTCCATATATAAGAGCTGCCTTTTGCCTTTAAAAAGTTTAACCTGAGGCTTTCGTATTTATGTCGAAATACAGAAAATTGTAAAGGTTTTTCAAACACTTTACTACTACTGTACCTTCCATCGCTTTTATATGACAGTACTTGTGATTAAATGCTTAACGGATTTATTTGAGTTTTTGAGCTGTTAACATATTACCTTTCGTACTCTCACATACACTCATACCTCTGCTCAGAGCCAGTGGGCGAAGCAGCGCAGGCTTCTGATGGTGACCAAACTCCAGATAAGAACAAGAAAAAGAACCGCTGCTTTTCTTGCCGGAAGAAAGTGGGCCTTACTGGTAAGTGAGGGAAAGGATCTCTCACGTATTGATGCTGACCAATGAGCGCCTCTTAACTGGCGGTATGGTGCGTTGGTATATGAATAATAAATCTGGTTTGCTGGGATTCTTTTTACCCTTCACCTGGAAATTGTAACCTGACAGAGCTTTTGACATTTGTGTTCACACAGCGACCATAGTTTTTGACGTTCTCCCGACGCATTCCTTTGACGCTACTTCTAACGGTGACGTTGGTTATAGTTACGATAATGACGGTCTCGCACACTAATGCCTCAACTCCCAAGCAGACAATTGTTTTCTGTACCTCAAAAAAAAAAAAGATATCATCCTGCCAAACCTATGTGTTGTTAAACGGAAAAGTTCTTGAATGTCCTCCTTTCATCTTTCTCACCCTCTGCAGCTGGTGCCACAATCTTCCGTCAAAGTTTTACCAAAACACCAACATGTTGAATTCAAGCTTCAGGACTTGTTAAAATTAGAAATGACTTAGGACATATTCCTCATTTCAAAGTTAATTAGTTGTTATAAAAAAAAAACGTTTTCAAATTAATAAGTACTGATTGTGGTGTGTATTTTTTCCTCCACAATCACAAAGTTTGGTACAAAGACCGACATACTGCAGGTTAGTGGTGTATTTCACAGCAGGCTGCCTGATTTCTACCTTTGGTCCAAACAGATCTTTCTCAAAGTTGATCGTTGATAGTAGTGTTTACAATCGGCCTGCATGTGGAAACCTTTATTCATGTCCTTTTTAGAATTTGTATACCATTTTGCAATATTTAGCATTTATCTCTCAGCCTGTATGGATCAGTGCAACAATGCCTATGTGGCATTTAGTGTGTAATTATGTGTATCACAAAGCTTCTTTGTCCGACTGACCTGTTTGTTTTTCTTTCCTCAAGGTTTTGACTGTCGCTGCGGCAACCTGTTCTGTGCCATCCATCGTTACTCTGACAAACACGACTGTCCCTTTGATTACCGGAGTGCGGCAGCTGCGCGCATCCGCAAGGAGAACCCGATCGTGGTGGCTGAGAAAATTCAGAAGTTATGAGGACTAATTACAAAGAAGGAAACAAAAAGAAGACAAAAGTCTCTGACTTTGTGAATTTTGAACAATGGCGACTTTGATGAAAACACCTGATATCATGGCTTCATTTGCTCATGGTAGTCTAAGGCGGGCGGGCGGGTGGGGAGATGTGGTTGCAGCCACAGTCCAGACACTTCCCTTACTAGCATTTCCCTCTCTCTCCGCTAGTGAGTGCAGCTGAACCTGAGTGCTCGTGTGTATGTGTGTGTGTGTGTGTGCGCGCGCGCGCGTATGGAAGAGTGTTTGTGTGTGCACGCACATTTGCTTGAGAGTTGGAGAGAGCGGTGGGGGCTTGACGGACGTTTGTGTTGCCATGGGGAGGGAAGGCATTTGATTTTTTTTTTTTTTTTTTTTTTACCCCTTTTTTGTTTCTCAACTTGGAGGGATCATGTGAGTTTCTACAATCCCTGTAGGTAGTTGAAATTAAATGGGGATAAGCTGTTAAAGAATGTGTCAGAACCTGAATAATGACACAGCGGAATATTCAGGGGGTCCAGTAGGTTTGGGGGTGGGTGGGGGGGGGGGAGATTTCATGTGTCAGCAGGATCTTTTAAGGGCTTTGGAATATGAAGTTTTCTCCTCGACAGAAAAATGATGTCAAGTTCTTATTAAATTGGCATTTATTTTCCCCGACTCTGGGTCACCACATTTTGAACTCTAAAGGCCCAGCATTTTCCAGTTCTATACGGATACTGAGTGCATGAGCAATTATTGATAGGATAGGGGAGGGGAAGGGCAGGGCGAACCTTGATTTAAATGCGTGATTGAATTCTTTGTTTTGTTTTGTTGTTGTTGTTTTTTTTTTTTCATTTTAATGAGCGTATGACATCAGATGATCTATATTAATATATTGTAGTTAGCTTGAATTGTGTGATTGCATTCTATTTATTTTTTATCGTTTGGTTGGTCTGTGCTGGAGGATTGGCAGCATGTGTCAGCAAATCGGTAAGATTTGCACTTTTCAATTATATTTAAATAATTCCATCTTTATTATATAGCCATGGAAGAAAAGAAAAAAAAAAAGAAAAAGAGCTCTGACACGACGGAGACGAGCCCAGTTGAGCCCTTAGTGTTACGGTTTTGCAGTAAAATGTTCAGAAAGGCAAAGCACAAGAGTTTCAACTGCCGAGCACAAACTCGGTGTGCCACACCTACTTAGTTTTGTTCAGCATCTTGGTCATTTGCAGTATATACCTGAGCTGTATATCGGGCTCTCAGAGAAAATCGCCTTGTTTGACTGACGGGACGCTCTTTTTCAGATGGGCACTGTGTTCTCCCTGAAAAGCCTTTTTTTATGTTCTTCGGAGTCGATTACGCTCCCCGTTTCTCTAACCACCAGCAGACCACTGACACATGCTGAATGAAAACTGACCTGGGACGCAGTTTGCTCGACACACACGACGCGTGTTCTGCTCCGCTACAGTAAAGATTGTTGCCGCGCCGCAGAGCTGCGAGCTGTGCTTTTACATTGTGCTCAGATTCAGACGAGTCCTCGTGCGAAGACTGCTTCTCGCTCGCTTCTTCTAGGAAGATCTAAGTCGCTTGCATATGTGCAGTCGAGCATACGAGTTACTCCTTAGTGACTGCACAGTTTGAAATGGAGCTGGAATGTTTAAAAAGCCACACAGCAGTAGCACAATGCATGGCTGGAACCTTTAGGTTCAAGTTAACAGGATTCTACAGGTTTTTTTTGGGTTTATTTATTTTATTTCTCTTTCCCAAATGTAAATAACATATTGCTCCTATTCATATAGTATAATCTTAATGTAGATTTTTTTGCCAGGTAATTCAGATGGCGGATTAAGGTGAAGAATAGTACTATGTGTATTAAAGTGCTTTTCAGAATTATCCAAAAATTTAATGAGCCACCACTGGCACTTGTGTTTTCCCCCAATTTAGAAGTTGTTCGGCGTGTTCGGTAACCGGCCCCAGCACTTGTATCTTCACCATGCCGTGTGGCTTCTGTTGTACAAAACTAGATTGTTAACAAGCCCTTCCAGACTTTTAACATTACATAGTAACCCAGTCCATATATTTATCCTGTTACTGAAGTCTATTTATAGCATAACGGTAGTCCTGAAAGCTAAGAAGGCCCATGTGAGGTTCGGGGGGGAGGGGGGGGTGGCTCCATCTTTTCTTCATTCAAAGTGTCCCAGTACATGTTGCTTGATCTTGATGATTGAATATTTATGAAAATGTGGCAGGAAAGCTGCAGGGAATGTGCTGGCATGCTTTTTCAGAAGAAGCCAGCGCACATGTGTTGGATGTGGATGACACTTTCGCTTGTATCCACAGGATTTAACGTTGGGGCCTGGGTGAGTTTGGTCTTGGCTCCCTCATTAGATTTCCTGTTGAAGTCTTGGCGTTTTTGATGGACATGTCTGAATGATGGCACGATGACTTGACACGCCAACACCAAGACTATTTACCTGGGGTCGATTGAGCATTTCTAACCCCCGCTTGTGATTATTTTTTTTCCCCTCCATCTCGCGTCTAGTGAGAAATTGAAATCCAAATGGAGTTCATCTTGGGTGACGACAAGGTAATGATTATCATGTTTATGAGGACTTGTTGTGGGTGCCGCTTTGCATACTTACACAGTTCTCAGACTTGAAGGGTGAGTGCTGGGTTACAAAAAATTGTTGCATGCAAAACATTCAGTTTTGCCTTACAAATTAATGCTCCTTTCATAGAGTGAGTATGGTATGTTGGATGGTTGTTCAGCTGCCTAAATCCTGGTATTTTTCCTGATTTACACTTGATTTCTATTGATGCTCATATCAGTGCCCCAAAGCTTTCAATTTTTTTTATTTTTATTTTTTTTAATCTATATGAGCAGTTTGAATGTAAACCACCATAAGTCACACAATAATGTGTTGTAATGTCATTCATCAAATTGTCCGTCACTCATGTTGACGATGCCCAGTTGTCTTTCAGGTGATGAGGGACAGTTTAACCACTAAAATAATTTTGACCGTGGGACTCGGCACCAGCAATTAGGGTTTACCAAACCTTAAAAAATTAATCTATATTGGATCAGTACACATTTTCCTTCCGTTGTATTGATTTGTCTTTTGCTGTCCTCAATTCTGTCTTTAGCACAGCATTTCATAATCTACGTCCTCATCGTGCAAGAACTTTGATAACAGTGATAAGCCTGCGAGGGATACAGCCTGTGGTTTCAGTTCAGTCTCGCTGCAGAAGTAAAGCCGAGAAAATGAAAATAGAAGGCTGTGTTCATTCTGTGTTCCAAGACGAGCTGTAGAGATAGCAGATGAAGTCTACATTGTTCAGAGATGTAGTTCTTGTCCCCTCTCCCTTGGCACTCCAGTCCCCCAGAAACACCACCAGATATCTTTTCATTTTGTTTTTTTTCTTTTCAAAGTTAGGATTGTATGATGTGTAAGAGTAAGTATAAAACAATAAAATCGCAAAGTTTATTTTAAATTACACTTGTATTTTGTTTTCTTCTTGTTTTTGATGTTCGTACATAATTGTAGATCAAATGTTCAGCCCAAACAGAGCTTTGTATTTGACACAGAGTGTTATTACATGCACCAGTGATGGCCTCTTTAGACTGGCACATCGGCGTACTGTGGCCCCACTGCTATTGTACTTATTATTGTGGTATATTGTTCTCAGATTCGACAAAACACTGTAGGTACAAATGACTCTGTATAATAGCACATAATGTGCTTCAGTGCGTGCTGACACTTAGTGCTTGTCCAAAGGGAACTGTTTGATTTTTATCACGTAGAGAGCCCCTAAATGACTACTGTTGTCTTAATAGATGTTAAATGCCCCATTATCTCCAGTAAACATCCTCAAAGTACAAAACAGCCATTACTGATATTTTCTTCATTGCTCCTCCTAAGATGGCACTTAGATTTATCTGTCAGCTTTAGTTACTTTACAAATATAATAGGTATATTTATATATATATATATATATATATATATTTAATATAAAAGGTAAATACTAAAAAGACTCAACAACCTGATAAAGAAGGCTGGTTCTGTTCTGAGGACGACTGTGGAACCTCTGGAGACAATAATGCAAAGAAGGATTTTGCATAAAATCAAGAGAATTATGGACAACCCTGAACATCCTCTCCATGAGACTGTTATCGGAAAACAGAGTCTCTTCAGTCAAAGGCTTCTTCAGTTTGGATGCAAAACGGACCGCTACAGGAAATCTTTCCTGCCCACAGCCATCAGCATCTATAATAACTCCTTGATTTAATTGAGTTACATTAACATTTAATTTCCCTCTGGGATAAATAAAGTATTTTTTTTAATTGAATAAGGAGTATCCACACAATATCTATAGAGACATTAAACTTGATCTTTCATCATACTTTAAACTGTCCAAAAATGTATACAAGCAGCTTAAAAAGGCCTGACCAAAAAGGCCCCGTGAGTATCAGAAGTTTGACATCTGCTTTGAAAGTAGTTGAGAGCAATAGTGACAGCTTTAATGCCCCGTTTTCTGAAATTTTCAAACCAATCATCTGATTTATTCCAAAATAACAATTACAGAGCACCTTCTATACTTTTGGAACATCATGTAATAATTTTTACGCACTTATTAAAACAGTTTCCAAACGGTTCGGTCTTTTTGCAATGCTGTATTGATGCAGTACTTATATCCAAGTAAGGATTGTAAATACTTGTTCCACCGCTTTTTTTTTTCCAAGGTCAAGTATCGGTGAAGAATAGGGTGCGCAGATACATGAAGTATTGTTCTTTAGTAATGGCAAATAAGTTTCGATATCACACGCCAGCAAAGATTATTTGTAAGTAAGTTATTCAGTTCCTGGATAACTGATTACTAATAAGCACTTCGTTCCAGTGGATGATAATGTTATCATATTTTCTTCAAAAGTGCAATTTAACAATCGAGTTCAACTACGTCATCTTCGGCAGCGTCGTCACCCAGACTGATAACCGGTTTCCCTTAATTGTCGAATGGAAACTTCGTACGTCATTTCCGGTCAGCTGTCGCTTCCGGATACGGTGTAACTGCATAGAACTGGGAAAACACTGCAGGTACATGGATTAATGAAAAGGGCAAGACGCTATCCATGAAGACAGAGAAGGCGCCAGGACCGTCCTGAGTTCCTTCAAGGAGATATATTCAAGCGTCGGAAACTGTGTGAACAGTGTTTTTACGGCAGTCGTCCACGAGCGAGCGTTGTCTCTATTGACTAGCCGTGTTTATGTCTTCTTGCTAGCTTAAGCCAGTTAGCTGGTACGCAGACAACTAGCTTCTCTGTGGAGTGATAATAGGACTTGTCGCTTCCGTTTTCTGTGATATAACACTCCTTTTCTTTTGCAGTAGGAAGCAGTTGTGTGCGCGTTTGATTGAGACTGAAAAGCCTCAGAGTGCGTCGGGCTAGAGAGACTCTTCATCTCGACTGACAACAGAGTTCATAAAAACTAAAAACAGAAACGCGTAACTGAAATATTCTGGACACGTTTTTGGAAAGACGCAAAGTATCTGAAACCATTCGTCATCTTCTCTACAAAATGGCTGGAATTTGGACTTCAGTCACCTCAAAGAAAACACTCCAGATAGTTTGTAAATAACACTTCCCTGTCAGCCGGCAGGCTCCACTACTTTTTCCTTATTTTGCTGACAGGGCACTTAAACAGTATCCTTTGTTTGGATCAGGCTGAAGTAAAGGACGGCCTACTTTAAAAAAAAAGAAAAGAAAAAAAAGAGTGTTTGTTTCGGCACAGTTTATTTTTTGCATACGCCAAGATCTTCACCTCAACAGGTAAGTCTGCTGACTACTGAAGGTTATGCATGATGTAAGGCTGCTTATGTTTGCTTAGGTACTTAGGTTTACATTCACTTGTTGCTTGGAATTAGAAAACATCTTCAGCGTCAACTTTCATATTTCCTCAAATATAGAGAAAATATAGGGACCAATTTCAGACTTTTCTCTGCCAATCTGTGTTGTAGATGTCTTTGTTACACACAGTGAAGCCAAACCATCAGGTATTAGGAGACTGTTCAAACTGAGACTAAATCTAATACACCTAATCTTTTGCTGTCATGGGTTGAGTCTCCTTTGAATCTTAACATTTAATCCCCTCTAAGTCAACAGGCACAAATGTGTATGATATATCTTCATTCCTTTTAGATCTATGCTGTCTTATTCTGTATTCTTTTCATGATGAATTATTGGTTTTCTTTCAATATATTTTGAAACCCACTGTGCTTTAATTGCTCATGTGTTTCAACAAAAATGTTGCGCGTGCTCAAAAACTGTCTGCACAGTCAGCTTCTGTGATAGCTTTTTGGACTTCTAAAAATAGAAATGCATAGCTTCTTTCACAATTTTATTGGGGTGTAATAGATTGCATTTTTTTTTTCTTTTTGACTGAGTTGGAAATATTCCCTGTCTTCCCCTGTAAATCTACATTGTGCCATCGCAGTTCGCAGACCCCGAGGTTTAGATGCCTTTGTCAGAACAACTGTCCAAAATGCAGTGATAGTCAGTTTACAGTGGTGGAAGAATTACAAACCAAACACAGAATAGAGAAAGGCTAGATAATGTTTTTTTATGTGAATAGATAATCAATGTATATATTACTAGTATTACACATGTTGCAAACCTGTTGAATGAAAAATGTTCATCATTGCTGTCACCCCGGGAGTAAGTGCCTTGTACATTACATTGTAATAAGGGTCTCATTGTGTTGGCACGGCAGTGGTGTAGATTCATTAGCACAGTGATCCTCTTGTCTTCCTCCTGCACAGTGAAGGATGAATGGCCTCTCTCTCAGTGAGCTCTGCTGCCTGTTCTGCTGCCCGCCCTGCCCGAGCCGCATAGCAGCCAAGCTCGCCTTCCTGCCCCCGGAGCCCACATACACCTTTCTTCCAGACCCAGAGGCAGGGCCTGCTACACCGGGAGCGACCGGGGCGTCGAGCCTGCGGGCACGAAGCGGAGCATCGGTCGCTGGAAGTGGAGCTGCAGGGGCCGTGGAAGGGAGATGGAAGCTTCACCTGACGGAAAGAGCCGAGTTTCAGTACTCCCAGAGAGAGCTGGACACGATAGAGGTGTTCCTCACCCGCTCCAGCAGAGGCAACAGAGTCGGCTGCATGTACATCCGCTGTGCACCTAGTTCCAGGTGAGTAGTTTGAAAGCTTTCCCTAACAGTCTGGTTAGTGTTTTAACGGCATGTTTCTTACTTTCTTGACCTTTAACACTCATTTTATGGCAGTGAGTCACACTTCCTCTGGAGCGTTGAAGCTCCCCTTCTTTCTTGTCAGTGCTCCTCTGCACACATCTAGATCTCCTTCCTTTACTGGTTTCCTTGTTGACTCAGCCGACTCGGAGATGTCTCTTCCTGCTTTTCCAATGGATCACTATATTCATATATTTTTTTGGATTGAAAATCCGGACGTCACACTCACTGATAAGATATGAATTTACTATGATCCAGAGACCAAATATTCCCAGCCACGTTTTTTTCTGTATTGCAGGTTTGCTTAAGTAAAAGTATCAGCAGTGTTGGGTACATGACCTTATGATAGTGACTTAAACATTAAACAGTGTACAAGATATAAACGTTCAGTTTGGCACCTTCTTCTCTGATCTGAAGTGTTTATGGTTAACTTACCTAATCAGTCATGAGGAAATGGACAGATTTATATTACAGTCCATGTTCCCTGTATTAATAGCCATCTAGAATTACAAAGAATGAATTCACTGTGGCTGTGATATGGCAGACACATTGTTGTGCTTCACTCTTGATCGAAAAGGCCAAAAGTAAAGCCGTGGGCTGCAGGAGTTCCCTGAACAAAACCACTGAAGGAGAATTTCAGAACCGGTGCGTTTAAAAAAAAAAAAAAAAAAAAAGTATCAGATTCCACTGGGAAGTGGAGCATGCATTCATGTATAGCAGGCAAAGGCTAAATACCCAGAATTTATTGTGGATACTTTGCTTCTCAGGTTTCACAGAATGTCTAGAAGTAAGAGTTTCTTGGCTTGAGTCCATCGTGGTCAACCGATCCACCAACATGTAGCATTTTTAGATAAAAGCGGACAGGCTCAGAGTCCAAGCGATCGCTTCTTGTTTATCTTAACAGGTTGCTCCTTGTTCCCTGCTCACTGTAGTTGCAGGTTCACTTTTTTCCTTGCACAATCAAGTGTGATAATGTTATTGTGTTATTTCTGCATGAGCGTGAGTTAAAGTAAAATTTTCTCTTGTTCCTTTTTATTTGTGGTGTTTTCATTATTGGTAGAATGAAAAAGGTTTTTTCACGATTCATCTTTTTTGAAAATGCAAAGCTTACGGCTCGTTTATGTAAAGCATAAAGAAGCAAATCTCTCAGTTCCGTTCACGGTGTAAATGATACTTGTCTGCAGGCATCTTCTGTTCACTAATATTTCCTTTTAAATTTGTGTCCACTCAGATTTACCGTGCTCTTCTCCCACGGCAATGCAGTCGACCTCGGCCAGATGAGCAGCTTCTACATCGGCCTCGGCACTCGCATCAACTGCAACATCTTCTCCTATGACTACTCGGGCTACGGCGTCAGCACTGGAAAGCCCACAGAGAAGAATCTCTATGCAGACATCGATGCTGCTTGGCACGCCCTGCGTACACGGTATGTTATGATGAAATGGCCTAAGATGTGCTATTCAAGGCAAGACTTACTATGCCTTCTCAGTGTGTTTAGATTAATTTGAAACTGAATTAAATTAAATTAAACGGAATATCCCAAAGGGAAATTATGCAAATTTCCCATGTAATTTCACATGAAAGCGTGTTTAAAATGTAGATAATTTAAGGACCTGCAGCACAGAGAGAAAAATTAGTAATAACTTAGGGGGTCATAACGGAATAGTTTGCTAAGATTTGGCGAATCGTGTTGGCAGAGGTTGTGATTAGGAATGAGCTCAGATTAGGCATATCAAAGCTCAGAAAAGTCCAAATTCAGAAAAACTACCGTACTCTAAGCTTAACTAACTCTAGATATGTATAAAGTTACATGAAACTATTTTTTAGATCACTCGATTGACTGAAAATAGCTTTATAACTGCTTTGAAAAGAATCTTAATTATCACTAATGAATGAATAATCTTTTTTTCTTGGCCTATGTTTGGCTTATGTTTATAAGGTTTACTTTCTCCATTTTAACCAGGTATGGCATATGCCCAGAGAACATCATCCTGTATGGACAGAGCATCGGTACTGTTCCCACTGTCGACCTGGCGTCTCGGTACGAGTGTGCCGCAGTTGTTCTTCACTCACCTCTAACATCTGGGATGAGAGTCGCCTTTCCTGAAACGAAGAAAACCTACTGCTTTGACGCTTTCCCCAAGTAGGTATCTGCAGTGTTGGTTCCCTCTGTCCCCTTGTCCTGTATGTCTCTCTTTCATTACATAAGGTGTAACAATGGAAAAATAACATTTCCAAGAAATATCCTGGATGAAACTAAATCCGTAACAGCTGCATAAATCACATTATTTGCCAAAGTGAAATGTTAATTGCTTTACTTTGTGTCTCACTGTGCTCCTTATCGCGATGGATTATATTACAGCCAAACTAGGTGTTCATTTAGACATGATACTCTCAGATTACAAAGACTTTGCACACAAACTGTGTGATTGCCTGCTGCCATTTTCACACGATTACAATCCTGCCAACAGGACAGGTAATTGTCTCTTGCACTTACACTAGTGTGTCTCTCTGTGCTCTTTATCACTATGGATTATATTACATTTGTCAAAGACCAAAATCTGTGGAGAAGAAACAGCTCCTACTTTTGCGTTGCAGTTCGAAAGGTTCCTGTTTCTTAGTTTGGCCTCTGGTTAGTGTTTTTATATTCCTTTTTACGCGTCAACAATAGATGTGGCCTGTGGTATTAAGTGTACCAGCTTTTTGTTTGTTCCATTTTTGTGTTAACAAAGCATTTCTTCAAATTTGGGGCAGAGTGTTCATTGCATCTCTGGGATAAACTCAGTGGAGATTGATGGTCAGAACTTAATGAGACAGGCAAAACGTGTAGTTGATGACGGTTAAGGTTAATGGCTCAGGCAACAAAACTGGAGGCACCCCATGATCGAGGTATTGTTTTTATAGTTTTATTTAATGTGAGCATTTCCCAGTCCCTTTTTTTTTTTTTTTTTTTTTTTTTTTGTTATGGGAAACACTGTACACACTTTAACAAGAGATTTTTGTAATGCCTTTGCTCCCCCTATTTTCTATTTTTAGCATTGAGAAAGTGTCAAAAATCACCTCCCCGGTGCTCATCATTCACGGGACCGAAGACGAGGTGATTGACTTCTCGCACGGCCTGGCTCTGTTCGAGCGTTGCCCCAAGGCCGTGGAGCCTCTCTGGGTGGAGGGAGCGGGACACAACGACATTGAACTGTACAGCCAGTATCTGGAGCGCCTGCGCCGATTCATAGGACAGGAGCTGGCAGTACAACATGCCTGACCATCAAAACTACTGTCATTATGTTTTCCTTTTTTTTTTTTCCTAGTCCACTTAAAGCCTCACTAATGTGGATTTTTCTTCTTTTTTTTTTTTTCCCCCCCAAGAGTCATCTAAACCGTCCCGCGGCTTACCATGGCTTCCAGGAGTGTGTAGGGCTTCACACACTGTTTTTTTTTTGCTTCATAATCGGGACGCAGTAAGCCTTTAAAGGGCCGTGGAACAATGGGACGCAGGGGAAAGAAAGAGTGTCTTTATAATCCGTGTGTGTGAGTGTGAAAAACAAGGTTTAGTCTTCTTTTTTTTTTCTCAGAACTTAAAACAGTACAGCTGCTATGTGTAAGCGTAGCGGCCAATGTATACTATACTGTGCAATAACATGGTCAGTGTCCACAGTAAAAAGGGTTTTGTTGATGTTAGAGGAAGACAAGTTAACAGAAAAACTGATAAGGAATCATGGAGGTCAGTTTTCCAGCCTGCTCAGACAGTGTGTATAACTTAAATAGCAGGTTCGGAGTGACGCATGAGAAGCACTTTTATTAAAGAACTCTGAAACGGGGAATATTTTGGTTTCATTTTGAAATGGCAACAAGATTCTAATTCTGATTTTGCACAGAATCGCTTCTTTCTATTTACTCGATTGTTACTACACCTGAACAGTCTTGAGCAGTCTTTACAAAAACAGAATAAATCTTGTTGTCACGTTGATTTAATTCTCAAGTCGTTTTTGTGGCTTTGATCGGTTGGTGGAGCATTGGACTGCGAGTTTTGGAGTATAAGTCTAACAATCTGTCTCCCTCATTATGTGCACTGTGGGGACGGGCAAAACTGGTGTCCAGGTCTGAATTCCTGGAAAAATGAAGATGAAATGTACATGGATTTGAGTTTGTATTTTGAGTCTTTATTTTAGCTTTTTCTGTGCTGAATATTTTTGCTCAGGTAACCCTGTTTTAGACATTAGGAGTCGGTGTGTTCCCCACGTGTTTGTTTATATATTATCTGCTAAATCTGGGCGGATCCATAGAGCAGAGATTTCAGATAACAGAGCCAAGTAACGAACCAGACTTTGATCCTCAGACGAAGGTACAGATTAAACAGAGTTTGGAGAGCCGTGGAGTTCCGTGCGTTCTTCTCTCCATCGCATTCGGATTCCCGTAGTGGAGCGAGATCAGCTCCCTCCTGTTCCCGCACTTAGTGGGATGTCTGAGACTCTGTTCGCCCCATCCGTCTAGTTTTAGTCTCGTTTGTGTCCCACACCTGTAGATCACAGCTGTCGACACACTTCCTGTTTCTCTCGGTGCCTGGAAGAGCGAAACGACACTAAAATTAAACAGGACTTGGCTGTCTACCTCGGGCCTGTTCTGTGGAAATCTTTTTAACACTAATATCACTCATGTTTTTTCACTATCCTGAGACGCACTCCTGTCAGCGTGGACAGTGAGTAAAAACTTTGGAGTTGGCTATTTCACGATACACTTGAAAATGGCTGGGCGATTTCCTCACTTTGATTATCAATGTGCTTCACATTCTGATAATATCAGGCATTCCCACCATTGTTCAAATAAGCACAAGCATGTTTTATTTTTGTACGGTAACATAGCTCCTTAGTTGTTTTACAGCTTTAACGCTTCTGTGAGCGAAACAGCGTTGGCACTGGCATTTCTACTCACTGCCACTCTGTTATATCACCAAGGGAAACTGACTTCTTGTAAATGGAGAACATCTTTTCCAAGTCTCTTTCCTCAGTGTTTTACAGTCTTTTTTCTAAGAACTGCCTTTAATATGTGTCTGTATAGCATAGCATATCGTTACTCTGCTTCACCATACAAGTGGTATAGTCTATTTTCTAGCTGCAAACTCGACCGTTTGCCCTGGTGGTCTCTGTTGGAGACTGTTTTCAGCAACAATGTTGTACAGGATCACCTTCTGGCTTCCCCGTTCAGGTCAGTTTAGGTTGACTCGGAAGCTAAACCATAATTCCTCCACTCTGTCCCTTTGTGTTTTTTTTTTTTCTTTTGTCTTTTAAGATTGTGCTGTTCTGAGGATGTCATGACAGACTTGATAAACCACCAAAGTTTGATACCACAACCAAATTTATTGTGATGTTTTTTAACCTAATTAGTTTTATTTGACCGTTAGACTTCGAGGGATGCAGTATTCTTAAAAGTGTAGATGACTGTTTCTTTAAAGAAATGTGGCCATTTTCAGGTTTGTTTTTTTTTGTTGTTTTTTCATGAATTCATGAACCAAAGTTCATTTTTAGCTCTTCATCCAGTTTACCTGGTGCCTAAACGTTTTGTATCTTTACAAGCAAAGGCAAAAATGTTTGAATTTAGATTTTTTTATTTCTAACCAGCTTCTTATTTATCTGTCAACATGTTTATCCTCTACAAATCTGGATAGAAAATGTCAAATCCTCAACTCGTTGAACATGTCTTAGCATATCGTGTCGCCACGGAATGAACACCACGAAAGAATCAAATTCTTATTTTTTTTCTTTCAAGCTGTTTATAATTGATCGTTTCGAGTAGGAATTCAGCAAATTCCTGCTCGAAACAACAAACCTGTGTGTGTGCGTGTGTTTTGAATATGCTTTGGGAAAAAAAAGTGTGGGAGGTGGTGAAATGCCTTGACAGAGGGGGGGCCCGAGCAGACACATGAAACATCTTTTAGAGCAAAACGTGTGGATTTCTGTTGAGGAGTGGTCTGGGTGTCACGTTCATATACTCTCTTCCATTGTTTATTATACTGACAAATGTTTAGTTTTTAAAGGCGTTGTCTTTTTTCCAAGAGTTAAAGAGATTAAATCAATAAAACATAACCAGAAGTTAATGGCTGTTTTTTTTTTTTTTTTTCCCTTTATCCCTGCGTGTGCTTACATGTGTGAGAGAAGAGCATTTTTTTAAAAAAAAATTTATTTTATGCAGGAATTTAATTTTATGCGTCTCATTCAGTCCCTGATTTTACATTCATGCCAGTCCTGGCACTCTGTGAATAAGACCTGTCTGTAGTGAAAGGCTTCATCGAGCTTCACAAGGAAGACCCCTGAAAGGCTCCAATGAATAATTGGCTGATTTGTAAAATGGGTTTTTAATTGCAAGGGTGTTTTTTTTTGTTTTTTAAACTCATCTGTAGAGTCACATGTTGAATGAGCTTATTAACGTCCGTGCCAAAAAAAAGGTTCAGATGATGAGTTTTAATTAAACGAGTACAAGGGCTTGGGCCTGTCCCAGCCTCCCATCGCTGTCTGCCACCATGTTGAGTTGTTGGAAACGGACAGATGGATCGTAAGCTGCGGTCACCCTCCTCCCTCTGAACACACACACACACACACACACACACACACTTGTGCCAGCTCTTTTTCAGTAGACTACATAAACAATCTGGTGTCTCACTCAAATGCTCTTACGGATTAAGCGCAGCTGTGGCGGTATGCTCTCCTGCGTAAGGCCAAGTTAGTGCAGCCTGACCTGCTGTGGCAAACACAGCCACCACACTTTCACACAGCCCCGAGCACGAAAAGCTTTGCGTGCTGACGCATATCGGTATGTGCCACGCCACAACAGAAGAGTCTAAGCGAGAGTTGGAAATCGGAGAGCTGCTGGGAGAATGAACATTCGCACTTCACTGGATTGTTGGCCTGACAGAAGGGGAAGAAATGTATGTGTTTGCTATTAACCTCCATATTTCAATGACCAGACTGTGACGCAAGTCTGCAGATAATCTGCTAACATTGATGCATATTGCCATTCAAAGTCTATAACGGTGATCTGTATCAGCTTTGGATAGTACATAATACGCCCTGACATGACATTTGAACTGCAGGAGTGTCCCTCAAGCTTATCTAATCCATACCCGATAGATAATAATCCTGAACTGATGTGGTTCAGCGTTAGCAGAGACGGATGGGTCTCTCCTTCCTACTCTTCCATTGGTACTCATTGCCCTGTGCGTTGTGCCTTTATCGCTGATATTCTATCTTTTTGAGATGTACTGTGGTGCTATTTCTGCTTGGATTCACTTGGTGAACTTTCAAGCACAGAGTTGCCTCCAACAAATGTAACTGGATGAAGCACTGGCCTCAAATCATAAGCAGTGTGCGACCGTGTGACCACGCTGTTCAGAGCGATGTCCTCAAAACCACCAGCACCACCTAATGTTCAACAGCTGTTAAAATGGATTTATTTTTAAATCCACCTATGAACAAATAATTGTTATTATCCTCTAACACAAATGAATTGTCTTTGTTTTGTTTGCTTTTGCACTACAACCATTTTTCGAACTCTTTATTCATGTGTTGGGGGTTTCTCTTAATTCTTTGATTTTAGGTTAGTTCTATTGGATTAGTTATTTCTCCTCTTTTGAATACTTTCATACATTTAACATTTGTATCCTTTACTTACTGTTAACACACAACACGGTCTCATTTTTGACCACCCGTCTCACTCTGTAGCACGACACGTCGGTAATTAAATCGACTTTTGTTTAATAAATCAAAGCTTTGGCTCTTTGCGTCTTTCTTTGTCATTTTCCATTTTCTTGGTTGAGTTCGTTATTTAAAAAAGATGTTTAGACACGCCCTGCAATGACCAAACGCCCAAAGATAGGAGTCATTATAGACTATAAGGTTTACAGTCCTTGAGTTGAAAGGCCACTGACTGCTTGTCGGATTTCCACTCGCATGACTTGTTAAAAATCGGTGATTGCGAGAAAGTTGATGTCAAACTGATCAAAAAATCCCAGTATTCACAAAAACATAGCAGCAATATCAGAAAACACAACTTGTTACGACTTCTTGTTTAGTTTGATCTAATCTTATCATATTTAGCAATATTAGAAACTCCTCATGTTGGGGGGATCAGATTGAATTTCCCCTTTCTAGTTTTCACCCGGCAAAGTAAAGAGTCTCTATATACACACACACACACACACACACACACACACACACACACACACTGTTGTTCTTATTTCTGATGACAGATGCATTCTCCAGCCTCTCTCATGACCTCAAACTATAATGCTACCCATAATCAACATTCAACCTTTGCACTAAGCTGTTTCAGAGTGCAGGGTAATTGCTTTAAAAGTGAATCATAGGTTTGCTTTTTCTAAATTATTATTTAATGTTTGAGTATTAAAGGCTCTTGCCATTAATGTATTTAGTTCAGTTGTTCAGCCTGTTTTATTTTTTTTCTATTGGGCCTCAGCACAAAGCACATCCAACTGAGAAAGCTGCAAAAACAGTACAAACTCAACGATCCCGGTCGACGTTTTCCTCGCTTATTTGAGCTGTTTCATAGAGGCCCCGTTAAATGAGAGTTACAGCCGTCACAGTTATGTCCGTTTCCTGTGTTTTAAATAAAACTGTGTTGTATTTTGCCTGCGAATTCCTGGGAAAAGAGAAACGTTGGCCGAGCGGAGCGGGGCAAACCTGGTTTGTGGAAAGGAAGGTCGCGACTTCTTCAATCAAGTCAGCAAAAAATGTCTTCCACTCAGCAAAATAACTTGGACTGGGTCCAGAACAGCCTCTGCTCCTCAGTATTGTCAGTCCTAACGGGGCCGAGTGAATTGTCAATCACGTCACAAGGGTAAGGGAGACGAACTCAGAGACGTGTTGTATTTAGACCACAAACAGAACTGCGTCTGGAAGTAATGAAATCAATGGAGTTTGTCCAAAGGTTGGAATGAAAACACAAGAAGACAATGCGTCATGATAATGACAATAATTTATTCATTCATGTAGAGTAAGAGTCTTTGGCAGTGGAGAACAGGTAATGATGATGATTTGAAGAAAATATTTGAAAGTGAAATGCTGCATGACTGCGACAACCGGCACATTAAGGCGACACCATCAGTGTCCTCCCAGGAGCAATGTAATAATAACCGAGGAACATTAACAAACTCACAATCATAGCACAACCATGAGCACTGCGGGAGTCCGTGAAGGTTACTCTGGTGTGTGAGAAGAAAATGATGATTCTGGAAATGAGGAGTGTGTTGTTCAGGAGACAAACACATGGGTGTGCACAAGTGTTCGGCTTTTCTTTTCCAAGCATTATGAAATAAAGTGTCGCTCCACGTGTATCACAGTTAAATTTGGCACTTTTTTTTCTCTTTTTCTCTCTCTTTTTTTTTTTTAACATAAACAATTACCTTAAAAAATTATTTTCAAATATATGAATACATTTCTGGCCTGAACTGTATTACAAAACAAACATATAAAAAAGCTAAAATGACAACAGAAATAGTAAATTGTTTAGCGAAGAGGGAGTAAAACCATTTTTCAGAGCGGTTTCTTCATTTTTTCTGAATTCACATCCCACTGACATCTAACAACAAGTGCAACTCTAAAGTCCATGTAAGGAAGGGCAAAGAGGTACAAATCTGCATCAGTCTGACACACTTTGCACGGCACTTTCCGATTCATTAAGATGCTTCAGTCATCTGTTCTTTTCTTTTTGCCGCCACTAAAACTGGGAGGGAAATTCCTTCTGCACCAGAAAACAGCACAAATTGCATCTCTACACCCTTAAGATAGGGTAAGTAAGGCCATTTTTGATATTTGCTGAGGACTTGATAAAACCAAGTACTGGAACCAATCAGAACGCACTTGAAAGCGCATTCGTCACACAGCTCACAATATGAGAGGGGCAAAACACATACATGCACTGTGCACACTGTGCACAAGCCAGGCAGGGGCTGGTTAAGATGTCTGACAAGGGAAAATACTGACATCACAGCTCCTGTCAATCCGTTAATATCATTCAGAATACTGTCAGCGGTCCATTCACTCATTAAACAAAGCTACCAGGACTGAACCTTTGGTCCGCCACTCTTCTGTTATAAGAGAGAATAAAGCTTCAGCTACACAGACATCACAGGACAAAAAAAAATAGAAAATAAAAAGGAGTTCATTCAATATCAGAATACTGTTGGAGGTCAGGAGTTTGGCTGCTCCCACATGTGCAAAAATCTGTTATTCTAAAGAGTAGGGGCCACATGGGGGTCACCATTCCCCCCCCCCCCCACCCCCCGTTACAGGCACCACTACTTCACAGTTCAGTCCCACTGGCACAGCAGTCAAACAACACATCCACGTTCTATATTAAGGCTGGGCAGGCTATGGCACAGCTCATGCTGACACCCGAAGGTGGGTGAGAGTCAAAAGAGTCTGAGAGCTCATTTCAATGCAGCCGTTCCAGCTAAAATCTTGAGCTCTTTGGGGTTTTTTTGTGTTTGTTTTTCTTTTCTTTTTTTTCGTCCAACCATCATCGTGATCTGCAGGGCCCTGGTTTAGTGGTGCAACGGCCGACCGCTGGGTCACAGCGTGACTTTGCTGAGTCTGAGCGAGAGGCTGGAGCGATGCTGAGCCCGGGGGAGAGTGGAGCTGCATCGGGTGCGCAGCTGCACAGGCCGACCCGCTGTGCCTCGCACACGCAGGAGGAAGTCGAAGTTAGCCGAGGTGTTCATGGCGTAAAAGACGTTGGCGTTGTCGGGAATCACCAGCTCTGGAAGATGTGAAATAGAAGACAAAGAAGACAAAAAATTAGACAAAAAAGACTGGAAATCTTAAACAAAATGCTGAACAGCAAATACAAATGGTGGGTCTTAGTTTTAAGTAGCGACTGCTGAATCAACATATGCTCGCTGTTCTGACTGTTTGCCTTGAAATGATATTCTGATGAAACACAGGACTAGAATCAGAGAGCCTACATTTAGCAGAGGACCCTCTGCTTTGTGCAAAGAATAACACCAAAGTTTGGCATACATTGAAAATGGTCGCTTGAAAGGACACAAACACGGAACTTTACGTGGAAGCAAATGATTGAGACTCAGTTTGAAGGTAAAGCGACATTTTACCTCTCTCCTCAGAGATGACTTGCACCAGCTCATATCCTGCCTCTGGCTCCACCTCCAGGTTGTGCTTCGCCATGGCTCTAGAAATCACAGCCGGGGTCTTGTCTTGATTGGTCAACTATCAAACGAAACAAACACGTTCAGCCGACCAGGGTTTAACGTAAATCGTGCCGAAATGCGACGCTGCAGCCTCTCACGCAGGAATACACAAAGCACACATGTTTACTGACCAGTATGCTCTTGTACAGATTTCCGTTGCCGTGCTCC
The DNA here is from genome assembly GCF_027942865.1 of Odontesthes bonariensis. Lineage (NCBI taxonomy): Eukaryota > Metazoa > Chordata > Actinopteri > Atheriniformes > Atherinopsidae > Odontesthes > Odontesthes bonariensis. The sequence continues at coordinate 16,041,250 of NC_134520.1, read as the reverse complement.
AGGCTCACTCTTATGATGCACGCGTCCTGTGCCTGGGTGTTATAAGCTGGGGTTTGACTCGGGGAGCTAGGAGACATGGGTGTGAGGGAGGAGGAGCGCCTGTGGGTGCAGGGGGGCCCAGGGAGGGAGGGAGATGCAGGAGTCATGGAGACACTGGCTGTTGATGAGTTGGTGTCCATGGAGTGGAGTGACGTACAGGAGGAAGATTCTGATAGCTGAGGGAAGACACAAAAACATACAAACAATCACAATCCGGCGTATTTCCCATACAACTGACCGACTCGCCTGCAATTTAAGAGATGAGGACGAAAACATCTTTAAGTCTACTGTATTGTATAATTTCATTTTGGTCTAATGATTGGATTAAAAATCAGTACACAGAAGTGGTCCTGGGCTCATCATGTGATTTCCACTACAAAATAATGTCTGTTTAAATACAGAGCCTGCAATTTTTTTGCAATTTTTAGATAAAGTACAATAATACGACACAAAAAACATTAATATAGCTTTTTTTATGACATAGAAACCCAACTTTTTTTAGACACAGGTTGGCAACAGACGGAGTAGACGTTACCCTTGCCTGTTAGAGGAAAAGTCAGCTACTGGTCTAAAATGTGAAAACGTGGCATCTACAGTGACAGCTCTTTTTTTTTTCAAACGTATGCAAAAATCTGTTATTCAACACAATTTGGGCATTTGACCTTACTGTCAGCTCTGTGAAAATGTTAAACCATTAACGTTTTCAAATTCAAAATGTTTCAAGAGTGAATTTGTTGTCAACGATAGGTTCTTTATTAACGCATTACTTTAAAATGTTCAGATACACTTTTTCTTCTGTTGTATAAAACACTCTGTGGTGCCATGACCCACCTTGTTCTGATGTGAGTCGGAGGCGTGTGCTGGGTTGGTGAGTCCCTCATTGTCTGATGGACTGGAGTCACTGGAGGACACGCTGACTGAGTCCATGCTTTCCCCTGAGCTGCCAGTAGGGGGCGAGCGGGGCATCTCTCTGACAGGAGAACTGGCTGCACTGCTATCCGTTCCCAGGAACAGCCTGAGCAGTGGAAGAAGGAAGTTATTAGTGCGTGGAATGAAAGGGTTTCAGTAGTTCTGTGCATGAAACAGCCCGACATCATCAATGTGACATGTGAAATCCAAAGCGCTGCATTGTGCATTCAATTTCAGTCCACTGTGTTTTTTTTAATGTACTCACAGGCTGAGTCTCTTCACCATGCTTTTTCGAGGTTTGGGTGACGTTGGGCTGCTGTCGCCAAAACCTTCAACCTCACAAGACAAGGTGTAGCTGCAAGACAAAGTAAGTGCAATAATGATAAGCCTCTAACGTCATAAAAACACTACTCAATGGTGTGCACAGATTGTAGGAGCTGTGTTCTCCCAAGACAGAATGGCAGTGAAAGTCAACGAGGGCACAAGAAAGGAGCTCAGAGTAAAAACAGCAAGCACAATAGATCAGTGGGGAGCAAAGACAATACAGAGAGAGGCGACATCACAACCCTCTCATATGTATTTGTGTGTGAACAATGGAATCAACAGACCGTGACTCATTCTATACTTTGCTCGTTATCTATTATTTTATGTCGCAGTTAAGAGGGAAAGCATTGTGAGTAAAAAGCAACAGTACCTCTCCTCCTCGCTGAGCTGAGCTTGGCTCTTAAACCAGTGGAGGAAAGCCCGGTCTGCAGTCAGGCAGTAGCTGTTACAGGCCGACTGGAGCAGCTTGATCTGAGCTATCACTTCAAATTCCTGCAGAGGCAGAAAGAACGTTGCCAGCGTTAGAAATGTTAAACATAAAGCATGTCAGCCCCCATCCCCTCCCCGTGTGAATAACTGTGATGGTGTTTTCACGGCAAAGGAAACACTCACCCTACGTCTCTTCTCAAAGTTGATCAGACCACTCTGCGGAAGACACAAAGAGCATGCTGTCAGACCCTGGACATCACATACCAGCGGCGGCTTAAACAAACAGTATTAGGTGGACCGCTCCAAAAATGGGCCCACAGAATTCCTCATGCACTCATGGAGCCCTAACGCCTCAGTTTGTGACGGCGGTTACACAGACAGACTCTCAGATCTGCAGAGCTGTGTAAACTCGCAGACACATGCTCTCAAATATCCCAACAAAAACACACAAAATCAGCAGGTGCTTCTTACCTCTACTATGTCGGGCAGAGCCGTGTCCAACATGGTCAGGTCGGTCAGAAAAGTCCCCAGATAAGGTATCGTTCCTTGCATTTCTCCCTGTGGAGAAGCAGTTGTTACTTTTAAAAGTCATTTTACCCAGACGCCACAGTAAAGTCGAGCCTTTATTTACACTCTGTCCTCTTCACAGATGGCAAGGCTGGTTTGTAAAATACGGAGCAGGCTTAATGCGAGGACAGCACAAAGCATATTGAGTAAACAAAGCAAAGCATGTGGCTTAATCATTCTAGAGAGGCTAGAACTCTTCTTACAGTACACCGCTTGGGAGGAATGTGTTGTTTAAAATCATCGCATGTCACCTCACTTTGAAAAGATCCGTTTTGTCTGGCATTTGTTTCAAAAGCTCTTAGTTCGCCAGTGTTTGTCTCACCATTTCCTTCTGCAGCTGTAGTCTCTTGTGAGTGCGTTTCTGGTGCTCCTTGGCACAACTCTCCAGACTGGCAAACTTTGAAGTACCTTCCTGTAGGGGCAAACAAAAATAGCATCTGTCCTCGAGGTTCTAACCGGTGAATGAGGGAATGTTTTTTTAGGATTGGCAGGCTGAGTCAGACACTTGTCAAATGCGAAGTCAAAGAATAATGTTAGAAACTCACCCTCATGAGCAGCTCTCTGCTTGTCAGGTAGTTGTTGTGGTCTGAAAAAATGTCTGACAGCTCCTCGAATGTCTGCATACTGTCTCTATATGAAGCACAGATTCGTGTCAGCTAATGGGACTGGACACAGCAACTGAAATATGCGCGTAAAGTAAACAGCAATGAAGTCTCACTGAATCCCCGTAAAAAGCTGACCCCTTCTATCAAAACCGGCTGAGATTATCTGCATAGTTGAGAGACTGGGGGCTTACTTGTGCACGCAGGCCCACACTCTTTTCAGTCTGTACAGAGGATTGGACTGCAGCGCTGATACAATGGCTCGCAGGGATGAGAAGTTTTTGCGTATTCGACACTCCTGTTACGAGAAAACAAATGCAGTCACAACAGATGGTCACAACTTGACTCGTTTGAACAGACTTCCTCCATCCGTGAGTCTTTTCCCGACCTGAGCGATGTCTATCCAGCGCTGGATGACCCGCGCTCTGACGTGGGGTCTGAGCTGTCTGTGTTTCAGCACCGTGCTGACCACACAGGCAGCAACAGCATTGAACTGAGTGATGGTGGCCCGGATGGTGGGAGCGCTGTGCTTGCTGTCCTTCTTGTCCCTGTGAGACCAGATAGAGCCAGGCAGTGGTGGGGCACAACCTTTTTAAACAGCAGCTGGAGCACAAAAAAAAAAAGAAGTGGGATTTTAGTAGGACGACACTTAAGTAAAAAAAAAAACATCACCTGCGTGACCTTATGCCTCCTGTTTCCATCTCATACCTCCCGCCCACTTACCGCATCCATGTAGGTCAGCTGCTCGGCCACCAGGTCAGTGTCAAACGACAGGAAGTCCTCCTGGACCTCAATCTCCACTTCCTCCTCTTCCCCAAGGCAGAAAGAATTGTTGCCATGGAATCCAGCTAAAAGCAGGGTATAAAATGTGTGTGAAACTAAATAAAGCACCTATCAATGACATCTGAGTAACAATGAGGAGAAAATCCTGAAATATGTGTTTTTTAAAAAGGGAAAGAAAAAGGGTTTAAGAACTCAATACCATCAGTCTCATCCGTGCTGGCCTGACCCTGCAGCTGCTCCAACAGCCCCTCTGCTCGCCTGAGAGCCTCTGAACCTGGCAGAGCCTGCGCAGGTAGTCCATCAGCTTATGGAGACAGGGGTAGTCTGGAGGCTCCTGGAAGTCTTCAGGACACTGGTCCAGCCAGGCACGCAGGATGGAAGCCAAGGCACTGTGGGGACAGCAGGGCAACATTTGAGAGTTGGGCAATGATAGACGGACAAGTACGGTCATTCAGTAAAATTGCCGAAAGTAACAAAGTGTGATCTTAAAAGATAAAACTTGTGAATTTCATATCGATGCTTTAACAAAAAAGGGGAAAAGTTGAGATTCTGGGCCTTTCATTCATGTAACATTCTTCTATTTGGACATTCAAAGGTTCTGAAGTGTGGGAGGGACAGTTATCCATCTCTACAGCACTGATTTGTCAGTCACTGAGCCTAATGGCCACAGTGTTTCCCACCTAATATTGTTGAGGCTTAGTTTCATTCATGACATCAACCACTTTACCAATCAGTAGTTGGTACTGCTTAGGTCTATAGTAATAGTAGATCAAACTTTCTAGATATAAAAAAATCAACATTCTTTACAATTTTTTTTCTTATGGATTTGACATTTTTTAGACAAAGTCAGTTTAAACTGGGGCTTTAAATAAGCTATACTGAAACCTCAGATCCTGCTGATTAAAATGATGTATGCCACTTGATGCTCATTACCAGGAGTTTAAAATGAATCAACACCACTACAGGAGAGTAAGGCAAAAATTGCTCTAGGGTTACATTATGAATAAATAGAACTGTGCCTTACTTTCTGATGGCTCCATTGTTTTCAGAGCTGTGGCCTTTGTCCGCCTCATGCTCATTTTCCTCCACAGTTCCATACCTGCCACAGGAAATGAGAAGAGACTCTATTTAAATTCACTAAAACATACATTCTGAACATCCTGCGGTCTTATCTTTGTATGGAATACATTCAAAACACGTGCTCCCATCCTACCGGTCTAGAAGTAAGTGCAGTACAGTCTGTGTGTTGGCGAAGGCTCTGTAGGTGGAGAGGAAGATGGAGGTGTAGGTGAGATCATTGTCTCCAAATGCCGTCAATAACGTCTCCACCAGACGCTCCAGTGTTCCAGCACGGATACTTCGGATTTTGCAGGTCTCCAGCTGGCTCACCGTGTGGCCAGGAGGTAGACGATCGCCCTCCGCCTAAATACACACACACACACATATTGTTATATCAACGTGAACTGAGATAGCTGGACCTTACTTGCTCTGTCTTTTCCTTTAGATGAAGGTCCAAATTGTTGCAATTCAGATTGCTTGATTTGTTATCTCTATAACTTTGCTTTATTTACTATTTGGGAATCTATGAATATGCAAAGTAGCCCGACTGCTTGTTTTACTCATGATCAAATTTCCAGCATGTAAAAAGCCCAACACTGAAATGTTAACAGGTTAAAAGCTAAGAGGGACCGTAACAATGAAGCCCGAAAAAGAACAGAGAGACGGAGGAAACAGTAGAGACAATCGTGACCTATGTTTAATCCCGATTTCTCCAGATGTGTCCGACTATTGTGTCTGCGGGGAAATCGAGCGAGTGAGACGAGAGCAGGGTGGCACAGACGTGCAGAGAGGGAGAGACCTTGGTGAAGTTAGCACACTGCAACAGGAAACGCGCCAATCTGCTTTTAATCACGGCGAGCCCGCCCTCCCTCCCAACTCAGACCCAATTTCTCCCAGCACTCCCCTCCGATAACAACATATGCACACAACAAGCACGAGGTGTGACACACACAGGCTTTAATGTCACATTTAACAGAACATGAAATCATACAAGCTTTGCAAGCAAATCTTCTAGTTTCTGACAACTGACTGTTTATAGTCAACACACACAGCCTCAATAGGGACGTTTCTCTATTCTACTCCACTGAACAGTCAGCACAGAATAAAATGCCCACTTTGTTTTAATAATCTCCGATACAGTTGGCAGCCAACGCCATTGTCAATACATCAATACAGCCTTATAGCCTCAGAGCTGTTATATGTTTTGTCTTTATGTGCCAGTTCAAATCCCCCCCCCCCCCCCATATAAAGCCACAAACTAAATAAAAACACTGGTTTGTCTTATAATCAAATAGAAATCCTTTATATTCCGCTGAGAAAACTCACAAGAGGAACTCAGGCTAATGCCCCTAATTGGGCCCTCTGTGCAGTATAATAATACAGTGCACATCCTATTATTCCGATACAAACAGCCAAGCAGAGGAAACAGCTTCGTATTCACTGGAAAAGCCTTTAATACTCTGTTTTTGTCATAGCAGCATTTCATAAAACACTGTACACTGTGCAGGGGAACGAGCAGCTCTGCTGGCAGCTGGAGAAGTCAGGAAATCACATACTTTGGCAAAACAGACCAAGTCTAGTGAAACTGTTGGTTTTCAGCTGAAAGGTGTTGTCTAAACAGGGAGATTGACAGCCCAAATGTTAAAACAATAGCCAACCCCCGGTGGAGCAAAGTGCAGAGAGGTGTCCCAGAAAGGGAAGAAAGGCTGCTTCAGAAATGAAGTTTTAAACATGGGACTCTGCACATGATACAATCCAAAGCAGACACTGTTCAATGCGGGGGAAAAAAAATGTTTTAAAAGAATCTGGGCTTCACAGCAGCGGGCTGAGAAAGTGGAAAAAGCATCAGGTTTTCGTGCGTTCTCTCTACTCTGCTGAGGGTTTTAAGCTTTGCTCATCCACTCTCAGAAAAAAAGTCTCATCGGCTGCAATTCTGTCACATCAGACTCACCCCCAGCCATCTTGCTCCCTTGTTGGCTGCCTGCTGAATCTGAACCCTCTTTAGTGTCACGTTGTAGATGGCTCCTTCCTCGACTTCCTCCCCCCAATCCTGCACAGAGCTCTGCAAGGAGAAGGAAAACGTTAGAAACCTCCACACACGAGGACACTGACGTTAGGGATAAAAAAGATGTAACACTTTCCCATAAACTGCTGTGGGCTGCAGAGCCTACTTCGAAAATTGGACTTTCAACAGTTTCGTAAAATAGGAATTGACTTTTATAGGCCGATGTGAGAAAGCAGAATGAGGAATGTGAAAAAAAGAAACACAAAAACACAACCACAGCACTCCAACAATCTAGAGCGCAGTAAAACATCAAGAATGACCAGCTTCCCAACCCCCACCAGTGCAGCAGCCTGCCAGGCCACCCTCCCTCCTTCCTTCTCTCCCTGTCTTTACTCCCTTTTTAATTCCCTATCCATCTCTTTCACCGCGTCCCTGTCTCTCTGGAGCTGAAGTCAGAGTTGGACCGCTTTCCCAGAGCTCAGACAAGCAGCAGATAAGAGGCAGAACGGATAGTCTCTTGAACATACACCTACATAGTCACTTTTTCTTTCAGCGATACATCTGTCTGTCTCTAATTTCACAAGCGTACGAGGTTGACTACAAATCTGTGCCACAACAAGAGCACTAAGACTAAATGGATTGTCCTCATCTTGCAGCCAAGGGCTCATATGCACTGTGGCTGTCTCTGGTTGTAAATCACTTCCAAACAGCAGAGTGCATAAACATACAGAGGGAGCAGAGTGGAATCATAATACAAAACTCCTGCTCAGAGAGTGTGTGTGCAAACAGAGGCCGAGTTCTGCTGAGACATCAGCATATGGAGTCAGAAACACAAGCGGGCAGCCAGCGAAGGAGGAGAACTGGCCAAAGATAAACAACACGCACACTGCAGTATAGCAAAGTCCTCACACATGCAAAGACCATTCTCTCTTGTTCCCAGTCTCATTACACAGCTCAGTGGCGAAGTCCACTTTTATGCCCTTAACATAAGAGCCTGCAGGAAAAAGATCAAGGGTCAAAGTTGCTGTTAACAGGCTCAATAGTTGGTCCTGGAGGTCAGTGGCACTCAGCCATGACTTGGCCTTGTTTGGGTTTGAACAGAAACATGTGATGCCGAAGTGAGGAGCAGCTACTTCACAAAAAGAAACAAAGGAGTACAAAGGAATTCAATATATTCAGACAAATCAATCCAGCAAGCAAGACTGTGTTACTGCATTTAAAATTTTGCATTTGTCTGAACACCTCTACATGTGTATTTCATGCCACGGATCTGCATCTTGTCTGATGGTCAGCAACATGTCTCTCTCTGTGTGGGTCTCTCTCTGACTGCTGCTGTCTGTCCGGCCGGCTGGCGCAGACACGGATAAATACATCAGTGCATGAGTCATGCAGTCCACACACTCCCAAAACAATAGCGGGAGGTCTCTGCCCGGGCTGCTGAGTTCACAGTCTGCACATACGGCCTGCATTTTGTAAGCCACAGAACCAAAGATGTTTTTCAGAGCTTTGCTCTCTTTGTGCATCAAATTTTGGGCTTATTGTGGCACAACATTCCACGAGGTTGAATGAAAATGGAAAGCAGAACATTTACATTCACCCAAGAGGTCACTGGCCTTTCCAAAAATGAAAGTAAATGAGTTGAGTTTACAGAGGGCGCAGGTTATCATATATACGACAGGATGAGGTGTAACCAGGAGACGAGCTGTTTACTCTGTTATAGGTTGGATCTTTCAGTGGGAGGATGCAGATAAAGTGGACAGGCAGGGCACGAGAAGAGCACAGAGGTGGTACCCTATCTCTGCTCCATTAAGGTTAATCTGTATAATCAGCTGGTGTGAAACAATACCCCCAAGAAAACAACAACTGTTGTGTTAAATAAAATCTGTGGCGCCGATCTGTTAGTTTGTTGTGCTTTCCAGGACAAAGCTGGGACCCGTGGAGAGACTGTGATGTCCCCGGGGACAAAACACAAGTTTTCATATCAATCATCATGACGGGGGGGGGGGGGGGGGGGGGGGGGGGGGGGACGGTGAAGTGTTTAAGTTCAGGCTGGAACAGCAAGAATTTGATCTTTTATTCCACGAACTCCTCTGCACATTTCCAACTCTGCGCGGCATCTTTTTTACGCATCGTCTATGTGGGTTAAACGGGATTTAAAGCCCCGAATAAAGAATAGAAACTCGGCTAAGTGTGCAGCTGCTCCCCCCGCAATTCCCCTCTCCTCCACCTCCTCTTTTCCCCGTTATCCTCCTCTTTCCCAAGACTACACCCCCCCCCCTCCCCTCCCCTCCCCTCCCCTCTCGCCCCCCTTTTCCTTCTGTCCCCCCCCCCCCTTCAAAACCACAAACAACACAGCACAGGATGGAAAACCATGAGAACTTTGTTTTGTTTTACCATTTTAGTTTTCCAGGCGAACTTCATGGTGAGCGTTTCTCTCATGATCCGGGGACAGCATCAGAGCTCGAGAATAATCCACCAAGGAAAAAAGAAAAACGAGCTCCTCTTTAAATAAATTTGGAAAAAATACTCTTATATATCCCAGAAGCTCTTTAAAAACACTATTCTCCTTCACGCACTCGGGGCTCCAAATTCACCTCCTCTGTCTGTCAGCAGGCTCTCTCTTCTTCCACTGAATGACCAAACTCCTCCTCCTCGCACTCACAACAGTCCCGTTTAAACTCCTCCTCCTCTCCTTTTTTTTTTGTCTCACTTTCATCAGACTGACAACAATGTGCGCACTCGTACGTAGGTCTGTGATTTCTGTTTGCGCAACACACCAAAAACATGAGAACTACAAATCATCTTCCTTCAAAAAATAAATGGACAAAATGTTTAGATGGGATGGCAGGCAAATGGCTGAAGGCCATTTATTGATAAAGATGAGGAACACATCTTTGGTTCTGAGAATGTAAAATTATGAGAAAATTGGCTTTGAAATGGTAATCAGAATGAATAGATGAAGTTAAATCACTCTTACTATTAAATGTTATTGTCTGTTTAGCAACATAAAGCACATTTTCTTTGATGATTAAACTATTTTAACCCAAGCTTGTCTTTATGGCTAACTGACTCCCATTTTTTTAGGCAGCAACTGAACTTAATCCTTTCCCACCTGAACATCCCTGTACTCCAGCCCTGCTACTGCATGGAACACCAATGAGGAACTCACAGCACATCCTTAAACTATGGTGGGTATATTCTTGTGTCTCACGTTGAGTGCAAATCTGGAGCACTGCGGCCTTGAAACTTTCAAAACATTTTCCAAGTCCCCTTTGGATATCCTGGATATCTGCTGAGCTTATCCTGCCGCATCCATATTTAGCCTGGAAAAAATTTCTGAATGAGCCAAAGTGTACACAGAACAGGTAATTCTGCTTGCCTGTTAATTGTTGTGCACTCATACATCGATGCTGCAGATACATCCAAATACATGTGGTATTGATAAAATAAAAAAAAAATTAAAAGATTGTCACAGTTAACTCTGCACAGAAGACTTCTGCATCATGTCCTGCTTCCTGTGCTTTCTGCTCAGGCGTCACCCTGAGGTGTTCTCAGTTGTGAGAGCTCATCTCACACAGACTCATCTCCTGCTGTCTCTTGCATGTGTGTACTGATTTTGCAAACATTATTTAGCGTTTATGTGTGGAAACAGAACTGAGTCCTTGTTGTAAGAATGTTGTCTACTCTTTCATTTGCAATTTTCTTATTTTTGTTTTAGGTCAAAGTATTCAAAATCTTCGCGTGTGTTTTTGTATTTTCCTGAAAACTCTCTCTGACCTGGTGATTCTCCAATGTGAGCCTTCTCTATACTGTCCAAGGTTGTTTACTTTGGCTTCACAGTTGTGGAGCTGTTATTACTGAGCCATATGAATTATTTTTTACAATATCAGATTCCCTGTGGTTTTAAGAAATGTCTTCTTTTGTAATCACATGCTTTATCCAGCTGTTTTATTCTATATTTCCTTAAGTTTGTTTGCATATGAAATAGGAAGCAACCCATTATTTGTTAGCTAATTACTCACAACAGAAATAAACTGTGACCTTGATAAACTGTCAAACGCGTACACATCCAGCAGTTTTTGGGTAACATTATCATTCGTCTGCAGTTGTGATAAACCTCTGGAGTGAAAATTCACTCTTCTTTTACCCACTTTTTGAGATCCATCATCTTCTGCAGCTCGTTTGTTCACTAACTGTGTCTCTCCACTGTTTTATGCCACGTAGGTTGTGCGGAGTGACATTCTAGAGGACTGAAAAGAGCTGCCAGGTATGAGTATAGCAACAGTATGTCAAGACATAAAAGCTGTCAGACAGACAGCAACATAATTATATATATCCATCCATCCATCCATCCATCCATCCATTTTCTATACCCGCTGAATCCGCCGGTCGGGTCGCAGGGGGGCTGGAGCCTATCCCCTATCGTCATTGGGCGAGAGGCGGGGTACACCCTGGACAGGCCGCCAGTCCATCACAGGACCACACAGAGACAAACGAGACAAACAACCACACACACGCTCACACTCACTCCTAAGGACAAGACACCAATTAACCTAACATGCATGTTTTTGGACAGTGGGAGGAAGCCAGAGTACCTGGAGAGAACCCACGCATACACAGCGAGAATATGCAAACTCCACACAGAAAGGCCCCTATATATATATCTATATATCTATAGATATATAGATATATATATATATCTATATATTTATATATATGGCCTTATAGCCATCGTATGTGTGAACCAGCTGCGGCCTCAAAGTCCATGCGTGGGACAATACAAGGAAGGCTGTGGATGCGGTCACCAGTACTGTGCATTGTCAGTGACAGGAGAAGAGAATGGGCTGAGTGTGTGAGAATGGGTAGTACTGTTCCACCGTGAATGTGTCTGCACACGTACTCAAACAGCCCACTTGTGTGAATAAACGGGAAGTTGTGAATAAGCATTGACTTTGTGAGGGGTCTTTTTGTATCGCAAACATTTAACAAATGTGAGCAAGCAGCGGTTAATACATTTACAAATCCTTTCATTGCATTAATGAAATGCCAAACAAGTGATCCAGAGTCATAAGAGCTGTCAGGCGGAGAGACAGTGGGAACATTCTGATGCTTTTTGTCATCGGGGTCAGTGGGAGAGATAGTTAGACCAGCTCTCTCCTATATTGTCAGTATCATGTGTACATGATCTGACTACTCACTTCTCTGGCTCCACGTAATGCAAACGTCACGCTCAGCGTCACTGGCTATCGCACACCACAGTATCAACCAGGGGGCACACACACGTACACAAGGTGCCCATTTTTGGCATCAGTGCTCCCTCAGAGCTTGGGCTAGAGGTCACTGACAGGCCAGGGAAGCCTACAGCTCAACTCAGACCGTGTTCTTCCATGTGTGGCATCATCCAGCATGAGTTTTTCTTCATGCTGACTCCTCATCGTGCTGTATATCTGGCTGGTGTCCAGTTCCCAGGCAAAGCTGCCCCGTTGTCCACTTAGATTTGAGGAACTCTGGGAAGCCCAGAGGGGCAGTGGGAAGGTTGCAACCCCAGAAGACCTCCAGCTCTGCCCCAGGGGGAATAGAGTGTCGGTCTCACAGCAGGACTGATGTCACAGCTCCACAAAAACAAGACATTGGACAAATGTGACAGCTGCTGCTCCATCTGACAGATGAGCGTGTGTGCTTTCAACTTGGGATCAAAATGTGAAACTTATTATCTTAGTCATGGTTCCATTACAGCCATTTATACAAGTTTTAGCATTATTAAGAGACCGCTTTAGTTTTTGAAGCGCAACAGAGGATTTAAAAGCCAAATCTCAGTAAATGTCAAATTTGCTCGAAGGTCCAAAAAAGCTTTTTAATTTTCACTTAATAATTCTTCTATTTCTTTTTCATTTATTTCCAATTCCAAAAAGTTTAGGAGGCTTCTGTTTTTACTTCCATTTTACACAGCATCGCAACTTTTTGTGAACTGGGGTTTGTCTTTTTCTTTTTCTTTCTTGTTTAGAGTTTAAGCAATGTCATGTCTGTACACCAAATATGAGGCCAGAAGTAGCAGGTAAGCCTTGTGTTTCGCTCCAAAAAGCTTTGTTGAATACCGCCAGGACCCTAATTTGTCAAGTATCACCAACCAATCTTCAAGGAAAATGAACCATGTCAAATTATTCTCTTGTTGTATACAAAGATATATATATATAAAAAAGAATTCCCTTCAGTCATAGCTGTTTGAAATGAAGACAAGACAGTCCATAAAGCAAAAGAACAATGCTTCATTCTAAACTGTGATGGATTAATTGCAGTGGCAGAAAGTTCCTGAATACATTTACTCAAGTACTGCACTTATGTACCATTCTGAGATACTTTAATTTGCTACTATGCTACTCAGCAATTCTACTCATCTTCAATTACGAGCTTGTTAATTTTGACAAACTTAGTCACTAGTTCCTTTGAAAATTGAGTTCAGCGATACAAATTATTTAATGAATAAATCATGAAGCAACAATTCAGATGCTCCACCTGAGATCAACTCAAAAAGGTTGCTAAACAAACATTTATGTGATAATTATTCAATCGTTAGTTAATCTAATGATGTGATGCAAACAATTCTGAATGAATAATTATTCTGCATAATAATTACAGAGATTTTTGGTATTGTATATGTATATTAGTATATATAAGATAACTTGAATAACAGGCTCAAATGCATGACTCTTACCTGTAACAGTATTTCTACACTTTCTACATTAATATTTTTACTGAAGTCAAATATATGAAGTAAGTATATATATATATATTCATGTGAAACTTTAACTTCCCACCTTTCAAATCTTTATATCTGTGAATAATGTAATCCGAGCACAAAGCTCTTGTTATGTATCTGAACCTTGCATTTCTTTCTCAAAACCTGCATGATTTTTTTAATGTAAAAGTTTACCGTGTTAATACGTTTGAAAACCAAATATTGGATGTGTAGCTCATCATTGTACCTCAGGCCACCTCACATTTTTTAATTTTCCTTTCTGTGGAACTCTAATGACGTAATTACATCTGAGGAAAGCCCTTGAGCAGAGCGAAACACTTTTTTCAAATAAAGGATTCCTTCCATTGCTGAATCTCTCAAGTACTCTCTTCTCTTTGTTCCACTGTCTGAATAGTGAGCAGCAGTACTGACAGAAAGGGGACAAAAACAGGAGGAGCACCGCTCGCACTGTTATTGCACCACTGTGGGGAAAAACGCACATTCCAGGAAATCTCCTGCTTCCTGCCTCCAGCCTCTTGACTCCAACGAGGCTGCTGTCCTCATACCTGACTGGCTTTGGAGCCTCTCTGCTGGCCTGAAGCAAGGTCATAAAAAGCAAACCAATAAGGTAAAGGAGAGGAGAGGATGCCAGTAGAAGCACAAAGCAGGGGAGAGTACCGGAAAGGAATGAAATAAGAACAGAATAAATAGAACTCGACCATATATAAACACGGAGGACAATAATTGGGAGGATCTTGGGCTGCGTTTGTAATGTCCCTGTGTTTACATACAAGATAAGAAGGTCACGTATCAGAGAAAGTGTAGTGTACAGCTGAGATTAGCTTGAAAGGACATTATCTCTGCTGTTACAAGGAGAGATGAGTTCACATCACTGTAAGAAACTGAGGAGATCCATGCTGGCTGAAAGACAAGTGTGATGTAACTGGACCATCCAGAGAAAGTGTAATTTCATTATCTAACACACAAAGACATGTCAGAGGATAAGAGTATCAGTATGAAATCCTCCAGTGGAGAGCTATCCCATGAAATGAGTTACTGAGAGCATCTTCTGTGATGACATATCTGAACCAGATGTCTCATTTGTTGACTGTGGATTTCCCAGAAAACGTCCTTGTTTTAGTGTCATGTGTGTCTGTGTGCACAGGGATACATGTACTTAATGCTCTTGCTTTTTCCCTGTATGTTTGTGTGTGGTTGGTGGATTTGTGTTTCCAATGCATGCCTCCCAGTAGAGGGCAGAGTTCATAAACCACTGTGTTTATCCAGAGTCAGCAGAGATTTTAGTGGGACCAGTCCCACCAGAAGAAAAAAAAAAACACAACCCCCCCCCCAAGTGTTAGATTTATGTTGCAAGGTCAAAATGATCTGCTATAGCTCAATAAAACATACAAATAAGACAATCAAAGCTCGAATGGACCATTTAAGACTAGTGACTCAGTGACAAAGCACTCGGTGAGTGCACATGTTTATATGATAGTCATTTAATGATGTGACAGATCAGCAGATGAGAGAATGTGGATTGGGTAACAACATGTCTGATCATTTCGTTCAGAAGCACGCAGCTGCACTTTCTCTTTTCTCACTATAGCTCTGTTGCTGCCTCTACTTCGGTCAACTGAACCTTTTGTTCAAGCAGTAACATTAAAGCTCTGTCTGCCTCTCCTCTTTTCCTCTCTCCCTCCTCTCTTATGTCATGTCTCTGCTCCCCTCAGATCTATTGTCCTTGCTGTTGTTGAGCTCTCTCTCTGCTTGGGTGACATCATTCATTTCCAGTAAAGTCCAGGGCTGCAGACAGGACTCCTCTCCTCCTCCTACATGCATCGCATTATTCAAGCAGAGCCTTCAAGGAAAAACTTTCAGTCCAGGTGTTTCATTATCACCACAGCTACAAAAATCATGTTAAGGCTATGAGAAATTGTAGGATACATGTTTTTTCAGCCTCCATATGGAATCAGTTGGCCCTTGCTCTAAAGCAGGGCTAATCCACCAGAGAGCTGTGATGATTCAGATGCTGGTTGATAAGGTGATTTCATGTGTCTCTGTATTTAGAGGAATTGCATTGAATTAGAGACACACCAGTACACCCTCCCCCACTTGTGGCCTCTAGCCCTGACCCCCCCGGATCTAAGCCCTACTAAGCCTGGAATGAATCGGTCTGAACTGGCTTGAATGTCTGTCTGACCTCGCCAGCTAAAGAGAGCTGGACCATCTGTTGCCTAGCAAATAAATACAACACCAAAGTTGTCACATATGCAACAAAAACAACACACAGCATCAGTCAAAGCGGTCACACAGTGGCGATAACTCTTGCCACACCAAAACTCAAAACCAGGAAGTAAACTGTAAAACTACAGCAGCCCACAGATTTAACTCACGAGTGTGAGCAAAAGCATGCTTAGGTCTATATAATAATATATGTTATGTCAGCTTTTAGTTTATGCACCATTTTTGTTTCTGAAGAAAAGCTTTCCATCAGTTTCATTTCTGGTGCTTCTTTTAAATCAGAGTGAAACTATGACTGCTTGAGTTAAATCAAAGAGTCTGTCATGTGTACTGAATAAGCCGCTAAAGTGATGTACACATAGAAAAAGGGGAGGGGGCAGTAGTTATGCCGTGGCATAAAAACATGGTTCAGCACCACTGCTGTTGCCATAACAATGGCCAAATAAATTTTAAATGGAAATCTACAGCCCTTGTGTGAAGTTAAAACACATGTGAACTGATAGAAACAGACACAGGTCAGATTTACTGAGCTACAGTCAGGTTCTGTCTTTTTTCAACAAAGTTTTGGAGAAAAGCAGAACTATTTTCCCCCAGTAATCTGCTGATATAAAGGCTGTGTGAGTGCTGATCGCTCATATTAAGGACTGGAAATCAGCAACCCTGAGCTTGACACACTAATGCTCTCACACACATACAACAATGCTAGCCTGATCCCAGTCATGCTTTCTGGCTAATGCTGCATGCGCTGGAGCGGGAAAAGGAGTTTAGTGTGTGTGCATGCGTGTGCTCGTGTGTGTGTTTGGGAGGGGACACCTTGCCACAACTATAGGAATCAAACCCAACATTTTGTCATCTGCATGATACCAACCCACCCCTAAACATACACACACACACCACCATCAAGTACACTGCCACTGCCAGATGGTTTGATGAGTTTCTGGTTGAGCAAGCTGCTCCTGTGGCGTTTGTGCTTTGGGATGGACATGTGGATGACAGACACAATGCTGGCAGTATTGACTTTTCACACCAGTCCCATTATGTGAACTAATTAGGCCAACGATCACAATATGAACCTTCGGATAGCTGCAGGCTGCTAAACAGCTTGACCAACAAGAGGTCACCTAGGAGAGTAAACACCATCTTAAGTGGCTGACTGAATATAGGGTTGACAGTGACCTGGATTATAAATAGTAGTTTGGTATTTTGCGAATGGTGCAGATTCATACACCAGAAAGGAAAGATATGAATTGACTGCCGTTCATGACTTACGTTTTGTATTGTCAGTTTTTACTGGACTGATCAAGAAAGCGATAAATCTTAATCTCCTTTTGTTTTTGAGTTCCCCCAGTTGTACTAGACGAAGGCTTGATATTGTATAATGTGTGATTGTCCAATTTCGAAAGAACCAGGTCAAAAGCTACAGAAACCAGTCTCACCCGGATGAATGAAGAAAAGTGTTGAAATCGTTGTCAAGTCATCAAAACAGATGAAAGGCAAAAATAATAAGAAAAAAAAAAAAGCCAAAACATTTGGATTGGAAATACTGACACGTCACAAAACTCTGGTATGAAATGTGAACTTCTCTATTCAAAGGCAAGAAAGAGGAAGAAGGAGTGCTAGCTCAGCTTTCTTACTTTCTTTCAATGGAAAACACAGCATCATCTAAATTCTCGGCCTCCCCCCTCCTCCTTCGTCCTCGTTTCCTCTGTATAAAGTCACTTCTGTGTTTTCAGTGACAGGCCAGCGGAGATTATTGAACTGCCCTGCTGGTTACTATAAGCCAACTGGCGTGAAGGAGTAGCTAATATTTCCTCTACTGGAGGTTTTATTGATGGGCCTGCAATCTAATTACTATTCTCGTCCCTGCCAGAGAGAGGAAAGTGTATAATTGTACTCCAGAGGTTTGAAAATTAGGTTAGAGCAGTAGAATATTCTGAGTCAACCAATCAACATGGGTGCTGTTGTTGTTCTCACTGTGCAACTGGGATAAAAAAGCCAGTCAGTTTTTTTTGTTTTTTTTTACTCCTAAACTTCACAACTCTTTATATTGTATTTAAAACTCATGGTTCTTATTGAGTTACCTTTTTTTCTGATTTGGTATCATCACTTCCAACCTTTTCTGTTGGTCAATTCATCCCCACACTCGCATGAATGACTATGCGTGTGTCGCATTATCTGCAGTGGACTGAGGATAATAACTGACACCTCAGCACTCCTCCCTTGTCTCTGACCTGAACTGTGGACCTGACAGCTGCCTTACAGCCCAGAAGGGAGATTACTGAGAATAAAGTCACTGCCTTTATCGCTGGCATGGTTTCGTAACCTCATTTAAGTAGGCAAAGGTAAACTTCTGGGAGGATGAGAAACATCTGAGAGCAGTAAAGTTAAAGTCCTCTTAGTCAGTATATATAAAAAAAAGACATATATCAACTATTTTAAACTGTTTTCATCAGAAATTTAGAGGTACTTGCTAAATTTGTCGAGGCAGCTGCTGAAAACAGTATTATTGGTTTATGTGAGCTCATTACACCACTAATGGTTCTGTTTACTCTTACATAACTTTATGGAAAGTAGTTATTCCTCCTTAATCATCATATTGCCCTGTTCCAACTGAGAGGGCAATCACAAGTTAGCACTGTAAAAACAGTCACAAGGATGAGCCTCTGACAAGCAGAGCTGATGTATGTAATCTAAGCTTCCAGAATGCGAGTGTCTGTAAGCTAACCTCCCTGCTTCTGACCCCCTGAAACAATCGGAGGAAACAGCGCTGTGACATGGGGCCACACTTAGGCCAGGATGTCAGATAGGCAGCGATGAGGATGACCTGGTAAACTCAAAGCATATATGCAGGCACGACAGTGTGACAGTGATCTCACAGAAACTGACATTACTGCTCTGATTTAGCATTGCATTGCTGGAAAACCTTCAGAATCCTGCTGGACTGTTAACAGAAGAAAAAAAATTCCCATGACCTTTTTTCAGCCAAATTATATACCTCCTTGTTAAAACTTGACATACGTTACCAACAGTGAAAACTCTTCCGCTCACAGTTAGCTTGGACACTTAGGTGTGCTGTAGTGTTAGCAGCTTACATAGTCGCAATTCTCTACTGTCTTAAAGAAGAGATACACCAGAGAAACACCATTTTTAGTGTAAGTGCCGAAAATGTGGATGAGCATACACTCTCCTTTGCTGTTTTGCAAATGCATGCCTACGTGTTGTAGCATTTTGCTGCACCTGCGGGGCAGTCTCATGTGGAACAATCTCAGCCGTGGGCTGCTCTTAGTTGTGTTAGTGTTGTTGTTGTTCCTTTAGTTTTGCTCTATTGTGAAAAAGACAGTAGTCAAAGTGGACAATGATTGTTCAGTGCAGCTTTTGTCTGTGGTTTTCTCCTGTGCTTCTTTTTTGGTGATTCATGCTCTTTGATGTGAAACTGGTTGCTGTTGTCCCCTTCTGGCTCCAGCCGGCTCAAGCTTACTTACAACGAACGTTCGAATGTGTTCGATCAACATGTAACATCATCACTAGAGCCAATGCATTGTTAGCTTTTTGGAGGGACTGCAAGTCTGTCTGTCTGCGCTGAAAAAATGGTCATCTGCAAGAGCATAGAACAACGCAGACAAATACCCCCATGAGGGTATGAAGCACGCCACCAGAGCAGAAAATTATCTTTAAGCATATATTTTTATATGTTAAAAAAAACAAAAAAAAAAAACATAAAAAGAAATGTATCACTTATTCCAAGTATAAAAGCTCCAGCTTACACATTATGCCATAAACAGAGATAACTGGCTGCACATCCATGTTCCTTCCCTCGTAACTTGACTAACACCTTTTACCAGATTTAAGCAAAAAAATATATAAAAATTTCATCCTGGCTTCAATAAAAATCTGACCTACGTCAGTGACTATTACCTGCATCTTTATCGTTTTCTTTTCCAGCAATCATTTACATATCTATCAATGAATATGCGAGATGACAAAATGGTAACCCTCACTGTGCCACTAAAAGGCTGTGAAAATGAGAGTGTACCTAAATGTTGTGGTGGTGCACTTACAGGAAAAGGTCAGAGGCACCAGTGCAGTCATTGTAACAATGTTAGTCTGGAGCTCCTTTACACGAGGAATAAACATTTGAAATGTTAAAATTATTTCTAGAAACACTATTTCTAGAAAAATCTCATCCATGTGTATAAAAAGCTTACGTCCGGTCAGCGGTCCTCCTTTAGGCTCCCTTCACATATAAATAAAGTGAAATGAAGTAATCATATGGCCCCTTTTGTCTTTTCCAAGTGTTAACCCACCAGTTAGATCAAATGTTTTACAGCCACTCTTTTTTTTTCTTGTTCATTGGATATTTACCTTATTGGGCCAGCATGGATCATGTGATGTATTTTATAACAATGCAATTTGGCATCGACGCCAAACTCGCCTGCTTGATCCTTGGAGCTTGACATGAGGGCTGCTGAACTCAGTTCTTTCAAAATCCACTCAGCAACATTTTCTTCTTGCATTTTCAAACAGCAGACTATTGTTCATATGTGCGGTATCATCTGAAGCTACAAGAGGTGTTAAGAATCCTGTTTCACACATACAGCGATGCACAGTAGAACAGACTTTGATGTGTAAAATCAGCTGAGACCTACTTTAAGAGAACGGGTTATTTTTGTAGTAATTATACGGATGTTGCACTAAATTAGCATAACTTTTGTCCTTGCTGTAATGCACAATCCCCACTCAAGCTTGCAGGGCACAGCTCAAGGACCCTTCAGCAGTCTGGTTTACAAACCATATTTCAATCTCTCCATAAACTAAAAGCACATGTGCTATCTGAACAGACAAGTGCACAAACAAACAGTTCACAAAAACTAAGATGGAATAATCTGCTGCTATATGTTGTTTTCTGTTAATCAACCAATAAATCAGAGACAAACATACAACAATGTGTGTACTGTAACATGAAGTGAAGCACAAGTATCATTTTTGTCAAGCTCTTTGATTGGTTTACATTTATTAAAGTCATAACAGGGGCTGAAGTAAAGTGACTAATACCATTTCTATGAATTCTGATCAGTCAGACACACTTGTGCATACACACATGCATGCATGCACACAATAACCAAGGTCAATCAGGGGAACTGAAAACTAAACAATCCTTAGATAAATGACAAGTCAGTTATTGATTGTTTTTTTCAATTATTTGATTTTCTTTCAATATGCCCATTAAGTTTATGATGTGACTGCCGGGATTCGGGATTTGTACTTGTTAGCTCTCCATGTAACAAGCCAGGCCAAAATGAGCAGATTTGACTACTTTTCTCTACCCTCCAGCTATAGCCGAATCGCTTTTTTTCCCAGTAGTTTCCTTTCCCATCACTCGTTTCCACTGTCTCAGACTCACCGAGCAGAGCACATATAACAAACAGACCTTGGAGGAGTGACAAACACCACTCATATCTCTGCTCCCCTCTTCATATCTTTTAATGTTTACAATTCCAAGCTTCTTTTCTCAGTAATTTCTTATTGCCCCCACTCTTCCAGAAACTTTCCATTTTACGACCCGTTTCTATCTGAGCCCATCTAAAAACCAACCTGAAAGTTTGGCGCCTAACAACACTGCAACACCTCACACAATGCAAACAACACAGGAAGGCCATCATGTGAAGGCCAACATCTGCTATATTGTTTAAGGAGACTGGAAGTACCCTTGTTTTCTAAGAAATAAAAACAATATATATATATATCTTCTATAAACAATAGAGCAGATAGACACAATTATTGGGCCTTGTGCGGCACATGCTGTACTGACCCAGTGATGTGGGCTGCTCTCTGGGAAGCGAGGCTGGTACCTCTGCAGGGCGACACCTCCCTCCCCCTCCAGCAGTAAGGTGCAGTCCAGGTCGGGGCAGTGGTGGTGCTGGGGACTCGCAGGCCAAGGCAGGAGGGTGGCCAGAGGGTACTGGGAGATCATGGAAATCAGCGGCAGAGGTGAGAAGGATGGCAGAGCATACTCCAGTTTGGACAGCAGAGTGGATGAAGATCTCTTAAACAGCAGAATATGTAGGAATCTGGAGCTGTGGTCTTCAGTTATTAGTGATGAAGATGTAGAAGATGCAGTTATTTCTTGAGAACAAATCGGCTCCTTATCAAATGTTTTTGTCCTCCTCTCTTCTCAGTGGAGTTACGTCCTCTCAAGTTGTCCACCTCTGTCTTCTTCGTGCCTGTCCCTCCTCTTCCTCTCCCACAAGTTTTCTGTCTTGCCCTCCTCTGGGTTTTTCCTTTTTTCTCGTCTAAGCACGCATGGACCTCAGCTTGCCAACAGCTCTCAACCACAGGAGTGATTAAAGTCTATTGTCTCTCTTTCTCTCTTCACCCCTTACATTCATCACAAGCAGAGGGGGGAGGAGTTTTAACTTGGCGGCCCAGCCCCCCTTTAAAAAAACTGCCCACAGACCAAAGAGAGTTTGAGTGTGAAGAATAAGGAAAGAAAGACAGGAAAGCTGATATAGAGGAGAGGATGTTATGGAAGAGCTTCTAAGAAAAACCAACAATGGCAACTATTTTCCATGACGGACGGCCCAACCTTACTTCTGATGAAAAACTGCACATTATTCTTCAAGCACAAATTTCCCACATCATTTTAATTATTTAGAGTATTTGCCACTTCTGGGATTTGGCGTTTTTTTTTCTAAACTTTTCCAAATCTTAAATTTTTAAAGTTAAGGATATTTTTCATAAAGTTTGATGTAGTGATGTGGTGATCATAAAACATGATTTTATGTTAAACTTAACAAGTTGTTTCGATGTGTGATGGCTTCACAAAGTCACTGATTCAGTCTTATATAAGCAGCACAGCTTGGTGGCAGCAGCACAAAGGTCAAACCACGTGAAATATGTAACATTTATGGACATAGAGCGACGTGTGTGCGCTTGTTTTTATTAACTCTTGAGGACCTGTTCTTGTATAAAGACAAACCTTGACAGGACTAGTAGTCATTATGGGGACCAAACCCAGCCCATGGTTAGAATTAGAGGTAAGGTCTTAATAGAGGTTGATGAAAGTGAATGGAAGTCTTGGCAATAGACTAATATTGATATGTGTTTAACCATGTCTATGCGTTTGTGCATGTGTGTGTGTTCATCTATTCTTCACCAGCATGGAGCAACTTACCGGATGCTTCACTGGCATCAGTGTTTTTCTGTTGGCTGTTTATTTACTCCAGAAAACAGAATGCGGAGTCTGACTCTTAACGGCAGCTTTCAACTGTAAGAGGCAACTTTCATCACATCGTGTTCAATATTAACCGCTGAATCTACAGTACTCGTGTTCATGTGCGCACGCCTGTGTATGTGTGTGTGTGACTCAGAGCGCCGCCTGGTTCTAGATAATCCTCTTCTCTGTGTTTTACACATGACTGCTTCTTATTTCTACCCTGAAGTTGAACAAAAGGACATGAACTCTTTTTTTTCCACTTACACACTATCAAGTTACATTTTAAGATTTTTCTCCAAAATCATATTCCATTAGGCAATAAGAAACTAGTAGTTACTAAAGATTAAACCTGTAATTCTCAGTATTTTGCCTTGGGACTCCCTACCCAAACTCGGTGTCTGGCATTTTGCAGTTCCACCATTTGAATTTTTCTGACTGCATCATTTAAATAACGGTTTCGCGCAAACAGGTCATGTAACCAAACTTAATTAAACAAAAGTGTAGCATTATGTGATTTAAAGTAGCTCAACCCTCACCTACAAAACTTTAATTTTGTGGCATACCGCCCTATCATTGTCATCTGATAGCGTAAACAGTTCAATTATGACAATTTATTTTCTCATATATTCTTTTATCAAATGTAAATTGTAAATTAAGGACAGAATGCAATGATTTGTGAATTTTCTAAATGTTATATTTGATTATATTTGAACGAAACTAGTTGAACATTTTCTTAAAAGTTGTTAAGGGAACATGTTATCACCATTGTGTTGCATCACCTATTTTATACTTCCTGTAAGAGTTTAGGAACTCAAATGACCAGTTTGTGTGGTTTGAAAGTAAAATGTTCCTGCATTCCTGCTCAACAGGAGATTTCAGATACTCAATGAAGAACCACTTGTGTGGGTCTGCAATCAGTTACAGGTCTGCAAGCAGGCCAATGTAGCAACTCAACTCTAAACATATATAGGAAATGTAGCTTTTGTGTTGCTGAAATAAGCAAAACCCAGCCTGAATAATGTGTCATCTGGATGGCTGCAGCCTTTTTGTGGGACTGGCGACCTGTCCAGGGTCTAGCCTACCTTTAACCCAGTGACACCTGATAGGCACCAGCCCTTCTGTAAACCTGAATAGGATCAAATGGGCATGAAAAACGAATGAATGAATGATTGAATAGCAGCATATATTTCTGAAAACCTGCACACACAATTCTGCTTTAATGATTCATTCCTCACAGATGTGCAAGTTATATACTATATGCACTTATGTGCCCTCAAACCATCACAGAGACTGACTTTTGAACTGTATGCTCCAAACAAATCAAAGAGAACCTCCTATTTTCAAGAAAAATTCTAACTTTTATTTTGTTTGCCCATTGCTTTAGTTTGCCTTGAATTACTCATTGGTCCATGGATGACAATGTTCTGTAGCTTGGCAACACATGTTTATCTTTGCATGGTAGACTTTCATTTGCAATGCAGAGACAAATTGTGCTTATTGACAATGTTACTCAGAAGCGTTCCTGAGATCAATGCCATGATTTTCAGCAGAGAATTCTGTTGGATTTTTAATACAATGCTGCCTCAGGGTCAGAACATCAGGACCATTCAATACTGATACTAATCTCTGCTGTTGATGGACTTAATTAACAGTGAGATGTTATGCCTGGAGCAACATTAAACAACTTTTTTCAGTCTTTTACTGCCCCTGCACCAAACTTGGCATCAAATTCATGTGTGTGTGTATATAATCATATGTGTATATTATGTGTATATCTATCCATCCATTTTCTATACCCGCTTAATCCAATTTAGGGTCGCTTGAGGGCTGGAGCCTATCCCAGCTGTCATCGGGCGAGAGGCGGGGTACACACTGGACAGGTCGTGAGTCCATCATAGGGCCACACAGAGACAAATGAGACTCACAACCATCCACGCTCACTCTCACAATTTAGTGAGTTGGGACAATAAATTGGGACAATTTAGAGTCACCAATTAACCTAACGGTGGGGTGAAGCCGGAGTACCCGGAGAGAACCCCAAACTCTATATATGTATATATATAGTATTAATATATTATTTTTATATATATATATATATATACATATATATATATATATATATATATATATATATATATATAAATAATATTAATTAACTTATTAAACTTATTAACTTATTAAAACTTATTAATCTTTCAGCATTTGATATGTTTTCTTCCAGCTATTTCCATTTAATGTCATGTTAAAATGATTTTTAAATTACTGTCTTCTTTTTTTTGGAAAAGGCATTGAAATTATGTACTTTTTGTTAAGTGAGATTTTAAGTGCAAGATTTTTACTTGTAACTTAAAGAGGCATTTTTGCATTAACCTTATAACGGTATGCGGCCACTGCTGTAGCATCAAGTAACATCACAGAGCTTGTTGCAGTCATGACTCAGACCTTCGTTGTGACTCAGCCTGACAAAATTCCTTTGGAAACTTAACACTCAGAAATATAATGAGGCTCCACCTAATCCATGTTTATATTTAGCAGTGATTCATGGCTGGAGCTTGTCAATGAAAACCTATAAAGCATTAAAATGCCTCTCTAATCAAACCAGCTAAATCAAGCTGGGCTGAAGTGTCTGAAGTAGGAGAGGGGAGTCATTTGACTGTCTGTCGGTGACTCTGTGTGCCCGGGTGAGTGCTGGAAGTGAACAAGAGCATGATAGGAAGGAAGAGTGAGTAAACATGCTGTCTTGTGCTCCTGCCGTCTGGTTGGAGTTCCACTGAAGCTGCCTACCTCTCCCCCTCCTTCCTCAGTTTCCTGTCTTTTGTTGAGGGCTGAGCTAATTTCTCAAAAACCCTTACTTACCTCCCTTCGCATTAACCCAGTTTAGTGCTCTGAACTGACATTGCCAAAGCCCATTTAACTGTAATAACTGTGAGGGACTGACAAAGATAAATTCTCTGTTTTCTCTTGAGTTGGCATCTTTCAACTCCAAATAGAAACATACTAACATATTTTACTTCTGTAGGCTATGTCTTTGAGCTTGTCTTATTTCCCTTCCTGCTGCTGCGTGAGCTCGCTGACACAGTCTCAGTGTGGCCAGCATCAGTTTACACAGCTGGGAAGCCAAAGCTCTCCACACATGATCTTTTATACACATTACTCACTCAAGCTCTCCTCAGCTTGAGGGTCAATACAAACAAAATCTCTGTTTCTCTGTCTCTCATTTTCTCCCTCAAACACTGGCACACAAAGGGAGATATATCATCTGAAACAATAGTAAATGCAATGAGACTGAGTAAATAAATGCTTATATTCGAGATAAAGACGAGCGTGGAATTAGTTTTTAGGTTCTCTCACGTTAAAAGTCAAAATAATAGTTGATTTATAGCATTTAAGTCCAGTCCTTTGTCCAGACTTTGATTTATTATTACCTGTGTTTGAGTTCATTCAAGCTTTATATACAATATTACTTCAGATAGTTCTAATTCAAGCAACACAGCATATACCACTGAGTCATTTAGTTTATAAAAAATATTAGAATCTGATCACATATTTTAGAAATATTTTCCCAGTTTGAAAAGAAACTTTCGCTGGGAAATAAACATCAAGAAAAAGTAGAATATTTGCCATTTGACATGTAGTTGAGCACATGCAGGAGACAGCATAAAATGGAAAAGTAAAGTACAAGCACAGTTCGTTTAATTCCTGCCAAGGTTCGAGATCTATGAGTAAATGTTCTTGATGGCTTTCCACCACTGAAAACACACAC
Organism: Odontesthes bonariensis; assembly: GCF_027942865.1. NCBI lineage: Eukaryota > Metazoa > Chordata > Actinopteri > Atheriniformes > Atherinopsidae > Odontesthes > Odontesthes bonariensis. Next base: position 16,014,577 of record NC_134520.1, on the reverse strand, counting down.
AAAAGCAGCAGAAATATAACAGAACATACATGACAGCATAATGTGTTAGAATTACTAAGTTTCTCATGAACTGAGCTTTGCTTCACATACAGCAGTTTCACAGCTCACTACTGCCCCCTGCTGGTAAATACAGGACAAAATCTAATTCCATCATTTTTCTGGTCTGGATCAGTCATTGACAGTGTTGGTCATAAAGCTTTACAGCATTAATATTTGTTTATATAAATATTCACTGTTCCTCTAGGCACTGTTGCCAGTGCATTATGGGCCTTTTCTTCCTTGCCTCAAGCACACACACACACACACACACACACACACACACACACACACACACACACACACACACACACACATCCACTTATTGAGTGAACGCCTGAGGAGTTCTTGTTGACACTGACCAGTTACTTAATATTAGTATGAGGAAGAGAACAGAAAGAACAGACCATTTCCCCTGATCACTGATAAGGAGAGTTGTGAAAACAAAAGAAGGGAAGGCCGAGGCAGAGCCAATGCGACTGTTTCATGTTTTCATTTTCCATTTCCTTCTCATTTTTGCTTCCAAACCCTTTTCAAACATGATCACATATGCGTGGACGATGTTCACACACACACACACACACATAAATGTACGGATGTGCCAGCTTATGACAGCACTGTTAGTCACTCACATTTTCTTTGTGCAACAGAGCATCACTGAGTCATTTCAGCACCTTATGCAACAGTATCACTTTGTTATATATAGAATCACCAAGTATTGCAATCCCTGTCAGTAACTCTGACAGACCACCAGCTGTTCCCTTTTGGGACAAAGAATTCTGCCTTTACGTGCACTTTGCATTTCACATGCACACATAGTCAGTGAGGTTATGCAAAATAATCTGATGAAACATTTCTTTTCTGCAACTATAAAGGGTCTTTTTGTGGATGCACAGAAAAAAGTAAGATCTGCTCTTTTTCATTGCCTGTGCTTCACACAACATTTCCTAGATTACAGTTAATTAATTAATCAATTAGAGTAAATGTGTGCTCTAATGCCGTGTCTCCTAGCCTTAAAGGTCTCAGGAAAACTTGTAGGGATTTTACAGGAATAAGAAAATCAGAGAAAAAAAATATTAATTCAACAAAACTTATATTAGTCACTATGATTATATAGAGTATACAGTATATTTATTCTTTTCAAGCCCTCAGGGTTCCAAAACTGTATCACAAACCAAGTTGAAAATCAGTCCCTGTTGATCTCCTTATGACTCATAAGTTATAATAAATGCTCTCATGATATCTGTTTTTTTTTCTTTCTTTTTACTTTGTTTTGGTTTTTGGTTAGTTTTGTTCCTGCCATTACCTTTAAATATCCTCAGTTGCCTTTACCATGTTGCTCTACCACTGTCACCAGATGTTCCTTGTACTCATTACTCACCTGCATCCACTTATCCCGTCAACCTTCCCAGTAAATATGTTCCTTGGTTCTCACTCTCGACTGCCAGATCATTGTTGTCCAGTGAGTTTAATTTAGTTTCCTGTAGTCAGTCAGTCTGCTGGTCCTTTCATTGTTTCTTTTTTTTTGTGTGTTCTTGGACTTTCTGTTTACAGTTTTGCTTATACTGCCTTGGTGGTGCTTTTAATTTAGTTGAAATAAAACCAGAGTTCATCTTAGCATCTATCTTTGCCTGCTCATCTGGTAGTACTGTGTTTTGGTCCTCGTCCTCCTTTAAGATTCAACCATCAATCATGACCTGTGCAACCAGTGATCATGCATCACAAGAAAACACTGCTTTGTCTTGGAGCTAAGAAGCTAAGAAGCTAAAACAGTTCAATACTCATTCCTGATGAGTGGGCTTTATAAGTCAGTTCCACAAACTCCACAGCATTTAGGAGTCAAGAGTTCATCTGAACTGTGGCTATGTCAAAAACTCAAGCACTAAAAGGATTAATTATTTCAGTGTAGCTTTAACAAAATGTATGTTGCATTTAGAGGAAGATTACCAAAATCTATGTCCCTGATTTATCATCACGCAGTTACATCCGTCTATTTTCTACCCCCGCCTAATCCAGTGCAGCTGTGCAGGGAGGCTGGAGCCTATCCCAGCTGCCATTGGACAAGAGGCAGGGTACACCCTGGACAGGTCACCAGTCCATCACAGGGCCACACAGAGACAAACGACCATGCATACTCACACTGACTGAGAATCACAAAGTTACAGAGGTGTGTAAATCTATGTTAGGTAAATGAGGATACATGGCTACAGGTGTGTTAGAGCTTACATGGCTTGCTTTGGTGTGATGAAAGAAAGAAAGAAAGAAAGAAAGAAAGAAAGAAAGAAAGAAAGAAAGAAAGAAAGAAAGAAAGAAAGAAAGAAAGAAAGAAGCCTTTTGCATCACTAAACTGAATTGGATCTCTAAGATAAACCCCTGTGAACAAAACAGTAGTTCAGTAGTTATATTTTAGGACTGCAATCAACTGGTTTGTGTCCTTTCAGAACGATCCTACAAGGGCACCAGGTTGATCCTAGGGGGGCATAGGCTCGGTTTGGACTCCACGTCTGAAAATTCTCAGTTCTTGGGGGCAATTTGGAACGAGTTTTAGGAAAACCGACAGATCTTCACCTTTTGAATAACCTCTGAGTGAGATGCGGTGACATCACCTGATCCCACAGACAACATGCTGAAGTAAGACAAATTCAGAGAAAGACCAAATCTTGAAATGTGTTTAGACTCACTAACCATTATCAAACATCACTGCATTACAGGAGCTTTTCTCATAATTATACAACACTTTAATGTTTAAAATATGATGGGAGAGGTGACGACCTGGCATGTTGACTCAAAGGCTAAGACATCAGGTGTGAAGTGTAATGGCATCCTTTTAAATTCTGCAGGGGATCTCTGTCCTTATCAGTGTGAAAACAGTGACGCTATGTTTGGCAGGTAGTTTTGAAAAGTTGCTTTTTCATCCAGCATGACGGTTGCAACCTACCTTAAATAGAGAGCGTCTTGCCAGTGATTATTCCTGTCCAAAACATGTTCTCGCAGCACAACACTGGACTTAGAGAGTGATCTAAAATGAAGGGTACTGCAATAACATGGTTCTCGGATAATAAAGGTAGACCCGATGTTCAGTGTGACGGGTTACATGAATGAAATATGCTACTGCCAACTGGCTTTCATGCACTATGAAAACGAGGTGCCTGGAAGAAAGGATTCAACAATAAGTAACAAAGTGGCATGATTTAGAAATGAGATATATGTGTTCAGTGCACCAGTGAAACTACGATTAAGTGAAAGAGCTCTGATGTCTTTAGCTCGGATAGTTTTCATGATACACACTAACACACACCTACTCATGCACACACACAAAGTAGTTCCATCCCTGAGCATCCACACGCATTACATCACCGTAGGCCAGACAGTCAGAGCTCATCTGCTCTTAAGGCCAGCACATCAATAAAGTCAAAGGTGCTCTATAGTAATATCTAATCTCAATGCAGCACTACATGCACAATCTTAAAGGGTGATATACGCATAAGGGATGTTTGTTAGCCTATTAAGTTTAAACTAATTAAATCTGTATTTCATATTGCAGCTGCTCTCCTACCAGAGGTGCAGGAGTTCTCCATAGAGGATTAGTAGAGGTGGGGAAGTGGAAAAAGTGGAGGATGAGGTGGAGAAATGAGTCCACTGTGGAGACGCTAACAGGCTTGCCCTGTCAAACTGATGCAGTATTTAATACTGCGGTAGATTAAGTCCCAAACTGAGGAAAAGCGAGCAGCATCGATACAACAGAAAGAAGTTGTGAAGTGTTCACCAGCAAGATGCCGGAGAGAAATTTAACTTTTGAAGCTCATTTATTTCAACTGGCCAGCAGTTTATCGTAATATACTCTATAGCATATTATTATATAAGAAGTAACAAGCCTCGTAAAGCGGTGTAAAATTCAATGGCATCTTCAGTTGTGACCAGCAGACGGCAGCACAGTTTTCCTAATTAACAGCCCTGAAAGCTGCATATTGAGGAAAATACCTTCAACGGGAGAGTTTGTGACAAAAATTCACTTTGAGACATGACAGTCATATTACGTGAGGCCAGGTTAGTAATGCCTCACTTAGGATTAAAAACACTACCAAACATGATGATCAAATACTTCACAATAGTGGGATAAGTATTTTTTTTTTCATCTAGCAAGACATTATAATCAAAATCAATCAAATTTGTCCTTTTCATTCATTTTTGCTTACATTGTCGTATAACCTCCCCCTGTACCCCAGTCCCTGCTTGCCTGTAACATTCTGCCTCCATGCTGCACTCTGTCAGTTCCCAAAGCAGACAGGAAGCATAAAACTGCGAGCAGAATTTCACTCAGCCAGTGACCAGCAGGAGCCAAGACACCACAGGAGTGCAATGTCCTTCACATGATCACTGTTAAAAATCCCCACATTTACTGGGAGGCTGCAGCTTCTTTCATCTTTTACCACCGTTTGTGTAAAGCCACGAGCCTTATATTCAGGAGGAAGAGCCTGACTACCATTCAAGGAGACATCGGGAGGTCATGGGAACACTTGGGGGAAATTTATGCTTGCGACTCAATTGACCAAACAATAATATACATTACTTAATGAAAGCGTTTTTTGAAAGGTGGAAATAGCAGTTTCGTTTTCTGTTCTGTTTTAATGAACTTGAATCCGGCTAAAGGAACTTTTCATTTGCTTCCATCTCCAAACATCTCCACCATGTCGGTCCTACAATAATAACCCGAATTACTGCAAAAAGACAGATAACATCGGCGTCACTTTGTGCCGCAGAGTGAGTGAAAACGCAGAAGTAGAGAAGTTGTTTTATTGGTTCAATCCAGCAGCAGCACAACCGAACAAAGAAAAGTCTGTGTTGAGGATGAGAAGAATCCAAAAGTTTTTTTTCCAAAATTTCGAACACATAAATTGTAAAAGCATCGGGTTGTAAATTGCGTATCACTCATCCTAATGGCTACATGTACTGTTTGACTGTCTGAAATGTTAACTAGCAGGACCAGCCTGCTGTAAAAGATTCGCAATAACACAAATTTGGGATATCTGTTACTGGCCTGCTGCTTGGCAAGAAAGGGCTGCACTTTAATTTTTTCTGTGTGCTTGTTTGTGTATGTTTTCATGACATCATTTAAAGAAGTGACACCCTTGGGTAAGATATGTCAGCCTCTCTCCTTGAGGATTTCTTCAGTTCTCTTAAGTACATGCATATGTGCCCTCGCACTCAAAAACACTTAAATGCAGGGGGGGGGGGGGGGGGGGGTGTTGATGCACAGTTTCATGAAAGAATAGGAATATTCTTTTATTCTTCAGCTTTCTGTTAAAAACACATCTGTTTAAATAACAATAATCCTTTTCAACAATTTCAAAAATGAATTCAGATGAGACTGTTTTTAGTTTCTTTCACATCCTTAAAATGATGTCAGCCATCTTCCACGTGTTAAGTTTCAGGCCGTAACTGTGTCCACATGCCCAGAGGAGGCACACAGGGAATAAATAAAGCTTTTGTTAAAGGTTTGCTGGCCCTCGTCCCAGATTCTCCTCTCCTTCCTCTTTGTTCTCTCCTTGGTGTCCCCTCCTCAGGCAGCAGATTATATGGACATCTCATTCCCGCTTTCATCCGCCTGTGAATGTGTGTGTGAATGCATATATGGAATGTCAGCTCATTGTTCAAGTGTCTGTTCAAGTGTGTGTGCTCACAACACTGTGCGCACAAAGTCAACTCGTCCCTTTTCCCTGAGTCTCGCGTCTCTGTTTCAGAGTTCATCGCGTGACGCTCGAGCTGCGGGCGGCGGCGAATCTCCGCTGACGCTGTTCTGCGCCACGGGCCTGATGCGACCCTGCTGGGCTGTTTTGCGGGCGTGCTGCCGGTCCCAGTCTGTGGCCACGGCTTCGTCGTCCCAAATGGTGGAGGTCTCAGTGTCACTGATATAGCCCGGCTCTCCGGTGTAGTGGGTGGGATAGATGAGCAGTGGCTCCACAGAGAAGGCCTTCAGGTCCCGCGGCTCAAAATGAGTCATGTACTGAACGCTGGGGAGGACAGGGAGGGATGGGGAGGGCAAGACCAACAAAAGAGATATTAAAGAGATACTAAGTGCAATTTGATTACAACAGCAAGTACTCATTTACCTTAGTACCTTAGATTAGTGTGCCCTATTGTCATTGGAGGTGAATAAATATATAATAGTTACTACAGATGCAGTAATGCACACTTTTACTTCAGCAACATTCACAGACCTCTCCACATTTCTACCTACTCTTTTCTCTGGCTTTTGAACACACTCACCTTTTCTTAATGCTGAATACACACTGTGTTTTTAGTAATCTAGACACTGCACACTGGACACACATCTCCATGTATTTATAAAGTACCCCCTCCCGCGCACACACACACACACACACACACACACACACATGCACAGTGTTCATCTCAAACCCACCCCCACGCTCAGACCTCTATCAATGGGAATCCTGTCCCCCTTCTCCGACCAGCAGGAAGAGCCATGCTGGTCTAAATTCCTCAAAGCGAGAGGAGGAAGGGGGAGGAGAAGTGGGTGACACGGTGAAGGAGAAAAGTAACTTTCTGCAGGGAAGAGTGAGAACGTATAAAGAGTTAAAAAGCACATGACAAGCATGATGACAGGCAGGGGAGCCAGGAAAAGGGATAGGAGGGGGGGGCTGAGGATTTGAAGGTGGTGGGGGCGACGGAGGAGAGCGGGTAACGACTGCATACCCACTGAAAGGAAGAAAAATAATAAGAAATTTGGGCATTATGTGTCCTGTGTGAGGCACGGAACCCAGTGAGACCCGAGAACAATCCGTGCTCTGTATGTGAGGGAAGAAGAAGCGGTAGGTGGTGCTGGAGGGAAAAGGAAAGAAGGAGGAACACGAGAAGCTATCGAAGGAAAGTAAGCAGAGACTTATAATGAACATTACGAGGAGCCGAGCAAGACAGAGGCTGTGGTTTACCACCAGAGCACACACCAGAAAGCTGCTCGCCGTCCAACAGTCCAAAAAGTCACAAAATGAATACGAACATGCGTGTTCGTCTCTATGTATAGATAATTACTGTACTGCAGATCCTTCAGTAGTTCTGCATTGGTTTATTGCTTTTGAGTCCTGGGTTCTGAGTTTTCCATTTTTTCTTTTTTTTTCAGGAAAGGCAGAAGCCATGGATGACATGCACTTTAAATTTGGCATTTGCACCCTCATTTTTGTTTTGTATGGAGATCATCTGATGTATTCAAGAGGGCAGCGCACCTGCAGCCACCAATCTGTGGTCTTCAGCAAACATTTGCCAGTCTGTTAATAAACCAGACTGTCTGAGAAGGTGTTTGTGAACATCATCCGGCTCATTTTAGCATCGTGGCTTTCTACATAACATGCTTGAAATAGAATCCTATTGCTTTGTATAGCGTGTGCATGGCATTTCATTTTCTCGCTCGTTTTAGTTCAAAGCTGAAGTAAAGACTGACTTGGGGTGTTTGCCAAACATGATGGGCAGGAATTCGTCGACAGGCAGCATCTTCTTTAAAGGCTGAGCATCCAGTAACTTTCTGGCCCCTTGTTGCGAAAGTGCGTAGGCGAGCGTCCAGTAAGAATAGTCGGCCTCCACCAAGTTGTTCACACCCTCCACCGATTGTTCTGGCTGCTGCACCTGCATGCGCTTCCGCCCCACGTAGCTAAAAGTGAAAATAGACACAATGCACACAATATGGCCTCCTATTATTACAGGTAAACATATTCACATGAAAAAAAAAAGAAACAAATCCAGACACAGAACAACAATAATCTGAATATTCAGGAAAAGAATGGTGACTTCTTACATGAGATCCCAGGCCAGCTGGGCTTGTTCTATGTCGTCCATGATGGCCTGAAGCCTTCGTTTAAACCTGGGCTCAAACCTAACGTCATCTTCTAAAACCAGAACCTTCTGGAGACCTTGTTCGATCACCTAGTGGTCAAAGAACAAAAACACTCGAGTTAAAATCAAAGTGGAACAGCTTTGGTTTTGCCACAATAACCATTGGTCACTGTCTGTGGTCTTAAAGGGCCACTCCAGCAGCTATCAATCTCTTTCTTCCCCTTGTACAATCTGTGTTCCTCAAAAAAGCACATTCAGATGTTTTTGCCACGATTTGTCACTTAACACGTAAGGACGCGACTAGACTCATCTGTATATAATCATAAGGCAACAGCTGTTTGCTGCTACATTAACCTTCAAAATATCATATATTTGAACTCTTGTTAATGAAAATTGTGCTGCATGTCTTCACTGTTTTATTTCTCCGTCTTTTACTCAAAAATGTGATCATTTGGCATGTTACCGAGTTTTATTGGTGACCTAAAACCTGACCTTAAAAAATGCTGTCCGAAGCAAATGAGTTAAAGTGTCCAAAGTCAATGACTGGAGGAACAGGTGATGTCAGCTTCAGGATTTAAATATCAGAATCAGCTGCAGAATAGCAAGTGTTGAGTTGTAATGAATTCACTGTTCCGGTAAAAGCAACTTCAACCTGTTAATTACACGATATTTCTTGCAGACTTAATCCATCATATCTCCCTGCTTTCACCTTTGTCCATATAGAGTGATGGCTAAGGAAACAGCCGATCTCTCCTCTGGTGAGGACGCGACCAGAGTACGGGTCCTTGTAGTCCGGCAACATCTCAATCCCCAGCGCCTGCAGCTGGGACGTATTCAGAGCCCTGATAGAGGAGCGAGTGAAAGAAATGAGGAATGATGAGGAGAGGACATGTATCTACACACATATTATCCAGCTTTGTTAGTCATCTTTGAAAACAGATTCGCATCAAATGACAGCAAAGAGATATTGGCAGACAATAAATCAAGCATTTTGTGACAAATTCTAAATCTCTGTTCAGAGAGAATGCTTAATGTCAATTTAATGTCAATACAAGTTGGGAGGACAAGTTGGGAGCTCAGGTTGTGCTAGGAAAAAAAGCTGTCGTGCATGCAGATAATATTCACAGATTTACTTTAGCACTACTTTAGAACCAACATACTTTATTATGTTGGTTCATAATAAGCATGCAAGGCTGTGTGTTTGTGACCTACTTCCCATCGACTGCTTCCACCAGCGTGGCATGAAGGCCCAGAGAGGTCATTGTTTTCAACATCTTGGTTCTTCTGTCCAGCCGGCGTTTCAGGTTAACCAGGTAAACCTAAACATTCCAACGGAGAGAAATTAAACATTTCTGGGAAACTATTTTTATAGACTCTCAAAACCTGATTCTGCATCTTTAAATGCCGTTCCAGGAAAGGTACAAAAAAAAAATAATAAATTTAAAAAAGCGGCAGGGGAGGGTCAGCTAGATTTGACGTATGAGGAGAGGGTGAAGCCAATGGAAGAACAAAGAAAAAAAAAGGAAACTGGGATAAAAAAAACAGGAAGTGGTTCTTGCTGATGAAAGTGTAAATATACAGAAGTTGTTGAGTTCTTGTTTCAGAAATCAGAGCCAACACTTTCATAACTCACTTCATCAAAGTCTATCTTGCTTGGCTGGGAGGGTGGAGGGTACACATGCTCAGAGGGCTCAATGTCGTGGTCAACTGTTGGGAGAAAGACGAAGGAGATGAAGGGTTAAAAAAAACAAAGACTGGATTAGAAAATGGCTAATTTCCCATGAAATAAGTGGTTAAACTCTGAGCAGAGAGGGGAGCGATGAAGGAGGACACTGAGTTGGGGGGGGGGGGGACTAAAAGGAGCAGAGGAGGGTTGACATGATGCAATCATAGAGGGTCATAGAGGTCAAGAGGGAGAAGAAACAAGCCTGAGAGGTGAAGTGATCAAGTCCCACCATGTGGGTAGTGTGTGACGGTGTGTTTGCGTGTGTGTATACTCACTCAAAGCTTCAGTGATGGTGTGTATGAAACTCTCTCTTTCATCGTCCAAGTTTTGTTGTGCCTTCAGAGGGACAGGCAGGAAACCGTAGTGTTCTCTGTTACACACATACATCTGCACACCTAACACACACACACACACACACACACACGACATTCTGTAAATATAACCTCTTAAACCAAACATTTCAGATAAACATGGAAATCCGAACACTGCTGCATGCTTGCACCTCTTCTAACATGTGCAGGATTGTCACTCTAAACCTAACTTGCTATGTTAGAATAAACAAAAACGTTCACAACAAAATAAACCCTTAAGCGATCAGAGAAAATAAATGTAAAAAGCCAAATAAACTAAGACAACTAGGTTGTCTCAAATACTGGACAAAATAATGGAGAATATATTCAGATATCAGATCAATGTAGGATCATACACACACACACACACACATATATATTTTTATATATATATATATATATATATATATATATATATATATATAATTTTGTTGTACGAGACAATGGCACTAATTAATCATAATTTCTGGAGATCAGGACAAACTGGTAATATACTCAAATTGATGTAATTAATTTCTGCGTTACCTTTGATTTAAATCAGTAGCCTGTCAACATTTTTGTAAAAATGCAGCTTTTACAATGCAGTCTGCCATGTTTTCATATAAATATCAAGAAAACTGGAAGCAAACTTGTGAAATGGCACAAAATGGAGAATGCAAATGTGGCAGGGTTCTAGTGCTTGGTTTGCAAACGAAGGGTCTGGAGTGCTGTCAGGGGTGATAGAAGCAAGCCTGCATTTGGCAGCAATGAACAGGGTGTGACACGGTGAGACAGATGGCTGACCAGTAATAAGACTGGTTAGTGAAAGAAACAGTCAACAGAAAACAGTCACTTTGGTTACACACAAGAAAAATTTAAAGGAGGTTTTCTTTTTTATTTTCAAACTGGACACACTGTAAATATCTAATAAAGCAGCAATCAATTCAATTATTTTTCTGTTTCTTTAGATATATGTTGAAACGAGTCTGAAATTGTGACTGAGAAGCAGCTGTGTTAACCCGCTGTGAACATTAAAGGATTTCAAGTCGCTCAAGATGCTCTGCACCTGATTAAAAACCCTAAATTCACAACCACAGAGCCATCTGACAAAAATCACCATTTGAATAACTCAAAGTTAAATGTTTAAGTTTGAGATCTTCACCCAGAAACTGAGTCAGAAGCAGCAAAATGTCCTTCCCTGCGTGGACCACAGTCTCCTAACGCACCAATACGGGACAATACTGTGCATGTGCAAGCAGAGCACATGCAACACAGCTGTAGACGTTAATGGGGCAGAGTAGAGGCGAGTAGAGGGAGAAAGATCTCCCTATTGTGGGGCAGGACTGGGGATGTTTGTGCGAAAAGTCACGAGAGTTGTTGAAATTTGATAAGCAAAACAGCCCTTTCGGGAAAGATTTTCCAATTTTTGTCCATTCATATAAACCTCTAATGCAAAACTTTGAAAGCACATAAAACATAATCGATGGAAACACAGCTAGTTTCTTGACCCTGTGACACGAAAAGTGTGACAAACAGGCTTCGCCGTTGTGAGGACAATTGGCTGAAGATGAGGCGATAGGGTGGATGCAGGGGCAAACCGTTCAGTGGTCAAAGGGGGTCAACAGGTGTCGCGCCCACAGGGTGCTCAGGTGTTGCAAAAGAACACTATTGCTGTAAACAGTTTGTCTTAAAGTCTGCAAAGTTATATGTGCTTTTATGCACTCTTGGAGGTGCTGAAACTAATTTGTGAGATTGAAGAAATTCAGCGATACTGCGAGTGTCTTTGAGTTTCCATCTGTTCATGTTTATATGAAGGTTTTTATGTGTTTATTTACTTTTTGCTGTGCCATGTGCTCACTGACGGGAAAGCTTAATGGCCTTGTTTGTTCCCCGTTAAGTAATTGCTCTCATCAAGCACACGAATGAGCAATGAGCACAGTAACTTAAAAACACTCGCACGCTCAGTTAAAATGTATCTGTGCTCTTACTACACTACCTTAAGTGGGCATAGAATCATCAAAAAACCCTCCATGTTAAGCTGCGATACACATGCATTGATGAGAATACACTGATACGCATGATGAAAGAAAATGCAACCGACGACTGATGGATTCAAACTGACCTGTTTGGCGTGCTGAGAAGGCAAACACCATGATGTCATCAAATGCCCAGCTGTAGTCAGGGTGAGGCGGGTAGAAAGCCAGATCCCTGCTGGACTCACGACGCAGGTCCAATAGGAAGGTGCTGTGCACCATGGGAACAGGGTAACAGCCGAGCCTCTTCCACTCTCTGATTGGCTGGTAGTCTGGGGTTCGCTTATAGTAGCCCTGGCAGGGGGGGAGGGAGATAAAGAACACCAGGCTGTGATAATAAATCTGAGTGAGTGGATGGACAGATGGATGGATTTAAGTCCAAACCGCACCTGTGGGGTGATGCCACACCAGAAGTTGGAGTAGAGGGAGCGAGACTCTAACATGGGAGCCACCAAGGTTAAGTTCTCGGCCATCATCAGGTTCAGCACTTGAGGGTTGGTCAACAAGTTGTCACTGTCTACAAACTAAAGGGAAGCAAGCTATAAGCGCAGGAATCACAAAGGAACACAGATTTTACATTAAAGCAGGGAGCATTGTGAGTTAACAACACCATTAGCTTCAACAAACTCAAGAACCAAGAGCCATCAAACCAAGATTTAATATGCCCAATCAGGAGGGGCCAAGTCTTCCCTGCAGAGTCCACGCTGCTGCTGTAAAACCTCATTTAATTATGAGATGATCTGGATCTATATTACTTTTGAACTTTAATCTTTAATCAAATGGGTTACCAGTATGTAGTCGGCCCATCGTTCCCGAGCAGCCTTCAGTGCTGCCTGTCTCAGCTTCATTAAATGGTTGAATCTGGAAGGAGGCCAGTGCTTTGGACCCCACTCGTCTGTGTAGGACCTGATGAAGAAAAATGTGGTCACTTAGAGAAACTGGACTTCAGCATTATTACAAGGAAATAAAACAAGAACACACTCACTTGGAATACATGTCAGTATTAAGAACTCACCTTGGCTCCTCCAGTGGTCTCCACTCCACGTAGTGATAGATCTGCTGGGCTCTTTTCAGCCATTCTCTTAACATGGCAGTGGTGTTGTCCACATTGTGGTCTGTCGCTGCCCTGTAACACCAACACAGACATCACAGGCTGTCATTGCACTGAACAGCCACAGTTTTAATTCAAGTATGTACGGAACAGCCTGTTTGGGCGCATCTGAGTACCACACTTGAGTACCAACACTCCAAGCCAGGACTGTCAGCAGAATTAAACACCAGGAAGTGAAGGAGAATGCAGCAAAATGTAGAGGGCTGAGCTTGGTTTAACAGCAAAGAGGCTGTGACAGTGTTAGTCAGGACATGTACAGAATATGTCAGGGAAGAAAATATTTTGTCTGTAAACTGTCTGATGTTACAACAGGCAGCCTCAGTGTTGCAAAGCCTCCGCGACGCATAATCATCTGCACTGCTGAAGCGCAGACAGAGTCTGAGAAGCCAGGATGCTCACTGATGTTTTTGGAAGGCGCTCTGGTTAAAAACTAATCAGACAGGTGCAGGCTCAATGTAACCCTCCTTAACAAAATGGAAGCTGCTTTCTAATCGTTGACAAGGATGTCAGTTGCAAGAGATTTATGGAAGACAATTTCTGGCACTGTTTGGGGGGGGGGGCTGTAAATCATAGACGCTATCTCATAATTTTGACTTAGTGTCACATAATTATGAGACACTAAGTCATAATTATAAATCAAAGCCTCTCATATAAGTTGCCCTCCTATAATGAGTTCACATGGACGAGCTATTTTTGGGCACATAAGTAGTAGATATAACCGAGCTCTTGACACCAAGGGAGACTTGAATCTTCTTGAATCTATTGTGTGTCTTCTGGTTCAAATGGCACATGACATGTGGATTTAAGTAAGTACTGCGTGAATCATGAATCTCTCTCTGTCATGTGCAAAAACGTCCAATTTGAGCAGCTATATCTGATCCCGCTAATGGCAACCAGATGGAGTTTTGCTGACCTAATTTTGTTTATTGAAATAATAATGTTTGCAACTCTTGTGAATGTTGGATGGGTGGATGCTGCGAATGCTGAAACAAGCCCATCTCCCACAGGCCTCCCAGTTGTTCACAACAGTGCAGCTCATTAATGTCATCGGCACTACTTTTTCACTAATTTCATCTCTTAGGCACAAGTTGTTCTGGCAAAAATAGACCCCGTTTATGAAGATAGTGGAGCGAGAGTGTGAGAGTGTGAAATGCTTGCATTTTGGTTATTCTAACGTTCCTCCAGGTTATATTAGCCCATTTAATAATAAGATACTGAGTCATAATTATGTGGCACTTAGTCATTATTTTAGAGACAGTATAATCAACATTGTGTCTGATTCAGTGGTGGGAATGGTCTTCTTTAAAGATGTCCACAAAGCCTCGGTAGAAAAAACAAAAACTAAGAAAAGAATGAAATGACCTTGCACTTAATTTGAATATAAATGTAAGCCTTGGTAAATTGACCAAGCACCAATTTATACAAACACAAAATCTGATTCATAAAAAAAGAAATGAAGAACTTAAGTTCGCATAGGTGTGGCGGCTCGTTTGTCACCCCTGTGGTTTGTACCCTGCGTCTGTTTCTTTGCTGAGACTTCACCTCAGCTAACATAGCTGACTCAGAAAAGACACTGTGGCCACTGTATGCGTGCTTTAAGAGTGCGTGCGCGAGTGCAGGCGATAAATTTATGCGAGTCGAATTAAAAATGGAAACACTTTGCACTTTATCAGCTCACGTTTGGGAGTATCACGAAAATAAATATCACCTGTCCTTTCCTCCCGTTGCATTTAAAAATGAATTTAAGGAAGAAATGTCAACAGGATGTGGGGCAAAAGCCTGCGCTGGAGTGTGTGCATGCAAACATACACACACGAATTGAGTGTGTCGGAGTTTTCCACTGCTTGCTGTAATATTCCTTTCTGTACTGTCTCCAAAATCACACCAGTTTTAGACTAGATGGACAGAGATAGAAAGTCACACGCACACTTGCAAACAAAAGCGTCTCTGCCAAATGCATGAACAAAACAAACAAAGCACCACCTCTTCAAATGTTCAGTAATAACACAAACAACACCTGTTTTCCATGTGATAAACAGACAAATATACGGCCATACACATGACACACATTGAAGAATTCACCAGAGATCTGTCTCTTGTGTTTGGAATTCAAATCCTTCTCAGTCAGACATATGAATTCTTTATCCAACATAAACAGCTGGAGAGGGACCACAAACCACATGGTCAATAATTCTAATAGTTTGTGTGTATGCCTGTACAAGCAGATGTGTGACCAGGCATGAGGATGATCATTTTCTTGTCCGTGGAATGTTTTTTACAGCACAGTGACCTGTTATTTATGAGCTTCATGAGTGCTAGTTTAAAATTCTAAATGAGTATGTAAAGGGCTCGGTGTGTCAGAAGAAAAACTGCATACAGCATGCGCACATATGTTCGTATGAGTTCATAACCGCACAAAAGGAAAAAAGCAGTCCTCCACAACAAGCTGCTTTTAAAATCACAGGCTAGGAACACTCTGAAACACCTGACTGGCTGGTAATGAGTAGATGTGCACACACACACACGGCTACGTTTTTCTTCAACTGCTAATTGCTGGAGGAAATAAATGTGCTCCGACATGCCGTCCATGAATGACAGACTCGGCTCCAGGCACAGATTTAACATGTGGGAACTTCAGAGAAAATAGATGGTATGGGAACATACAGTACATTACAGAGAGTGTGTGTGTGTGTGTGTGTGTGTGTGTGTGTGTGTGTGTGTGTGTGTGTGTGTGTGTGTGTGTGTGTGTGTGTGTATGTGTGTGTGTAAGAGGTTGTAGCAGGCAGCAAGGATGAGTAGAGAAAGAGGAGGTAAAAAAAAAAGAATCAGGTGTTTGTGTGGTTTTAAGTCACTTGTAAGTACAAAATGAACATATGTGATGTTGACAGCATAACTGATCTCATCACAAAGCTCATTAAAATCCCCTCAAAATGCATTAATAATGGCTCTGGCTTTGTAGAGTACTTTCTTACTTTTACAGGCTCCTCTTGGCGGGACATGCTCTCCTTGTGTCCAGGTAATCACTCGGTTGAAGGTTAAAGCAAATTTTTATTTGCATCTGCTGGTAGAATTGTTTCAAAACTTTGGGATCTCTTATGTCAGTAAACAGAGTTTACAGCATTCATTCCGCAGGCCTCTGCTAAACAGCTTTTGGAGCTACAAATATGAATTGAGATACGTTTTGCACCATCACCACTTCTTTGGGGTTGATACACTACTCTGCAAAAAGTCTTGAGCCACCCCTCATTTCTTTATATATTGCCAGGGAAATGGGAAACAGGTGTTGTGGTTTATTGAAATATGTACAAACATAAATGTAAATACAATATATGTTGAGTTTGTATTGGTTCTAATTGTAATTGGTTTGAAAGTCAGTATTTCATATGAGCACCTTTACTCTTCAACACAGCCTGAACCCTTAAGACAGGCTTTCTTGTCATTTCTTTTAGCAGTCTTCAGAAATAGTTCTCCAGTCTTCTTGAAGGACATTCAACAGCTCTTTTTTGGGTGTAGGCTGGTTTTTGTTTAGTTCTCTGTCAAGATGATCCCACACTGCTTCAATAATGGCGAAATCCGTGCTCTGGGGAGGATTCATCCCTCCATAATACGCGTTGCCACTGACTCTCAGTCTAGTTCTTGTGTGACTTGACTAGCCTTTTCTCCCTGTTTCCCTTACTTAAGAATGGCTTCTTGATGGCCACACTTCCATGCAGACCATTTCTGATGAGGCTTCAGTGAACAGTAGATGGATCAGCTGAAGGTCCAGATGCATCTCTCAGGATGTGTGTCAGGTCCCCTCATTTGCTGTAGACAGATTTTAGTCCTGCCACTTCTTATGTTGTCTTCCCACTAGTCCAGTTTCCTCAATATTGTCAAGGATGCACGGCAAACCATGCTGAGATATTGCAAGGTTTCGGCTAATAGTTATTTGGAAATCACATTGCTGGTGAGAAAATGACAGGCATAGAAAATGCTATGCCTGTCATACTGGGTTATCTTGGTTATTTTCATAGATGCAACTATAGAAATGTGAAAAAAATATTTGTCTCTGTGATAGGCTGCTAGTATTAAAGTGCCAAAAGATACAGTTCTAAATAGCTTATTTGCTAAGTTTTACGCTTGAATGTTTCATAGATCAGCATTGAGTGGCAAACAAAAAAATAGTCAGGTACAAGAACTGGACAGTAAATGAGACAAAAAAGCAGATCAAAAGCCTAAGAAAAACACCCAAACACCTTTAGGAAGCCTGAAGGATTAAAGGATTACAAGAAAGACTGGTTCCTTGGAAGCAAAACATAAAGAAATTGGTTGTCTTGTACCAAGAATTGTGTACACTATGTGATTTTCCATTGCGACCTTCATATTTTAGTGAGCCCTCTCATTTCTGGATATGTGAAACTAAGTGATGCATCCACAGAGGCAGTGTATGCGCACATGTGAAACAAATAGGGCGTAACAAAGAACAGCTTTTGTTTATTTGTCTCCAAATGCTTAATGAGGACGACACACAACACATACAACTGCCTGTACTGTAACGGACCTCCTTTTCTACTCTCTTTCACTTTTAAGGATCATCCTCTCTTCCATCTCATTGCATTTTAACATATTCATTCTTCTTCTGCAGGCAACTTCTGGTATGTGCTTCTTCTCCTTCATTTCCTCTTCCTTCAGGCAAGACCAGCTGCTACCAACCAGCAGCTGAACTGCTCTTTTCTGGGACTCCAGAGTTGAGTTGAGGAGACTCTGCAGCTCTTTTCAAATCCTTTGATATAAATATATAATACATGATATAAATATATAATAATCTGTGTTATTAGCCTAAAATCCCTCACTTTATCTGCCAATACCTCTATGTATCTTCCTCTTGCCTTTGCTGTGCCTCTCGATCCTTTTCTGAAGTTTACTGTGAGCTGCAGCCTCATTATTCAGTTGCCTGCAGCTTTGGACCGAGGCTTGCTCGCTCCTCTGAATTTATGATCAGCATCTGGACAACACATGAGTCTTGAGCCCTTACCTACACACCCCACCACTCCCTCTCTGTATCACTCCAGAGATGTGCATTTATTCTCCCCTCGGTATCCTACATGAATCGGTCTCTGTGTGTATCCGTGTCACAAGATTCACATCTTACACCAACTCACAGCTACGAAATAGTTATGTCTGTATAACATCTTTAAAGGTAACACATTTGTACATCAACAAGCCACCGCTTTAGAACCACCAGCTTAATGTTCTCTAGGTCTTGGTGCCGCCAAAAAAAGCTCTAAGCGGCGGTTCCTGTGTGTCCTTATAGGCTGCGTCCTGTGGATTAGGCTTGTTACAGCAGAACTCATGGATGGACAGTTGGATTAGAATCTGGGAGGTATTGACGCTGGGCTCAAGGCCTACCACCCAGCTAATAATTAAACTTCTCATTACAAGAAGGTGATCGATGTTATTGCCTTTTCTTGGTGGTCATTTTTGATGTAGTGGCTAATTGGCTACAGTCCATCCAAATAGGACTAATAAAAAATGTATACAGCTGTTTAACATACGTACTCCTGTATATAAAGCCACAAACCGTAGCCATTAGTTTAAAGTCTGGGTCAGACGGCAGTGCAGAAACTTTAAATACATTTGATGCGTTGCACACTCTCCCTCCGGACCTGATTGCTCACCTTTCTTCATCACTCTCTCCGGCACTCTTCTTCATCACCTCTGATAATAACCCTCTCCAGAAAAGCGTGTCAGATAACCTGACCTTAAACGCAGGGCTCGTCTCTGAAAGTGGCCCCTTCTACATAAACACAGGTTGCAAAAGGTCCCGCAGGCAAGTGTCACCTGACTGTTGTTTCAATAAACTATCTAATATCACCGCCAATAATGACCGTGTGCTGCATGTAATTAAGGGACAAGAATGCCTCTTTCAGACCTGACCGTGGCTGCCTTTAAAACATAATAACTATGCTGGTGTGTGGGCGTCTCCAAGCAGACTTTGCCGTATAGTCTCGAGGCTGACGTGGCTGTTGGCTTCTCGATGGCCTGAAAGGGCAAAGGAGAAAGAGGAGGGGGTTGATGGGTAGAGAGATGAAGGGGAGAAAGGAAGGAAAAGAGGAGGAGGGAGGAGGGCTTTGGTGAGACAGAACCTCCTGGCTGAAATTCCTCACAGTCCTGAGGGTCAACAAAAGAGGTCGAGGCTGGTAGACTTGCACTGAAGTGTGATGTTCAGCATTCATATACAAGACTCGCAAAATTCATCATGCTTTGACATTGAGGAAAGCAAGTACTGATTCGTTCAGAAGGCCGAATATGAAGACTGCTCTCCTTGTTACATGGCTATTTGCCATTCCGACCTCTACTTTTGTTACTATTCACCAGATATTTGCATCTGTTTTATACCAGTTTTAGGGAAACAAAACAATATGGAGATGCTGCAGTCCAAATCATTTAACCCCCTGGTGTACTATAAGACATGCAGACAGGACTTTCTCCTCTCTGGTTTCTGCAAACTGTTTTAACATTTATATGATCACAGAATACAGTTTCAGTCTTTATAAGAGGAAAAGTTGCTCAAAGTTAACTTCTGTCGCTGATCTTAAGCGGGCACGCGGAGACGAGAGCTTGTGATTTTGTGGCAAAGAAGCTGTCAATATTTGTTCTGGAAGAATCAAATTCTCCTGCCGTATTGATTTTCACATCATTCATTGGTACGGTATCGAATTAGCCCACTAAACCTTGTACTCGATGTGAAGGTACAGGGCAAGGAAAGCAAAAGTAAGAACAACAGAGATGGAGAAGAAATGGAAAGTAAGTGAAAAAGATGGAGGGAGAGATGAAAGTAGACAGGGCTGTCTAGAAAAGAGAGAAGGACAGGTGGGAAAGAAGGACAGGGTAACATGGGAGCTAGGCAATTAAACTGACTCAGACAGATTAACGGTCCCCTCTGATGAATACTCCACTATTTGTAAAAATGTTCCCTTTAAACATTTCACCTGACTGATCAGCAAAGGATCTCTTTCTTTTCTTTTTTTTTTGCCTCTGTTACTCCACCTCGCCAAATCTGGTTACATTTCCAGGCCTCCCTTCTCTCCAGATGAGAGCACTGATGAGATACCAAGATGCCATTCCGATTCAGTGTTTGCTGATCTGAGCTGCCAAGACCTGACAATAATCCTGGAAGTGTCTGGGAACACATGGGGCATCTAAGCAAGAATTCACAGTCTGGAGCCAAATACATGAACCACCATTTCCACTTCAGGGGAGAGAAAATAAGGGGGCTTGAAAAAAAAAAAAAAAAAAAGTAAGGGGATCGGAAAAGTCCTTTTTTTTTTTTCACCGCGTTTGACTTTCCCATGAAAACATGTTTGCCACAGGTTGGTCTGTTGGCCGGTTAGTCATCAGCTGCATCCCCTCAGCTTCACAGAGAGTTTGCTGGTCGAGTGGGAAGCTGGTGAAGATTAGGCCCTTAAGTCAATGTGTTTTGAGATTGGCCACCTGAGTCACTTAATCTTCTAATGATAACACTTCATCGTCAGGTGTGAGAGAAGGTTCCTGCTCCAACAGATGCCCTGCAACTACCCAGCTTGTTAGGAAGCCGGGGTCAGGCACAGGGTCAGCCAGGCAACAGTGCCTGTGGACCAGATAAGGTTAACTGTTTCTTGAGGGATTCCCTCAAGGAGCAAGCAGGGTTAGGGTTTAGGGTAAGGGGCAGCTTGGCAGTGCTGGGTCTTTAACTTCCAACCTTTTGAGACAAACAGCCCACAGTCTGAGACGGTGAAGTGCCAAGGCATCAGTTCTTGTCCATATTTCACACTGGGAATCATTTACAAAAGAGATCGCTTCTGATAGGTGGAGGCTGGCTCTGACAGAGGAGACACAAGACCCTACCTTAACATATCATATTCAATCTTAAGTAATCTGAGACTAAACTTAAATCAACTGCATATGACCCCCATAGAGTTACAGCCAAGAAAAAAGAAACAAAGACAAAAAGCATCGTCCTCTGCTCCAGTTTAAGCTGCTTATCTGGAAAATGTCCCATGACTTTCGGGAATTTGTGTAAAAAAATCTGAGATGTTAAAAGACCTTCAAAATTTCCCACAGATTGCATGTGACAGCAGAATACGGCTCCTCAGGTGAAACTGATTGGGAGGTCAGAGATGACTGCGGTTTGTTACTCTACACAATTCTGACTCACTGTGGATCCTATAGCTTAGAGTAAATGGAAAAAAGTGCCTGAGCCAGGAAAGTAGAGCAGAGCACATGTGTGCTAGAACATTCGCATCTGAAAACACACAGTATGCGTGCAAAGAAGCATGCAAATTCATAGCTATACTTGAAATAGACCATCATCATAGATAATTAAACAAGCTCTTTTTAGTATTGAATGCCAATTATGTGATCTAACACAAGCTGATACATATGAAAAACATTTCCCACTAATTGTTCACAAATGCCCATGCTGTTGGTAACAGATAACACAAAACAGCCCAACACAGCCTAATAATGTATTCCGTACACTTGGATCAAGCGCTCTCCCAAACCCTTTCATGACAAGGCCACAAACACTTTCTCCTTCTGTCTTTGGTCCAATGAAGATTATACAATCCAAGTTGAATGAATTAGAATACCAGTTGGAAACAGTGGCAGGGATCCAGGGATCACATCTACAATTCTGCAGTCAGAGTTCTCATTGGAAGTTTGTTGATTAAGCTGATATCAGTTTGACCGCTCAGTGTTCAGTGGACAGATACTTGCATACACAAACGTACACACACACACACACACACACACACTTTAGCGCCTCCTTCACTGAAGGTGTGGAGAGCCTCTTTCGTTCCTCTAAAAAAAAAAAGAGAAGAAATGAGTCTCGAGGTGATGCCACATGAGCTGCTGATGTCGGAAAACATTTCCAAACTAAAGGCTGCCTTTTTTTTGTCAAAACCAGACCACTGCGAAGCACGACTGTACAGTCAGCATAAATCACGCAGTCGGACAGGCTTTTACTTTGCATTCAAGTGCAATTTGTCGTGGTCAATTTACAACTGCATAACTGCATTAGTGCACTTGTCAAAATAACTTAAAATATGTATTTTTATGTTCTGTTACGTCATGTCACATCCCTTTGGGTTTAGTAATGGTAGATCCAGGAGGCAAGCACTTAAAACTTCTCTCCTTACCTGACAGCACCTACTGTATATACTGCACATCTGTCAGTGACAACTTAAGCTGGTATTTAAAGCAACTCTGGAAAATTCTCAATGTATGCTGTCATTTTATGCCAGGGGCCTCGGATAAATCCCCATTATTTTCTATTCAAGGAAAAGATAAATAATAACAGCCACTTGTTCCCCAGCTGCTTTGTCACTCATCATTTGGTCAATAAAATGCAATAGGGAAAGAACTGTTGGGTTAAAATACGAACAAAAATCATAGCAAAATGCTCGTACCTTGCTGTCTGTTCAGAGACAGTCATGCATGTGGGATGAGTGGTTTTATAATGAATGAGTAAAGAGACAACATGACGTTATAAAAGTGAGAAAGCAAGTCCTCGTGGGCCAGCGATGTCAGTGCTCTTTTTTTCCAGTTTAAGTTAATGACAAGTCAACAAATCATCTCAACCCCGAGCTCAGCACCTGGAAAAAGCACTCCCCTACCACATGGACACAGCCGGCAGGCAGTCAGTAACAAGCTCAGCGAGGAGTTAACGTTCCGCAGATCAGCCAAAGCATGTGTTGAGTGTTTCGTCCTAATTGGGCCTGAAGTTTCAAGACAAAGCTGTATTTAGGTTTTTACCTGCCTCTACACTATTTCCCATAAGCCCCAGACAGCACAGATAAATAAGCCCTCTAAATTAGAGTAAGAATTGTCTCTTTTGCCTATGTTACCGTGGATGCATGCAGATAGAAAAAAACTGGAGAAAGTCAATGCAGGTGAAAAAGAGGGCAGACTTAGTCGAACAAGCCCGGGAATCTGGATTAACCAACCTGCTATACCCTCTGGGTAGTTTCCCCAACATTGTTGACCACCTTCTCACTACCCGTCCATCCCCCTCTTTCTCTAATTCCTTGCATTCTTTCATTTTCAAACAGCAGAGTGAGAGGTTTTCTCGTTGTTCTGTCACTGCCCAGTAAGACCACTTGCAAGGAGGGAAGCTTCTAAAAGTCAGGAAGAAGTCACTGACCATCTGTCAGCACACACCAGAGCTTAAGAAAGAGCTAACCTGGATAGTCTTGTTATCCTGTTAACACGTTCCACCTAAAAACTTTGATCCGACGAAACTCCCCCAGATCACTGTGCCCTGTTGATTTGATTTAATCTTCTTTCATTTAATCTTTTTATTTGTGCGCAACGTGTATGTTGTTGTCACTATAAATCCCGTACAGTGCAATATCGTGCAGAAGTCACCCTTTATTTCTTTATGTGTTGCTTTCAAGAAACAAGTCGTGCATTGTCGACTGCAATTGTGAAACACTCTTCTTAGTTCTCCCCCATGTTTTCTTTACATGTGTCTCTTTGTCTGAGCCCCTAATAGATATGATGTTCAAATGTACGTGATGTACAAAGATCCACTGCAAAGCACAAAAAAACAGTGCCGTAAACAACATGTCTGACGGGACAGGAGCCTGAGAGTAAAAAGCACGTAGAGCTCTGTCTTTCATCTTTCCAATGTCTCTCCCTTTTTGGTCACAACCCCATTATATTATTTAATCATCTGTATCGTTTTCAACATCCCATCTTCCTGCTCTATCTCCGCTGATACGCCTTTGAAATGAGAATAGGTGGAAAAGTGAAGTGAACTATCTGGGCTGCTCATCCATGAAACCCCTCAGGCCATGTTAGCCCACCTGTGCCATCAAATAAAATCTAAAGTGGATTAAATAATATTCCAGTTTAAGAAATGTCGAGGTAATCTGGAAGTACCAAGTCAAAGGGAAATGGATTTTTTAAGATGTTGAAGTACTAATCTGAAAAGCATCATCTGTCACACTTCTGATGATCCGACACAGGCTCACATTGAGGTTTTAGATTTAATGTTTCTTATTACGGTGCATTAGCCCTCTGTAACACACCATTAAATGCCACGGAATGCCTTTAGGGGGAGCTGCACTACACTCTAGCGTTTACAAGGCAGCTTGGCATTTATAGTGAGCGACAATGATGATGACAACAGAGAGGAGCTGCTTTGAGTTATATTCTGTAAAACATGTAATTCCCCAAACCAATATAACCACAAAAAGTACATTTAGGTTTTTCATAGTAGAAAAAAACACGTCAGAAACACCATTAAAAAGGTTTGAAATATTTCCACAGTTTCACAAGTAGGAGTCTTTCTGTTTTTATTTACATAAACCGAGTAGAACCATATATTACAGGCTCAGTACTCTTTACTGACTGTTATTATCTGATTATTTAATGACCTCTTTGACAACCCTTTATTCGCACACATAAATCTATATCTTCCATGAGCTGAATAGGCATGTGTCAACATGTATTTGTTCGGTATGAGAATAACAGAATGCTTTACCACAGGAGAATGTAGCGCCATGCCAGTGAAAATACTGCACCATGACTCCTGAGATAACAAGAAAAAACTACATCCGTAACATCCCTGTATGTGTAATTAAGTGACCTTTTGTCTTTTATAATAAGTTTAGTGGTACCTTCCATCCAAATACAAGAATCATGCTGAGATTTTTTTCTTTCTGCACAGACTGCACAGCGAAGAGAGGCCACTCACAACTATGGGGCCCTTCTTCTGTCAGTTAAACCTCTCACAAAGCCCAGTAAGCCCAGTCCCTTCGGCACTTTGCTGTAGAGTGAAGGCCCCCTCTGTGTGGCGTCTCTCTAATGACTGAGCGTGTGTGTGCTTTGGGTGTATTCTGTGAGGGTCTCTGAATTAAAAACAGACCCCATGCAAACAAGAGCGAGACATTAGGCAAAGGAAGGGTGAGAAACCAAACAAAAGGCTGCCAGCCGGAATATAACTCCTGCAAACATTCACCACCAGTGCTGCTGCTGTTGTGTCTGCCATATCCTTTTTTCAAGGTTTAATCTACACTTTAATAATCACTGTGCTTGTTGCCACATATCTATGTGTCTCTGTTGTGTCTTTTATCTGATCTATGAGCCAGCATAACCTCCTTTCAGACTACACAAGGGCACATACACGCACACATTTTACGCATGCCTTCCCAGAACTCTCTCACACACCCTGTCCTGTTGCTGTCAGACCAACTCAATGTCTCCTTTCATCCCTTCACCTGCGGGGTCCCTCTTTGTCTGGTCTGTCTTGTATGAAAGCAAACAGTCTCCAGGACCCCTAACACCCGACCACCCCCCGCCTGCACTCCACCCCGTCCATACCTGCCAGCCCTGCTGTTTTAAAGGCCCGTTTCCGCAAGTTTGTGCTGAATCAGGCGGAGGGAACCGTGATTAAAGGTAACCTATCCCCAACATGTGCAACAGTTCTTTCATCTTCTCCCAGCGTGTGCAATTTGGATGTCGGGGAGACACGCGAGGTAAGTGCATCGTTAGACGCAGCAACAGGTCCGAGCCAACACTGACAGCGTGTTGCTGTAATTAAGGCGGACACACGCTGCTTTTCATCATAACATGCTTGGCAACAGACCATCGTTTATAGCAAGTCGCCTTCTGAAACTACGTCTAAAAGCAAGTTTTTTTTTTTAATGTCACTACAGTAAGTGAACTCCAACCCACAAACAACGTGCAACCACAGCACCCCTGTAGCTCTCACCAGATCGCTATGCGCTCCTTCGGGTACTCCAGCCCCTCGATGCAGCCCAGGTGGTGTGGCAGGCTGTGCGCTGCGTTTCGAGCCAGAATGGCGATCATAACCTTTGGCTTCAGCAGGGGGGACTCGTGCTTGACCTGCTCCTGCACCAGCGTCACCAACTCCGACACGCCGCCGGGCACCAGAGCGACCAGCAGCGCCCACAGTGCACCGACTCCTGCGGCCCCGACAACCCGCATCTTCGCTTCCAGATTCCGTGGTGATTCTCCGGACCTGCACCCGGAGCCCTTCAGACTGAGAGAGGCAGATTGTGGAAGAGGGAGTGGAGTGAGTGAGTGAGTGAGTGAGGCACACTGCCAGAAGGGGAAAGAGAGGGGGACATGTTGGGTGGAGGGATCTCTAGGCTACCTCTTTTACCCCTCCTACTGCTGCTGCTGCTGCTGTGGAGCCTGTGCGGCGCTGTTTCCCTCACCCTTTCCCCTTGTAGCATTAATTATGATCATGAACTAACATGAAATATCAAAACACATTAACTGCACTCGTTTTGTACCGCCCGTTGTCTGTCTGCAGCATGTTTGTTGTCTACTTCTCCTAAACTCGCCAACTCGAGCGTTTCTTTCCCTCTCCACACCCTGGCTCTGGGCAGCCTTTAGGATGCTGCAAAACTTGAGCCCATGAAGTCATCAGCTCTGACATCAGCCTTCCAGGCTAATGAAAAAAAAATCATTTCCCCCATATACGTGAGCGAATGTAATTCATAACATCAAAATTAGCGTATTACCTCACATGATAATTAAAAAGTGGTAAAACGTCAACCTAACCTGGCCATTTTTAGCAACTTGTAAACCCATGATAAAGTGTTTATTGCACATTAAAGTGTACTGTAGCTTTAAGTGTGTGAGCGGGTTTGGTTGGAGACACGCCGATAACTGCAGCGACCACGGATGCTGCATTCTTATTACATGGGAATTGGGCTGGATTTACTCTTACACAACGTGTTAATCCTTGAGCAAGGGTGTGCCTGACATTTGGAATTGAAGTGGAAATTAGTCACACCAATAGTAGGTGATGGCAAATTTGACTAGGCACAGCCAGACTGGATTTTAGGTCCACCAGTGAGGAACAAATCAAGAATTGCTGTGATTTTAGGGAAATTCGAAGCTGTGTACATGTATTTTCTGGATAGCTGACATAATGCAAACACAATCATGACGTTTGTAATAAAAAATACGCTCAAAATAAACCAATTAAAAATAAAAAACATTGTCAGTTGTCTGATGGAAGCAAAACACAACTGTCAAAGAGTGAAATCACTGATAACAGATTCAGCCATGATTCCTTACAGTGAAGAGTTCTGTTAAGTTGCGTGTTTACATGTTGCAAAGAACTTGATCAGAATTAAACTCTTGTGTTAAGTTTTTTGTGTAAAGTAGGTCTACCCACTATATATGTTCAAGTGAACCTTTAACACACTTTGTGTGATCCTCACTGAATAAAATGTCCTGATAGTCCTCGCTAAGTACTGTCCAATAAAAACTCTAGGTGAGTCTAAAGAGTCTCTCATGTTATTAACCTGTTATATACTTTTGCTGCCACAATGTTTCCGCCCCTCAGAAACTCGCCATGTCCCCTTGCCTCCGTATGTTTCAAGCATGTAAATAACATATGTATTTCATCCATAGAGAAACAGTCAGATAATGTGTGTGCATGGTTACGTTTTCCTGTTGATCAGATTACAAAAAGGTTCAAACCAGCCCTCTCGGTCTGATTAAACACTTATTCTGGTTAAGCTATATTGGACCAGTCTGATCTGATTGAATTGTTTACATAAGGCACTTTTATTCTGACTGGAACATTCATCTGACTAAAAGTGCTTTGTGTAAAAACAGCAATTTATCTCTTCTTCCAAGATGAGCAGCCACACAGTGATTATCAGAGCAGACAGTTACTAGTTTTTATTTTAAAAGATGAATAAATAAATAAGGAAGTTGTCAGTTTAATTAAAGCGTGATTAAACCATTCTGGCTGTTATATTCACATCTCTGGAGGTATTTTGTGAAAGCAGAAGTTTCTCTCTATGATTGATGTGTGTAAAACTATTCTGCTCTCCAAAGCAATATGTGGATTAATCACTTGCAGACACTTGCAGACACTTGCAGACACTTGTTGCATTGTTGCAAAGCTGAAAACAAATCTGTTGTTGATGATGTTTTGGAGATGCAAAGTTTTCACATAGACTGATGAAAGCTAGCTTTTGTGAAAACACACAAAATAATCACTTACACATATCGATGATATTGCAGAATTAGACACAAAAATATGGGCGCTATAAGTCACTGAAACTATTCAAGTAACATCCATACCTGCTCTATACCATCCAGGGTTTCAGGTGGGGTTGGATCAGATCCAAGCTGTCATTGGGTGAGAGGTGGGCTACACCCTGGACAGCTCGGACAGAGACAAACGACCATGCACACTCACAGTCAATTTAGAATGGCCAATTACCCCAACGTTAACCGATTGGACTGGAGGAGGAAGCTGGAGTGCACCCAGGAGAACACCCTTGCAACCCTGCATGATTCCACAGACTCAAACTTGGAGCATTCTTGCTGTGAGGCCACAGTGCTAACCATCACATCACCTATGCTGTCCTATATAAAGAACATCAGAGCCGTTCAAAAGACGAAAATCTTAAATGACACAATTTAAACGTGAAAAAAGCTGAAATAACTGAATCGATAGTATTAAAGGTATCCAAATTTGAATATCTACATCACAAACTGCCAAGAGTCTTAAAACAATAAACAATCACTAATGGGTTTGAAAAAAAAAAAAGAAGAAGAAAAAACCCAGTCTGACCACAACACAAAT
Source organism: Odontesthes bonariensis (assembly GCF_027942865.1). Taxonomy (NCBI): domain Eukaryota; kingdom Metazoa; phylum Chordata; class Actinopteri; order Atheriniformes; family Atherinopsidae; genus Odontesthes; species Odontesthes bonariensis. The sequence goes on along the minus strand of NC_134520.1, from coordinate 15,985,893 downwards.
ACTGAGCCATAATGGCCCCAAAACACATTCCAAACTAACTGGAAATCAGAAACTATGTGGAGTCTACAAACATCTGTCCGAAAACATGGTGCTCCCATTCCAAAACTTGGCATCCACGCTCTACACACTATTATAATATTATACTGTTTGCTCTTATATGATTACAGTAACCCTCCAGCAACCTCTTTTAATTATAGCACACTGACAACAAACAGACAGACAGACAGACAGACAGACGGGCAAAGCCAGCTTACTTTAGTCACTGTCTTGACTTGGTTGTGTTTATGTAAGCTGGGAACTCTGCCACCCGGTAATGTTTTCCCCTCCAGTGAGGTAATGAGAGTATTCTGCCATGTGCTTTGTTGTTGGATGCACTCTGTCTGAGTTAAGCCTTAGCTCCCTCTAGTGCATCCCCAAAAAAACATTTAAGGTGTGCTTAACAATGAAAAATAAACACTCAAGAAGATACCACAAAATCACAGCCTACTGCACAGACGCTTGTCCGAAATTAAACCTTCAAACAAATTCAAACTCCCTGAAACTTTTCCTGTGCTTTGAACCTATATTGTATATATATTATATTTTTTTCTTCCTCACTCAAGTTTCTTAAAACACAGTGTCAGAGATCAGGCAGCACTGACTGATGGAGGCTGCCCATGTTGTGACTGGTTCAGGAGCACAAAAACAACAGCATCTTCAAGGCCCAAAGACTGGAGAAACTGGACTTGGAACATTTAGGGTTTTATTGTTAGTATTATTACAAAATAAGAGGAAAATACATACAAATAAATTACTGAATAAAAGACCCATTTTCCAGCAGTGTACTCTGCTCTCTGCGCTGTCTATCTGGTGAAAACAACCTCACCCTGCTGGACCAGAGTCAGGCTTCGGCACCGGGGCTGCTTTTTCATTTTTCAAATGGCTTGAACTCCCTCTTCTGTCATAGCAAAACATCTGCTTTGTAATTTTGGTTGTGTTCTTGACACGTAGCCATTTGTCTGCCTGAAACTGATCCATGCATGACGGATAGCAGAACTCTTTCATTTTTTTCTTAGAGTTATGCTTGGGATAAGTGTACGTTTTAAGAGTTGGCAAGGTTTTTGGTTTGTTAAACTGAGGTTTGGAGAGAAAAGGCAGCTTAAATAACCAAGCTTTCTCTGCTCACGCTTATGATAGCTGGGTATATCTTTTTCTACACAAGGTCAATAAATAGAAACATATGTCACAGAGAAAACTGGATAAATATGTGCCACTTTTTCTCTCTTTTTTTGTATTAGGAAGCTTAAAAATGGGACGACATGGGAATTACAGCTCAGAGGAGGCAAGTGATTCAGAGGATAGAAGGCTTGCAGAAGCTCTGCATTGAGCTGATTTATGTATGTGTATGTGTGTGTGTGTGTTTGTGTGTGTGTGTGGAACGGTAGGTGGGTGGTTTAGGACTTCACGCCTCCTCTCCTTGCTGTCAGGGTGATGTACAGCCCTTACAGATAGTGCCTGATCTTGCAGAGAGTTATTAAGAGGGTGTGCGCAGGCTTGTGTGCGTCGCTAGGAAAGCCCAGACCAGCAGATGGGGCTCTTGTGTTATCCTTGAGGATCTCCCTCACACACATATCGATGCGCACACATACACGGAGACGCACTCATAAAGACTGTAATGTCTTGATGAAACCCGGTCGAGACAAGACTGCCGGCTGTGGTCAGACAACTGAGATTGTTGAGAGTTTTCCTACGTGTCATTTAAAAGAGCTCCTGCTCCTGACACACAGTTACCTCTGTATCACCAGACTCAAGTCAGAAGTCTCGCTCCAGGCACTGACTGCTTACTCAGCTAATGTGAATTTGGCAGACTGCAGCAAAATACAATACAAGTGCAGAGCCACAAATCAATCAGGCTCTCCTATTTCAATCTTTTCCCCCCTGTTGGTCACTTGAAGCAGTGATGCAGGGAATTCACAAAAATGCCTTTTCATCACAGCTGAACTCTCAAATTGGGATGTTGACATTGAGTAGATGCATTAAGATGGATGCATAATTGTTCATGGGCGTGCATGTAGTCAACATTTAGCTTCCTGGGATTTAAGTAGGTCACTTCTTGTGAGTGTGCAGCATTAATCCAAATGCATCTAATTCTACCTTAGTAAAGCCTTGCCCCCCCTCCCCCGTGTGACTTGTGTCTTTGCCAGTGTAATCCAGAGTATTGATCTGCATAGAGAGGTTTTACATACAAATGAATCAAAGGGGGAGAGAGCAGAGCATGGTCCCAATTTGGGGGTATTGTTAGTTTACACTGTGGATAGATGGAAAATTCACGCTTCTCCACAGTAAAACAGATCAAGGTGGCGAAGACGCTGACAGTGCATGTAGATCTGTTCAGAGCTGGTAGAGGTGCTCAGCTCCATGGTGGGTATTAGTCAGCCAGAAACTGCTGGAGAGAGTGAGACACTGTGCAAAGACCTGCTGGGCATCCAGGCAGTAAGCCATCCCTTTGCCTCTCACAGTTGACTCATACTGTCAATGTGGGCAATGTCTGCATGTACAACTGATGTGTGCAGCCTCCTTCATCCTGCACAAGCATCTTCTAAAAATGAATTTATGTACAAAAAGTTGTTCCAAAAGTCTCTCTCTATGAAATGAAAAGGCAAAAATACATTTTTTTGGATTTTACTTGGATCAGTGTGTGACTTAGAAAAGAAATCTTACTCTCTGGTTAGAAAAAATGATAAATTAAACTTGAATCCATCTTCTTAAGGACGTGTATGACGGGCAATTAGATGATTCTGACATTTAGTGACTCTGCATTTGTTTACATTTTTCTGTATCGTTGATAAGCGAGTGCACACAGCATCGTACTTGTCCTTTTTCAAACCAATGTAGTTTTTGTAAGTCCAGAATATTGAGGCAACAGAGGTTGGGAGTCACAGGTTTAGGATCATTTATTGAAACAAAAATAAAAGTGCAACTCATATAGCTGCACGCAAGCTGAAAACAATACCAGAAATAACTAAGACGTGGGTTAAAAAAAAAAGGTGTGTTCATACATAGATCAACACCAGTCAACATCTCCATCCAGAGTGTTTCAGAGGCAGTAATCTTAACACGCACTGTTTGACAAACTACTGATTTTCTAGCTTCATTGATGGATGTGAGTGTTAATCCATGTATTTCTTAGATGGGATCGCCGAGCAGCCAAGAACATGTTGTACCTTAATAAAGCCTCTCACACTTTTGGCTCTGCAAGCACACACAAAGTAATACACTCACTCACAAAGCAGGGAGGAGAGAGCTTTTTATTGGTGCTTGCGTCAGGGTGGAAAGAACATTTTCTTGCCCATATTCCTGTCTGAGGTTAACGGGCAACATCCGTCTCTTCCTCACTCTCTCCCTCCCTCCCTCCCTCACTTTCCCAACTCCCTCATTTTAATCTCTCTCTCTCTCTTGCCTACCTCTCCGTGTCTGCCTCCAACACTTTAATTTCTCTGTGTGTGAGAGCATTGCTGCGAGCACCGGCCCGCAGGGACCCTTACAGGGGCTGCTGATTGTAACCTGATGTGCCCCTGCCGGTGAGTCAGGAGGAGTTAGTGTGCGTTGTGTGTCACAGGGCGCAGCTATTACAGATACAGACGAGCGGAGATCAGCTCTTCCACTGTTACTCACTCAAAGCATTTTGGCACCCAGTTCCAAAGAGTGCACGTTAGGCCAAGCACAGGAGCAGATATCGATTCAGGTTTTCTACATCACCACATCATGTAGCTATTTATAACAAAAAGCCTGGATGGGTTCAAAGCTATAAATATCACAAGATTCTTAATTGTAAAGCCAACTGATGAACTTAGTTTTATCAGTTGGGTTCTGACCTCTATTTTTGGGATGGCCATGTCACAGCCGGTGAAGGGAGTCATCTCTCAATGGTCAACGGTTCGATTCCCAGCGATGTCAAAGTGTCCTTGGCCCACATTAACCTAGATATGTTCCTGGGTGGGTTACTGTAGAGGAAAAATACTGTATGTAGAGTGCATACATAGTATTATATGTATGCACTCTACATACAGTAATAAGAAGCACTGTGTGGGTGTTAATATGTGAATGAGAAACACATGAGAAGCTTCTTGTAGAACCTCGCCAGGGTTAAAAAAGTGTAGAAGAAGTGTGGGACATTTACCATCTCATTACTGAGTTCCTCACATCCCTATGAGGAGCAGCAAAAATTGCTCTAACCAAAATACCGATATGGTTTTGATAGTTCTTTTTTTTCTTTTAGTCAGAGAAACAGGCACTTTATCACCGTGACAGAGTGAGTATGTGAGCAAACAGCCACCGTTTTATGCATGCATCAGATTTAAAGGCTGGAACATCTGTCTCTTGAGCAGCTATGTAATCCACTTTGGTTGCCAGTTAGTTGATAACTCAGTCTGTTGTTTAATGTTGAATAGCTCATGGAGGTCAGAAAAACAGCTAAAAGATGCTGTTAGAGTTTATAGGACTGCAGAGAGCTAATCTACTGTCTTTACTAAAGATGACCTTTTTATGTTATGTTTATGACAATTTAGATACATTTTTTTTGGGTTAAAAATAAAGGTTTAGTGCTGCTTTCATTGATTTTACTTTCCGATTTATTGTAGTAGGCATGCTGTGATATTAAAACATGATAACGATCAGCGAGGTCACTTAGTAATTAATGGACATAGTAGCAAAAATGTTCAAAGATAAGCCGCCACACCAGACCAGGGAATAGAAGCGTAACATTTGTGTTTCAATAAGTTCCCAGGGAACACACCCACAAGAAAGCCCATAAGTCATTTTCCTTTTAGGTTTCATTTACATCTGGGGAACACACGGCCCTGGTTAAATTAATCTGTGCAAAGTTGTGTTTTATTGTCTATGTATTTAGTTTTATTTAAATCTTGTTGCTGAGATGTTATCCCATCCTAAAGATTAGAAGCATCGCTTTAAGCAAGCTGCTTAAATTGTATGACAGATACAACGTCCACATATTGATTTGATTATGTAAAGAAATATTCTTTTGCTTTTTCACATCTTGATGCTTCTTTATTCTTTTTTTTCCCCAAACAACCCCACCCTGTCTCTCTCTCTTTTTTTTCTCTTTTTATGAGAAGATTTAATCTACCGGAATGCAGTACTGACGTTGTGCCTGCAGGTGGCAGAACACAGCCTCGCAGATCTGATTGAATCAACTCGAAGGCCTTGGGCAGCATGACCAAAGGAAAACGGACCGAGTTCACACTCCTCAGTATACTGCGAGCATGACGGCGCTCCATTACTCAGCTCACTACACACACACACACACTTATATATTAAGATACCATGCACTTTAAGAGCTTCTTCATTTTTATTTTTAATAGAAAAAAAGTATTCAAAATAATACAACAGGACATATCCAGTAAAGAAGACAAAAAAAACCAACAAAAAAAAAAAAAGCGTGACCAGGACTGTGTCTCCACGGCAACCATCCTCCCCTCGAGCTAAGCTCAGTTCGCTGCTTCAGTGTTTATGGATGTGTGCATGTGTGTGTTAACGCTGAATCAAAGCAGAGACGTTGAGCTTCATGGAATACTTCTTACTGCTGCACATGACAGTCTGCTGGTGAAACAAAATGGATATTATACGGTGTGTGAGTATTTGTGTGTCTCGTACATACGTGCCGAGGTGTGTCGGAATGAGAGTGCGCTACTGTTCGTACAATAAGACTCCGCATATGTGTGTGTAAGCTAGGAAGTTATGCAGGAGGATGGATCGGGTTGAGACACAGATGCTCTGAATCATGAGGCTTCAGTCTGCCTGCTGTTGTGATGAGGATGTCGATAATGACTTTGATGATGATGATGATGCTGATGATGGATGCACTACTTTGGAAGTCGAGACTAAAGCAAACTGGAAAAGAAGATCATAAAGGGAAAACATAACCGAATGTGTGGTGGCAGCACTGAATAAAACAAACAAACAAAAAAAGGTCCTTGATTTCTGAAGGCAGGAGTAGTTTAAAGTTTCTAAATCACCATCTCGCTCCCTATTCTCTCTTATTAAAATATCCCACATATTTCCCCGCTTTCTCCACCCTCCCTCACCCATTTTCTCAGTCCACCATGCCCCAAGCTCGCCTGATTGTAGGTAGATAAGCCAAAATGTTCAGTGTGGATCCCAGCAGAGGCACGTGATTTCCCTGCTTTCAGCACGTTCTCTTCTTCTGGCTTCCTTATTTTCTCCTCCCGCGTTTCTCAGTCCTCCACACAGCCACGGAGATGCTCATCCTTACAGGGCCTCTGCATTTTTGAGTTCCTTTGTCCATCTGCAGGGGTTAAATATACAGGATCAGGCCACAGAGGAAGAGACGGACAGATAGGGAGGGACGGATGGAGGGTTCGCGTCCCACTGAAGGAAACCATTGACCCGACAGTGCAGGGGCTTCACTCTGTTCACCACGAAGTGTGCGCATCCGGCGCCTCTCCTCCATCTCTCCCTTCTTTCATCCCTCTGTCCCTTCATCGCTTCGCCACCTCCATCTGTCTGCACAGGGGCCTGAAGGGGTGAGGTGCTAAGAGAGGAGGGTTGTAGTCTCTGAAGAAAGTTGTCTTTATCCCATTCTCTGTCCGTCTCTCAGCTTCCCCCACTCTTTCTCTTGAGTACTCTCATTGCCACACCTTCAAAAACTCACACACACCAATCATACCATTGGTAAAAGACATATTTAGCTTTCTCTTGCACACATATGCACACTTATACACTCAATCTCTCTCTCTCTCTCACACACACACACACACACACACACACACACACACACACACACACACACACACACACACAGTGAGGCTCTCTGTGGGGATGACTTTCGGGGGCCTCTGTGCTATGTCCCATCTTCCTCCTCCTGCTCCGAACAGTAGTCTTGCCCCTGCAAAAACAGGATTAGAGAGAAGAGAGATGATATGGTGCAAAATTCAGTTTGTTTGACTGTGACTTGCTTCAGTTATGACTTATTTTAAACCACTCTGAACTGCCTACACGCAACCAACCCCCATGCACCTGTTACCACTGTCGCATTTAAACCAGCCATCTATTGGCAGGTGCAGGAACAGAATATACCGGGTGAGATGGTAAAGTGCTGACAGGTGGGCAGTTATGTTGTTTTGTTTCCTCTATGAGGATGAGGAACCGACTGCTTTGCTTTCCTCTTCAAAGAGCGTCTGACTCGACAATCTGGCTCATCAAAATAGGTTTAAACCCACCGGTTGCTTCAGTGAGTAGTGATGGAAAAAACAAATTAGCACATTTCCATAAGTCCTGTACCAGTCATACCCTACATAGCACTGTGAAGGACATTATTTCCATTTGACACTACTTGAAAGTACCATTGCACATCAAATAAAAATGCTGCACTGTTTGACTTCACAGCATTTGACAGAAATTGATCTACTTTACATTTGTGCAACATTGTCACTTAACAGTTGTGTTGCATCTCATAGATGTATCTTTCAGTCTTAAGCTGTGGAATTTTCCACCGTTTCAGACGGGGTCTTAACATTTCAACACACACCTGGCTTATGTGTATAGGATAAAAACTAGCGGTAGCTTCAACCACAATAGCCACACACTGAAACGACACTAGGAATTTTCCTTTTGTTGTTGTCATCAAAGATAAACGTAACCCTCTGGGTTTTCAGTTTCCCATGAAAGCATGAAGATGCGTTGTTGCCTCCTGCAGCCATCAATAGAAAATCTGACATGCTTTGCTTCAGGCTGAGACAGTTTAGACTGATCAACAGAGGCAGGGAAATAAAAACAATGGAGGTGTGGAGTGCAGAGAGGAATTTTAGGCAGTTCCATAACACTAGAAAAAAAACAAAAAAAAAAAACAATTACATTATAATGTTAGTCTGAGAAGCCAGATTTAGTAAAAAAAAAAAAATAAAAAATCTGACTTCTCTAAATGGATCTAATGCACCCAGATAATGCAGTGGGTGATCTAATCAGGCTCAAAAGCACCTATAGTTGCTCTGTAAATGCTCTAAAGTATCATCTTTTGTAGAAAATAGTAAAGCATATGTATATAATGTGTTTCCATACAGCCGGACACTCAATAAAGCTGCTTTCGGTCACGTATATTTCTGTTTCTTTTGCCACAAGGATCAACTGTGATTGAAAGCAGCCGATTAAGATTTTGTGTCAACTCGCGGTTGCTTCAAGCATTTCCAGTTCCTCTGCTTCAATAAAAACCTCGATTCTATATCTAAACAAAATCTCTATCCAAGTGACTTAAAGACGACGTCTGTGCCGTTGTTCGGCTGTACTTGCCTTTATGATTTCCTACAAAAAGTTAGAAATGGCAGAATGTCCATCACATTTTCTCACACAGCGCGCAGTCTGGATGTCAGACATTTCAGTTAATAACTCTTACTTGGGAGAGAATAACTCCTTTTGTGTGGGCTGTGTTTATTTGAAGACCTTCTAAAAACTCAGAAAGCTATACAGCGAAGTGAAGGAAAGGGAACATTTTAAAAAGGCATAATGCGGCCTCTTCAAAGGGCTCTGTGGAGCTGAGGAGCTCAACGGTAATTTTCTGTGGAGCCAACGCTGCAAATTACTCCTTAAATTCACATTGTTTTATACATGGCCGATGCCAACCCTCTGTACACGGCAAGTTAAAATGTACAGGACGAAAAATTCACCTTTGAATGCAGAATTTTTACCCTTTTCACAGCGATATCGTTACACTCATGAAAGGGACATGAATCCTTCTCTAATCTCTGCTGAAAATACACGGACGTGTTACAAAAAGTTGAAAAACTAAATGGGTCATCATCATTCATTTCACAGTGGATGCCTCTGACCGAGCATTAGCTTCTAGTGTAATTCAAGTGGCAGACAAAGAGTGGCAAGTGCTCATCAACTGCAGCGATCACCTGTTCCTCCCCCTCACACATTTGGAGCTTTCGCGTTGAGACTGTGGGCAGAATGACGATGTGCACAAATGGATGTTGTTGCAGTGCCGCCTGTCCCTTTAAATCTTCGAGACCCAGCTGCTTCTTTAAACGCTCCGAGACCTATCCCCCCCCCCTCCACCCCAAAGCCCACCCCCTCTTCACCATCACTAAGAGCATGCAAACACACACAAAACACTCCCTTACCTTTTCAATCTTCTCATCCAGCATCCTAAAAAATTCCTGCTGGCTCTCTGACGTGTGAATGCTGAGAGAGACGGGGAGGGAGACACGGACGGGAAAGTAAGCGAGAGGGGGAGAGGGAGACGGAGATTGGAGATGAGGAGAAGGGAGGCAACAAATACATCATGAGAATTTTCCATTACACCCCCCCCCGTCCCCCGCACAGCATAAACACACACAATCATGCAATCCTCGCTGCAGTGTGAGAAATCGTTGGTCTGGGAGGCCACAGAGGATTTTTTTTTTTTTTTTTTTAAATAATCACTTTAAAGTATTAACTCTGACTCTCATTGAAAGGTCAGAATCTGCAACCTTCAACTACTGTCGTTTAAACAATAACCCTTCAGCACGTACAGGGTCTGAGGTTGGCCAGGATGCCGCGTTACAAAAGGCAGACTCAAAATATCACTTAACACATCATAATATTTACTTACAGGAGACCCATTCTCATGGCATTAAAGGTTATGCTTGGCCAAATTACAATGCAATGAAATCTCACTCAATTTTCATCACTTCAGTTTAAACTTTTTATCACGTTCTTATGAAGTCTGTTAACAGTGGCTCGGCTAAAAAAAAACATCTCCTTACAAGGTCTGACAACAGCTGCTGGGGAGCTTTCAACCTGGTCCTGTGTTCTTCCTCAGAAGGTGAGCTCTACCCAGCTGTCATTCAGTTTTACTCTAAAATTGTTTTTTTTTTTTTTTAAAAAAAAAGGTTTACTTTTGGCAGTGCTTCTTTAAAGGATCATTGTCAAGTGTCTGAGGGATAATATAAAAAAAAAAACTCAAAACCTGCTCGGTTAAAACTGAAACAACCAGACTGCTCACCTCCACAAGAAAAGAGGACATTTCTTTTTTTGTGTTTGGGAATCAATCCTTTAACAATATTTGTGATCAACTGTTGCTCACACTGTGATGGTAAGAGGAGGCACAGCATGCTGTGTGTTTTTCCTTTAATTTCCCACCTCTTGTACATATGACCCATCATACAAATGTGTAATACAACATTAACAGTTACATCTGTGTTTCTAAAGCCACTTTAGGGGCTGCTGCTCCCTACTTACTTAGACTTTATGTTGGATGCAGCCACCTCTTTCTGCTGTTTGCCTCTGTACTGCGCATTACTCTTCTCCTGAAAACACATGCCATTAGTTTTCATTACCACCGGACAGAACAGATTAAAAACAAACAACTCATGTCAGCAAAACAGCCACTCCACTGCGAGTGAATGACACATCGAGCCCGAATGATCGAATTACGCCCTCACCCAGCTGGCTCTGCACAGAACCAACGGGGCATGGGTCACAGATATAATGCATGCAAGTCTAATAAAACTGTTTATCAGCTCTGGAGAAGGTTGGTCACCTGACAAAAGCCCTCTTCTTTGTTTCTGCAGCCACTGTGTGCAGCTTTCTGCTGTAGCAAAAATATGCAGGGATTCTGACCAACCTAAAGTGCTACAATAAAGATCCTTCACCTCTTACTCTGTGTGTGTGAGTGTGTGTGTGTGTGTGTGTGTGTCTTTGCATGCGTCCATTCCTGACCAACAAGAAAAACCTACATTAATGAAACATAAGAAGAAAGGAATACTGGTAGGACATAAAGTGGCTGTATTGTGTGTGTCACACGGTTATGTAAATATGTGGTTTGACTTTTGAAACAAGCATTCAACAAAACACCACACCGACTGTACACGGGCACCCTTTTTGGAACAGGACATTCTGCACTAATCAAAAAAGGAAAAAAAATACGTCATTATGACATTTGCCAACAAGGTAAGTGAAACTGAATGTTTGTTGAATCCAAGAAATATCAACATAGCACATGAAAACATGTATTTGGGGTTAATAATCAAACACGACAACTAGTATCCCTCCAGCGGGAAGCATTCATCAGAGCGTCGTGCTGCGGCGGCTGTTCACAGCAAGTTTCAGAGGTTCTCTACCTGTTGTAGCCAGTTACTTTGATAAAGCCGTCTGTGGAGCTACAGTAATATAATTTGTGGCAATGTGATCCTGCTTCTGTTTTATAATCAGGATTTATTGTACGGCTCATTGTTTCACGACTTGCCAAGATGCCAGGTGGCTGATTTGCAGAACACTCGCTCACTATCACAATATTCAGGCGTTTAGTGAGCCGATGAGGATGAAAATCTATTCTGAGGGGACAATGTGCTTCGACTTATTAATTATTTACACTGCTGTGTATCAAGTATTGGGCGGTAACCAGTGAAAATATAAAATTTCCTAGCTCTGCAAAGGCTTTGTGTGTGTGTGTGTGTGTGTGTGTGTGTGTGTTGGGGGGGGTCAAACCATCCAAGCATCAGCCCACACATTCCACACACTCCAGTCAGTTGTCTCCACCTGGATAAAAGAACTTTTCTGTGCATTTGTGTGCATTTTTGCTCTTGTGCAAGAGACACTGAGTGTTTATGTGCAAGCTGATGGGAGCTGCCTTTGGCTACAAACACAGGCCTGTTCACTTGAGCTGATGAACTGTCAGAAAGAGGTCCGAGTCTGTTTGCTGATGACGGGCTGTCAGTGGGCTGGCTGGTGTGTGTGTGTGTGTGTGTGTGTGTCTCTCACCAGGTTCTCCTGGTTGCGTGCATTCACTCGGTTTTCATCCCCTCTCATGTACTTCACCTCCTCCACCCCCTTCATCTTGTATTCATCTGAAGAGAGAGGTGTAGAGAGAGAGGGGCCATGATTAAAGGAGGGGAATTAACAATATCACGTATTCATCAGGCGACTAACGGAGGAGAAACACTGAGCAAATTTCTTTTCTGTATTAAACGAAAGGCTAAAACAGTTCAGCCACGTCACATCAGCTTTACTGCACTGTCACAGCATTACAGCAACATGACTGGTTACTATTCCATTGATCCTAGCTGTAATGTGGCACAGTAATCTGATGACTAAGACCTGATACTTCATTTCAGAAAGTGGACATGACAGCTGAGGCATAAGCAGGAAGACACGAGACATCTTCTTTCCAGTTTAGCTACAGAAACATGTCTGAAAAGGCAACAGAGAGACAGCAAGGGGGAATAAATGTGTAGAGTGTATACAGACCACAAGGAGAGAAAGAAAAGACACGAGAGGAGAAAAAAAAAGGCACTGATTCGAAAGGATTAAAGATCAGTTGAACGTCTTCTATTCTTCACGGACAGCTTAGACAGTTAAGACAAGCTCGATGGTGGCAAGAGTGGTAACAACCACCATGCCCGGCGCCGTCTGTCCCCACTCTCTGCTACAGCTAGGAACTAGGACAATTAACTAAGTATTACGCATGTCTCACTGATCTAAGATCACACTAACTGCACTTGTGTGCATGTATTTATGCTAATAATTAAAACGTATAAAAAATTTACTCAGACTGTCGACAGTGTCACCCAACCCTAGATGTTGAAAATCATCTGCTTCTCTTCTCTTTTCTCAAATATACTGCATTTTGATGCAGCCTAATTTGTTATAAATTTGTCGCCAACATATTTTTTGTCTCCGCTGTCAGTCACTCAGGTCACTTTTATAGTCAGAGATCAGCTCTCAAATCCAGATTTCATCGCGTCAGGATTGTCTGTCAAAAATCACCAAAAACACAAGTTAATGACAACAGCTGGTCTCCGATGTCGGCCATATTAAAATGCAAAATAACTGATCGGCTGCAAAGACAGAAGGGAAACGATGTGTCATCCGTGGCTGATAGCTGCCATGTAGGGTCCAGTTGAAAAGTCCCCTTTGCTTAGGAAGGTTCCCAACCAAAGGCAAGTAGCTATCTAAGCAGCTATGTTCATATTCTCTTAATACTAAAAAAAGAAAAGAAAAGGAGCTTCTATGCTTCCTTTGTTATCACCTTTAGCGTAAAACAACACATTGTGGCTCCAACTCAGCTGGATTGGAAGGTACAGACACTTAAACAGGCACCATATGGCTTCTATAAATAACTTTAATAGCATCCGAAAACCCCAGACATCCAACTTACAATCATGTAAATGGAAACAATGAAGTATTGACTGTTAACAGCTGAGAATCTACAGTGTCTGTTTGATTGCAATAAGACCCTCATTCATCATTATCGATGATAAACACTGGTTTAGAATTGGGGAGCAGACATTGAATAAGTGTCCCTTTGGGTCATCACATCATCTCTGTGAAATATGGCACACTGAATGGAGAACACTTAGGGAGCGCCATATGGTTACACTTGGACTTAACATGTTCAAAATGGCATGAAACCTAAAGAACCATCAGTGGTGCTCAAAGCTCTGGATGATAACAAATCTCACTAAGAAAATAACTGATATCAAATGTAACAACTTCACGTAAAGCACATTTTCATACAGCAATGTGAAAAAGAAAGTACACCATCTATCTATTCTATGGTTGTATGCATCTGGGCAATAAAAAAAATTAAAAAAAAACATCTGCTCCTTAAAATGATGTAAATAAAACCTCAGATGAACAACAACACATGACTTATTGCAGCCTGTCATTATGTATTGAACAAGAAAAAAGACCAGAATGCAGAAGCAATGTGTGAAAAACTAAGTACACCAGCATTGCATGATTATGGCAACAAAAAAAAAAAAAAACAGTGTCACTGTAATTACAATTCTCAAACATGAGGACTCATTTATACGACAGTAAAATGTGTTTATTGAGATTTAAAACCAGTGTTTCTTAACAACAATGTGACTTTTAACTTTACTTACATGGGCAGCTGAAAGAACGCTGGTGTTAAAACAAGCAACAGCAACTTGGCATACCGCACAAAAGTCAACTTTAGTTGATTATGCCGCTTTCATAATTACAGAAAGTCCAATTCTTAACTGAAACTAAAACTTGATTTATTTCCAGACCTGGTACACCCTGACAGCTTCTATAGAAATGAAGAGCTTAAGAGGCAGCCAGGTGCTGCTGATCAAACGAGGAAGTGAGAGCACGTCTATGTCCAAGTTTGGGCATTTTTTGCTGGTCTGAAACGTTGTGCGTGGAAAGACATCAGCAAAACGCGGATGTTGCTGCCCATCAATCTGGAAGAGGTTGGAAGACTTTTTTACAAATCATCCAGATTATGTCATTCTACGGTGAGAAAGTGGGAAACAATCAAGAGCGCTGCCAATCTTCCCAGGACCAAACATCCCAGCAACATCTCCCCAGGGTCAGATTGTAAAATGCTAAGAGATGTTTAAAAAAGATTTTTAAACAATCCAAGAGCTACATCTCAGACTCTACAGGCCTCAATTAGCATAACAAATGTGAAAGTTCATGACAAGGCAAGGCAAGGCAAGGCAAGTTTATTTGGATAGCACAATTCATCAACAAGGTGATTCAAAGTGCTTTACAGATACATAACAGTACATATAGCAACACGGAACAAGTATAATCTGTTTGACAGGTTGCTCTTCCCTCTAAAAACAACACGGCAGCACGGTTTAAGTTTCAAAATGTTTCATCTTAACAAACCAAGTGACTTCTGGAACAATGTTCTTGGGACAGAAGGGACCAAAGTGGAAATGTTTGGTCATAAAATGTGACTCCACGCTTGATGAAAACTAAAAAGGGTATATGATCACAGTGGTGGAAGGCTGATGATTTGGGCTCGAGTAGACCATGAGCTCCACTAAATACCAAAGTATTAGAGTCAAATGTGAGGCCATTTCTCTGACAGCTGGTTGACAGTGGGGCGTGCATCGGGACAATGGCCCAAACACGGAAGCAAATCTACTAAGAATCCAAGAAATAATAGTGTTGCAATGTTCCAGTCAGTCCAGACCTCAACCTGACTGAAATGCTGCGGTGGGACCTGAAGAGAGCTGTGCATAAATGGAGGCCTGCAAACCTGAAAATGATGCGAGAGACTGATAATGTGAAACAGAAAAAAACTATTTCCTCATGTAATTACTGCTAAAGGTGGGCAGCTGACTCATGGGGTGGACTTAGTTTAGTGTAATATGTCATGTGTTGATGTCCCTCTGAGCTTTTCATCACTACATTTTAAAAAGGACCGAATAATTATTTTCCACCTCCCGATACATTTGACCTTTGACACGACAGAGGGTGCACTTTCTTTTTCACTCGACAGCAAAACCAAAGCCCCAAACCATCAGCTGAGCAATGCAAGTAAAGGCGTGTTTCTGCTGACCATGTGGCTGTTCTAGATTTGACTGATAAAGCAGCAGCGATGGTGATAAATGCGCACATAAAAACAAAAATAAAAAATAAATAAATCACAACACCTGGTTTATCTGTTACACACCTTGTATTTTGCCCTCACTTTATCAGTAGTATCTCTGTTTATCCGTTTATATCCGTGCGCCTGTCTGTGCCCCTTTGTACCTGGCTGATGGAGTCACCCCTCCCTCTGCTCACAATCTGCCCACACCTCGATCGCCTTGTGTGTGTCTGCGTTTGATTGTGATCACCTGCGTCTCTTCGTCCCAACACGTGCAGACCTAAACACAGTCCGCGCGAGCTGGACGGGTGCCATTTGGTTGAAATAATTTGCTGCAGACAAAAGCAGGGAAGCTGGCGGGGATCAAGAGAAAGAGACAAGAAACAAATGCCGACTACTTTTCTGCTGTTTATCCCAGGAATGTAAACGAGTTGGATCAGGGCTGCTCCTGTCTGAACAAGCCGCCACACACACACAAACAGCTTTCTAACACAACACAGACTCACCGAGCTTAGATGTGCTCGGTGGAGATAAAGCACATTCGGTGCTACATAAGGAAACAGAATTAAAAACCATTTCCTCTGCTCTGCTGCTTGGCACGGGGACGATCCACATCAGTGTGTAGTAATGTAATCTTTCATTTAAAGGTGGATACAGATGGGGTCAAAGTGGCTGCTGCAAGCTACAGAAATGAATCTAAATGGACATTTTCAATGCAGGAATTGTGAAAAAAAAAATCCCATTATATAACCTAAGAAATGTCTGAATGCTCCGCTACCGTCACAGGGTAGTTACTAAGCGTAATGTGACTCTTATAGATAGATCAAAGTGATGCAGCTTACACCAATCACGTCTAATCACATCACAGACATTGCTTCAGTTTAGATAGCAGCAAAAAAAAAACGAGTGCGTAGTGTGTGTGTGTGGCAGTCATTGTCATAAGAAATGACATGGGGGTTTCGTCACGGCGTTGCCAGGTTCACTTTGGGTGGGAGGCAGGGAAACCATCAGAGAGGAAAGATGGAAGGAAACAACTATTTTGAGACGCAAGATTGGGATGTGGGTGTCTTTCTCGTCTCTGATTAGAGGCCGAGGCTCTGCGCTGACCTTAACGATCCGGCAGTGTCTGCGACTGCACGAGGGTGCGTGCGCGAATGCGTTTGCCATGATGTTTGCCATCATATCCAACGGCGGTGTCGCTTTGTGTGCGAGTCTTTCAAAAAAGCATTGCTTGGATAATGGGTGTCCTTTTCATATGCATGTTTGTGTTCTCTCACAGCTCTATTTGGCCTGCCTGTCCTGTGGCTATGTCACTCTGTCCTTCTTGCCCCCCCCTCCCCCCCCCCCTCTGTCAGTCTGGCTGTGGGCCATCACCAGCCTGGCCGTGACATTTACACCTGAACACAATGTCTCATCTCTAACACACAAACACGCACTCAACCATACCCATCACGTGGGAACCTGATATGAAAGAAAATTGTATTGCGTGCAACATTTTGAATAGATACTAAAGCTATACCTTATTTTCTGGTGAGGATGAAAAGGTGAAAAGCTACAAATATGGCCTTTATTGTCGCAGCGCAGGCTCAAAGTCAATTAGAAAACACCAGAAGTGAGTTACTTAGCGTTAATGAAAGCATCTGGGAGTTTTTGTGGATCCACAGAGGACACTTGACTGGTAAGCAAATAATTTAAAAAATTTATGTTAATCTATCAGCAACTGATAATCTGAATTTACCTCTTGCCACGGACTTACTATGACTAAATACCACTAAACATTACTCATGGTCACATAAAGGTCATATAGCATTAAATGATGCGTTATGTAGTCACATAGAATAGCCTGCAAAATCAATTGGCTACGCAGCAGCAGCCATCATTAGCCCTGTGCAGCAGCTCTCAAACTCGGGGGAGGCCCTGCTGGAGGGGATAAAGCCACTGCAGGAGGGAGCGTAGGCAACGAGGGAAGAAGAATGTGGAGGGAAAGTAAGTTGAATTAAAATGATTTGTGACGGGAAAATAAACACTCTGATGCTATCGTGCTGGCTTTTATTTTACTAAAAAACTCCCCTCGGATGCTTTTTGATAGGTGACTACTTTAATCATATTACTGAGCAAGTGTGGGGTGGGGGGGTGGCAGAGCATGAACTCTTCTTCACCTTTTGTTAGGGGGCACGCCAGAAAGATTTTGAGAACCAGCGTGGCATCAATCTGACTGCCAACGAAGCTCCACGAACTCTGTCGTGAAGACATTGGGTTTCCCAAACTTCACAATAAGAGCGTCCCAGTGATGAGCTTGTGGGAAGCTTTAAGCAAAAAAAGCAGGAGCGGCGCAGTTCATCAGCGCCAATTTGTCTCGAGTGAGTAAGATGTTTGCTGTGATAAAACTATCAGTAAAGCGTAACTAGGGAGGCTTTAACGAGGAAAAACGAGAGAAACATTAAACAATGACTCCTTTCTAGTTTCCATTTCATCTGCATTCTTTTTTGTTTGTGTTAAAGCTTTATAGAGATCATTTCTGCATGTCTGTGTGTCAACAAAACTCCACCAGAGGCCATAAATCTGAGGAAACACAATAATAATTAACATGTATGGCAACAGTCATATATTATGAGACTGTAACAACCAAATGAAAAAGAAATGGACGGGAACATTGAGACATTTGGGGCCTGCTGAAACGGCTTCTTAAAAATATCGAAGACAGAGACATTTTCTTGATGGCCAATGTCTGCTCTGTGATGACGTGAGTTTATAAAGTAAATCCTATTCAAATCACACTTTAAAGCCAAGATTACAAAGTGCTTTACGAGACGGTAAAGAAGAAAAAGACGAGTGAAAACAGCATTACAAAAGCAGCACTGGCACAGTAAAAAGACGCGTTACAATAAGAAATCCAGTAGCCAATAACCCGAGGAAAAACGTCCTTAAAAAAATAAATAAATAAATAAATAAAATCATCTTAAGCTTTGACTTAAAATACCTAAGAGAGTTTGCTGACCCAACTCTCCAGGGGGAGATTGTTCCAGTCTGGAACCTTAGGCAGCAAACAAATAGTCCCCATATGTTCTCAGTCTTGAGGGAGGCGTAATTAGCAAGTCTACCTCAGCCTGCTGCGATATAAGGTGATAATAAGGCCTCAAACATGAGAAGGAGGATCTTGAATTGAATCCTGAATTTATTAGAGACCAGTATACTGACATTGCAATGCCAGAGCATGCAGCCAATGGGATCATGTTAAGTGCCTGGGCTTGGACCACACCAGCCAACCTTTGCTCCAAAAATGAATCAGAGAGCTACGTTGGCCCATGGCCCTTCTGCAGGACCATCCATTGCTCACTGTGAACAACTCACAAGACTTGTGTTTTGAAGATTCTCTGACCCCAGTTGTCCAGCCCTCACAATTTGGCCCTTGTCAAAGTCATCCACAATCCCACACATGCTGATTTTCTTCTGCTTCCAACAGAAACAACTGCTTGAAAGCTGACTAAGATCTACCACCCCTTGACAGGTAGGATGCAAAAAAAACCTGCAAAGCACCCTCATTTTGTTGCTGTAACCAGATAGAGGCAGAACAGAACAGTTTGCTCTTGAATAGCTTGTTCAACTCTCCCCGACACACGTCAATGCAGATGAGCGACATCTATTTTGGCACCCTGTACAAGCACAACCTTATATACTTTGCGTGTTTGTGGTTTTACTCTAGTGGCTGTGCATATAAAAATATGTAACACTTTATCAGTAGCAGGGTGAGTGCACGTTAGCTCACTACCCATCACACTTGCTGCTTCTGTGAACACCGTGTCAGTATTCTTTTCAAGGAGTATCCCACTCCCTCTTCACACCAGGCAGCTTCCCATCACAACCACAGGCAACCTCGGTTAAGCACCAGGTTGAGCCACCTTCTGAAAGGGCATTTCAGCAGTGATAATGAGGGATTTGCAAGTGCTGCCCTCATCTTATGGTGCCATATTTATCCTGCCAGAACAGGGATTGAACCGCTGACCTTCAGGTCACCTGTGCGCTTTTCTACTTCGGAGTACTGCCCTACAGAGAAATTATATTAATTGGACCAACAATGTATGTACATATAATATAAACTGGATGTTTCGTGACTGTGGGACGTCTCGGTCTTTGTTTCCTATTCCTCAATCGAGATGGGAGAGATCTAAAATGCAAAGGCACAAAAGGTTCATCCAAGGATGCAACTGCTTTCTTGAGCGATTTTTCCCTGCATCTGTGTATTATAATATCATCAAGATCTGACTTTCCATTCACTAGTCGTATAAAGAGAGCGCAGTGCGACTGAAGCAACACTATTTCTTTGAAGTACTGAAGAACCAGTCACTTTTGAGCAATCCTCTTCCACTCCTGGAAGTTCTCTGGATGCTCCGTTTAAATGGGGACATCATCAAGCCAAACTAAATGTCTGCTTCCTGTTACAATCAACCCTGGTTCAGATGCAGAGGGTAAAAAAAAAACATTGTTTAAAATCAGAAGGACAGACGGCTCAGCTCCTTCACCCCCCCTCGACACAACACACATCCTTAAAATAACAGTGAAATCTGTACGACACCTTTGCTTTGAATGAATCGCCGGGCCATTTCGTGAAATCATAAACACATGCAGCAACTCGTATGCCATCTCCACTCCAATCTCCTACTGCGATTATTACGGACATCAATAGTATGATGTTGTGGAGAATGAGTGTTGCTATTTTCCCTTGTCGTCCCTCATTGTTTGTGTAAAGGAGCTCAGCCTTTTCCGGTTATTGTATGAGAGCGACTCAGTGAGGGTTGGGGGAGTTAAGGTTAGTGGTCAGAGATCGACAGAATGGGCAGCCCAAATATCTGGGACACACATACACAGATTCATGTGTATGAAGCACAGGCGCTGAAATCTAAAGGAGGCGGATCAGAGTGAGGGCACGTAGTGTAACTAAATACACACACACACTCTACTGGGGGTGAACTTATGTGTGTACGCGAGGTTGACTGACCAGAGGCAACCAATCTTTTCCACATCAGTCATGAGAAGAAAACCGGATGCAGAGAGCGAGCTGAACTGGAGCTGGAAAGGGCATCGCATGGTAAAATAGAACACAGTGAGCGACAATAACAGTAACACTGTACAGTCACAGCAAAATGTGAAAGACAAAACACAGAAAAGATAAGATGAAAAGAAAAGGGGCTTAAGAAAAGACAGGGGTTGCAGCTTTGGATAACCCTAATCCACGAAATCCAGGTCACTTCCATCTTCTGCCTCCCTACAAACAATCGCAAACAAGCTAAAAAAAAAAAATAGTCTACTCCATCCACAGCCACTCTGGATCCCACTTTAATCAACAGACTGCAAGAGGATGGGACTGGCTGGGAGTAAGCGGGAGGAATGGATGTGAAAGGACACAAGGTTTTGACCTAATGTTGTGCAAGAGACTAGAGGAAAAGAGCTGAAGAGAAGAAACACAGGGAGATGAAGGCAGGAAGAGTGGGAGGGAGGGATGAAGGGGGGGTGTTGAGACCCAAAATAGAGTGACAGAGAGAAAGAGGAAGGGAACAACGAGGCCTTGAGCAGGGGAAGGGAAGAGGCGATCCAAGCGAGACAGAGAAGTTGAGATGAGAGGAAAAAAGGAAGAGATGAGCTGCAGTGTCAACGCACGTCACTCTGCCTCTCTCAAGGAAAACGCTGCACTCCTCCCAGTGTCTCTCCCACTCATCCGCTGCCTCGTTCCGTGTTGCTCCTTAAAAGCTGAGGCAGGGCAGGGTGGAGGAAAACGAGGAGAGCGCATCGGAGAGAGGGGCAGTAGGGGTGAGAAAAAAAAGAGCGGAAAGTCAAAGGGAGGTGGCAGAAAAAAGGTGCGAGGCTGAAGAGAAGGAAAAAGGGGTCGGATGGGGGGGGGGGGGGGGGGGGGGGGGGCTCCTGTGGCTCATCATCTGTCACATCCACCCACCCACCCATGTGTTGTTACAGCAGAGTGTTGCTCCTAATTCTTAATCGCTGTTAATCCCTTAGCCATCATCATCTCCCTTTCTCTGGCTTTCATTCCTGTCCCACATTATACAGCAGTCTGCTACATACAATTAAAACTAGAGCTGCAACCAACGATTATGTGAATCACCAATTAATCTGTTGGCTATTTTTTCCTTTAGCTAAATCTATAAAATTAAGTACTGTTCAGCCAGCAACTTAGTCCATGCCCATTTTCACATTTACAGTAGCAAATGGGGATTCATTGTCTTTCTTAGCTCTTGATAGGCGCATTTACATTACACTACACAACTGAAAATTATTGCTTTGTTTGATAACTGACTTAAATGGTTTGCAAGTCATTTAAAAGCTATATTTCTGTACTTACAAGAAAAAGTACATGGACACAAGAAAGATAAAGAAGCAAAGATTTGTTTTTCTAAATTGCCAACAGGGAAACGATGGCTAAAATATTTGTAAATGAGAATTTATTGCTTTTAAAAACCCAATAAAAACAATGTTTAACTGGACAAAGAAAAAAAGGGAAAGAAAGCAGTCACATGATTGGATATATAAACAGAATCCAAGATAGGTTGAGACTGTCAGAGCTCAAGATGGAGAGGAATTCAGCACCCAAGCGGGCAAATGACTTAACATTTTAAGAAAAATGATGCCGCAAAGAATTGACATCTGTGTCACATAAACTCGTGAAAATTAAAGGCCGAGGAGAAACCGATGCCACATGGAGGCCAAAAACCAATAACAAATGGCAGGGATCAACATGACCCTAAGCAGAACTGTGTTATAAGCAGACAGTTCTGTGGAACACCTCAGAGAGCCACTGACAGTGAAAACAGTTTGTAAAGGTATCCTCAAGTGCAAGTTAAAACCATCCCAAACAAAAGATAGAAAAAAGGCAAGCTTCGGACATACTGTGACCTGATGTGACGCTCACATTGCATCAGGCTTTATAGGTTAGTACAAACAAATGCTGCATGAGAGGACGATGAGTTCATATTTTTCCGTGGGATATTTGTGGGTTAAGGTGAACTGAGGTTAAAAGGAAAACTCTCCTGTGGTCTAAGAGATCGATATGTGAGATTCTTTTTGGGAATAATGGACGATGCGTCCTCCTGGCTCATTGTCAGCACAGTTTATGGTTAGTGCGCATAGCATGGAAAAAACGCTGTTAAGGCACCATTAATGCTAAAGATATATATACAGGTTTTGGAGGAACAGCTGCTCCAAGATATTTGGATGCCAGAACTGAAGGCCTTGTTCATCTCAGCAGAAAAATGTCATAAGGGTCCGAACATACGCTTTTTCTTTCAGAATTTAAAATAACTCATAGTAAAAATATGTGTAATGCTCTTGTTTATTGTGCCTCATCGTCCATCCATTCTTTACCCATCATCCTTCATGTTTCCAGTCTCCTGTTTCTCCTCATCCCACATCAAGAGTAAAATATTAATACCACCAGCATCCCTGTTATCACCATCAGGTGACTTCCTCACTTATGTGAACTGTAAAAACAGATGACTCCAATAAAACCGCAGGTGTTGACAGCGGTTTTATTGGAGAAATGGAGAACTTAACACTCAGCCAGAGGACTCGAGAGTTGTAATGAGGAGAAAAATACCGTTGGGGCAGACGGGGCCATGGCTGCAGTGAACTGTGTGTAATGGTGCACGTTATCGACAGCCGTGTGTGAACTGACCAGTGAAGAGGTCTCCGTTGCTGTAGGCCTTGCCGCGTCCCTCCTCATCGTTGGGCACGGCCGACACCTGCTTGGCCGAGGTGCAGCCCATGGCCTCACACTCTGAAGCTTCTCCTCATCGCATTCGCACCTGTGCAGGGACAGAGGGAGACCTTTTACATTCAGGACAAACACAATAAATTGCGCACCGCTGACTCCAAAGTAATCCATTAGTGTGCACATTAGTTTCCGTATTCTGGCTTTACTCATGTTCTGGATGTCACGTTTAAAGTGATAGTTCGGAGTAGATTCACCCTAGGGTCATTTGAACCGTGACATCCAGCCAAGTAGCCCACCCGAAGTTTTTTCGATCTTGGCTGAACATCAGCCGAGTTACTGAGTTATCCCGAATAGCTTAGTGCAAGGGTTAATGGATCCTGGCAGTATCTCCAAAATTACCACACTAAAATCACATGCCATGACACCAAACTTCTACAGTAGTACAAATATGCTCTGTACTCACAAAACGATGCATTTGGAAGTTTGTACATAGTCCAGGAGTTTATTATTATCAACACAAGCCTAATAGCTTCTCTGCTGCTAAAGCTGCGTCGACGTCACTTCCTTGATCTGGGAGCTTCAAAGTAAGATGAGGGTTGATCTACTACTGTAGACAACAAAGTATATGCTATATTCTACATGATTTTTTATGAATTTTTATGTTGTAGAGTTGTGAATTTATTTTATCAATGGAGAAATTGAGCAGCCTTGCTTTGTTGTCTACAGTAGTAGATCAACCCTCCCAGCTCCCAGAAGTGACATCGACGCAGCTTTAGCAGCAGAAACGCTATTAGGCTTGTGTTGATAATAATAAACTCCTGGACTATGTACAAACTTCAAAATGCATCGTTTTGTGAGTACAGACCATATTTGTACTACTGTAGAAGTTTGGTGTCATGGCATGTGATTTTAGTGTGGTAATTTTGGAGATACTGCCAGGTTCCGTTAGCGCTTGTACTAAGCTATTCGGAATAACTCAGTAACTCGGCTGATGTTCAGCCAAGATCGAAAAAACTTCGGGTGGGCTACTTGGCTGGATGTCACGGTTCAAATGACCCTAGGGTGAACCTACTCCGAACTATCACTTTAAGTGGGGCGTATCAATCTGTACGGCTGCGTCTCATCTCTCAGTATTTCGGTTGATCATCTTTACCAGCAGTGAGCGTTCTGTAACCTGGACAAAGCCTCTTATTCAAGCAGCCCAGGCTACTCATCCAGATTTCTTAGAACAAGAAAGAGATTTACGAGTGCAAAACACAACTCCTGAATTAAATGTAGAAACAAGAAAGTGGAGTGAGGTCTATTCTCACAACTGCGTGTCATGACAGCTTATCGCAACTGCTTTTCCTTCAAAGAACACTCCCACTCATGCAGATCTAGTGGAACTAACCCTCAGCAGCGCAGCGTTTGATGGCATGTGGCGAAAATGATAAAATGCACTGAAGGACGCTTTAGCCAATCCCTGTTTGGCCTTGAAGCAGGACACCCAAGCAAAATATTCCATTCCACAAAACTGTCAATTTCCACCAGATGTTAACAGCCACAAAGTGGTTCAAAAGGAGGTGGAGGTTAAAATTTATAGACAATGTGGCAGATTATCACTTCACTTTCTTTCAGAGCTAAACTTGACCACCGCTTCTGTATGCTGTGAGCAGGAGCAGCAGGGGTCCGAGTGGGTACATGTTCAGGATGAAATACAGAAATAAACAACATAAGAAATGTTTCCATTTATCATTCCTTTTAACATCCACACTCGAGAGACAAAACAGATGAAAACCAAAGCGAGAACCTAAAGAGTAAAGCTGAAAAACCAAGATACAAAGATGAGGGGAAATGCGGCATTGAATAAATGCTCCAGAAGTGAATAAACAGACAGCGCCTTTTACATGTAATCTTTCATTGAACTGAATATGTAAAATACTGACTCAAGAAACTTGTTTTTGATTAGATCCTCTTTAAAAAAAAAAAAAAAAAACCTCAACTAATCATTAATGGACGAGGGTAAAACCCTCCCAACCAGCAGGACAACTGACACAAAGCTGTGAACATCGCTGTCAGTCAGTCTCACACTTGCACACACAGTCAGACACATTACATCAGATGGTCCCCATGTCGGTGACACATGCCATTATGCTGTCACTGACAGAGCCCATCTGACTGCTGCCAGATACCCGCACACACAGGCGCACAGTGGCAGATGACGATTAACCATCACCTAAAGTAAATCCGTGGTGCCGGAAGATAAGTGAGAGGGGGAGGAGGACGAGGGCTTTTTGAAGGTAGCCTGAGACAAAGGGGGAGACATGGGTCAAGAAAGAATGAAGAATAGGTGGGACAGAGAGAAGCAAGAGAGACGGACGAGTGCAGGTCTTCAAAAGAGCGCCGCCTGCTCCTCCCTCCCTCCTTCGGAGTGTTTGAAGTTGACAGCAGGCCGGTGCTTTCCCTTGTGTTTAGACTGTGGCCAACCGGCCTCCATCTCTCTGGACACGGCACAAAGCACCAGGTGTACATGGTGCAGGGAGTGCCTAACACGTCAACACCACGCAATAAAATGAGCCCGATGTTTTGATAAAAAAAAATTTTGATAAATTTGTTTTGATAAAGAGGCAAGTTTGAATTCATTATCTTTTCAAGGCCGCTGTAGGTCTATGAGGTATTTATGTTCAGCCCAGGATGAGGGGAATTCATACATGGATCTTTCTGAGGTCTCCAGGTGAAAAGACGTTAATCCCTGGAGCCTGAGCAGAGCATATGAATGTCTTACGGGCTCCGCAAACCTTTCAGAGCTGTACCGAGGGAGCAAGAATCAAGACACTCTCTCACACACACACACACACACAAGCTGATACAGTAGCTGTGTGCGGTTTCACCTGTGGCATGAGGACGAGCCCTAGTCTGGAGAGCAGCCTATCAGCCTGTTCCAGGCAGCCTGGGACACCTCTTTCTACGACTACAACTCTGGAACCGCTCAATTATGTCTCACACTCACACTTCTAAAAACCCACAACCACACACACAGCTGGAGGATCTTACTGCAGTCTGAGGCCCGCTGTCGTAAAGACCGAAAGAAATCTCATCAAGTATAATCTGCCTCTCTTGAACAAGTCACACAAATGAGAATCCTGTGCCAAGCACCCCGTGTGCTCCCATTAACGCGCCGTCACCCATTGACGCATTTAACCCGTCAGACAACTACAGTGTAGTGAAGCAGAGTGGAAAGCCAGACTGAACTACAGCGGCAGAAAAAGGGAGGATTGGATGAGAAGCAAATAAATCCAACAAGAGAGAGAGAGAGAGAGAGAGAGAGAGAGAGAGAGAGAGAGAGAGACTGAAGTGAGGGAGCGGCGAAGTCTCTCATCACTCCCGGCTTTAAGTGTAGAACTGAAGTGAATATTAGATTAAATAAAGCAAAGAAACTCCCTTCTGGAAACCACTGGAGGAGGCTGGCTGAGAAAGGCTGCTCACAGCCTTGACAGATTTGAAGTTTCAAAGGTTCTCCGGTGTGTGGGCAACATCTGTTCGACGAGCTCTGAAACATCGACTCGAGAATAGGAGTGAGATAAGAATAGACCCAGCAGCAGACCCAGAGCTGTTGTTGTGTGCAGGGTATAATGCTAGGCTATGCTGGTCTGTAGGCTGCTATTACTTGGGTTTCAGCTAGTAGGTGGACTATTACAAAGCCAAATACCCCTATAAATACACACCAGTGAAGCCAGTTTGTATAAAAAAAAAAAAAAAGGCACCAGGTCATGGAGCTAGGCCTGAAAATCCTTTTTCACTTATGCTGGCTGTCTTATGCTGGCCTATTCTCACCTTAGATTATTGACTTCTTTCCTCCCAACTTAACGGTTTCTCTCAGCTATATACAATGATGTAATTCATTCTCTCCCTCTCCCCCCTAACTGGCCCACTCTTTGAGCTGCATCACTGTTAGTCTTTCTTTTTTTTGGCTCCCTTTTCTGTCATTTCCATTGCCACAGCAGTGTAGTGCCCTGAAATAACTCTTGCTATGATTTCAACTCCGTTAGCTCAAGTGCTTTTGTTGAGTTACTGTTTTTTTGCGAGGCATTTCTATTTCATTCGGTGAACTGTCCAATCTTCAAGGCCAACAAATCATGTCCACAAAAACAAGTACATCTGGCTTTAATGATCACAGTTTTCTTCCAGTAAAAAACAAACTTCTCTTGGCTTGTTCCAACTGTCAAATTCAGCCTGATGTTACTGCTTCAGGCTTCTAAGGAGGAGCGAGTTTGCATATTCACGGTCATAAAAACAAGCAGATCGTTTTATGTCGAAGGAACAACTGCAAAAAAAAAAAAAGTAAAGAGACTAAAAGGATCGGGACATTCTACCGAGCGAGTGCTGAACACTTGTTTGCATCTTCCCACTCGTCTCGCGTGTGTTTCACTGCACAATGAGTTCAGTGCAAACGCTTTTAGACTTGGCGACTCCAGTTGGAATCAGTCTGCGCTCCACCAAACAAGCGACTCTTTGCCACAAGCGAGACCACAGTGGGGCGTTGCTCGGTGTTGATTTAACCCACAGGACAGCTGGACGGTGCCACTCAGTGCTCACCTACTCCTTTGAGCCAAAGTATGTCGGTGGGGGAATGCTTAGGTTGGCGTATACGCGAAGACGCTCACAGAAGCACAGTCCCAGGCTCCTTCACATGCACTTACACAAGCCGAGCCGATATGTTGTGATAAACGGGCGATATGTGACAGGAATAGAGGGTCTTAACTGGCACACGACCGTGTCAGGACCCATGCATCCAGATGCTTCGCATTCATCACAATCATATTGGCCTAAACAAAGAGGTTGAACTATACACATACTATTTACTGTGATGTCAGACTGCAGCTCTTGCATCATTTCTGGCTAAACTTAACCAGATTTGGCACAGATTTGTACTGCAAGTGATCTTGAGCATGTCAAGACATTAACTCAGAGCTCTTAAACACGAGGTACTCCAACTTCTAAAATGCACGTTAAGCCCTAGTGGCATCCTTAACACATAGCAAATACCCAAACTCTTAAAATGAACACGACTTGGCATACACGGATGCTTGTCCATGCCTGCATACTAAAGGGTGGGAGGTGGGACATGACCTGCTCTCGTTTCTGTGAATAAGCCGTCTTTACAAGTCAGTTTGTCAAAGGAGGAACTTGGGAAAAAAAAAAAAAAAAAGCACTGTGTAGGGAGATATGTGTGTGCACATGCTTGCATAAACATGCACTGAGCTCACAGGCGGAGCAGTGTGAAGTGTGAAGGTTTCTCAAACACTGGGTTGTGCCAGAGGCAGAGCGAGCGACCACAGAGCCTGAAAAACTGGCTCAACAGAAGTGAAAGAGTGAAGAGTCATCGAATGGAAGTTCTGTGAAATAGTTCCTTTTTTTTTTTCTTTTTCTTTCTTCTAATTTGATTTCCCGTCAAGGCTCCTTTAAGAGCAGGGCCTCACTGTGACGGGGGAAGTGGTGGCTTCAGCCGTGAGGGAGATTCGTGACTTCGGGGCAGGTCTCTCAGTGAACCGACCTGTGACAGGGCACAGATTAAGTCTCTGCTTCATCATGCTGGAAAATAAGAGTGCTGAGCCATGCTCTGTCTGCACTGCTCTGTAATAAACTGAAGTGCACCGAGTGGGTCAGTGCATTACAATGTACTGGTGGCTTGCGGAGTACAGCGAAATAATTTTGCCAAATCCTCACAACGTATCAGTAAAATATAAATAAAATGTCAAAGATCTTATCACAAGCGGACAGTTAAAATGCACTCATTCCTTTGGACCGCATTTTGAATTGGTCTGGGATGCACAAAGGGAAGTTCTTACAGCGTGAATGGAAAGGTGTCCTGGACCATACTGAAGGACCACATACCCACGTGGTATTGCCTGCGCCATGCTCCAAATGTTTCGAACAGAGTGGCGCATATTTCTGTGTTAAAACTCCAATTTTGAGGAGCAGAACACCATGAGCATTTTGATGTGTGGTGAGCATAAATACATACCATTTTTTTTTTGGCTTTTCTTCACAGAGGCGGGCTTAGAATGAAATCTACAGACTCTAAAGCTTCAGTTTTTGCGTCTTTCATCAGTAGAGGTGTGCTGACACTGAGCTCTGCAACATCACCCATCATTTCACACACTCCTTACTTCTCATAGAGGGTAACGCACAACGAGCCCTGTGAAATGTTCGTTAGAGTATTGCCTTTATTTTGACGATCTGGAAAAAATGAACGCCCGAATCATTTCCAAGTTACTGAAAGGGATTTTACAAGGACATAAGTAGACTTACTGTTGTTTTCTTATGTTTATGTTTATGCATTTGGCAGACGCTTTTATCCAAAGCAATTTACAGGTGGGCAGGTAGGGTAACGGGGGTCTTGCCTAAGGACCCCTACTGTAGGTAGTACCTTTCATGCTCCACTACACTATCCAACCTTTGTTGACAACCACAGTTGACGGCAAATAACACGGCCTATGGCCCAATCCCAACTCTCCCTTTTGCATCGACCAATTGGCCCGACAACCCTGTTTTTCTAGTTTCAGATGCTCCTTTTCCTATGAGGATACCGTCCCAGTGGTTTCCTAGGCCCTCAACATGGCTGTTTAAGGCAATGTGAATGGTAAGATGAGCAGCACTACTAGATCCCAAGAAGAAAAGGGAGGGTTTCTGCCGTGGCTCAGTGGTTAGAGTCGGTCGTCAGATAACCGGAAGGTTGGCAGGTTCGATTCCCACTCTCGCCACTCAAAAATTGGTGGAACTGACAGCTGGAGGGGTGTCCGTCCACCTCCTTGTCACGGGCCGATGTGCCCTTGAGCAAGGCACCGTACCCCCATGCTCCCCGGGCGCTGCGAATGGCTGCCCACCGCTCCAGGTTGGCATCTGTCTCTGAGTGTGTGACCCTGTGCATGTGTGTGTCAACAGGTGCCAACCTGGATGGGTTAAAAGCAGAGGAAAAATTTCGTATGTATGCATGACAAATAAATCTGATCTTAATCCATCTTAAAAAGGGGCACCTGCTTTACCTGGCAGAATGAAAAACAGAGGGGTTGAGCCAAAGGGAGGAACTGGTATTGGGCCTACGTGTGTTTTTTCACATGAAGCAGGAAAAGGACATATCACCAGTGGTCACTCAAGACGCATTGCAAAACCAGGTGTGAAGGGTGTGTTGGGTGGTTCTTATTGAACCACCCAACAGTAATCTGAAAATAAAATGTAAACAGCTAAGTCGCCTGCCTGGTGGCTAGTTTGGCATGCTTTAAACAAGGATTCAACAGCTGCCGCCCACTGAGCCTCAACTGACCTGAGCGGACCTTTTGGGAGGTGGACCTTAAAGAGACCAGAGCTGAAACGAAGGGGGACAAAAAGTGCTGCAGACATATTGAGTATGACAAAAGCAGTGTTTTTCTTTCTTTCTTTTAACATTGAAGCATGTAAAACCTATTCTAGCTGACCCCCAAATTAACATAATGAACTAGTAGAGAGTCATAATGTGGGCTCCTTTGAGTTTCAAATCGTATCCGTATTGCTTTGTGTAGACAGCATTCCTCTATACCTGCTTACTAAAAAAAAAAAAAGAAAACATTCTGTTCAAATGATTCTGTGCGTAGGCTTTAGATTAGAGAAATATTATTGAGGAAACTCCACCACTCTCCCTGCAGTGTCCACATGATAAACTACACTGTCACATCTCTGACGTCTGACGAGTGCATATGATCTTACGGTATTCATGCTTTGCAGATACTCGGTGTGTCATGTTGCAAAGCCCCTGCAAATATACCTGCAACCGCTTGAACACCCTCTGATGGAGAAGTGTGGCTGCGTGCTGCTGCGTGTCATTTTGTCGCGCTCTGTGACAGAAGAGTTTCAGTCGAACTCCTGGACCAGCTCAACATAATATTTACTCTAGCCAGGCAGCAAACGCTTCACCTCTACTCTTATCCCAGTTGAACCACTCCATCAGCCTGACAAGCCAGGGAAGCCACGCCAACACACAGAGGGCCGGCGGACGGCAACGATCTTTTCCTTGAATAGAGCGTGGTTTCTTAAAGAGTGCACCTCCACTCTCTCTTTTGGTGTGGAGCGTCTCTTTCCCCTTTCCCAACGCTGCAATGAGATGATTAGTGGTCATGGAGGGACACTGCAATGTGAAAACAGAGGCGAAAGACAGGAGGCAGATCTTGTACAGGAGCGCCTCTGTTCTGTTGAGCGAAACCTCAGCCTGGCCTTGCGACCGACAATGAGAGGCACGCTGCACAGAGCTACAGTGGGTTCTGGTAAAGATAAAGCAGCAAACTTTAGACAAGCTGTTGCATAGTTTAGTAATGGGCCAGTGCTTTTTACTCCAGGGGCGTAAAAGCCAGTTGAGCCGAATTTGTGAGGTCTGCGTGGCGGTTACCATATCCTTACACGATTGCAGCTGAAAGAGAGCTTGAAGAGGCAAAAAGTGAGAGGCGTACGACACGAGAATGAACGCAGAAAGTGGGGAAACAGGCCTTCCCAGATCACCATTAGCAGCCGAACCCCCAGGGGCCAGTACAGCAGCCTAATTGAAACCCGAGCTGCAATGTGCCACGTCTTGGTGCAGGTAGAACCGAGCCATACAAGAATGGATTGTTCCAACTAATGCAGGCAAGACGAAGAGGATAAAATGTGTCCTCTGAGGCCGATTAATGGCTGCCATTTCCACCACCACCACCAGTCCTAAAAGCGCAAAAAGGCATGTAGTCATGGCCGTTTTATTCCTTCTGATAGCGTTTTGTTCTGCTGACTACAATTGTAATAGAAGTAAAAAAAAAAAAAAAAAAAAAAAGGTCAGAGCAATAACGGGGGGGATTTCAGGGTTAATAGCAGGATTGAGAAAAGAAAAAAAACGCAACATAAAAGTTGCATCAGGTGAGTCGCTTAGTTCAGCATTCACTCCAATGCTGGAACTCCATGTCCAAGTGTTCAGATCTGCGGCTGATCTTTTTACTATCACTGCTTTTATAAATATTTAACTTTCTGCGAGTGCGCCTGCACATCATGAGACGGCAGTGAGGGCCCACTCCAACACAGCAGCCACGCAAGGTCAGACTTGTTTACGTTTTCCCGTCCAGATCCATCTGAATTGCGAACAAACCAACCCACACGCTGCAAAGAAATAAGAGAACACCCCCATTAATATTCATTAGTAATTACCACAACTGAAGCAAATAAATATCGGTTTATGCGTAACGGACAAGCATCATGCAGCATGATAATTGGCAAAGGCATTTCAGACGGGAGTCTGTGTGTGAAGGGAGACACACTGAAATGTTTGCCTGATCTGGCCCTTCACCAAGCAGCTGCAGGTGAGCCAGCGTCTCACATCTGAACACGGCTGGTGTGATGTCCACATTGTCATTCTTTTCACATGCAAACCGGAACGCTTCCACGTAAATGAACAAACAAAAGATCCAAACAGCACTGAACGTGAAGCCGCTGCTGCTTCCTGAACAGCAAAGAGAGGTGGTTGAAATCCTCCTCGGAGCATGAAACATTTCTAATATTCTTTGGGGGCTCAACATGGATAGAAGTCGATCCTCAGTAAGGCACGCGTATGCAAGAAGAAGAAGAAGAAGAAGAAGAAGAGGGAAGAAATTTTTTTTTTAAAAATCACCCCCCACAAAGATCAACACACATCTACTTTTTTTTTTTTAGATGAATTGTACTGACAACACTCAATAAATAAAGTATACAGCATTTGTCTCCTTCTTTTGAGATGGACCTAACATCCATGTTGATATAAAACAGTTTTGTGGAAGGATCTGAAGCCGTCATGGATCGGTCTTCCTGGTCTTTCTCTCGATTTCACAAACACGGACCCAAAGTCTTACTGCACACGAGGAGTACACGGCGAACGTCTGTATTTTAAGGCCGAAGCGTGTGCCTGAACGACGTTCGCCGGTTCCATCTTTTTTTTTCCAAACTGAGAATTCGATGCTTTTCCATCGTTAGAGGAGCCAAACAGTGCATGGTTTTTTAACAGGTTAGAAGGAGACAAAATCAACTGATTAATCATTTATCCAAGTACACATCGTTGCAGCCCTAAAAGAGAGAATTCCTCTTAAATGCTTCAGTGTAGGTCAATAAAACTGATTTCCCACTCCTTTATGGTAGTAAAACGTAATCTGGAAAAAAAACAAAACATAAAAACATACAATGACACAAATTATCTCCTGAAATGTCATGTCATGCTTTATGGTAGAGGAAATATTCCTGCATCTGATCAATTGTTATGAGTGAAATCATTCATCTTAACATGACATTAATTATGTTCCTGTTGTTTGTGCACACTAACAGCAGATTAAAATGGTGTGGGAAGCAGGAACAAGTAGAAAGCTGAAACCACCACCATACCGAGCTGACGCGTTACTCATAAAGATACAAGCGTGCATTTTAGTCATCCTACTTTCACGTACGTAACACACCTGAGGTCACGCGTCTTTGGAATAAATGCGAAAGCTTTTCACCGAAGGCTGAACTCTCGCACAGCGTTGTCGAGGCAAAAGGCCTGCAGTGATCCTATCAGAAACCATTTTATCTTGAGTGGAGGTGGAAAACAGATGCGATATGTCTCGTCAGAGGCAGAACAGGAATGAGGAATAAGGATAAGCAAAAGGAAGATGTGAGAAAGAAGAAGAAGAAGAAAAAAAGATGTCATATCAGTGCTGCGCTCGGTCTCCAGGTCTCGTTCCAGCTGGACTCTGACCATGAACTGAGCTGTAAACACAGTCAGGGCCACAGAGAGCTTCATCATGTGACGGACACAAGCACGGCAGGCGCGCATGCAGGCTTCACAGCCAGTCCCTGCTGACACGAAAGGCGAGCAGCCAGAAGACAGACCCAGCACAGAAACAGCCCACATCCAGTGATCAGCACGGCGACTGCAGCGCACACAGACACTCTGAAACGCAACAAAACGCACACACCAGAAAGAGCTCAGCGAGTGCACTTTTCACGTTTGATGCTGCAGCCTCTGCTGCCTCTGCTGCCAGAGCTTCGTTTGTTGTTCGGCCAGGCAGACGACCCCATCGTCCAGCGATGGCCTCAGTCAAACGGAGAGACAGACAGAGGCCGGAGGGATCATGTTGCACCGGCCCTGTGCTCTCTGCACAGCAACACCGGCCACCTCATCCCACCTGACAGCACTGAGCTCTGCCTCGCAGGGAGCACAATGCAAAGCAAACACAAGCTGCATGTATGAGACAGCCCTGGGAACTCCTTCCCACGAGCACAGGCGGAGGAGAGATTCTGGTAACCATGGAAACCCCTCCACCTCTTCGCACAGTGACATCACAGGTGTTGCGTGATGATCCTGACAGAGACCGCATGCTCATCTAAACTGCGTTCCATCGGCTGAGGGTTAAGAGGGCACAGGGCAGATGATGGGGATGATTGAGGGGATGATGAAGAGGGAGGAGGACTAAAAATAGATGGGCCCTGCCTCGGAAACAGAGGGGAAGGAGGGAGGGGGACTGAGACTAGTATGTTACTCTTTTTAGCAAAGTGTGAGCAATAAACACACACGCACACACACACACCACTCTGCATGATAGCCAAGTGATGGAGGCTGGGAGAGGAAGGCCGATGGATGAGGGCTAAATCAAGAAGAGAGCAGAGGGTTTGCAACATCCACTCACAGCATTGCTGCAAACCTTTATAAACCTGATGTAAGCAGCCGGTGACAAAAGGCTTTGCAACCTAAGGCGCTGTCCATATCAGCCTCGCTTCACACCACAGTGCTGCACAAACAACAAATGAATGCAGCGGTCGGGCGAAGTTCATCACATGCCGAAATCTGGAGTAGTTAATGAGCATATTGCACATTCAAAGGCAAGCTGCTGGCAAGGCAGTCGGAGAACTCATGGAGTCCCTTTGGCGATGCAGAGTGTACAACAGGAAGAAGAGAGAAGGATCCGTCTGAATTAGACATTTTGCTAACGACCTGCAAATGAGCCTGTACATCAAATCTAATTCTGGCTGCTGTGACTTTGTTAATATCACCCAGCAGCTCCCGTCTTCCCTCCGGGGCAGACATACGCAACAGCAGTGACGGGCCACAAAGATAGCCACTAGTTTCTAACAACATGCCAAAAAAGCCTGCAGAGAAGTTGTGGACACGCACGCAGTCTGTGCGTTCAGCAGCAGCAGCAGCAGCAGCAGCAGCAGCAGCAGCAGCAGCAGGAAGCCCCCCGGCCCGGCCACAGAGATCTGTCCTGTCCGGGGTCTCTGAGCCGCACCACCGCCCAACAGCTGTGTCCAGCTGCGCTGCGAGGAGACACTGGGCGCTTTGTTCCCCACAGGGGGGAAGGTAGATCAGTGGGACCGCAAACGGTCTCCGTGTGTTTGTACATATAGTTTGATTTCCACAAAGATTAACGGTCTGCGTTTCGCCCAAAAAAAATAAATAAATAAAAAAAAAAATCGGCCTCAGATGGGAGAAGGAGCAGCGGGACAGAGAGGCACAGCCAACCAGGATGTGTGGAAAAATTTAAATGCGCTGAGCCAAAACTGTCCGAGACCAGACGAGCCGAGCGAGCACCCATACACACACACACACACACACGGCGAGACACAGTCCAAAAGGAGACGCAAACACGGTCTCACTTTCGTCTCCTCTCGTGCTTAAAAAGCCCGTCTATTTAAAAAAGCTGCGTTCGCGTCTCGGCGACGACAACAAAACATCGACAGATGAGAAGCCCGGTGTGCAGGAAGCAGAGCGCCGGGTAATCACTGAGGAAACAACGAGCAAAGCGAGAAAGAACACACAAATGGGAGCGTGGCTCTCGCTGGAAGATAAACGACACCTTTGGGAGACGTTAGGAGAGTAATGAACGCAAACACTTACTCAGATGAGCCGGTTCCGCTCGGTCCACTGAAGGATAGCCGGTCGGTCTTCCGGACTGTGCGCCGGGCGGGATCTGAGCTATGGAGACTGGAGAGCTCAGAGCCGCGAGGACTGAACGTAAACTGTGGCTTGCGTCATTTCACCAGGATGCCACTATTGCGCGCAGCACTGCAGCCATCTTGCTGAGGAGTGCCCCACCAACTCACCAATCACTGCCGGACCTGAGCTGCTCAAGTATTTTGGACCCAGCAGTGAGAGGGATCAGGTCACTTTTAAATAAAATAAACAAATCACTTTGCAGCATTTGCGATCATTATAAGTGCCGGATTACAAATAAGGAGGGAAATTTTCTGTGAATACTTCTTAATTTCTCCGAAACTCATTCAGAAATGGTTTGGAAAAATTATATTTTTCTCCATTTTTTTTTTTTTTTACCCTCGTGAAAAATGCGGATATATGTCTACGGATAATCACAATGTTACGTGCCTTGTTCGTAACATGATATCTAAACCCAGCTACTTGTAATCTGTACGTGCCCAGAGATCTCAGAGGTTTGAAAAGGTGATTTTACTTTGATCCGAGCAGCATCCTGCTTAGGATAAAATCCCTGCAACTGCATCCTTAAAACTCCCTACATTGATCCTTATGGCCTGGCGGGTTAGGTTATACTGTACAGCTGTGCTGTTCCAACACGGCTCGCTTGTTTCTTTTCTGTCCAACGGGGGTGTTGCTTCCAGCACACGCTGCTGGAAATCCTTGCTGCTCTCCTTCTCGCAAGTGAACGCAAGAGTTTCTTTTTCCAGCAACGTTCACCTACTCGACACGAGCAATGATTCCACCACCACAGCCGTAATCATTCCGACAGTAATGCTATGGTGCTGAGAGGGAATTTTCCAACTACAGATCTGTCATGTTGACTCAAGTGATCTGATGTGGGTGTCAACCAAAAAAAAAAAAAAAAAAAAAAAAGCACGTCAGAAAAGAGCTGATTTCAAAGTCTTTACCCTTCTCCTTAAAAGTCAACATGTGTTCAGTGTTTTCTCTAAAGATTTTTTTATTTTATTTCATCTACTTACTGTAATTCTACCGTGATTTCTTTATGGCGGGTATTTCAATCCTATTTTGAGGTGCGATATCCAAACTTTCAGTCATGGAACACCAAATAATTCAAACAGCCTTCCCGACTTTCCCCCTCCACCTTTATTGAATCCCATCCTGTAAACTCATTGGCTTATTTTCTGCTCCTTCCAGCCAGTCAGCTACTCCAGCGTAATTAACAGATGACGTGGCGCCCTCCCGCGGCGGCCTACGGGTGTGTAATCCAGCCCCATTACTCGGATGTGATCCATAGGCTGCTGTTTGTGGTGGAAACCAGCACCTGAGCGAACAGCACTATATTATTCCAGCCAACAGATCTGGACAAATATATATATTTACAAATGATCTCATACAGTGATTACATTTGGTGCTGAGTTCATCTACCACAAAGCCATAAAAATACATTTTTGTCACCAATCCCCTGCATTTATGAGGCCCTTAATTCTTAGCAACACGTACATACCATCAGGGCTCAGGGCCACCAAACAATGAATTCATCATCACAAATTATCGTCACATTTGAGTAAGATCGGTTGGTCGATGGATTAATGAGTGAAAAGAAGAGTTATTGGACCATCATTCGATTGAGCAAAAGTAGTCAGAAATGCATAGAGAGAATAACAACACGAGAAGTAACTTGGACTGGAAGTGAGACGCGGATACAAACAGTCTGGTCCAAGTCATCTGATAGGGGTTGTTATGATAGGCAGAAACCGTATGAGAAAGTGAGGTAATAACCCTGACGTCTCATCCACCGTTTTACCTAAGAATAACTCCCAGGTGGTCCGGAGATACAGT
The DNA here is from genome assembly GCF_027942865.1 of Odontesthes bonariensis. Lineage (NCBI taxonomy): Eukaryota > Metazoa > Chordata > Actinopteri > Atheriniformes > Atherinopsidae > Odontesthes > Odontesthes bonariensis. The sequence goes on along the minus strand of NC_134520.1, from coordinate 15,948,060 downwards.
GTACAAGGCTGCCTTTGCACATGATACCTTTCGCAGAGGGCAAGAGAGGAAACTTCTATGACAGCTCCCTCAGAGCTCATTAAATGGAGGGTGGTGACATGTTAAGATACACCCCCTCCAGTTCTCTCCCCATGGTGGGGTAAAACCACGGTCACAGTGCAAGATGTGTCCAACTACTGTCAGAGCTCATCCTTCTCCATCTGCTGGAACGCCTCCAAGTCTTCCCGCCAATCAGCCAGCAGCTCATCCACTGACTGGCTGCCCGAGTCTGTGTCGCCTTCAGGCTCCTTTGCCTTCTCAGAGTCTCTCCCCTCTTGAGGCTGAGCCAAATCAGCCGGAGGGTCAAAAAGACTAACTTCTTCTTCTTTTGCCACAGCAACTTCCTCTGTCGGGCGAGTGTCTTCATCTCCAGGAATGATGTCCTTCTGTGCCGGGGAAACTTCCTCAGGCGAAGATTCATCTAGTTCCACCGTGCTGATTTGTGAGTGACTAATCGGTTCAGATGAAGTGGGAGTCGTTGCCTCGGTTTGACAGTCCTCCTCCGCTTCAGGCTCGTCCACACCTGAAAAGGAAACAGGAGTGTGAGACTTAACGCTTTACATAAAAAGGTGTAGAAGGCTCACACACACACAACACTCTCTTCTTCCTCCTCAGTCAGTCTCCTACACATGTCTCTTGGTAGCCATTCAAGTCAAAAATAGAACGGCTCTCATCGAGAGGCTGTCAACTTTAACAGCATGGTGCCGTTTGTGAGTCATGTTTCCCACAGGATGAAGCCTTTCTCACATAGCCGCAGGACCAAACTTGAGCGTCAACTGACAAAAAAGGATGTGACGAAAACTGGACTGTGAATTTTTACACAGATCTGGCAAGAAAGACAGAGTGTTTGCGAGGTTTTTCTGAAAACGTAGCTGCAGAGAGCAAATGAGTCAGGGGATGAGTCTGTGCTCTTTATTTCACAACCAGGAGGGAAAACACCCAGGACTGCTGCAGTGGCAACAGCAGGCAGTAACTTGTACAGATAGCTACTGGCTATCTGGCTGCCATGCTGTAATGATGATTTAAAGGTTACAGAAATCTGGCCATTAATCAAAAGGATGTGCGGTGCAAAGCCTGTTTCAGCATGCAGGAAGATGACTACGGAGCAGAGGGCTCCCTAACAGCTCCTACTTTGCTGTTATGCAGCTGATTCCCAACCGCTTTTTAGGGCCTTTTAACAATACTTACAAAAACCAAACACCATGTAAATACATCCGTACATGTGTGGTCCAACCCAGCTGTGCTGTTCTGCCTTACGTAACGACCCGTTTGCCCCTGCGATATGAGACTGAAAGAGGAGTCATGCCTAAAGCTTTTTATGTTGGGAGGGGGGGGCTGTAACAACAATATTGTGACCATGCTAAGCCTTGCTATCAATCACAAAAAGAAAGGGTTCTAAGTGAGGAGGGTGGAGGATAAAAGCATGAGCACAAATGAAGGCAGAGGACGGATTGAAAGAAAGAGGGAAAGGAAGAAAATACTCACTGCCTTCAATCAGGCTTCCGGGAAGAGGTTTACCTTTGAAAATGGCCGCTGCTCATCCAAAGGGGGTACAAGGTTACCAAAAAAAAAAAAAAAGGCAAAGACAATAAAAAGAGAGAGGAAAGAAAAAGGTACAGTTACAGGGTGTGGAAGGATTTGTCAAAAGAGGAAAAATAGGAAAAATATAAGGATAAAAATAGCGAAGAGGATGTACACCCCCACCATGCCCCATTAGAGCCACATCTGGCTTCAAATTACGCCTGAATCACTAAATTCTATCTTTATTTTATGAAGCCAAGCATATAATGAGGTTTAGTCGTTGGAGACGTATGAGCACAGTGATGTGATCAATCTCGTGGGTAGAGATAGGAGGACAGAGAACAGGACCTCCGATCGTCATTAGGGTGGGCAGGGAGAGAACGGAAGGAAAAATGTCGCACCTCGGTCCCTGGCTTTGTCGCTGAGCAGCACCTCCACCTCTCTGTACTCCTTCAGGGACTCCAACAGGATGCTGCCCTCCTTGTAGAACAGGAAGAGAACAGGTAAGGTGATGTCGTCCGTGCTGCGGCCGTCTCCGGCCATCTGAAACAGAGGAGCCGTGTCGCTGCTGCTGCCCTCGTTATCATCTGGGTGGAACAGAAAGGAGCGAACGTTACTATAAATAGAATGATCATAAAACACATTACATTTCTGTTTAATAACTCAGGGATCATTTACTGTACAGGACCCTTCTGGACAAAATGTCTTCAAGCTAATCTAGTTATGACACAATAATCTAGCCACTTAGTAGCTATCTTCCATCTGGTGTCGTTTGCTGTCCCCACTGACCGATGACTATCCCGCCGATGGCGCCAGCCTTCTGAATGTGTCGGGCCTTCTCTGCAAACATACACTGGCCCCTCTGGAGCAGAGCGATGTGGCCCTGGACGTGCTCAGCATTGGTGATCTCACTACAGCCACTGTAAGGTTCCGCCACAGTCACAAAGCCTCGCACCTGCACCAGGGGGGAAAAGGGCAAAATCAGGCAGGAAGGAAGGGACACGATAGTTTCACGTCACACAGCTGATATCCGATCCGACATGTTAGGATCTGGTGCTGAAACCAAGCACGCGTGTTTCCCTCGGTCTGAAAGTAGAAAATGTTCCTGGAGAGGAAGTTCCCTCTCAAAAATACGTGGGGGAAAAAATGAGTCGTGCTCTTAGGAAAACAAAACAGGAGGAAATTAAAGTGCTCATTTATATCCTTGGCAAAGCTAGAAAAAAAAAAAAAAATAAATAAATAAATAACTCACCCCTGTGGAACTCTTGGAAAGGTCTGTGCCAAACTGTGCTGGGCCTGCGGTCAGCACTACCCTGCCAAAGAATGGATGGGAGACGATCTGAATGGCTCTGGGAGGCAGCTGCTCTTTCTGCTGCTGGCTGGACAGCTCCATCATCTCCTGCATGAAACGCACGCCGTCCTCCGCCGCTACCGCGCTCACCGCCTAGTTGTAGGAGCGACAGAGTGGGAGAGGAGAGAGAGCATCTTAAACGGGTGGAAAGAGACCAGAAATAACATGGATGTGGGACAAAAAGCGTTTTTACTAGAAGGCGCACACTGCTAATAGAAATAGAATCTCGGCCGTGCATGGTTTTTTTTGTTTGTTTGTTTTTCTATTTTTGACAGCCCCCCACTTGGTTGTGTTTGCTTTCTGCTGTGTTAACCTGTGTTGCATGCTGGACCAGCTGCACCCTGCCATCCTTCAGGTGGATGAGACTAACTCCCATTCTCCTCAGCAGCTCCAGATGTTCAGGGTTGTTTGCCATGAAGTCTTGAGCTCTCAGGGGAGGACGGCCCATACCAGGCTCCCTGAGAGGAGGTAAGAGGCAGACGATCAATTTCTTGCCACCTTATAGCACATTTAAAACTTAGCTGGTATCATAGAAAGCAGAAATGTTCAGGTTCAAAATCTGGTCATCTGTATATGTAGATACTTGTAAGGAGCAGGGCGTGGGCAGCTCTTGTCGACGGCACTACGGATTGGTTCTCTGAGGTTACGAGGGAAGGCCGGGTCAGGAAACAGGAGGCGAGTGTTCGGGCAGGTCCAGTCAAAGTTAGAGTCGTCCAGCTCCGCCTCTGACTGAAATGTAAGAAAATTACAAGGTGGCGTTTACCACGTGAAAAAGCACAAATGCGTTGATCACCTCTAAGATTTGAATTAGAGTGGAATCCCATCAATTACTGTTCTGTTTGAGGGAACGGATGAGGAGTGAGGGGCTGTGGAGAGAGACAGGGGCAGCAGGTGGGCCTCAGTGGTGAAGACGTAGTCCTCCACGTCAAACGGAAGGTCCTCCGCCTCGGCAAACAGCAGGAAGAGATATTTAAACATCTCAGCGAGGAAGAAAGAGTCCATTCTGGAAACAAAGTGTAACATGGAGCAAAATGTTATTTCATTTACTTCATTTTTTAGTCTTGTCGACTTTAAATGATTAGTTGCTGAGTAACTGAAACCAGTGGCACACAATTCTATTGTGAGTGCTGTAAGAATGCAACATTTTTCCACCAAAAAAAAAAGTACATTTCTTTCTTTCGTTCATTCATATACTTCTGATATCAAATTATTTCGTCACCTTTTCCTTTTTTATGTCACCTTTACACATAATAAAGCATCATCACTGGCAAATTTGAGGGATCCTTGCAAAAATAACAACAAAAGTCAAATCTCCCACTTATTTTACTCTTTAAATATTAATATAGTTCTTAGAAAATAAGCATTGGTCGTGACCCTTTAAACGTCAAGGACGAATGAAACGCTTCTCCAAATGTCTGTTTGTACTGACCGGTCCTCGTGGCTCCCTGTGCGCACGTCCTTCATTGCAGCGAAGCCACAGGGGACACGAGCGAAGCGATTGAGGTTGTCCATGATGGTGCGGCCCGCCTCCAGGTAGTAAGGGTCTCCTGTGGCCTGGGAGGATGAGAGGGCGGTGGTGAGATCAACAACACATCAACGGCCAAGGACGCTCCAGTGGAGCCAACTTCCAAAATCAGTGATTATCACGTTTATTATCACGGAAAAATTATAAGTGAATTCCAGAGTCAACTTCAGATTCTGTTCAAATATCAGAAACGCAAGACGATACAGCAATTTAAACTTCTAAAAATGATGCATGATAGTGGACATTTGTCTCTGTGCTGCGGCACTGAATCGAGAAGGTATGCACTCTGTGGATATTCTGATAAATTACCTTATAAAGGAAATAGGTGCTCTCTGCAAACTCAGGTCTCAGAGGATGTTGAGCCCAGTGTACCCTGAAATCAGTAGTGAAGGCCTGGGGACAGAGGGAGAAGGACAGAGGGAGAAGGACAGAGGGAGAAGGACAAAGGGGTCGTCACACCTATCCCGAGTGTGGCAATAAGAACTGACAGATAAAGCTTACAAGCAGCTATGTCACGTGAAATATAAGCCGGTTCGTTTCCCAACAGTTTGGGTTAGGAACACAAGCTGCAAGTGTTTATTTGATTCCATTTTGAAATGACAGAATCGGTTTTGATTCGCACAGAGCAACAGACGTTTACCTCTGGGAGGAAGTTGTGTTTTTTGGTAACTTGGTACAACATCTCATGAGTTTCAATCGCAGGACGAATGTCTCCCTTCAACACCTGGGACACAAGGAATATGTAACAAGGTATTGAAATAGCAAGACTCCAGCAAAGCATTCAACTCTTCTGATCACATGATCGAATCTGACCTGCAGACCGGGGAAGAAGGCCAGCAGGGAGTCCATCCAGGTGCGAGCAGGAAGCAGCGGTTTGTGGATGTGGACATCCAGCAGCAGAGGAGGTTGGCTAATGTACTTCATAATAGATGCGTAGTGCTAAATAGGACACACAAAGTGGATATACTGAGGATATAACGCCCCAAGATGTGAATGGGATAAATAGAGTAAAATAGACAGATTTTTCGATATGTGGTGTTGGATGTTATAAATGAATTAGTTTTTAATAAGCCAGAGGACTTATTGCCTCGGAAAATTTGACTTCAAGCCCTCGGAGTGTTTTCTGTACTTTATCAAATATTGCGAAAAAAGTTGCAATCAATAACCAATGCATTATTCATAAAAAAAAAAATGAACTAGGAAAAAAAAAAATAATCAAAAATAAATCACAAATCATCACAAAATATGTACTATATACTCATGATATGAAATTAAATTAAGATGTACTTTATCAATCCCGAAGAGAAATCGTTTTCCAAAAAATTTAGATTGCCTCAGTAAGTGAGAGGATGCGGTTGGGAGAAATGTTGTTATGCAGGCAGAGAGACATCGAATTACTCTGAGCAACGGGCTGTGTGCGCGCTTGTCCTCACAATATTGAACCGCTGCAGAAACGAGTCATCTCCCAAGAGGATATAGGCCTTTAGCAGGTATTCATAGTACGAGTCAATTCCAGCCCCAACTCCGCTGTCTGGAAACAAACAAACAAACAAAATAATCTGTCACCTTATTAAACAACAGAAACCAGAAGAGACCCCAGTTGTGCTCATGCACTTCTAACCTTTCCACTCATCTCCTCCCTTAACAGCTAGCTAACCAATGTGATCGCTACATTGAGAGCCTGAACTGGTGCGCCTTTGTTGTGCATTGGTATCATGTGAGCATTGTGTGAAAACGCAGAGGCGTCGAAGTTGATCTGTCGCTAATGTGCCTCTGAGTTGGCAAGGGAGGTTGTAACGGAGGAGAAACGGGCTGTGCGTGTAAGAACAAACTAATAACTAATAACTAAACTGCGCTACCTCTGTCCGGGCAGGTGTGAACCGCCACAGGAGAAGAGCGTCAAGTTAATGGAGACGTCTATTTTGTGCCGATAAGCAGCTACCAACAAGCTGAAAGGGCCTCTACCCCCCTGCATCATCCCGTCACTCAGTCACAACCACACCACCCACGTCCCCTCACCTCTTCGAACCCACTCTCCCGAGTGGATGTTGATGGTGGTTCCCACCAGATTGCTGTTTCTCTGCCTCTTCTCCCACAAAAAGTCCAGGGCTCTTCGGGCATGGTCCTGTGTGCGAAGAGGGATGCATTGTTGATTTTAAAAAAGCAAAATTCACCCTGCAGTAGCTGTCCACTCTGATTGCAGTGATTGGCTCTGCGCTTGTTCAGCAGTTTAACACTTCTGGGAATCTAACCACCGGGGTCAGGCTCAAGAAAAAAAGGAACCCCTTATCTAAATTTCATTATTTCACTATAAGTGGGCTATAACACCTTTGTTTTTACTGCTATAGCAAGTCAAAAAGTTTGCTGCGCACAAATCTGCATTTAAAAGTGGAAAATAACACGGCCACAACTAAAAATGTGCAAAGCACCCTGGTTAGCATCTGTGTGCCTTTTCCTGTATCTTTGTGCCACTGCACTCTCTTTGCTACCTTCTATGTCACAGGCTTATGTAATTGTTTGACTATTTCTATGGCATAAATGATTGTGTCTCTGTTAATATGCTTTATTTTCTATAAATGTGCTATCCATATGGCTGGAACTGCAGAAAAAAATGATCTTGTATGGCTATATCGAGCACATGACACGGTGGACAAAAGCGCTCACGTTAAATAATGTGCATCGGACGTCACGTAAATGAATCCACACTTATCAGGGTCTTTTTTTATGCTGTTGTTCTTGTAACAAAAAAAGGAATAAAATAATTGGCAAGATGTGTCGTCTTATTAAGATTGTTTATGTGACCGAGCAGCAGTAAAAGCCTAATTGAACTTAAAGTGCGGAGTCCCTGACGGGTGTAATATGAAACAGGCAGACACCTAAGATGGCTGACACAAGGTACTGCAGGTAGGCCTAACAAGGCCATAACTGATCGACAAAGATGTTAAATCAACTATCAATTTAACTTTAATTATAAAAAAAAAACAGCCAGGGGACTTGCAACATGACGAAGGGAAAAGGAGCTTACAAAAAAAAATACCCGCTCAGGTACAGGGAGGACATGTAAACTCCACACAGAAAGGCCCCACCAAACCAGCAGGTTCAGTCCCACAACCTTCTTGTTGCGAGAAGACAACGAATAACCGCTAACCACTGCTCAACTGCGCCGTCCTGTGGGGAATTATAACCAACATGCAGTAAGTTCCTCATGAATGTCAGTGGAAAATATAAAATAGATCGGTGGCCATCAGGGGACGAAAAGAAAGGCTGGTCATGGAAGGTCAACCTCAACAAGCGACTCAGCTGAAGATCAAAATGATTCTGAGAGATTCGGATGATTCTTTCTGTCCAAAGCTGATGCCCATCAAGACAGACGTCAACAGTTTAATAGCTGCTATGAAACCACCAACTATATCTCATTCAATTCATTGCAGGTGACAAAAGGCAGAGTCACTCAATAAGTGATGTGTATCCAGTTAAGCCCCATCTTATCCCTGCTGCGAAGGATTCTATTAAGAACGCATGAGTTAAAAAGACATGCAGGGGTGGCCTTATTATTAAAAATTCCACATATAAAGTAGCTGTTATACAATGTCCCGTCCCTATTTAAACTAATTTCTTGTAAATGGCTGGATCCTTTTTTTTTTTGCATCAGATTGCATCTCAAATGAAAAACATGTAAGGAAACACCGAATCATAATCTTGCGAGTTGATCAGATCTGTGCTAAAGGTTTCGAATGGGCTGCAACTCCCAATGAGGCCACGGGATACTTAAGTTTGGGACTGGCTGATCGGTGTAGCCTTTCCACCTGTGTACACACATAAGAGCTGAATATTGCTCTGGACCCTGTGAATAATGTTGTGTTTAACCTATCATCACATTTATTGGTGCGCTACACCTATAAAAGTAGTATAAAGGAATGAAAAGTAAAAAACAGGGGAAAGCTCAGGAGCTAATGGGAGATACAGTATTCACCAAGGAACTGTATCCTGATCCGAAAGAAACCTGAGTGAGTCGTTTTGTAGGGTGTGACTGGTATCACAGCTCTTCGAGGTTGGTGTTTGGAAAAGGTCTCAATGCGTCAGCACAGGAAACATGCACGGATAAAAGCTTAAAAGTGTTTCCAGTTTTGTGAATTAAAGCTGTTCCTCTGACAAATAATTAGCTGAAGATCAAATCATAGCCAAATCACCGGTTGGCTGTTCATTAAAATACAGCATGATACAAAATACAGGATACCTCAAACACAGGGTCCCCAGTGAAGCGACTTAACGCAGCAAACTCCAGGATGATGGTCCCCGCACACGCCGTACAGGTGTCCGTTTCTGTGCCTGTTCGGGTCTCAGGACCCCTGACCCCATATTTCAGGTTCACCTTTTTAGTCGGAGAAAAAAAGAAAAAAAAAAAAAAAAAGAGATGAACATTAAACATCTGTTTGGAAAGTCACGTTTGAATTCAAGTGATTCTGCATGGAAACGAGTCAGCCGTGAAAACGCCTGCATTTAAAAGCTGTGACAGCTGCGAGCAGAGCGGTGAAGCGGAAAATGTAAGCATCTGCTCGTGATCTGAGAGTTCGCAGAGAAACTGCAGATAACAATTTGTCGCGCTGCAAATATTTCCCCTGTCAGACGCATATAATTGAATTGCGTTTTTTTTTTTACTTATGGCCTATGTTTTGCCTGATTCTTCTTACCAAACCTCTACAACAGCTGTGGGAGCTGGTGTAATCCTCCAATCATGACAACAGTTTTATGCCCTTTAAAGTCAAAGAGCCAAAACATAAAATTGGGAGAATAGAAAAATTCTGCCCTGAAGAAGCTGTCTCACCCTGGGATAAGGCAGGCCGCTGCTGGTGTTGAAGGCCGGCAGCAGGCGGAGTCCAATGTCTTTGGCCATATGAAGGAGTTCATCCTGGTACCACTGCATGTGCTGCTCTCCCTCCTTCAGCATCACAGCCATAGAGTGACCCCCCAAAAGACCTCTGAATACATGCACAATTAAGTACATCATAATCCAATGACTTCTTCTGTCTTCTGCTCATTCCTCAGTAAAAAGTTGTACTTTCAAATACGTAAGCGACAGTATTTGAGCAATTCTATTCTATTCCTAATAGTAACTGGAAGATGACAGTCCAGTCCAAACTCACCCAAGGACTCGAATGTTGGTTTCAAAGACCGACACTACAATGTCGTTGTCCAGCCGGACATCTGACAGGACTCTCCTCACTGCAGCCTCAAACTCTGTTGTCTTATTTAAAAGCTGGCAGACACAAACAGCACAGAGCAGCCTCTATTATACTCTTTCTCTCACTTCATATAGAACCCTTATTCATTTGAATCTTTAGGGACATTTCTCTTTACATTTAACAGTATCAAATGTCATTATTATGCAAAGTTTATTTGCTAATTTAATTATACAGCATGTGTTTGACATAGGCTTTTTTTTCATCATTGTAAGAAAACTGAATATCAAGTACAAGGAAAACAAAACTCACCACCAAAGTATCCAGCGTGTCTATGAGGGTCAGAGAGAACCTGGCAGAGACAGTAACGGTTAAAAGGGCAGCCGATTACCCCAAATACATTTCTGGTCACACTAATCATTCTTACAGATAGAGCTGCCTTTCCCCTGAATGAAAATGAGGCACAAGTCAAGGAATGTATCAAAAAATAATTATGGTTCTTCAGCGATTATTATTATCAACATAACTTAGATGTACAACCCTTTTCTCAAACAGATAGTGTGACAATGTTTTCAAACTTTCCATGAGCATGCTATGATGTCAGGGTAGTAGGCAGTGCCCTACTTACTTGCCAAGTGCATCATCTACATCTCCTCGACTGGGTTCAAGCCCACGTACTCTCCCTCTGCACGTTAGAGGCATCAGCTCATCCGCTGGGTATGCATGGTCCTGGGATGCAGACAAACACACTCTTGACTCACTCTGCTTTCTAGTTTAGTCCATTCCATACCACAGTGCCTCAATCTGATTAAACACGGTGATCTTAAAGCGACGTACTAAAAGGAAGTTGGGTCAAATAATAATAAAAAAAAGTTCTCCTGTATGTTAAAAAAAGAAACAACTACATAGTAACTCGCTATAAACATGAAAAGCATCTTATACTTGTCACCATGCTACTCACAAATAACGTGAGCAGGGGTAGCAAGCTCAAATTTATCGAAACCAATAGAAATCCCAACAAACGAGCACTGTAAACCTGTAAAATAATGTAGAACGGATGAAAAACTCACCATGTAATTCTGATATGCATGGTCAAACATCTCAACCACCTGGTTCCTTTAATGACAGCACAACACGGATACATATAAGCATATGCCAATGTATTTCCTGGGTTAAAAAAAATATTTTCGCGCATTACTCTTGAGCATTTTTTCTTTCACACACCTCAACTTGAGCTTCTCCTCCCGTGACATGGCCTGTCCATGGTTGCATGATGCTCCGAAAAGCATTAGTAAGAACAAGACAGGTGGCATTGTGGTTTGTGGGGAGGATGGCAGCATTTTGCGTATAACTACAATTCAGGTTCCAGCGAGTCTCTGGGTAAATATTTAGTCATTACCACTGCCCTAACCAAACCTCTCACACAGCCAAGAAAAACAGCCAATCATTACATTAAGACGTCAATCTATACCTCTGAGATCATGTGCAAACACTTCTCTGGCTTTGGCAATGAAGCACCACATCTATAGCTTGTTGCTCAACGCTCAATATAAGTTCCACCGAAACGGGAGAGATTGTCAAAGAGTGGCTAAACTCTTAAGCTGTGTGCCCAAAAAGCAGAAAGTGCAGAAAGTTTGAAGGAATGCTCTAACTTCAAGTGACCGGATATCTTGTATCTGACAGAGACGAACCAGTTATTATTTGCTTTGCAAACTGTTCCACGTACTGTGAGCAAGTCGGTGTGTCACTACTGTTTATCTTTCCTGACTGTCATCTGAACCCGTGCGACACGTTGGCATGCAAATTACTAAAGTTACATTCACTGCACTCAAGGGAGCCCGCTAATTCAAATGAACAGAAAAATGTAAATCACAAATCTGTTTTTTTCCACATATTGTCTCCACGGATTAGCCAGCAAGGAAAACCTCATGTTTTATTTCATTTATAAAGGCCAACGGTCGCGCTTATGACACACTATTAACGCTATCATGCATCGTTAAGAGTTCATGGCTTATTATTCTCTATAATCGTTCAACTTTACTTACACGAAACAGGGAACAGTAAGTTCAATTAAAAAAAAATAATAAAATCAAACCACAAACACCTGAAAGCCCTTGGTCATACCAGCTCCTGTTGTCACTCTCTGTGAGCCTTTTTAGAAACAAGTTAATTATTTCCTCCTGACAGATCTGTTTCGTCTGCTAGTTAGCCAAGAAGCCGAGCAGTTGTCAGGGTTTAATTAGCCAACTATGCTAACTAGCCGGGCTAGTGACAACTGCTACACCTGGAATACAAAACAAATCGAAAACAACTGTCTCCATTGTTGAACAACGGACCTGACCTGACTACCATTTCTCTCCGTTGGCTTATTAAACAGGAAAAGTCGCCATATGTTGCTGTTTTCACCAGAAGCTAGGTGTCTCATTAACCGGATACCAGTTCGGCGAAAACGTCAACAACGTCCGCTTCCTGAATATTGAGTGTATCTCCCTGAGTTTAGCTTCTCAGGCAGCGTTTTACCCTCGTCATGCCCTTTGATCCTCCTGTTAAGTATGATAAACACATATGCATAGATAACTATATAATCAATCGTTTATATAATCACACATCTGTCTTTAAACAGATGTTTACCAGCTAGACTAAAGAATTACAAAATTACCTAAAAGTCTAAGCTTAGGAAACTAAAACACAATTTTCACCACTCCGTCACGTGCTCATTTTCTGTTGCATTTCAGAGCCGCTCGGTAAAGTTAAATTTCGCCCGTCGACCTCAGTGAAACGCTGTTATTCCAACAATATGAATAAAAACTTTAAACACAGTCACAGTGTTTATACAACATATATTCCCTGCGCCCGCAATATAACCCATTTAAACTCTATTGTTGTCATCATCAATTTGAATGTATGGTAACAGGCAAGTATTGTTCTAACAGGTTACTGTACAATGGCCCTAGAATAACTGTATATACTGACAGGATTTTAGGGCAACACTGGTGTTTTGTAAATGGAAAAAGTAATCACATATAGTCCTATGAAAACTATTGACAGCACATTGTACGCGTTGGAAGACAAGCTGTATACTCTAATCTAAATTTGGTGAACACCCTCTTGAGTTAGTTGGTTTTCACGATTTTCAGTTGAGAACTACATTTCCCATAGAGCTGTGCGGTGTCACTTGATTTTCGATCCGCTCACTTGAAGGGGAAATCAACAAATCCTGGTCGAGTGCTGAGCTTGCTGTGTCTTCTGGGATAGGTTAGAACCAGTAACATCCTCTTACAAAAAAAAAAGAAAGAAACCAAAAAAAAAAACAGAGTTGACAACGCAAAGAGGGACATACAGTCTTAAAGGTATGCTTGGACATTCTGTTAATTTTCATATGCATGTTACCCTTAATAAGTGGATTTTGAATCTGTTGTTGAATGTTCCACGTTGTGGACGAGCTGTAACAGATTTGTTTTTCTTTCTCATTCTTCGATGATTTGGTTTTGGATTTTTGTGTTTATGTTAGGTAATGATGTCAAGCATGACTACTGCTGCCGACAGAAAGCTGACAGGACTTGTTGCAGCCACCTTCACTCCATTCTCCCAAGAAGGGTAAGGATCTTATAGAAACAATATCTTGTTAAAAAAAAATGTCCGAAACATATAAATAATCCCCATGCAGATACATTATACACACTCATAGCAAATCTTAACCTGCCCTAACCCCTTGTAACTGTTAAGAATGGACTTACCTTTTTTTTGTCCTTGTTTTTTTATTATTTATTATCCATTTTTTATCTTGTGCATCTAAGATCTTTCAATGTTTATTTTTCTATAAGAGATAGCCCACACTACAATCATTTATTTTCTTTCTATTTGTACTATATGAGGAAGTGTAAACATGTGAAGTTAAAAAAACAAAAACTTTTTACTTTTGAGTATGTCATTGTTCTGTCAATGTGACATGTTTAAATTAAAAAAAAAAAAATTCTCCAGCACGGATTGATACGATTATGATCGTATCAATCCGATCACTAATCACTAATCACAGGGGAACTGTGATTAGTGTGAGGGGACGTGGGTGGTGTGGTTGTGCCTGAGTGACGGGATGATGCAGGGGGGTAGAGGCCCTTTCAGCTTGTTGGTAGCTGCTTATCGGCACAAAATAGACGTCTCCAATAACTTGACGCTCTTCTCCTGTGGCGGTTCACACCTGCCCGGACAGAGGTAGCGCAGTTTAGTTATTAGTTATTAGATCTTGTGTTTGGTGTTCTTTTCACCACATGTTTAAGATATCTCTTACCATTGTCCCCAAAACAGTGAAGTCAACTTATCAGAGATTGGACCTTATATTGACTACCTGGTCAAGAAGCAAGGTGTAAAGAGCATATTTGGTAAGTTTACACGTGGAATTCCTCCTTAATCAACACTAATATTGCTGCGTTAGCCTTCGGATTTAACTGAACTTTATGAAACAAATAGCTCTTGTAACTTTCCAGATTAATTCACTTATCCACATAGTGTGTGGCCACCCAAGCTACTCCCCAGAGATAGGTGCATACATAAAGTCTGTCCTATGTGACACTGTCAATTTCAAGCACTTAAAGGGACATTATGTAATTTCTTCCCCCATAGCCTTTGGTGTGCAAAGAATGCAATTAGTCATATTCCGGGAGTTTCCGGGAGTTACCGGAAGTGACGTCGACGCAGCGGTAGCGTTAGCAGCAGTGTGTAGTTGCTATCTGGAAAGTGTTCTTTTAAATAAACTCCCGGTAAACTTACAAACTTTTTAATGCCTCGTTTTGTGAGTTAAGAGCCTATGTGTACTACGGCAGAAGTTTGGTAACAATCAATGCATTATTAGTGGGATCATTTACGAGATAAAATCTATTTACCATTAGCGGCTGTAATAAGCCATTCGGCGGACGTGACGTCAAAATGACGTCATTTCCGCTTGCAGGCCTGGCGTTTGGGAAAACGCGATTCGAAGTGCTTTATGTCCCTCTCGGCACTTCGTCATTTTTCATAGACCGGAGGGACATGGCAGCCTCCATAGAGCTTACCCGCTCTATGTAGATACAGACAAGTTATTCTTCACTCAGGAGGATAAGTGAGATTTTTGGCAGAGATCATTTTACACCAATGAGGACTAACTTATGAATGAATATGTTGATTTGAGCTAATAAATTACTTAATTTATTACATAGTGTCCCTTTAAATTGTTCAGTTTGTTACAAAATCGTGAAAAAGTAATAGTGGAAATGTATAATTTGCGTAATCATTTGTAATCGGCTTCAGATGTCCCACCAGCTGAGCTGTAAGCTGTATCTTTATTGAAAAAGAAATACAACAAGCATTGTTCACATGTATGTGGTTCGGGTTCCTCTTTCTCCCAGCCTTTTTTCTAGTTTAGTGAGATTTTGAGTCAGTGTGTTCTTATGGGAATATACCGTCATATAGTGCCTTGCAAAACGATTCCCTCGCCCTGGGCATTTAGCCTATTTTGTTGCAACACAGTCTTCCGTCTAAATCATTGATGTTGGGTTTTATGTAATGAACCAACACAAAATAATCCACGTTGGTGAAGTGAAGGAAAAAAAGCTGTAGATCTCTTGGAGAAAGGTGAAAAAAAATTGAAGGAATGATGGATGGTGCTAAGCATGGGCAGATTCTTAAAGAAAAGCAGTTTCAGTCTTCCAGAGAACTGGGACTTGCGTGACAAAATTACACAATTTCACGTCAGAGTAACATAAGTCATCTTGCGTAAAAGCAACACCGTGTACTACAGAATCCAGGATGCAGGAAGAAAGCTGCGTGCTTTGTATTTCACTCCTTATAGTTCTATGTAGCTGACACAGCTTTATCTGACCTCGCTGGTGAGACAGGAATGTGCTGTCTTGCCCCAAACTCTTGTTGCTACGCTTGCTTGCTCAGTTCTGCAGCAACAGCTGAATCAGAGAAAAGCTGTTTGTTAAAAGAACATGTAAGCGCTGCAGTTTCCTCGTTTCCTTCCTTTGTTCTTCCTTTGTGCCGTGGTGTCTGTGATTCATAAATCAGTTTTGTAAGTGAATGCTGACTTTTTCTGTTTTGAGCTGTAGCTTATGTGAAGCCCTTTTTCACATCGTATTCTTAGGTTTTCCGGTTTTGGGGATGGCGGTGTAATATTTGTGGGGTTCAATCGAATTGAAATTTACACTTTGTTCCTTTTGGATAAACAGAAATCATTTTTGCTTTATTATTGAAGGTAGCCGGGGTTTTTCAGGGCGAGTGGAATTCTTCTCTTTACCTTTGAAATACTTTTACAATGTGAACCATGTTATGTAAATAAGACTAAATTCCACCTGCTCACAGTGAATGGCACCACAGGGGAGAGCATGTCCCTTACTGTTGAGGAGAGGAAGGTCCTGGCGGAGGCATGGTGTCGAGAAGCCAGGGGCAAGTAAGTCTGGAGAGTTTTCTTCTTTTTTTTTTTTACATGTTGACTGAAGCAGGAGGTAAACGTGTTAACAAATTACAGTTGTGAAGCTCATTTTGATACATGTTTCCGCAGGTTGGATCAGGTCATTGTGCATGTCGGTTGCTTTAATCTCAAAGATTCCCAAGAACTGGTGAGTTGTTGCCCGTCTGCTTTACCGATGTGAAATTAAACAGAATGTGACCTCATTAGGAGTGTCTCATAAAGATTTGAAATGCGACCAGGAATGGCAACCCCCAGACGCGTTTCAGCCTTAAATTTTAGCCCAGTCTGGATTAAATTCAATCTTTAAGAAACTACTGCATGGTTTAGTCACGTTTGAAGTGTTTTAACATTCACACAACTCTATCTCTTCCTGTTTAACCTGGGATATAAAACATTTGACATTCAAGAATCTCTTTTACGACAGTGTCCAGGCCCAGACAGGCAGCACTTACCATATTGTACACGCAACATCAGTAATTTATAACACTAGCTCTAAAAAAGTTGGGACTCTGTGTGAAATGTAAATTGTAAAAAGAATGCAATGATTTGCAAATCTCACCAGCCAGCATTTTATTCACCTTTGAACATAGAAAAGATATCAGATGTTGAGAGCAAGACTTTCTTAAAGAAAAGAGATTATAATACTTACAAATACAAATCGACAATCCATTCATTTTATTAGTCACTTTATTGGTAGTAAAATAATTGTTTTAATATTGAAACTCATTAAAAAAACATTTTTATGTTTAGCATTTTCTTATGAGGATTAGAAATGGACTGAGATGTGACTTTAGAGGCTGATCCTACAGTTTGAGCATGGAAACACTATCAGGGTCCTGTACATACAAAACACAGGCTCAGAGGAAGCAAGAATACAAGATGCCATCCAAACAAATCGATGCGTGAGATCAACTTTGCACTCTCTATAATGTTCCTCAAAGCAAAATCACAGCGATCGACACCGTACACTGTACAGGTCACAATGTCATCAACAGATTCAGAAGATCTTGAGACATCTCTGGGCACAGGGGACAGGGCTGAAAATGAATATTGAATGCGCACGATCTTCGTACAGTAATTCAAATAATTGTGAATCACTATAGCAGGAGCTTCAAATCTCCTTTTCTTTTTTTATTGCTTTTCCACTCTGTGTTTATCTTCCCTACAGGCTCGTCACGCGGCAGAGATCGGGGCTGATGGGATAGCAGTCATTGCCCCATTTTTCTTCAAGCCCAAAACTGCAGGTGTGTCAGAGCTTCAGGTGGAAAAGCCTTTATTTGCACACTCTCAAATGAGAGGGCATTGAAGCCTAGTACCCACTCTTGCAATTCACTCTGAAGTTGATGTCTGAAGCTCAGCGAAGAATTCATACCCCACGTTTTCCCTTCCAGATGTGTTGAGGGCATTCCTGCAGGGAGTCGCTGAAGCTGCTCAGACCCTGCCCTTCTACTATTACCACATTCCAGCAATTACTGGTGTTAACGGTCAGGGCCACCGATGGTTGACTTTTCTGCAGTCGTTTAGAACTACACTGTCTAATCTCTAATAATGCCAGACGCCTTCAGTTGAATTTGGGATTTTTCTTGTTTTCTTCAGTGCAAGTGAGAGATCTGATCGACGGTATCGAGAAGGTGATTCCCTCCTTCAGAGGTGTGAAGTTCAGTGGGAGTGACCTCATGGACTTTGGCCAGTGTGTCCGTTACAGCCAGCCTGAATGGTCAATCCTGTACGGCGTGGATGAGGTCAGTCAATATTCCGCTCATATTATTGTTAGAGCTTTGTCCCTAAACTGTTTGGAGAGCTCTTTAGTCTTACATTTTGATTTCTCTACATGGTTTTGTTTATAGCCATACTTTTTCACGGCACTGCGCATCACTCGGTGATGCTTTGTGACTTTGTGACTCTAACCTCAGCCACTGAGCCAAACCTGAAATCCAAATCTTGTTCAATCTTACCATAGCAAATGTTAGCAGCCCTGGCTTTGGGAGCCCACGGAGCAGTCGGCAGGTTAGTGAGCTTCTATTTGCATATTGCATATATGCTTCTTTGATTTTGTGTGATGTAGCTATTCCTGTAATTCATTTCTCTTCCCACAGCACATATAACTATATAGGATGTCATGTCAACCAGCTCATATTAGCATTTGAGAAGGGGGACCATGTCCGAGCCAGGACAATACAGGTACTGCCGGTCTCTCTGCTGTTTGTTGTTGCAAACTTCCCTGTCGTATATTTTTTTTTTTAAGCTCTGTTTTCTTTATATCTTTTTGTGACTTCTATGTGCAGTTCAAGATGCAGGAGCTTCTGAGCTTTGCCATAAAACTCGGTGAGTGACAGCTGCCCCGTGATGTTTTCCGTCAAAATCTGAATCCTCTGGAAATGCATCAGTCCACACTTAAAACTGCCTCTCTGTCATCGACAGGCTTTGACGTGGGAGTGAACAAGCAGCTGATGATCGACGTGTCAGGCTTGTGTCTGGGACCCCCTCGACTCCCGGTGACGCCATCTCCTCCTGATAACTCTCAGCTGATCATACGCAAATATCGCAGCCTTTTTTCTGAATGCTGACGTTTTCACATGAGATTGTTTCAAATTCGCCTTATCCCTGTCATCGACGTTCACGCTGCAGCAACCTTTTTTTAAATGTCATTAATACGTTTTACTAGATTTACACTTCTCATCGGACATTTTCTCTTGATTAAAAATACAAGGATATTTTTCTGGGCATTCTCTATCAACTGTCACGTCTGTCTCATAGTTACTTTTTTTTTAACTTTGTAGAAAAATGTTCAAGTCATTTTTTTTATCTCAGGATTAATCAGATTTTAGAATGAAAATTTAAATTGAAAATGAAAATGAAAAAAATATTAGCTGGTCCTCATTGCCTCTGCAAACAGGTCATTATTGCTTGTGCTGCACTGTTACTGTTTCAAATCGGCCGTGTTATCCAATTATTCTTCACTGTGTAAGACCGTGGCCGAGTCTTACTTTAGGCATTTGAGCATTTAAGCTCTTCATTTTGTGAGTTTCTGAGCGTTACTGTGTTTTAGGAATAGAAACTGACGTAAACAAACGAGCTTGACCGTGACTACCAAAGCTTAAGGTATTGTGCGCTGTTTTGTTAAAATAGTGGTTTGCCCTCATTGATTTTTGAACAAACCAAACAAAAGGTCAACATCTTTTGATTACTTTGTAAATCTGACTCTGATAACAGAGCCTAAACATTAGAGGGATCCATATGAAAGCCCATGAAAGTGAAAATCGGGTTGTGGGTTTTTGTAATTTTAGTGGTTACGCTTTCCAAAAGGCACCAAAAGGGAAATGTACTGTGTCTGAGAAATCTTTGTACTTTTAAAACTCTCGTGGAAACTGTTACTTTGTGTTTCTTGCATATGCTTTCTTCCAAAATGCTTTGAATTCACAAGGTCTGAATATGCAGTTTCCCCGGCCCTGACGTGGACTCTGCACATGTAGGTCTGTTTTTTTTTTTTTTAAGATCTGTTATATTCGCTCCTAACCATTTTTTAAGGCTAAGGTTTGAAACGGGTTCACAGCAAATGTTGTACACGTGTGGTAAACCAAACTGGAGCACCAGTCGAAGGTGCTCCAGTTTCCAGGCGGAAAGAAGTCATGTATGGATGAAGTGTGAGTGTTTGCAGGAGCAGACG
This sequence comes from Odontesthes bonariensis, assembly GCF_027942865.1. Classification (NCBI taxonomy): domain Eukaryota; kingdom Metazoa; phylum Chordata; class Actinopteri; order Atheriniformes; family Atherinopsidae; genus Odontesthes; species Odontesthes bonariensis. Next base: position 15,928,332 of record NC_134520.1, on the reverse strand, counting down.
AAACACAAGTTTAAGCCAAGATGACATAAAACGCCCAGGTAGTAGAGCAGAGAGAGAGTAGACTGCAGCCAGGACCCAAATGATCCACCAGCAGTGAAAATGGATGCAGTTCAGTACCGTAACCAACCACAAGAGGACTCACAGGAGTCATCAGACTTAGTTTTCTCACCAGCCCAAGATTACAGACTTTCTGGGATCATTTGTATTAAGCAGTAATAAAGTAATAAAAGCAAATCTACTGTGAGAACTGGTTGTTTACAATACTGTACTAGGACAAGGGAAACCATTGATTAACTTTAAACCTGATTTCAAATTTGATTAGTCCTAAAAAATGTTTTGCTTGTACAGAGTTTTCAATTCTTGTCTTTCAACAAATCTTTAAGGTCGTTCCTATGGAACTGTCGGAATCATTTTTCCATGATTGCTTGCTCATTATCAATTTGTTTGAGTTGGTTTACTGTCTGTCATATAAGGGGGAAATAGAGCACCCTTCTGTGGCATCAGGAGGTATGGTCTGCGTCCCATCAAAGCTTTCGCTCTCTGATAAACACTGGGGGTATCCCCTTCTGGTTAAATGTGGACATCTGCAACACAAAATACTTTTGTTTTACTGTCACATTTAACCCCTTGTGCAGGAATAACTGCAGCTAAATGTTTCTGGAGACTCTTGGCCAATCTTTTACATCACTGTGGGAGGAATTTAGCCCGTTTCTCTGTATAGAAAAGCTTGGGTTTCCTCACAAAAACGTTACCTCATTTGCTTGATTGGGAGCTTTTATCTACCTTTAGAGCTTGAGTGAAAATAAAATAATGGTTTATGTCACATTTATATGAATTTTATTAAAAGGAATCATGTAATCTCATTCAGTTTGTTGTTCATTGTTTAATATCAGCAGTTTAATTGTGAATGAGCTTAAATCTCAGCCAAATAAAACTATAGCCTCATCGGTGCAGCATTGATGCTGTGTTAAAACATGATGTCTGGGAAGCAAACAGAATGGAAATATAATAATGTGCATAATGGCACTTTGATGTGAGATAGTCAATCAATCAATTATACTTTATTAATCCCCAAGGGGAAATTCAGTAGCCATCAGTAAGATTATCATAAAATGAATACACTTGAATACCCAAAATATAGTTTTCTGTTGAATATCCAGGGAAAAGCTACATATTTCTGGCACATAATCTAATTATTATCAGCTCATTCAAAGCCTCTCCTCCATAACAAATCAGGCATCGATCTGAAATGCTGTGTGTCAGAATTGTCACTTGCTCACTTTATGATTGTCTGTCGTGGCGCGGCAGCAGCATGCGACAATGACTTCCTGTTTAAACGACATCAAACTGCATCTCTTATTACGAGTCACAAAATATGCCAGGCTCACAGAGTGGGGGGACTGATGAGTTTCTCAATCTTTTTTCTATCCTTCAAGAGTTGACCTCAACTTTATGACACCTTGCAACTTGGCAAACTAACCTCATGTTAGAGATTACACTGACTTGTATGTGCATCGTGCTGAAAGAGGAGCAAACTCCACTTCCCACGCAAAATCCAACTGGTATTTTCTTCTTGGCCTTTACACCTTTGACTAAGCACAGGAGTTTAAATTATCTGCTGGTACTGTGTAGCCCTTATACTGATTTATATGACGTACTGTAGATAAAAAGTGCAACTTTGTCTGTGATATTGCACAGCAGTGAGCTGGTTTATCTTTTAAACGCTACCAATCGCAGCCCATTTTACAGTTGCGTACTGCCCAGTGAAATGTCAACAGAAGAGTTACTTTCTTTCCAGTCGGGGAGAGACCTCGTCACTTTGAAGCTTTCCCTAAAAGTGGACAGTGCTTTCAGCCTTTTTCATTCACACTCACTGAATACAGTCGTATGCCTCTAGGTGATCTGCATTTGACTTGACTTTATACTCCCAATAAAAAGATCAGTGCTTTACAAACAAGGCATTTATGATACTTGTGTAAACCTACCCCAAGTAAGCTGACTTTAATCAGGGAATCAGTGTTATATTGACAAAGTTACTTTGTGTTCCTGGATTACAGAACAAGAGGAGGGGAGGGTATAACACAATACTACCACAAAGGAGAAACTATACAATCATTCTTGGGAGGTAATTAATAGTCTTAACTTAAAAACAACTTTCAGAAAAAGCTTCTTTTAACAGGTCCCCTAGACTATGTATCTTGTACGAAAACATTTTCTCTGTGAACTTTTGGGGAAGATTCCCTCAGTAAATCAACTGGATACTAGTTTGCTTCACAGTGAGGATGAAGCGGAAGGGATTTTCTGCTGTGATGGGTAAAAATTATTCTAAGAAAATTATTTTTGCATCTTGAAACCACCCAGACTCCTCAGAGACACCATGCAGTTACTATAGAAATGTGTAGTTAATCTGGATGGCATTAAAGTATCATCATTATCATCTTTGTTATTTGATCAAATATGTCCTTTAACTAATGAGAGACAGACCCCTATCACTACCCTCTTTCACCTTTGCAATTTTGTCAAAATTTAGAGCATCTTGTCTGAGAACGAGAATGAAAAATAGTTTTTTGTATATGTTGCTTTTGGGCCACACTGTTCTGTTTTATCAATGTCTCAATAACTCTCTGAAAGGTCTCCAGCTTACCCTAAAAGCTGCTCCTCTTTTTGTCCTCTTGTGTCTCCCCGACCCAAACAGGCCACAGCAGATGGCTGCCCTGCTTTATTTTTGTCCTGTGCTTCCTCCTTAAGTATTTTTTTTTTCCGCCATCTGTCACCAAATGTTTCCTCAACGACAGAGGTTTTGAAAGGATGAGGTGAATATCCCCACGAGGGCTTTGAACAGTTTCAGGGGAGGCTCAATGAATAGAGGTGAGTAAGTACTTATCAAAAACATTTCTTAAATGACTGTGTTGGGGTGGGGGGGTGCAACCGTTAATCTCGAAATTAGTCACACTTTCTGTGATCAGTGTAGTCGTGATGTGTCAAACAGCTAAACGTGGATACGTTTGCTCACTTGCCAAATTTAGCAAAGGAATAAGGTGAAGTGTTGTGGTTTCTTTTGTTGTTGTTGTTGTTGTTTTGTTTGTTTCAAATTCTATTTAAGAGGCGGCTTACTGTCTAAGACTTTCGATGTCATCTACCCTGGTAGGATTTTTGTTGTGAATTGGAACAATCTAAACACAATAATCTGGAGACTGAGAATTTCTGTGACAATTGCTCACTATTGTGTGAGGAAAATTGAGACAGATTTTCTCTATCTTTTCATTTGCAAAACAAAGACATACGAGATCATTGAAATGTTAAGACAAATAAAAACTACATAAAGGAATAAAGAATGGAAAAGACATTTATGATGCGTGTGGTGTGTTTGGAGAGTGCGATGTTTTGTGTGCGTGGGTGTGGGGAGGGGGGGTGTACAATTTCTCAAAGCTGGGAGGTGGAAATATGTTTGAGGAAAAGATCTTAAAATATATTAAGGAAAGACAAAGGTAGAGATGAAAGAATGAATACATAATGTTAGGTTGGGTAACTTTATTCATACTCGAGGGGTAGATTTGGTTGCAGTTAAAGCAACTATATAACATTTCTACCTTAAAGACATGGTTGGTAATCCTGTTCAGAAACACATTTTGTAATACTGGGTGAAATGGTCCGTCTATCCTGAGAGAAATCTATACAAGATGTATTTAGAAAAAGGGACGAAAATAATCAGACCTCTGTGGCAGCTGCAGGACGGAGAAAAAGCTGACCAATCCAAGATTAGCGGACGCTGATCTTGGATTGGAGCGCTACAAAAAACCAATCAGATGCCTCGCTTTCTGCCTACGCCCCCCTCTGTCGGCTCCCTGCTCCGTGTGCGCACGTGGTTCTACCGGCTTTGGATGAAGCACTGACGGAATGGGGAGGGGGGGGTGGAGCTTAGAGGAGGGGCCACTTTCGAATCTTGCTAGCTCTCTTGCTCTCTAGGATTGCCTACCATAGCTTTAAAATAACAGCTTGAAAAAAATTGTGCGGCTAGAATGAGTTTTAATATTACGATTGGCCTGTCTCCTATGCCCTTCGGGGGTCTGAGTTGGAAAAACTCCGCTATGTCACTTTGCTGGACCGGCCCGGGAGCTGAGCGGAAGTACTTCGACTTGCTTTCTGGCACACCTACCGCAAAAACAAATAGACCCCTCTCACGCTCCCAGGTATAAGGCTAAACTAGCGCAACATTGTCAGTACGATCATCATGGCAGAGGCACCAAAGAAACAGAAGAAGACGTTGACTGATGAAGCAAGGAAGAGAAAGAGAGAGGCCGACAAAGCAAGAGACCGGACTAGAGTTGCTCTCGGAACAGCCTGTAGGGGGAGCTCCATAATGGGCTTTTTGAGAAGTTACATTAGCCGCTTTCGGACTGTAGGAACCTTTGGCAGTTCTAATAACCTTTTAATACGCGGGGCCGTTTTCTCCCGCATTCGGACATACAGGAACTCGGGGCCATCTCCCTTAGTTCCATAAACCATTTAGCTCCTTCTCCGAGGTCGGGTCTTTTCATGGTTCTATAGAACGCATCTGACGGAGGTGTTTGGTGGTCGGTAGTTACGCCCCTTGTCATGCTATCACGACTGAAATGTTTACTCAGGGCTCTCAAGTCTCACGCAATGAGCGTGAGACACACGCATTTCAACAAGTTCACACGCTCACACGCCACACATGCCATTTCTCACGCTGAGAAATGATCAACTTCGTCGCACAGAAATTCTAATGGCCGATACTATAAACGAGTCAATGGCAGGTTACTGTGCGCTCGTACAGCTCAGAACCCAGCTCTGGTACAGCTGTCTTGATTTAGAAACCCATCGGCAAATCACAAAATAGAATTTCTCAGCCAATCAGAAAAGAGAATTTCTTGTTGCCGGGTGAGGTCTGAAATACCTTTCAGCTGCAAGCACGCGTGCAGAGGTTGTAGACGAGCTGGAGGTGGAAGAGAACCGTCAGGATCATCAGCAGGTCATATCTTCATTTATTTAAATCTTTTATTAGTAACTATAGTTTTCCTACTCTTTGTAAAAGACCAATACCTGCCGATTAAAGTGTTTGTTGGAGTAGCAGGCCTAAATATTCAGCACACACCCTTTGACGTGAGCAACTTAATGAAAAATGAAAAATATGTAGGAGTGTAATTAGGCTTCCATGGTTAATTTTTTTCAAAGGTGACTGGTATGAGCAGATTCCCAAATTCCCATCTACAATTGCCAAACTGGTTTTAGTTCTGTCGCACTGAAATGCTGATGCAGAGAGGGTTTTTTCCATGGTGGGGCTCAATAAAACCAAGACCAGGAACACGTTGGCTCTGAATGGAACTCTGTCATCCATCATGACTGTGAAAATGGCTGTGCTTTAAATGGGAGCCCCCAATATCAGTCATCAAGCATCAAAATCTGCCACAAACACTTACAACAACACATACATTTTTTTTGTTTGTTAAGACTTTGCATACCTAAAACAATTTATTTTAAAATATAGCAGAATTTAGTGTAAAAGTGAAGATTTGTGATTTTGGTATAAATAAAACAATTTCTTTGTTCTTTAAGTAGCTAGTTTATGGCAATGGGATACTGCAAGGACCAGCGCCCCCCCCAAAGAAAACGAAAGAAACCCCGCTGCGCACACGGCCCGGCCCCTGGCCGGCCCGAATCTCACTCCAAGCAAACTTGAAAACTTGAGAGCCCTGGTTTACTCATACGACACAGACACAACCGGCGGGTGTTTAATAAGTTAAACTTACACATCGTCTCCTTTGTCTGCAGCGCTCTGCTCTCCTTTCTTCCTTCATGAAATGAAAAAGTATCGCCTGCACTCTATCCTGACTCTCTCTGTGTGCTCTTCCAGCCTCGATATTAAGCCGGAGTTATAGTTGACGCGTCTGTCACGGCGGTGGCGGACCGTGACGTCAAAATGACGTTTCAGGCATGGCGCTTCCCTTGAAATGACGGTGCAGCGCGTTGTCGTGCACCCGTCGATTTTTGTAAAGGCGGTAGCATGGTTACCGCGTCTGTCACGGCGGTGGTGGACCGTGACGTCAAAATGACGTTTCAGGCCTGGCGCTTCCCTTGAAAAGACGGCGCAGCGCGTTGTCGTGCACCAGTCGATTTTTGTAACTTGGCGGCGCCGAGCACAACGAACCGGATGGACCGATGTGAGACCAGGCTCAGTGAGGAGGTGCGTTTGTACAGGCAGCTGTACGAAACTGCAGTGAAACAGCACAGGGAGCACGTAAACACCCAAAACTGGTGCACAGAGATTGGCAGAACTTTGGGGAAAGAGGGAGAGTTCTGTAAGAATGTGTGGAAGAAGCTACGGGACAGATACGTGAAGGCAAAGAAGAGGGCAGAGACTCTGTTGATGCCGGGGGCTTCAAACCTTCACCTCTTTTAACTGAATTAAAAAATTAAAATGATCTGAAAACTGCAGCAGTATCATTAATTACAGTATTCTTGCTCTTGACAGCGGCATTGTTTTCTTCTCCACTTTCATGGTTGTAGAGTAGCCTAGAGGTAACCTTCACGTAGCAGCGCCACCTCTGTGACGGAGAAAATTGCAACTACTGGCGCGCAACGACTTGCGCCACTATATAGGGTCCTATGGCGGGCACGAACTCGTGACGTCATCAACACCGCTCGCGCGAGCAGACGCGGCAACCATGCTAGAGCCTTAACTTGGCGGCACCAACAACGACAGACCGGATGGACCAATGTGAGACCAGGCATGAAATCGTGACGTCATCAACACCGCTCGCACTAGCAGATGCGGCAACCATGCTAGAGCCTTTGACGCCTGACGTGATCGTCCATGATTAATATCCCCATCATGCAGACCATAAACACGGTGGCCTCCCCGCTCTCCATATTAGCTTCTTTGTGGTGTTTTTTCTTCTCTCCTTACTTTTACCGGGTTTTGTTTTGTTTTGTTTTGTTGTTGAATGTGGCGCTAAACAGCTAAAGCCGGAGTTATAGTTGACGCGTCTGTCGTGGCGGACCGTGACGTCAAAATGCCGTTTCATGCATGGCGCTTCGCTTGAAAAGACGGCGCAGCGCGGTGTCGTGCACCAGTCGATTTTTGTAACTTGGCTGCGCCAACGAACCGGATGGACTGATGTGAGACCAGGCTCAGTCAGGAGGTGCGTTTGTACAGGCAGCTGTACGAAACTGCAGTGAAACGGCACAGGGAGCACGTAAACTCCCAAAACTGGTGCACAGAGATTGGCAGAACTTTGGGGAAAGAGGGAGAGTTCTGTAAGAATGTGTGGAAGAAGCTACGGGACAGATACGTGAAGGCAAAGAAGAGGGCAGAGACTCTGTCGATGCCGGGGGCTTCAAACCTTCACCTCTATTAACCCTTTGATGCGCAACATGGGTCAAAAGTGACCCGGCTGAGTTTAAATTTTCCATATCTTTGCAATAAATTAACTTTATCATTCAATATTCAAGGTATTCCTCAATTAACTTGTTTTTAATCATCATGCATCCTTATTTTATTTTTTCCTGTCTTACGTTTTGAATAAAAACCCTTTTTGTATCACTACCCCTCTAATGCGCAACATGGGTCAAAAATGACCCGCATTTTCTATGTTACTTCATGTATGGCTGAGGGTTTCTATGATATATCTCTGAAATAAATTAATCATTAATCATTTTCTATTCCAAGTATGCAGTAAATATCTTGTTTTTGTTCAGCACAAATCTTTATTTTTATTTTCCTCTTTTACTTTATGAAGAAGCACAGCTTTGGTATTTCTACATCTAGTTTACACACATGGGTCAGACAGGACCCACATGCATTTACCATTTCACAGCTCAGCACAGCTCCCATCAGACATCTAAGTAAATTAAGTTTTGTTTTTCAATTATACTAATATTACTTTAGAGTTTTCTTGATGACAGTAGTGAAAGATAACATTACATTACATTATATGATGATTAGGTTTAGGTTACCTTGAGAGTGAGTACATTGTCAGAAAGTTACAAATAATTATTATTAGCTAGCTGTTGACATATTCTATTTTAGTTAGGGTTAGGGTAGGGTTATGTGTTATCTGTTATCATGTGTTATTTCCTGTCTTGGTTCTGTTATTTAGTTCCTGTTTTATTTTTGCAGTGGTTGTCCTCTTGTGTTCTGTTCCAAATTCACTTACTGTCTTTGTCTTTTTCCTGCTCGTTTTTGATTGCTCACACCTCTGTCTTGTTGTATTGTTTGTTCATCCCTGCCTGCTAGTGTTTTCCCCACCAATCCATGTTCTGCTCACTCCCCTCACCTGAGCTTCTCCTCCCTCTCTTCACCTGTTCTTCTTCTCCTTTGTATTTAAGTTATTTATTTTGTTGTTGCGTCATTAGTCTTCCAAAGTAAGTCTTGCCGTTCTGGTCTTTGTCTGGTAGTCGTCATAGTCACAGTCATAGTCAAAGTCATAGTCATGTTTTCCCTATTTGCCTTGTTCTTCCATTTTCTGTTTTTGGATCTTGCCTATAACCCTTTTTGGTTATATTAAAGATGCTTTGTTCAAAGTCCCTCAGCCTGCAGTGTCTGCATTCGGGTCCACCTGCTTTGCCACCCCAAAATCATTAATTACAGTGTTCTTGCTCTTGACAGTGGCATTGTTTTCTTCACCACTTTCGTGGTTGTAGAATAGCGGTAACCTTCACATGGACGAGAAGATTGCAACTACTGTACTGGCGCATCGACTTGCGCCACTATATATTGCGGGCACGAAATCGTGACGTCATCAACACCGCTTGCGCGCGGCGCATCAGTCCCGACCTGGTCCCGACTCATGTGCGAATGCAGACTGAAACAGTTCCGCTGGGGAAGGACAGTTATCAGAACGAAATTCGAGTAGGACAGTTCTGATAACTGCGTTCTTAGAACGGCTATGTCCGAAAGCGGCTATTGTATTGCTTTAAAAGAGTTGGCTTTTTATACAAACAGCCAACATTTAGGACAGAGACAGAGACACAACAGTGACAACAGTGCTCCAGACATGGAAACATGGATAAAAAGTATACAAAAAGGTATTAGTATCAAAAGACAAGATACAATACAGAATAAAAGCCATCATGGCTGATCCAAAAAACAGATCAGAATAAATAAATAAGTAAGATATCAAAAAATAATTTATCATTTTAACAAATGATCTCATTATAAGTAATATTAGTATTATTTTTGTTGTTATTATTATCAATTTTGCATTTCACGTGATACGGAACCTTTTGTGCGATCGCATTGGTTCCGCATAACAAGAGGACGGCGGGATTTGGTGATGACGCACAAAGCTTTAGCGTTTCCGGCCAGCTCAGCGCGTCGGACCTGTGGTGTTGTCACTTTACAGGCTGAGAAACAAACACCACTGCCAGCTTACTGTACAGTTTTCCGGGCCGTGGAGAAACAGGGGAACATTTAGGAAAGATGGTGCTGCTGACGATGATCGCTCGGCTGGCTGACGGACTGCCGTTGGCCGCTTCAATGCAGGAAGACGAGCAGGTTCACATTTCAGCCTTTTTGTCTCTGTGTGTCGTTCGGGCAGCCACAGTTAATACCTCTGTGTTGTACTAATGCTATGCTGTAGTGACACGTTCGCTAACAGTGACGACCATACTCAGGGGCTGATTTCCCCCCAGAGGCGTGTGCCTTTAGAGGACACATACACTGACCACTGGCTACCGTGTGACAGTTAATTTGTATGACTTGGCAGATAAATGGAGACTTCCTGCAGCAGGCCTGTCTAACAGCTCGCAGATATAGCATTTCATCTACCTAAGTCAACAGTAATAATGCCAGAATATCTGTTTCCAACTCTGACCTAATTCAGAGGCTGACGTTAAGCACAATGCTTTTTAATCGCACTGCAGCAGCCTCTCACAGTCTGATTCAGGTCTTCTGTGTCTGTTACATCTTCATTATTTGCTAACATCCTCTATAATTCATGAGTGCCAAACTATGTCGCAGCTTGTATGCCTTTCTCAGCAATAGGATGTACAGTTAAATGAATGCTATTTATGATCTAGATAGAGCTTCTCACAGAGATTCCATTATTTATTTATTTATATATATATAAAAAAAAACACTAGGAGTAGTACAGAAATGGCAAAGATGCACAGTAAGCCTGAGGTAATTGGGAAATAGTGCTGCAATTACGATTTCTCCACCAGAGGGAACTGTCATGTAGGTTTCCTGTAACAGATATTATTTTCAGATAACTGATATATTTAAACTCTTCAGTTGTCATTGGTGTCAGTCTCCAGAAGCCAGTATTGCTTAAGCAGCCCCAAAAAAAGGGTATCTCTTCAATTTAAGGAAAGTTTTTATTGTGTGTGTGTTTTCAAGGTTAAAGGTTTAGATCGTGAAAAGACGCACAATGAAAAGAGCTACCGTCCTCAGCCATGCAATCTCTGCTTTGAAATGGGCCCAACAAGCTACTGCAGTGATGTAGTGTTTGCATTTTTAACATGTTTTGAACTCGGCACACACACTTTTTGGAATAAATTTCTTTCTGAAAAGCCAAATGAGAAAAGCTTGATTTAACAGGTGGGATCAGAAAGCACGTCTGAAGCATGATGTTTAGGATAAAGTGATTGTAACTTAGCAGATGGATGGCTGTTTTTCTTTGTGCGTGTCTAACAAGAGTCTAACCTCTTTTCCTTCACTCTCTTGTTTGCTTTCAAAAAGGGAGGTGAAAAGGTTTGTTGCGTCTCTGCTCTGTGCTTCGTCATATGTGTTTATGTGATGCTGAAGTAAAGACACTCATTTACTGCAAAAAAAAGCCCAAGAGGCTGTTTGTTTCCTTGTGAAAGCATTGACTGCATTGTCAGATATAGCCTCACACCGCTGAGTCCGTCTCTACTCTTTGGTGCAAGTTTAGTCCCATTTGTCACACTTTGCAAGGCACGCAATCATCTCTGTGAACTGAGGGTAGTTTCTATTTCTGTCTGTCTCGTTTCGCAAGTAGACACACTCAGATTTGCCAACCACCTAGTGACGTTTGCTAGTGAATTCAACCCGCCAAGTTGCACACAAAAGTCACTTTCTTGCCCCGATTAAGGCCAGTTTTTATGTTTGAGATATAATTGAGTTTTGTACTAGTTGTTGTTTTCCCCCCCCTTCTCTTTAGTTGGGTCGGGATCTTCAACAGTATCAGAGCCAAGCCAAGCAGCTCTTCAGGAAGCTCAATGACCAGAGTCCCACACGCTGCACTTTAGAAGCTGGTTCCGTGTCATTTCAGTAAGCACGAAGAAGCGCTTCATTAAAAAAAAAAAAACATGACTTGGCCTCCACCCCTGCTTCATGCTTTAACACTGATTGCACTTCTGGTCCTGCTTGCAGCTATTTTATCGAAAAAGGAGTGTGCTACCTTGTGCTGTGTGAAGCCAGCTTTCCCAAGAAGCTCGCCTTTGCTTACCTGGAGGACCTGCAGGCAGAGTTTCATGAGCAGCATGGAAAGAAGGTCCCCACAGTATCCCGTCCATACTCCTTCATTGAATTTGGTGAGAAATACAAACGGCGAGAAGGGGAAGACTCCATTGCAGCACGAGACTCCTCAAACACGCAGATATGTGAACATACAAGGGAAAGTGGAACCGGAGCAGGAGCACAGAAGAAAACGATGATGCTTCTTTGATGCTTCTGCCGTTTGACTTTCACTCTCTGTCTCCTTTAGACACTTACATTCAGAAAACCAAAAAGTCGTACATTGACAGCCGAGCGAGAAGGAACCTGGGCAGCATCAACACGGAGCTCCAGGACGTCCAAAGGATCATGGTGGCCAACATAGAAGAGGTTCTGCAGAGAGGAGAAGCTCTGTCCGGTGAGTCCTCGCCTTTACTTTTCTGAGATGAATGCATTTTGTCAAGTTTCGCACTCCAAACAATGAAAGCAAGTTACGGTCTTCAGTTTCACATCACGATATGAATATCTCTCTGCCTCTATCTTTCCCCTCCCTTTTGCTCGTCATTTTGTTTACTTGTTTATTTCCCCCGTCTTCTCCTCTGTGCAGCACTAGACTCCAAGGCCAGCAACTTGTCCAGCCTGTCAAAAAAGTACAGGAGCGACGCCAAGTACCTGAACACCCGCTCCACCTACGCCAAGCTGGCAGCAGGTGGCGTCTTCTTCATCATGCTCATTGTCTACGTGCGCTTCTGGTGGCTCTGAGAAAGGAAAGAGAAGAAGGAGGAGGAGGAGGTGAAGTGGAAGACGATCCACACGCAGTCTGCGGACGCTAAGAAAAGCTGTCTCTTTCGACTAAAAACAGCATCCCTGCTCTTAATAAGACTTTACAGACATACCACCGCCCATTTTGTTTTCACCGGTCCATGGATATGTGATCTGAATATATAAATGTCATGATGCATAGTTTTATGATTTCTAATTATACTATAGCGCTGTAGCAGCTGGAGAGGAAATGAATGTGTGGGTCTGTGTGTATGTTTGCGTGTGCGGGGGTTGATTACTTTTGAAGGTGATTTGTGTGCAAGTGTGGAGAAAAAAAGAAATTTCCTGTTTTGTTTCTGAAGCTTTGTTTTACTGTAAGAACAGTGGCTGATATATTCTTTTACACATCTAGTAACCCAGAAAAAAAACAAAAACACATTAAGTAGGTGCAATTCGAAATAATAATCATAGTAGTGATGGACAGCGTGCCAAATCTACTGCAGATATTAGGAAACAGTGGCATTAACCTTCAGATGTAAACGGTTTCAGCAACAATTTAGATAAAAATGACTGAAGCAGACTTTTTTTTATTGAAACTGTATGGAAGCCTTCCAAATGCTTCTTCACCTGCCACATCTAGCAGGTGTTTTTTTTTTCTTTCTTTCATTATTCTGGGATGTCAGCGGTGTTAAAAAATGAACAGGCGTGCAGTTTGAAGGTCGTTTATTTTGCTCGACCTTAACTTAAAATGTCAGCGCTGTTCTTGCAAGATATAGTGACAGTTGCATGCTAGGTTAGTGTGCACGCTAGGTCACGAAGGAGGACAGCAACCAAGCTCTGTATAAGTCACATCACAGTCGACAAAGGAACTGGTCCAGTTGATGAATTACAATTTTAAATTTAAAAGACGGCGGCTGGATATATCACAAAAATCTGTTTTTCATAGTAAAACCACCTTCATTAAACTGTGTGTTGAAGGATGTTGTAAAAGTAATTCAGTTACTACTGCATTAAGGCTTATATTAGGCTAGGCCATCCCATAGTTCCCGTGCATCTCCTCGTTTGGTGCGTTCACTGCGTAAAGAGAAATTAGAGTGCTGGTAGAATTATTGGCTCCGCTGAATCTGCAGGTATGAACTGAAATAAACAAACCCTACAACCCGTGATACTGAAGAAGTGATAATGATAATTTAAGTTCAAACAGCATCAACAACAAAACTTTCATTAAGTGAAGTCAAAAACATAAGAGGTAACTTTAACACAGTCATATTTTACCCTTCAGTCACAGGCACCGGTCAATGGTTATGATAGCATTTCCTGTAGCCATCTAGAAGCTTCTTCCATCTGTTTGGTGGTTTTGTATCTGTCTTCCAGTACTGTGTTTGCAGGAGTCTGTGTTTTCTTTTAGCAATATGAAGTTTTAGGCCCTCTCAAAAGGCTCTCAATGGAATCTTCTCCTTTTCGACCATCCTTTTGTGCTGTCGAATGCGTGTTTTGGATTGTTATTCTGCTGAAAGACCCCAGTAGTTTTCTGACAGTTGGTAACACGTTTCACTCTAAAATACCTCGTTATTTATCAGATTTTCTGCCTCCAGTATCGCATGCAGCCAAGCAGCCCAACGTCACGTTAGAACCTCCACCGTGTGCAACTCAGTAGGACGAGCATTTTCCCTTTTTACCCGCAGATAAACTGATGGACTTATTTTAGTGCCTGTCTGCGAAAATTGGTGTCCTCTCCGGCCTTTAATCATTGAGACCTACTCTGGTTGAGTTTGCAACGTGTAGAAAGGCCTGAAACCACCAGTTCAGGTTGTTGTGTTTTCCACAATCCACAGTAACCTTCCAGTTACTTCTCAGCACCACATCCTGGAAGCATTGCGACTGCTTCATAACCGTGAAATGTCTGGAATCTTATTTTTGATGATGTTATTTCAGATGCCCTCGTACAACAGCGTTATGAAATTAAAGATGCTCTGAATTCCAAGCTTACAAATTAGGGTTGTCAATAATTCTGACCAGCAGTGTAAAGAAAAATCTAACGTGAACAGCTTTTGTACAGTTGAAGCTCTCCTCTCGACTACCTTGATGATTGTCAGCAAGCAGGTATTCTCACAAAGTCTCAGTGTCTGATTGGAACAGCTTATTTTGTCTCAAGTTAACACAACCGTAGACACGACTTGAAAGAAGATTCAGGCTGAGAGTCGTATAGGAAGCCTCTTTCTGCTCTCAGCTAAAAATAATACCTTCTCTTTTTTCTGTCCTGCCTACGAATAAAATGATTTGCACAAAACAGACTTCCTGTGTGTCTCTGGGCCTCAAGTTCAAATCAGCACACGTGTATTTGCTGTTGTGGCAAATCTATTGCTTTATCGAGCTTCAGAAGACACAAATACTGGAGGAAGTTGGTACTGGTTTCAATGTACGCACCGCATTACTAGACATGTGAGATTTATCTTTTAAAGCTGTTTTTTTTCTTTCTTTCACAGTCTGAGTAACACACTATGCAAAGTACTTCCTGGAAAATACTTCATGAAAGTACTTGATGCAAAAAAAAAAGAAAATCGGGGGACAACATGAAATAAATCGGCTGCACCAGATTTTGAAAAGTTCGGCGACTCAAGTTCAGCATGGTGTCATGATGTTATAATAAAAGTTGTTGCCTTCAGATCTACATGAGGTTTAGGTGGAAAAGGAGGCAAGTTTTTCTCACGGTTACTTTAAGATACTAAATTCACCCCAAATTCTTCACTAAACTGATGTCAGCATAAAACTCCTCCTTGTTGTTAGCCACCATTAATGCAGTCTGGTTAATCCTCACTTGGCCAGCAGGTAGAGGGCTTTGTTCACAGTTGCACTGCTGCAGCTGAAAAAAAAACAAAAACCTCCTCACTCGCAACCTCTATTGCAGATGGCCTCCAAATCACTAGTTAAAGGACCGAAAAATATAGGTTGCAGTTTTCAGGGTAGAGCTGAAGAGAAAGGGGGGAAAAAACGGTACAGATTCGAGGCTTCTCGCATTAAGCTCTCAGACCAGCCATCTGAATCTTCAACTTGAGACAGAACAGGAAATGTCAGAGAAAAAATGAGAAGCAGCAGAGGGTAGCGTGCCAAAAGCAAACCACAGGGCACAGGCTAACCTTTTCACCTCTCAAGGGAAACGGAGTTCGGTCTCACAGTGATCAAACTTATCTTTCTTTGTAATCTTGTTCCATTAAAACAGCTTTAAGATTCTTTCATTGCAAGTTTCCTTTTTTATCAACTCTGTCGTTGATTACTGTCTGTTCAGTGTCTGCAGACCTGTGTGCCACTGTTAGTGCGAGTCGGTGTTTCTCTCACCCTCAGTGTCTTCCATCATTTGCCCTGCCATCTTTTCTGCTTTTAAATCTGTCGGTCTTTTATCAATATGCGACCACATAAATCTCATCAGTTCTGCAAAAATTCTCTTGCTGCAAATTTCACTCGTGATACACACCGTATGGTGTAAACTTATCATTTTACTCCAGTATATCTAAAAATAAAGCACACTGCACAGACATGCTCTGCATTACTGTCGTCTGAAGTTCCCCTCTCTATTGTGTAACATTGACTTACTTTCTAATTACAGTGTTTTGTATGGTTTGAACCCTTTATTTTCTGTCCAGATTTAAAAACTGATTATTCTCACAGAAGGATCTCTCAGAGATTTTCTATCCTTGTTCTTTATTCAGCCATTTCCTTAAGAAATCGGTTTATATTGCAGTATTAAAAGTATTTCTACTGAAACACGAGGATAATAAAAAGCAACGTGTCTTGCAGATTATCTAAGATATGTGTCGACTTCAAAGTGATTAAAGAGGCGACAGCATGCCGGTCTTTCTCTCCAGCTCTTTCTCTTCCTCCCCTGCAGGTTACCATGGCAGCAGCGAGTGTGTGACAGTCATGTGAAAACGAAGCTGATTGGATTAAAATACTTTGTGTGATCAGAGGTCAGGGATATGGCACATGTACTAGACACACATAGCCTGATTGAAACACACAGACGCACACACACGGGCACGCGCACTCACTCCAATGCCACTGTCTTCTACACGCTTATCAGTTTTCAGGAAAACTTCTGGCTTCAGACGCAGACAGAACCACAGGTCCGCCCACCAATATTTGACTTGGTCTTGTGTAATCTTAAAGAAACAGCACCTCAAATTAGCGTCACCTTTACCAAAATCTAGAGCCAGAGTTTCAGTGAAGCTGACTGGCAGAGCTACTTAAGCATATTAGCTTTTAACTTTCACAGAGGCAAACATCTGGTCAGCAATCAGCTACAAAAGCCTTGATTTTCTCCCACTGTTGGCCACACAGTTGGTGGACCTCACTCATATTATCTCATCAATCCATTAAGACCGTAAGGGCCTTTTATGTTGCAACAGGACTTAATGGATAAATAAGATGACTTTGACACACAGGAAATGTTTTGCTTAAAAATCACAAAAATGCAGCACTCAGCACTATACACACACCTAGTAGTAACCCAACGTTAGTATAAAAGAGGCATGCAAGAGCCCTCTTATACGGTGTCATTTTGGATAATCACAAAAGAAAATGCACAATTGAGGCTGAAGTGAATGCTATTAAAACTCATTTTGCATGTTTTGTTTGCCCACGGTTCAAAAGATTGGACTGATAGTGGCAGCAGAGACGGTATCATGGGTTTACGGAGGTAAACAAACCATCCATCAGCTTTTAACAGGATGAGCTCTTCGTGAAACTGGAGGAAAGGTAGGAGGGTCACCACTGTCCAAATAGTTTTTGTTTTTTCAACGACGAAATTATAAATGATCTGTCATGAAGTTTTTAAAAAAAACTGTAAATCTTGCCTCATCATGTGACCACTATGACCCTGCTTCACTTAGAATCCAATGGCGTGCAAGCATTTCGAACCCTTTCTTTAGTTGAAAAATGAAAACCATAAGATTTGTTAAAGGATAAATGCTGATTTGATACTAACAACCTGTTTTAAAAGAAGTCTGAGCAGTGGCAGCCTCGGATTGGAGAGCAGTGACACTGGGAAAAGATTTCCCTCTAGGCTCATTAGCAAAATGTCACTGGCATGTAAAACAAAGGCGTGAGTTTTCAGACGGACAGGGGTGCAACCTCTAAGCGGGCAAATAATTCATAATGTCATCAACATATTAAAAGAATCCAAAGGAAAGAAATCTGAAAAATCTGTTATTGAATGACAGTGATCTTTGGGCCTTTAGTTGGTGCTGCATCAAAACAGACATGGTGCTGGAATGGAAATCACTGCACCAGCTCAGAAATTATTCTGAAAAATTATTCTTGGGAAACATTGTTCTACACTGCCTCCGCAAATATAAGTTAAAACTGCAACGCAAAGATCATATTTGCAGATATCATGGATGTTGTGTCGTCTTAACTAGAGGGCAGAATGACCATCAGTGCTCATTTCAGAAGCCAGCAATGAGGCACATTAGAGCACATGAAACAGGTTACCAGCAACTGAGCTAAATCAACAGGTTTTGGAGCAACATTTACTGCAATCCAGATATTTGTTTTTTTTTGTTTTGTTTCTTTTTTTCCCAAAGTACGACGGTGCATGTTTCAGCAAAACACTTTCTGTGCATATCACAGCATCTTGGCTCCAGTGCTACTCTGACCTGTCTGCAGCCCCGACCTGTCAACAACTGAGTAAATTGATTCATTATGAAAACAAGCATGGCAATTGGTGTCCTCACTTCCCAAATGCTAACAGGGTGTTTACAAAAGAAGAGGCGGTGAAACACAGAGGTAAACATTGCTGGTTTTAAGTGAGGGCTGTAATTTTCCTCTGCACATATCCAGTGTGGTGGGAAAGTGAAGTACGAAGCAGACCCATGGATGTGTCCACTGCCTCGTCTGTAATGGCCACAATAAAAATGTGTTGCATCAAACCAGCTTCTCACCTCATCCCAGCTGCCTCCCTGTCTCTTCCTCTTCATCCTCTTCCCTGAAAACCCCTGCCCCGTCCAATGAGAACAGAGGGAAGCTGCAGAAGCAGCAGCTGTATGGCAGAGAGAAGGTCATAAAAGGCAGGAGGCCAAAAGAGGAAGTCGAAGGACCTGGTGAGTTATTGCCCCTCAAACGTACACATCGGGTCCTGGGAACCGGTGACTTCTCACGTGGGGGGGTCAGTGTAGGGAGTTTTGCATAGCCCGAGACCTGATCTGCTCCCAGTGTCTATTCTGTTACCTCAACACACACCAGGACCCTCGATTTTATACCAAGCTCTTAGATGGTCCCTTCGGTGAGTAAACACATGTGTAAAAGAAAAACAGGATATAAAGGTGGAAGACTGAAATGAGACGGGAAAATGTGAGGGAGGAGAAGAAAAGACACACACATATAAGTGATTGTTTGTGACCTTGGTTGGAGATTCTTCATATGGCACAATGAGTCAGTGCCTGGTCAAAAACCCACCTCTGCAATACTGAATGGCATTTCAGTGGGTTACTGCGAAGGTTAATATGATGTGATACACGGAATGTAAATATTTACCTGAGTACTATCTCTTTCATCCCAGTTGTTCTGATTTATCAATCTATTTGTTCAAATTATAACACTTTGTCAGTAGTGTCGTATCTAACACACACACACAACCATACAAAGAGTTTATCTGTGGCTGTGAGAAAGTGAGGGCTGATGTGTGAATTCCAGCCATGCCTGTCTTTTAGCAGCTTGTGAATTTATGATACAATTAACCCTGGAGGACGGGTCAGCACACTCTTTTTACACCCTCTATAACTTTCAGCGTGTGAGTGAAATGCACGAATTCTTCGACAAACATGGTTTGAACACATGTTACACTTACGGCTCACCGAAAAACGCGAAAAGATCTTCAAAAAGAACTCACGCAGGTGAAGGCTCTGCACGAAACTGTCTAAAAGAAGATGTTTTGTATCTTACGCAACGCCTCGAAGTATCCTGTTACTGTTCGGCTCTGGTTTGTCCTTGCATGTCTTCGGTGCCATTTGTTGTGTTTGAAGTCAAATTAGTTTGACCAAAATGTACTCCGCATTACAAAAGAGCCTTGACTTGTACATGTCAGTATGTTTGTGTGTTTGTATTTTGGCACCATGTGCCTGCCGATACACTATGTGTTAATGTATGAGGTGACTTTGGAGGGAGTTGCTCGCCTCATGAGGCCCTTCTCAAATCCAGATGTCATCAGTAATCTATTGAGATTTGTTATGGCAAGTTGCTCGCCATGCCGTAAGTCACCTCAGTTGCTACTTTCAAGAGGCATCAAAACTAACACAAATTAAGACAAGTACAAAAAACTTACATTGTGATTTCAATCAGTTTGTTCTGGAAAAGGGATATTTTTTTTTTTTCATCCAGTCAGGAGCTAGATCTGCACAATTGCTCTTCAAGTGTCATAATTTACACCTTCATTTTCAGATAGTGACTGTATCCATCCCAGAGTTTTAAAGACTGGGGAATGTTTTCTCCCATCAAATAAGAATTCCCCGTGCATGAGAGCATACGTGTGTTTGTTTTCAACATCCCATCAAAGTGTTCAAACTCTGGCTCCTGGTTATTGCGCTGAGTACATTAACATAAAAGCAGCTAAGACTATGGTCTTGTGTCTTTAGCTTAGCCTGAGGTGATGCTCTGTGTATCTAAGCCCAAATCTAAACCATCCTTTGTGAAGTGAACGTAGCTTAAAGCTGTTTTAGGGTAACACAAGGATAATGATAAACACCCACAGTAATACCACCAGAGCAAAGAGCTGCAGTGCCTATTGGGCAGCATGCTGCAGTTCAATCATAAGTTGTTTGTGACTTAAGGAGTTGGGAGTGAGAGTGGTGTTATGTACATGTGCGTGTGGGTGGGGAATATAAACCTTGCAGGATCCAGATGACACTGGCGGGGCCGTTATTTTCCCACAGTGCAATATAAATAGCCTGCTGGTGTGGGGTGATGGTGGGCATGCTGGGGCACTCAAGGGAGGATCCCATCCACACACAACAGCACATTCCTGTCCACCTGGCCCTGCCACAGCCTTAGGTCAGTTTACAGGATGTGTTCACATACACGCACCCCTCCTCCTCCTCCTCCTCCTCCTCCACCTCCCACCTTTCCTTCATCACCTGTTCCCTTGCCTCTCTGCCAGCACCCCTCATCTCCTCACCAGAGACCCCTCTACAGAGGTCTCTGCCCTCATCACGGATGGTCACAAAGTGGCTTCGCACTCGCTGACTCTCCAGCCTTTGACCACTGTGGAACGCCCAGTGCAGACATTCACTCACGCACACTGTCTTGGATCCTCACACAAACACACCCACAAAATCTCTGCTTTCCTTGAGGAAGGTGACCACTGCCAAATGCTACATTGGTGTAACATGTCCTGTAGCATGTGCTGCGTGTCGACAGCCACAGGAATGTAACGACTAATGAGAGCTAGCATTACAACTGTTCTTTCATTTTGCATGGACTCTTCCGCGTGACGCTGTTGGTTATGTCATGTGGCTTCACTGAGAGGAAAGTAATTATGGGCTCAGATGACAACTTCAGCTGAATGTTAATAGATTATGCCGTTACAATAAATCAGTTTGGTGCCATAACGTGCAATAAAAAACTACACTTTTTATTCATGGTTCCTCACCTTGGGTTCAATATATTTTACAATGAAACTAAAGCTGGTAAAACACTTTGCGCCTGAATGTTTACTTTATTTGGTGATTATCCCATATCTGATCAAGTAAATGATTAAACTCACAGTGCAGATCTGTGAGATTTTTTTCACTTTTGAGAACATTATTGCCCCCAATGTTGACATTTGACTCATATAACCTGAAGTTCACACAGTAAAATGGTTTTCTGTGATTAAATACTTGGAAACCCTTATATCGGATCTATGCCTCCTTAAATTAGGTACCATGTGGCTTCTCATTTTGTTGACCCAATTAGTGGCTGCTGATCCCCGCACAAGGAGATCTGAGAGTAAAACACTACCTTCCAACTGAGATACACTCATTTAATTCAAACCTCTAATCATTAAATCCTCAGATCTTCACAAAAGAGGGCAGGCATAACACAGACAGTAAAGTTGTTTCCAGGCTGCTTCCCTTGCAGCAGCCTTAACCGATCACTTAAAAGCGAAGAAGTGTTAATCAGCCCTAAATATATCTCCTTTAGCTTCCTGTCTGCCAGCTCTGCTTACACAGAAAATATTACATTAAAGGAGAAGATACTTCTGGCACAAACTGTGCAGAAAATTTTGATGAAAGCACAGAAAGCAGCAAAGGCTTCACACCTACTAATCGCGGCTGATGAATGTCCATCTCAGCAAAGCCAGCATAAAATGCCTGTTAGTCAACACTTGCTGTAACTAAAGCTGATCTCAGTGAGGCCTGCATGCTTGCACCAAAAAAAGGCTAACAGTATTGTTTTCAAAATGCCATCAGTGTCTAATAGGTATAAAGTATCTCTGAACAACATAAAAGCAACCAGAGGCTCAGTTCTGTACAACTGCTGATGCAAGCAAATCAGCTGCCACAGCCGGGTAATGAAAAGTGTATCAGTCCCTGCTGCTGCTAAATATAGAAAGGCATCATACCCACTCCATGCCGACTCCACTGTCAAATGTAAACGCAGATATTCTTCCCGGATAACAGTTAATGATTTGATTTCTGATGGCGAATTAAACTGTGGGAAGATGGCTTGTTTATGGTTAAGGGGAGCGCACAAGAACACATACACTCCAAACCTTCCTTGCGTAATCAGCCATGTTCTGTAGTATAAATCTACTAGCTGACAGCTGGAGTCACCCTGACTGATGAGCTCAGAATCAGCGTGAGGAGCCCCAGCATTGATGAAGGCTGCTCTCTCACCAGCATGGCAGCGTCGGATGGCTCTGATCCAGGCCAAGTTTTATTACTACTCTGTGGTATACCTGATATACAAAGAGCTAATACTCATGGGAGCTGACCCAAAATGGGCTGTATGAAAGCTGATGTTCTGGGTCTATTTTTTCTTTCTCTCTAACAAGTCTTCAAACTGAGTTTTACTGGTGTTCGTAAATGTATTCAGCCCTTTAAAAACAACCTCTTATCTCTCTGCTTGATAGAGCTTGATAAAGTTGCCAAGTTTCTGTCATGGTAAACAGGACACTTAAAGCTGTTTTTTTCTTTTTATCCATCCATCCATCCATCCATTATCTATACCGCTGAATCCGTCGGTCGGGTCGCGGGGGGGGCTGGAGCCTATCCCAGCAGTCAATGGGCAAGAGGCAGGGTACACCCTGGACAGGCCGCCAGTCCATCGCAGTTTTTTCTTTTTAATTTATTTAATTCAAAGGTCGCTCAAATAGATTCGAGGTGTCTGTAAAATAAGAGCTTTTCCCAACACCTCGTTTTCAAAAGCTTTTTTTCTTCCAAAAACTGTTTGTACATCTGTGGTCTTTCATTAGAGCAGACACCGGGAGGAACTAATCAGCATTTTCTGCTTAAGCGGCAGGGCCGCACCCTCTATCATCCCATCTCTCCCGAACTACAGAAGCCCACATCTGGAGTGACATCATTAAGAAAACAGTACTGCAGACTAAGTTATCCTCCGATCTGATTTATCTCACATTACTATTGACAGGCTTTTTCAAATGATTTCACTTAGAAAATATTAACACGGGATGTGCTCACAACGCGACACATGTGGAGGAAAAGAAGCAAACACGAGGCCAGGTCTGTCAGTGAAAACAGCATCTGACCAAATGTCTGCAGCATTTGTTGTCGTGCCAGCACCTGACATCCAGCCACGCATGCAGAGCAAGAGTTTGACTTTGGCCACAGCAACAAAAGCATTGTCAGTACGGACCCCTGAGGAGATCAATTTGCTCTCCTCTGGTTCCAGGCCTTTCAGCAGGGTTGAATAGAGGACAAAGGGCCCCTTGCAGCAGCAGGAGGCTTGGCAATGTTTTTCTAATGGGGTGTAAAGACAAACAAATCACTGGGATGAGACGTGGTCTTGCTGTCGTGATGAGCCTGTGATTTACACCTGGATCATTCACCCTAATTAAGGGATAATTAGTTTAGGATTTCTGTGAAAGGTTGACTGAATGCTTGGCTGTACAGAAGTGAGTGTACAAAGGACAGTACCACTGTTTGGTTGTGCTTAGTAGCTTCCAGAAAAATGAAGCAACAACGGGATTTGGAGTTTTTTTAAAAAGAGATAAACTACTCTAAATTTTTTCTTTTTTTTTTAAATCTATTAGATACAAACTAAGATATAACAAATACTTAAGCTTCAAACATCGGGATGAATCTGTATATTTCAATGTGCAGCTTGTTTGATTCATGAAACGTTTTGGCACCTCTGTGACAAAAAAAAAGACAAAGAAAGTTTAGAAGAATGTACAGTAGGCCATTGATTGGTTCTGGCAAAGTTTTTTTTGTCTTTTGTAAGGGCTCAATATAGCCAATATTCAACTAACCATTCGTTTGTATAATTCCACACAAACAAAATCACTTCTAAAATCTCATCATTAGTGCAATGCAGCTCTGCCAGTCATGACTGCAGGGCCAGAGTTCACCTGAGAAAGTGGTGACAAAACCTGAAACCAGTTGCAAGACATCCTGTATCAACACTTTAAATCAGCTATCAACCGTTATTTAGTCATGTGCATGTTCTTAATCCACCATTACTTTTGAGTTTAAACTCGTTTAAACTTTTTTTCACCTAAATTACCTGGCACACTGGCATATACAATCTGGCCCTGGCTGCTTAAAAAGCTTTAAACGTTGGTACCAAAGAGTGGGTGTAAAAAAAAACTTAACGGGGAAAAACGTGTATTTAGCGGAGAGTAAAGAAGAAAGAAAAATCATTGAACGGGTTAATTTTGAGTCATACCAGGCTCCACGAGAAGTAGAAAAATGAGAGAAAAAAATTCCTCCGCCACTGAGAACGAAAACTTCACATTTTTCTCTCTTATTTTTCTATTCAAAATTAATTGCCCAACGGTTATTTCAAAACATTTCAAACAGGCGATACAAATCCTTATATTGTATTTAATTTTTTCCCCCCCAAAGTTTTTAATATCTTTTTGGCCCCGCGATAGATCCTCACCGTGACTTAAGCGGAAGGATATGTGTGTTTTTTTCTTCACTCGCTGTGACTTCTGGGGAGCGTGAAGAGGTGCGAGACTTCTACAGCGTAGTGTGTAATCAAGGGGAGTTAACTTTTATTTGTTTTTTACTAACAGTTTTACGTTAACAGTGTGTAGAGCACATGTAGATCGGGAGTGAGATGCTGAAATTTGGCTCTATAGCTCGTTTTTAACCGTTTATTTTTTTTTTTGTGTGAGCCTTTTTTCAACGAGACTTTTTTTGAGAAGTAACCGTCCAGGGAGACAGCTCAACTTTTGGGCTGGCGACCCTATGTGGATTTTACAGAAAATATGGAGCAGATACCTGGTTTCTCCCTGGGCAGGTTTCTAGCCTTTGTCTTCTGCTTCATTCAGCTTTCTCTGGGTAAGTTTTCCATTACGGTTAAGTAGCGTCTCCCCCCCCCCCCCCCCCCCCCTCTCCAAAAAAAAAAATGTTTTACTGATCATGATCACGTTTGGTTGCCTCTGCATCTGCGGTACACTGGGCAGACATAGCATCTATTCACACGCCGCGCTTGTTGTCGGACTTTATGTTACGTTATGTTTGAGAAAAGCAGAAACTTTTCATTTCAGGTGGAAGACCATTTATTTTTTTGTTTTTGGCAAACGTTTTCAACGTGGCTTCGCGGTAATTGTGCGGTTTCTGTTCCCTTTGAATGAGTACTGGCATGGCCTTTTACCCCCACCGCAGGTTAACGTAACATTGCCGTGACGTTGATTTCTACTATTCAGCACTCATCACTAACTGCGAATTTGTTCAGTTTAAAAGATGAACAATGTTTGCATCCCTGCACGTGACTCCTACTTATCTAGGTAATGCCCACATCTGTCTGATTTAGAGGGCTATGGTCTGAATAATCTGGATTATTATGGCCTTCTACTGAGCTGAGACGCACCGCTGCCCAGATGTTGGAACAATAGGAGCTAGAGAAAGAATTCAAAATGGACACTTAACCTTGTTTAGGCTACTTTGCTGAATTGGGAGAGCTGTCATCGATGGTGCAGATGCAAGTTGGATGCTTTAGCAGTATTCACCAAATATTTATTTCTGTTGCAAGCTGCTCTTCATCTCAACAGCCAAGACACAGTGTGGTCAGTCAGCTTTTTAACCGCCTTGAATTTCAGCGTTTTGGGTTAGAAGTCAAGTACACGCGACAATGAAGGACAGACTAGGTGTAAGAAATTTATTTAGGGTTAGTTGGAGATTAAAGTGGTCACTGAAAGGAAGCACATGTGCGGAGTACATGTAATACAGTTGTTATCCGTGTGTCTTTAACACACCATATGAAAGCACCTATACAATCATGCACAAATCAGCTACTGCCTGTGGCCTTTGATTCACCTCACAGTAATCAGTTAATCTAATGTGTGAAAGACTGTCTCCCATATGTAAAACAAAAGCATTGTATTATCAAGCTGTACTCACAAGAGTGTTGCATTAATTTGCTACAGATCCACTCATGCTCATTTCCACGAAAACAAAAAGTTAGTCAGTTTTTATTTCTCTTCTCACGCGATGCCCAATTGTTATAGTCATTATATGTAGTTAATGCTGACAGGATGTTGGCATATGATAAAACCAGATATGCTCAAATTCTTAAAACCACATAATATGATTGCGGTAATACTTGTATGTTGATATAATTGATGCGGCAAAGCACATCCACAAGCACAAGTTCATGTAAACGAAAAATTATAAAAAGGTTCGGAAACAGTTTGATGAACGTGTTGGAGTTCAGAGAGGTTTGACCTCAGTTTGGACTCATCCTTGGTTTGGTGGGTTTATCAGGATTCTGTTCTGATCCGTTTGATGTGGAGTTTACATGTTTGATCGTGGTGTTTTGATGACCTTTGGCCGAGGCGTCTTTTTCAAGGATCAGGTCTTCCCGTGTTTATGAACAAATCGCATGAAAAGGCCATTTAGAGTGGGCTGAAGTGGTTTGAAATTAAACGTAAATTGATGTTTATAACATTTCTTAACATTACTGGAGATAACACAATGCTTCTTATCACATATGTTTGTTGAAGTGGTTGTTTTAAAAAAAAAAAAAAGTGTGAATATGCAATGGCCATTTTAGCCCTTATGCAAAGGTGCCAAAATAGGGAGATTTCATGTCACATGCTTGTTTTTAACCTTTTAGTTGAGAATTGATGCATGCAGCAGCCATGCTTTTCTTTCTCAGCCGCCCCCCCACCATGTACCATAGTTGACTTATGAACAGTGAAGTTACACAAAAGAGGAAAACACAATGTAAAAGTGCTGCAGGCAGTGCAAGGAGAAACATAGGAATGCTGTTGGTGTTTGACATTCCTCCCTCCCTTTCTGTTGTTTCCCTCGCTCACTCTTGCGAACCCATGCACGCGCACAAACACACGTACGCGCACGCCAACACACACACACACACACACACACATTTGGCACTCTGTGTCTTTCTTTTCTTTCCCTCTTTTCGATCCGTTTACCCACTGGTGGTGAATTTAAACATGGCCTGGGCTCTACGCTGTAGAGTACCCCGTCATTTACGGTCATGAATGCAAACAAGTGGGCCTTCAGAGATGTTTCGCCTTAATGCAGCTACCTTTTTAGAAACAGTCGAAATAAAGCCACGCGTGTTACTTAATTGTGCCAAAGCTCCACTGTTATAACAGGGTACAAGTAATCTATATACTCTCATCAACTGCTGTATTAAGAGCACCAGTGAAGACTTGTACAATTCATGACAACAGCTTTTTTTAAAGGAAACGTTCCACATTTTCCCCTTTTGTTGACGTGGCCAATCGATAAGATAATTCAGCTTTATGTGGACTGCATTAGGTATTTAAAACGTTTCTTATATTTTTGCTCACCATAGTAGAATTTTACTTCTTTTTTTTTTTTTTTTATCATGCTAACACTAACCAGACGTGCAACTAACTAAGGAGAAGTTGATGAGCTATCGTTGACATCGTATATTTGCAAAAGTATACATAAACATTTCAGTATAACCGTCATGGCTCCACGGGGACACTTTTCCCTCCCTGTGCAGCAAGCGTGAAAAGTTTTTGCTGGCTACGAGCTGATGGGTGAGTGGAGCTGGCTGTAGCCTGAAAGCTACCTATGAAAATATTATCATTGAAAACATGAAAACATTATGAACCCCACGCATGTAACAGTCACAGCCTTTGCAGGAGTAAAGTTGGTTATCAAAGTCTTCAACATGAAATTAAAAAGTATTAGCTTGAAAAGTAAGTTGAATAAGCAGCAGAATACTTGTATCACCTCTGACGTCTGCACAGCAACTGTTGCTTGATTAATTAGTCAAGGGAACTAATGGGATGCCAACATGGACCCATATACAGGGCTCATCATTCATTTACCAAACCAGCAGAAACAGTTACTTCATTCACGGTCTGCACCGTTTCTGATGAGATTCTGTCTTTCTGTTGTCCGCTCACTCCTATCATTCGCTTGACGTGTTTTCGCCTGTTTGCAAAATGAGGTCATTTTCACACATGCACTGCAGTCCTTTGAGATGTCCTTGAGGGGTTGGGATGTAAGAATGCAAAACCAGGAAGTCCAGAGCATTTGAAGATAATCTAGAGAGACTGGATGCCAGTGTTGCAATTAATCTTACAGCACATTTACTGTGAGTGGATGAGTGTGCACAATGGTGTGAGTTGGTGTTTTATACTCTATTTTTTCTGCTGTCCTGGCTTATGTTTTCCACTCATTGGTCACTTTTGTGGATACACTCAAATAGATGTGGTACTTATGTATCTCCAAAAACCTGTCATCAGTGATCCCCATCTGCCATGCTCGATGTGTTTTCCACAGTGATTTCCACAGTGATTTCCACGGTGTACTTTTTGTGTCATGGCCTGCTTGCCTGTGTGATTTGGACAGTCTTCTCCGCCTTTAGTATTTTCAGGCGTGAAACCAGCAGAAAACCTCCCACTGTGAAGTACATGGTTGAACAGCAACTGTGGCAAAAGTCTTGACCGAGTTGTCGTACGTTCTCCTGAAAATCTCTGGTATTGTATGCCGAATTAAGATCTCCTGTAATCTAAGATCATTAGATCACTCACCCCTAATACAAGCAGCGCCGGTGTTGTCTTTCTTTCTGAAATTAAACCACGCCATGGACCATTTCTTTCTCTTCCCCATTGCTCCTTCCTGTTACAAGTTTCCAGCAGTGTAGATGTATGATTTCATGTAATAGTTTTGCAACAGGACACTCTCAGAAAAACATGCAGGCATAGATAAGAGGATTCAGTAAACTTGCAATCGTAAGATTACACAAATTGGAACTGGTTATAAGTTTCCATCCGTCATCATCTACATGACAGCATGACGTGGTAGAAGAGGCTGCTAACCTTGATACCATAAATGTTTTTTCAATCAAAAATAAAAGCCCGGTAGAGGTATGCAGGTTGAAAGCTTTAATTGCACAGCATTCTTGAATCTGCAGTGTAATAAAGACAAGAAAAATCCAGGAAGTATCCCCGTTATCGCCTTTATGAGTACAGATGAAAAGGCGGTTATTGAAGTGCATGACAACTCAGTTGTTCTGCTTGTTGGCAGTGTCAACAGTGGGACCGTGCTCCCATTAGGTCCACAGTGTTCTCATTCTTGAGGAAGCGTAGGTGCCATTCTTGTGGCACACGACACCGCGTTGCCCAGTTGGTGTAGGCTTGTGCATGGTTGCATATATTTTCCCAGTGCAAACAGCAGGCCGCTAACACGCGTGAGCGTATCTATTTGCGTGTGCGTATGTATTTCATTGTGGATCCAAACTGCTGACAGAGCTGACAAAAACACAGCAATTGTGCCACCCATGGTTTGCTTGTATCCGACCCACATTAGAGCGTGGTGTGAAATGTGATTTATCGACATCATTATTCGCCCTGTGCTCGGAAGACAAAGATCTTCATTGACCAACCCACAACATTGCATTATTCGTTGACCTCCAACTCTACCCATTAGTCTGTGGCTGTTACTTTAATATGACTTAAAACATATTTTCTGTGATACGACCAAACCCTTCCCTTTCTGTCTTACCTGTTGCTTCTCTGCTTCCTGCTGCCTCAGTGAGATTGGGTTGTTGTTGCATTAGCACATTCATATTAGGGCTGCTCAGTGTTGATATTGTGATGCATCCACAGAAGTCATGTCCCAGGAATTTCAGAAGGCAGAATTCTTATACTATGAATTAATACCACTATCAATATTGTATTTCCTCCTAACCTTTTTCTCCATCTCAGATCAGTTGACAAATAGCCTTCATAGCCTGTTTGCCACATCTACCTCTGCATCCCTCTCAATAGGCAGAAGGATTGATTGGTTACACCTATCATTTCTCCTCATGCCAGTCTCCCCATTCTCACTTACTGATAGTTATCCAAGTGTTTTGCATCTTTGGTGCCAGCTCAGAGGCAGAAATGTGACAAAGCATTACAGATGCTTCCACCTTGTACACCCCTCTCCACAGCACCGCAGAGACAACAGTAAATAGACCTTCTGTTGATTTTTGACTCAGTCAAAGTAATTTACTTGAAGGTGAATAATTCTTTCCAATGCCTTGACCTGTTTGCTTTTAATAATTTTGATTCCGCTGCATTGTATGTGAAGGAAAGTTAATGCACTCCATGAACGTCATGCACCATTAATATAGGAGGTAGTATTTACGGCTGTGAAGGTCATGGGCATTTGAGCGTTGTGTTGTGTCGAACAGGTTAGCAAATTAACAGAGAATTACAGCGACCTGCATTCTTTGGCCAACATGCCCTGTAATCCTGGAAACAGAGAGGGAGGGCGCACGGGGCCAAGCAGCACACAACAGGTACCACTGGGATGAAGCTGGTTTAGTAGTGCCTGTAGAAAATGAGTGCATTGTTAATGTCGACTGCAATTTTTTTAAGCAATCTCTGCAGCAAAGTATAAACACCTAATTTGTTTTATATGTTATTACCTGTAAGATGACTCATATTTTGATATTTAGCTATACCAGCTAAATTATTACACCTTAACTTCTGCTGCTTGACTTCTGCGAGTAGCAGAAGTTATGTGAGGATCATTATTTTGTGAGCATTTAGACATCATACACAACCGAACCAACCTATCCAATGATGGCAGCAAGCACTAGCCAGTTGGACGTAGAGAGGAATGAGCCTGAACTTTGCCTTATTAGAAAAAAACAGACTTGCAGCATAATTGTTGTTACACCTTTTTAACAAAAGCGGTTTCAGGACTGGTGCTAGGGCCAGTTCTAAGTTTGTTATTGATTTTCCACATTGAGAGCGCTACCACAGGGCCACTTCATTATGTCACTTTAAAAGTCTCTTCCAACAAATTTTTGACCTTTCTTCTGGTATGTTCTGAATTTTCATAGATGCTCAGAGTGCAGTGAGATAGTTTGTCTTCACTCAAACGACAATGGACTGCATTGACATCACCAGTCTGCTTTATTTACTCTATTTTAAACAAGTGTTTGTGACTGCTCTCTGCAAAGCCGACCGATGTTCTGTCTTGAATTAAGCAGACTAAACGCTACACCGACCGATATGGTGGTCACAGCATTGCAGTTGGTCTGGTTGGTCTTCATAACTTCACCCTCAGTCCATTAACTTATTCTTTAACTCCATAACTTTTTCTAAGTAAGGCTCTAATTCCAAAACCAGCCCTGAAACCACTTTGGCAAATCATTAGATGTGATGTACATCAGAGGGGTTTTAGAAGTTAATGTACTCCATCCTGACTAAAATATAAGTGCCAATAGTGCACATACCCTTTTATGCCGCGCGCTACAACTTTGTTACCAATAAATGTAATGTGCAAGAATGTGAGAACCACCAATATAGCCAAGAGAGACTCAAGTCTGTGTTTGACCAAATAATGCCAGCGGAAACAGTTTGGATTAGTTCATGAACCAATGGTTTACCGTATTTTATCTCAAAAAGAAAAAAAATCTTACATTGGGTTATGTTTTTTTTTGTTTTGTGAATATTGTTGTTCAGTTGCCCACGGTTCAATACCCATAATGAAATGATATTAACAAAGATTAACATATTGGCAAATTCAATGTCGTTGAAATTTGGTTATTGCCTGTGATCTGAAATCTTTTCAAATGTAAACAGAAATATGACCCTGTGGCACAAGCCTGAAAATTCACAATCAATTCATATCAAGATAATACTGTTAGGTTTGTTCGCTGTAATCAAAGTAGTACCTGAAAATACGAGATGGGGAGAGTCCCTAAATTTGTCTTGTTTTGACATCTTTCGTTGTCTCTGTTTCTTTCATCAGCCAAACACACACACACACACACACTTGGCTGTTGAGCAGGGGTATTTCTGAATCAGAAGATTTTTCATCATCCATGTTAACCTCATTCTTATTCAAAACTACAAACTTCTTTTTTATCTACTTTTTATCTATCGGTTGCACTGATTTATTGTCAGGCAGTGGGGTGTTCTTATGGAGTTCAGTGAGTTGCATTAATCCCTGAGTCGGAATAGATCAGGTTTTATAATATATATATATATATTTAAATTAGGCTTTATCTCTTCTTCAGAAAATCCTGAGGATCAGCCTGAGATGTTCCAGATAATCACATTCTTGTACTGTTTTTGTTGGCTCTCACCTATTTTTTACAGTGAGACACCACCCTGAAACTGATGCGGTCCTGAGAGACTAAAGCTTTTAAACCCATACTTGGTTTCTCTGGTTGGTATCTCCGCTGTTTGTGTGGGCCAGTGAAGCTTCCTTCAGGGTAATAGTGTTTAGTTTGAGCTTTGTCTCACTGCTTCCACGCTGAGCTAAGAGTATTTTATTGCGAGTTACCATGACAACCGTTTAGCCTAGTGGATATAGAGGCCTGTACAGCAATTCCAGGAAATGGGGTTACTTCCTCACTCAGCGCGAACAACTTCCTGCCCTCTGCCGTATGGATATGCGCCAAGAGTCAGGGACACCCATTCGTGTGCAGTCTTTGTCTGCAGTTTCGTAATTACTTCCCCATATCAATCCACAGCTAAAAGCTAAAAGCTTGTGTCTTTCTCTGCTGTCTTCTCTTACTGTTGCTCTCTCTACATATTTGACAGGGTTTTTTTTCTTTTCATGACATAGCTTGAGCCCTCTTGGGATCTGCTGCGGTGTTGGCGATGAAATAGTGGCTTTGTAAAATGTTTTTTTTTGGGGGGTGGGGGGGGCACAATCAACCCAGCCTTTTTTCAATTTTTGTCCCTGTCTAGACTAACAGGTTATGATTTATGCTGTGTTGCTTGAGATTTTAAAGCATTGAAAACAGATTTAACAGATTCTGTGCTGGTCATATTACTCATATGAGCTGCATGACGGTCACGTGATGTGACTGCAGTCACAGTCATTGATACTGATTGTGTCTGTAACTGAGATGCTATTGACAGTAACTTCACAGCCAGACACATAGGCTAACATGTTTTTTTTGCTTTCCTGTAAAAATTAGATCATTATTTGTCATAAAAATGCAAATGAAATGAGCATTTTAATTGCCTTTGTTCAGTTTCTAGCCATATTAGTAGTATTTAACATAGTATTTCACCAGAAATCTAATTTCTGGTGGTTTCAACCAGCTGTTTTGAAACAGGTGCATGAAGACGATTATGCAAACATGAAATTAAAAAACGTTATTCAAAGTAATTATGTAATAAAACTAAGAGTATACAGCCACTGTTAGCCACTAATGGCTCTATGAGACTTTACTAATCACACATTTTGAGCTAACTTTTAACATTCTGCTTACTAACTTGCTCACACTAGCAGGGTTTCCCTCCAACTGTGAACCAAATTTAAAAAAGATAAAAAAAATAAGCAAAAAAAAAGAAAATATACATTGTTTCCCTCTTCTACTGTTAAGCATGACAACGTAAATACAACTCAAACACACCAAACAAACGTGAAACTAATGAAAGCAAGCTATGAACTTGATGGAAAGCCTGTTGACAGAGAGCACAGCTCACAGTGGAAACTAAGCTTTTGATATGCTACTGTTCCAACGGTGAAAGCGTTACT
Organism: Odontesthes bonariensis; assembly: GCF_027942865.1. Lineage (NCBI taxonomy): Eukaryota > Metazoa > Chordata > Actinopteri > Atheriniformes > Atherinopsidae > Odontesthes > Odontesthes bonariensis. The sequence goes on along the minus strand of NC_134520.1, from coordinate 15,894,990 downwards.
TTATGCAGATGCACTTCGTCTCGTTTTCTTTTTATTGATCTACCAAGTTTAGGACTTTCCCATTGCTTATTTCTTTTTCCCATTTTCAATTTGTGCACCAAAGCACCTACATGGAAATGGAACTATTGGTAACGCTAATGCGTGTTGGTGTTTGCTTAACACATTGACTCCCATGTCACGTAAAACTACGTTTTTACTGCCCACGCGTTGGCTCCCACATGGTAAAAATACGTTTTTACGTTTTTTTTATGGATTCTGAATCTATACATTCTAATGCACATTCTGTGTGATTTTTGTAATTATGTGATGAACTGACATAGATGGCAGTCAAAAACTGGTGTCATCATCTGGACATTTTGATCATTACGCCAATGGCTTTGCGTCAACTCAAGAACAATTTTGATAACGCTGCATTGATTGTTGTGCATTTCCGCATTTTGTCCAATCGCACGTGTCGGTTTCCAGAGGGTGACGGTAAAGTAACATAAACAAACAACAAGAAGGAGAAGAAGACACGCGACAAGTCTAAGGAGGCGGTCTTATGAACAGGTTAGCTTTGCAACATGCGACACGACGCAAATCCTCTGACCCGGATATGTAAGTATCTAAAGTGCGACAGGCTGAAAGAGCGCACGTTTCACAAAATCCCCGTTTGTTGTTGATTTTGGTGGATACCCGCCTTGGTTTAGCTAAGGATAGCTCGCTAATGGCGGCACCTAGAGACACGCAGTTTTGACCCACAAAGAGTTTAAAGTCTCAGCTTTCAAACGAGCCATAACATGTTTCAGTGTCCCTATCACATAATATGCTGTGGCTGTACAAAAAACGTCAAAAAAATGGTTTAGAACGCTGGGATTCTACGACATAATTCTGTAAAAACCGCCGGTATTCAATGTGTTAATAGTGCTTTTTAGGTGGACTTCCAGTTGTCAGGACATACAGTTTATGCAAGAAGACGACGCTCGCTGGGTCAGAAGCTGCGGTAGTAGGCAGGTTATGCAGTATGGAAAGCTGGAAAAAAAGTTAACACCGCAGTATGTGCTTTGTGTCTTTTGTAATGTCATACAGAGCTGGTTTCAAATATACATTGAGTCTCACAACGCTGACGGTGTGTTGCGCACCGAAAATACGAAAGAGAAGGACATGCTCACCGATGCTCCGGATTGGCATGACGGCTGATTGTCTGCTTGGTGAATAAAGGCCCTTAAAGTAAGAACTAGGAATCCAACAGGGACTTTTCGGTTTCGTAAACCTCCCTTTGGTATTATCCTCACTCTGAGGTGAAGTGGAAACTTGACAATTAATACTTTTAAAGTCACAGCAGAATCAACTGAGGCATGTATCGAGACGAAAAGGTTTTAATCGAGCGACGTTCTCGCGTGTCAATCATTTTGACAGCTGGCAAAGCATTAAAGTGTTTTCATCGCTAAGATTTTGTAATATGATCTATGGAATATTTATTGATAATGGTCATTATTCACAGGTTGCAGATGATAGTTGGACCGCCTTGTACAGCTGGGTTCCAAGGAAGTTTTATCTATATAAAGCTAGTTTGCGCTTTAAAAGAATCGCCTAATTTCAACTTCTGCATCATGACACTTTTTATAGATACTGCGTCTATCCGCTGGGTTCACAGAAGGCTCTACTTCCTGTCTAAACAAATTAAAAACACGAAGACTCGTGGTTTTGTGCTCCTTTTGTTTTCCACATGCATTCCTCCTCTCCCTCCCATCTGCACACATAGAAACACCTTGAACCGAAATAAGTGAGAAAAAGCACAAGGACTTTTGATCAGAAGGGCTCTGAGGAATAGTAATCTGTTAGTCAGGTACGGTCTGTGTTTTTTTTTTCTCAGCCCACGCCATCTGGGTATAGTTTTACTATTGACTTTGTCGATCGGGTCTTATCTAGGCTCTCATTCCTGGGAAAAAGTTTCTGTCTATGCTTCATTGATAGTGAAGTGTGAGAACAGCCGGACAGAAAGGATGAAATGTTAGTGTTAGCAGCCTGGATTACAATACACTGAGTGAATGTGTGTGAAGTTACTGTTTGTTTTATTTTACAGAGGCGGGCTGCTTTGGATTTTCCGAACTTTCATTGATGATCTGTGTAGCATTTTCTTTCCACCTAAAGTGGTGTAATATCAGAAATGCTGTCCCATATCTGGTAAGATCATTGCATCTGGTTTTACGACATTTTGTAGGGGAAGCTGGTCCAACCAGATGACGGATGAGAAGGGCTCTTTCCTGTCCTTAGTTTATTACTTCCATTCCATTCTATTCCCTTTCCTACATGAAGACAGATTAACCATAAACATTCATTGAAAAGTGGTCTTGAATGAAACCAAAAGTGAAAGTCCTCCCCCCCATGTCCCAGGTCCACTCACATGTGTGGAGCTTCTGTGACACTTTGATGTTTGCATGATTTTCACGCCTTGTTCTGTAGCAAGCGTGCAAACCGTGACTGCAGAAAAAAGCCCCAAAATGGCACAGTATTTTCTGCAGTCTTTTGTACTAAGGCAGTCGACTGATAACAAGACTTTTTCACAAGAAAATATCTACGCTACAGTGCACTGAGTGAACTGTGTGTGTGTGTGTGTGTGCCTGCCTGTTGGGATTATGAATTTCACAGTGGTTTATGTATGGTATCTCCATGGCTAATGGGCTATGTCTGTCAGGCTTGCTGTAAAGAATTAGTTTGCTCTCTGGACAGATCAGTTCAGAGACCTCGAAGGCACAGAGCTTGAGAATAAACGGTGTCCAATTATTGACACAGCAAGATTGCACGGTTAATAATAGTATTTCAGCGTCTTCACAAGGACTCGCGAATGACATTGTGATTAATCTAGGGGCAGGAAGTAACACCACTGCTGAGCGCACTTCCTGTAATGCAATGACTGTTTTGTCAAGACATAGTTGGCGTTTCTTCGAAATCAGCTGACCTGACCCCGTTTTGTAAAGAGAGCTCTGTTTAACAGAGAAGGGATGAATCGAATAACCACTTAACATGTGAGACGAGCGAAAGAAAAATATTGAGCTAATGATTCATGGCAGTTTGGTTTCATTAAACACTCAAAATCTAACTATGTATCTCTGCATTTAACTACAGTATCAAATCGATAAGTAAAGAGAACTTCACACTTCTGTTTGGCATGTTGGGCCATCTCTTGAGCCATGTGTCTGTGGAGGCTTGAAGGCACAATGGGTAATGTGTCTGACTGTAAGGGTCTCACTAGAGGGGAGATGGTTGGGCTTTGTTGTCTTGGTCAAGGCTCATTTTTGTCTGCCTGCCCATCGGGCTGGCTCGGGATCCCTGTCTTATTCCAGGATGCTTTTGCCTGGCTTTCTAGCTGGATGGGGAGCCCTTCTGCTTCATGTCACTCCTAAAATAAGGGAAGAAAGAAGAGTTTTGACAGATTTTCAATTTGGAAGCTCCGACAAGTTTTTTGCAATGCAAATTTTTTAATGTCATTAGTGATAAAACACTCCAAATAAAGCCGAAATGATCATCTGAAGAAACATTTGAATCATTTAAAATGGCAATGTCTCAATATGATATTATGTATATTATAATGTTTTTATTTTTTGACACATAAGGGGCACAATCTTCATCGTCTTCCTGTAGTTTTGAGTCATAACAAAACTGTGAAGAGAAGCATGTGCTGGAAAATCCACATTTATCACATTTATCCCGTAGAGCTGACAACTGAGTAACTTTAACTCCATACATATTTGTTATATGTTTATGCATTTTAAGTGAAAACAAATGTTTGCGTCTCTGTTTTAACTGTGTGTACCCCCCCCCGTAGCACAATATCTGAAGAGAAATGTTTTTGACTTTGTGATTGGGTTGTTGTTGTTGTTATTGTTTTAGTCAGATTTACAATATGAAAATGGTTACAAATATTGTCGATGTTTTTGACTGAGCGCTGAGCCGAGTGCCGTTACGGTCGTCTAACTCGACTCTTGTCTCTTACAGCTCTGCAGTGTGTGGACGATAAGGCACCTTGTGTTAACAACGCCACATGTCTGACCTTTAACAATGGCACCGAATACTGCAGGTAAGATCCACTGGCTGGGGCCTGTGGCCAAACACAGGCTTTAGCTTTTCTGCTTAAAAAAAAAAAAAAGAAAAAAAAAAGAAAGTGAGTACGGCAGAGATGCATCTCATTGATAGTTGGATATGGGAGCCAAGACAGAAAAAGATCAACCCCAGCCTCTTCACAGTAACACGAGGTTTTGCTCAGGCACAAAAGGGGGAATAAAAGACTGCTCTGTCTCACAAATGACATCAGTGCTGGGAACAATACCAACACACACATCTCCACCTCCAAGATTTTCTTTTTGGCCACGTATTCTGGGTTTTATTGCTTATTCTCTTGTTGCTATAGAATGCTCGCTGAAAGAGTTGCCAGCATATTTTACGAACCAGAGATTATCACATGAGAAAGTAAGCTATTCAGTCGAAAAGAGAGAGGGGAAAAAAAAAAATCAATGTGAAACTTGTCTCACTGAATCACGATGACATTTTAAGTTAATCATTGTTAAGACATGTTAGTGTAGACTTTTGTTTCCTGTTCAATGCCAAGTTTGTGTCAACTAAAATCTTGTAATAAGTGTGCTACCGGAGTAATCAGACCACGAAGTGCAGTGTGAAGGAGACCAGTGCCTTCCACTTTCTGACAACTTAGCCAAGTCTGTAATTTAGTCCCAGCTATCTTTTTAATTGCATTGCCACTCCCAAGCCAAATTCCCAACAAAAACGCACCATAGCTGGATCATGAACCTGATCATGTTTCATCAAATTTGATGTGAAGACTGCTATTTGTCTGTTCCCAGAGTTTTAGGAATTTCAGCACTTGGCTGCCGCTATAAAAACTGAAGATGAAACCAACATTCCTTAATCAGTGTTTAACTTTTCTCTAGTCTATTCGAAGGTCATGTAGACATTTTACTGCAGGTGCAAAGATGCTCATTGTCTGTTTGCAGTGCATGTGTGTCCGAGAATGTACCTGCGCTGGGGTCAGCTGCACTACTCTGATGAGAAACATCTGTATTCTCTCATTGCGAATAGACTTTAGTGTTGTTGCAGACAGAAAGAGGTCGAGTTCCAACCATAAACACAACTTGTTAAGTGAGGCCAGCATGGGTGGGATATGATGTAACCTTGTTACATCGAGGTAACATCTAAGATTCACCCTGGTTACGATGTCTACTTCAAGCACAATAAATTTAGTTTGTCTTGAGTTTTTGGAAACGTCTCTCAAGTGGGAGGAGATGCAGCTGGCTTGTGCTGGTGACACATTTTTAAACAATAGGCCCAAATCAGACATAAAAACCCAGATTTGTGTTCTCGAAATGTTCAGACAAGTATTAAGATCAAGTGGACCAGTGTCTGGAGCTGATATTTCTTAGCATACGTCTATGAAACAATATTCATGTGGGTTGCACTGTCAAAGGTCTTGACCACTTGCTCCTGGTTTGTACTTCTATGATATTTGCTTTAACACAACTATATGACGGCCGCCGTAGTTTTTATGTCATGCGATCGTTTCATACTATTTTTTTTTTTTTTTTTGTACATTTAAACATTTTTTTGCACTCCTCTCTTTTCCTTTCTTGATCACAGAGTTGCTTTTTTTTTCCAGACGTAAAAGGATGGTGTTGCACATAAAATTGAAATGGTAGAAAGGGCATGTTGCCCTGAGGACACACAGAGAGGAGCTTCTCAGTCTGGAAAAGTCAGCTGACAGAGAGCAGGCTCACTGTTAGACTGATTAGGTAGTCGGCTTTTCTGCTGTAACATGAACAACATGCACACAATCATACAAACATACTGTATGTCCACAAACTTGTCTTTGTTCAAGCTCTTCAGTCCCATCTGCACCGCTTTTTTCTGGTCAAAAGGCTCTTTGTTTACAAATCTAATAATGTGTTCATTAGCATCGTCAGGGTATTAAAGGCAAGTAAATAGTCACTATGGCCTCTTGACTTCAACAGGCCTTAATTATGTCACATGAATCCCATTTGGAGTCAGACAGAGGAGCTATATGATTAAACAGACAGTTGGTATCATAAGTTAGAGTTGTTCAGTGCCGCTAATTACTTTCTTTAATATAAAAAATGCATTGTGTAGAATAGTTACTTCTACCGGTGTTTTTTTTCCTATTTCAAACAGCATCAACATTAGCAATGAAAAATGGTTCTGTTAAGTCAAGGTAGTGATGTAATGAGCTCAGTTCGAAGACGTTTTTGAGGAGAAGAAACATTTTTCATGCTCACTGTGTTGGAGTTACCATTAAACCAATAAGAAGGGGTCTTTTAGTCGTTTGAATAAGTGACATGAAATGCAGTAGAATGTAAAATCAGTATTTGTGCATCTGGCTGTCTTTTGTACAAACTTTGAGGCGGTCAGAATGACTTCCATTGAATCGTAGCCTTTTTCAAGCCTTTGAGCTCATCATCTATGAGCTTATTATCTGTTACCGCTGCAAACCTTGGCTCAGGACAGGTTTTCTTCCACGGTTCATTTCTGTAGCAAGAGAAGCTATGAATTGTCTTCAGTTGACATTACGTTATTTTCTCCATGGTTAGAATAACCCTGCGGAGACATGGTTTAGTATTCTTGCAGTAGAAGGAGCTGCTTTACTCCGCAGCCTTCTACATATCTCCATGACCTACTCTGCTTAGTCGTACTTTAGTCTTAAGATTTAGTAGTAGCATAAACTAAGACTAATATTTCCAAAGAAAATCTGATAATATGTTGGAAGCTCAGTTGCGTCTCATGTCTTAGAGAAGCTTACTGCGCCTGGGAAAGGTCATTTGGCTGCTTGGCAGGGTGCAGAAGCTGTCTAACCAGTGACACTGCAAGCCATCGGCTTTGGGTGTGACGAGAGAGGAGGGCAAGTCTCTGTGAGGATTATTGAATGCCGGAATGGTGTTTTTTTTTTTTTGTTTTTTTTTTGTAACTTGCATCATGAAATGAATAAATGAATATACACCGATGATATTAGTGAACAAAATGGAAACTCAGGTCTTGTTTGTGGGCTACAGAAAATTCCTGATTCTCACATGGAGTCTGACTCACAGTTCTGTTAATTCCTTGATAGTCAACGTGAGCATGAGGCTACACATGCTATGTTGCCTTAACTTCCAGGACAATATCTCTTTGTCTTCTGCTGAGCTACGATGCAAGCTGTTTAACACTGCCTTCCTCTCAATGTCTTTTCTTTCTTTTTTTTTTTTCCTCTCCCTCTCCTTTTTTTCTTCTTTAAGCAGTTTTTTTTTGGCCTTACCTTTAAGCCCCCCGCCTTTTTATTATTTTTTTTAAAGTTCCTCTTGGTAATGATGGGAGAGAGTTGCTGTGTTGTGTGAACCTGCTGCCTGTTTGATCTGACAGGTAGAATAAACCTGCAGGGCAGACAGAGGAAGAGAAAGGGCCAAAACAAAAGAGGATGTCTGTTTTCAGGTAATTTGAGGAGGAATACCTCGGAGCACAACTCCTTACTAATGATGAGAGAGCAGTGAGGAGGCGCGGGGGGGGGGGGGGGGGGGACACTAGAGAGAGGTGCATAGAGGAGTGTAATTTCCATTTTGCTACGCCTGCTTCATCAAACTGTCATTCATCCGCGCTTCAGTCCCTCACACTGCTTCAGGGATTTAGATGCCGATGAATACAACTCACCTGGCCTCTTTTATTTATGTGTGTTTGTTCATCTCCTTTTAGAACAGATTGAGCCACAATCAAGAAGATGATGGCCCATTAGCCTTTATTTTAGTAATTATTACCTATTGTCTCACTCAGTCTCACTATTCTCAGCCCCCTTTCTACATCTCAGGACTCTTGAGTAATTTCACACACAAATCAACACTCAGATTCAAAGTCTTTGAATTTGAATTGAACAAGAGGTGCAAGATTTGACCCCAGGCTGGGGGGGAGGGGGACAAAAAAAAAGGAAAGTTAGAAGAGAAGTAATACCTAGAAGCCTAGTCAGCCCACCTCTCTGATCCTCCCTGCCACATACTGTATGAGGCGCACATACTCCTTACAGAGTAAAGTATATGATCCAGACAAAAGTCAACATACCCAAAAGAAGGTTATTTGAACCCACAGCAGTGATTTCCCAATCTTACTGTCTAAAGATTTATCTCCTTCCCACAGCCCTAAGCAGCAGCATTGTGGATGCGGTTGAGACTGGAACCTCAATGATAAGAGTTTCCTTGTGTATATATTTTGTGCATCATGTACTCTTGCTGTCATGTTGGCACAGATCTCTCTCTCAGCACGTTAAATACTTTTTTTTTTTTTTTACCTCTGTGTGACCCAGATGTTGGTGAAACCTTTTATTAGTGCCAACCAGCACTTTAACTTTGCAATCTTCTTCTTCTTCTTATTATTTGTCTTTCTTTTTGAAAACAGTCTTTTTCTGAATGCTTTTTGCACACACTGGATCGTGCTCGTCTCTAAAAGGGAAAGACTTTCGAATCCCTGGGGAATGTAGCAACCAGACCATAAACCCACATACAGTCGGGTGACAAGTGGCTCTCTGTCAAAGATAAATGTGACGGTGTGAGGTCAAAAGAACCTCTGTTTTGGCATAAGGTCGCTCCTTATCTGCTCACACATTGTTATGTAAAAGATCTGACGAGCTGCAGTTGTGATGAATCAGTGGAAAAAATTAGCTCACATAAATTTGATTAAATTCAAGTTCATTTTTGTCCCTAGTTTTCAAGATCGAGAGATAAACGTACACCAAAGAAAAAGTTTCTGTCGCTCTGTTGTGTGTCTGTGGAAAGTTTAAAGCACACTTTAAACACAGAAATCAGACATGCCACGTCTTCCCGTTGTTTTGGCTCGACTGCAACAGTGAATGGATTATTCAGGAAGAGACATTCGAAATAAAAAAAGATTGTCTTGATTATTTGTTAGAGTTTATTTCTGAAGCGGTGGTGGATATGCGTAGCATAGGCCTAGATACGGAGCTTTTATGAGCCGACAGGCCAATTGTTAAGAGATTTCACTTTGAATAACCACGGGAACGGGATAATGACAGAGCAACGTACGGAGACAGGCAGAAGGAGTATTTAGAGACGTAATGGGTCTCATGGTATGTACCATTGCTGCTCAGATGAATCTTTTTGAACATGTTTCTAAACACAGCCTGAGATTTTACCACTTTATGCTTGTGTGGACTCCACCCTGCTCCACACGCCTTCATTCGGTCAACACTGATGCTTTTAGTCCGACTGCCTGGCTTGCTTCTGTTTCTGGGATGTCTCGCTCTCTCATTACTTAGCTTGTGCTTCCACCTCAGTGCAGCCTAATCACTTCTTTGTTCCTTCCTCTTTTTCTCAGTGTGACTTTGACATTACCCGTATACCCTTCGCTGCCTCCCCGGCCCAACCCACAATGTTATTTTTTGCTGCCTCTGCTTTTTTTTTTTCTTTGAAAAAGAGAGAGGAAAAAAAGCAGTGTCGAGAAATGATAGTGGCAAAAATACACCTTCAAATTTTGAACTGTTCATTGTTTCCATCCCTCAACAAAGGAGCCATAATCGAAGTATAGCATGTTAGTCAAGTTAAGGTGTATTTTATTATTGCATCGTGCCACGGGGTCTCGTAGCCACCGGAAGATTATCATACTCATAAATAAAGTATTTTTCTATTCTATTCTTCTATTGTAAGGTCTTTAGATGGTGATTTCCATCTAATCATGAATCATGTCATTTCCAAGCTTTAAGATGCAGTTTTATGTTATGGATTCACCTTTTTGTCACTTGTCTTTATGTTTGATTCTTTCATTTAAACTGCAATTACAACTTTTGGTGAACAATCCCAAAATCTTGCTGCACAATTGCTTTGATAGGTTTAGCATTTATCACTATCAGTGTTTTTTTTACTGGGAAGCGTCGACAAAGCCTGTGAAGCATTCTGTATGTTTCTTCTCTACAGGGAATAGGCCACCTATGCCGTAGCCAAATCAGGGAATGATCCAGGGATTGAAACGTGAGCCGGTTTATGCTCTCCGTCTGTTTCTCTCACACCGTGTCTTCATGATGGCCGCAGGGGGAGAGCAGGATGGAGGTAATAGGCATAGCTGAGACGAGAATAGAGGCTGGAAAAGGAGTGGGTGGTGGGCTTGTGGCTGAGGATGAAGAGGCAGGAGGGGAGACTTGGCACAAAATGAGAATGAATCAGAAAGTTGAAAATCTCAGGTGATTGGAGTCTGGGACAAAAAAGGTTGTTGATGCTACACGAGCCAGCGAGAATCGGCCCACCCCTCATTCTTCACTAAAACCCCCACAGCTAAGCAGGATCGGCAGAGGTCAGCATGAGGTAGTGGAGGTGGAGGAAGAAAATGAGGGAGTACAGAGAGAGAGTGAGGGGGGGGGGGTGTTGCACAGGATGGGGGCGCTAATGGGAACCAGCTGTAGAAACCTGACACCTCAGGAGAGGGTTTGAAATGAGAGGTGGAGGAGTGAGAAAGAGAGGGAAAGAAGGTCTACAGGAAACTGCACACACTAAGAGGAGGTTGGAAAAAGGGGAGGGAAAAAAGTCCTGAGAGTAAAAACAAAGAGACCCATAGATGAGTTTGGCAGCAAAACCCATCTCTGCTGTGTTGTTCATGAAAGTTGAGCTCACTGCGTGTGTGTTTAAGTGCATGAATATGTGTGCAAATTCCACTCTTTGTTGCAGTATATAGAAATTTGTCAAAAGAATCCCTCTGCTGCATGTTTTAAACACAGACGAGTGTGACAGTGTATTTGGTTCGAGCTTTCTCAGTGAGACACCACTCCCTGACAGTAATTTGAATCATGCATGGCCTTGTCTGTTCGCTACAGGCTCTTGTGATACAGCCAGGGGCTAATAATGAGCTCACTATCTGGGAGTGAAACCTGATGGACCGGGTATCGTTTCCTGATGCCACTGCGTTTGGTCCTGTCAACACTGGTTAGATAGCAGTGATTTGATTTAATAGACCTTACCATGCATCTTCTCTGTCAGCACTTTTAAATTTTATACAAAAATCTCAGAGAATCACATCATTCCCGAAGGGTGTTGAGTTGAAAGCGTCCCCTGCAACAGGTGTTTTCGGCATTAAGAAGCTCCCTTTTCCAGCAACCGCCCAAAGAAAAATAAATCACTCATAAACTCGTGACTTCAAAAGACTTTTAAAATGGACTAAATGTCACAGCAAAACATACCCTTTAGTTTTGAATTTCCCATCTCTCGTGAGGTGGCAATACTTGACTTTTATTCTGTGTCATATTTCACATTTTTTTTCACTGTAAAAATGTGTAAAATGTTCCCAGTGAAACTCAAACCTCGCATTAACCTGGACATGGTGTTCTTTATGTGACAGCCCGCTAACGTGATGTATGTCACAGGGCAGAAGACCGTGTCATTACTCTGGGAGAGGGGGCGGAGAGGCTGCCTGGGAGAAAAAAGGAGAGCAGGCCTAATTCCCAGGATGGCCTTCTTGTTGTGATATCATGACCAAGCTGTGTTTGTGTTTACAGTGGGGAGTCATAGTGGGGAGGGACGTCTCTCTGTTTGTGTATTTATGTGTGTATGGAGTGTGTGGGGAGTGCACTGCAGACAAACTGATGCAGGGTCAGAGACGGGGATGACAGATGGCGACCACGTCTAATCCGAAGTTAGGAGGCATGACGTGTGGTTTTTTTCTTTGAAGACTGCAGATGACTAATAAATCATTCTAATTTTTCTGTTTCACAACACCTAACTATGAGATTTTCTACAGAAGATAAATTATTTATTTAGAAAATACCACCATTTATATTCTTTGGTTTTTTTTGGGGGGGGGGGTGTCTCACTTCTTTTATTTATGCCAATTAATCAGTAAGTAAAATGTCAACATTTGGACAGACATATGGTCATTTTTAGAAAGATTCTCACAAATGTTCATTGGGTAAAATGATGTGAGGAAGCAATAATGTCTTCAATCTGACAGGTCAAAGGTCAGCTTTGTGCTTTTCTTGCCTGAGGACAGTGCAAATACGACAGTACTTCACAATTGTTTGGGAGCTGAATTTAGGGTAGTGAATCTTATCTACCCTCTTATCAAAGTTTCTACGACACATTGGGAGTTTATACAGAATTAACATGCTATGACTTTCTTGTGGTCAGAGCCATTCGACTGTTTTTGTCATCTCGGCAGGTCTGTGGCACAGGGATGGAAGATGCTGTGTGAGGGTTTGTTTAATCAAACATATCTGTTGAACTAACGTGGAGTAAGATCATTTCATGACAATGAGAAATTCACACACTCAAGAAGACTGAGCAAACTGAACCACATAAATGCTGAGCACGCTGCTAATTTTGTTTATCCGCGACGTGTTTACATGCCGGTGCAATTGACATGCATCGCATTTGTGAACCAGTGACACTAGAGTGGAAATTTGGTGCCAGACGTTGTTTTCGTCTTTGAGAAGACATTTGGTGACTCACACATCCCAACTAGATAGAGGTTTCTAGGATGTGATTGATCTGTGAAACTCGGCCGGAAACATTCTTCATGAATCTCCTGCTTTCCCATGCGCTCAGAGTCTTAATATCTTCAAGCTGCTCTGGGTAGAGTGGGCCAATAATAAAAATAAGCACTAAGTGGGAGACAGAATGTCCCACAATAGTCTTTTTTCCATTGTCTTATTTAACACAGGTTTCTGATTCCTCTTTTTACATTTGAACACTCGACGGTTCTGCTTATTGGTCAATTAATCACCCTTTTTTTTATTCAAGACGATGCTGAAAGAAGATATAAAAGTGTCTGTGTCTGTCTGTGTGTGTTTGTGACTGTGTGGCGTTCTTTTGCCCCTTTTGTGTTACCTGAGCTCGTCAGGGGAGGCAGGTTTAAGAGGCCTCGGTAAGAGGCGGCAGGTTGCTCCGTCACCCACAGTCCCCAGACAGTGTGTCTGCCATGTGCCACAGACACACACCGTGATGACAGATCACAATAGCATACACAGGAAATGACCTTAGTAATGACTTTTTGGGCAGGAACAAAGTAACACCTCTGAAAAATTTTGTCTCACATAGAGAAGTGATGAGTGAAAGTAGGTGTGACTCAGTAAAAAACAGGAATAGAAAGCCATAAAGGGAACATCGTCCCATATAAGATCCCTAGTGGACCGATTGTGCAATCGTATCAAATTTTCCCCACTGCCTGGCATGTGGATGAATCATTTCACAAAAAAGGAAGAAAAATGAAATAGAAAGAAAAGGATGATGAACAATCGGAGGGAAAAGCAGACACAAACACAAACAGTCTGTTGATCAAATCTTGCTTTTCTTAACGTCATACGTAGTTTTTTGTGATGAAATTGCAATTGTCGGAATTTCGCCCTCTTTAGTTCCTCTTCAAGTGCGCTTGTTTTAACTGTCTGCCAGTCTTCAAAGTCAAATACCTTTAGATAACTTTACTTCACATCTTTCTGCTTCTCAGCTTCTCCCTTTTCACCACTGACCCCAGTTTAACCTGTCCACAGAACCAAACTTCTTCCTTTTCTCATAAGAGGGTTTATGGGACAACAGCTTCGGGTTCAGAGCACTTCCTTTAGTAATCTTGGGGTTAATGGGTCATGTCCTGTCTCCTCCTGCAGGCCTAGCAGCATGTTTTTAGTTTCTTAAGCAAAGAAAACTCAATTCTGTGGTGAAGCTCACAGTTCTGTGAACGTGTGGGCTTTAGTGAGCACGAGACCTCATACTGTCAACGGCCTAACATTTTTCTTTGGATAAAGGCACAAAGTAATCACAATCTATTAACCATTTCACGTTTGAAGTAAGTGAAAAGGGACAATAATAAAGTGCAATAATGCAATGATAAAGCTTTGTCTTTATGTACAACCACACATTTTGCTGATGCTTCTACAAAGAGATGTGGTTCCCCACATACTGCTGTCTAGGTCACTATTTAGCAGTAGAGAGGAGACAATAGTGTTTACATGTACTGGTTAACTTGTTTCTTTGATGTGTGAGAGTGTGTGTCTGTGTGTGTGTAGCAAAGGACTTCTTTGCAGATGCGTCTTTCAGCAATGCCCCTGGTAGCAGTTGTCTGATGTGGTGCATTACATCCACCTGACTGAAACTCACTCTTTGTTTTGTTTGTTTGCATCTCTTATGAGCATATATATTTTTTTGTCTTTTTGTGCGGCTAGTTTTCCTGTTGTTTTGTCTGCATTGAGGGCTGATTAGCTTTAAGTCCTTCGTGGTTTTGCCTACTTGATGGCTGATATCTGTGTGTTTATGTGTCCAGGTGTGCTCCAGGCTTTCTGGGTGAATACTGCCAACATATGGACCCATGTAAACCTGGTTACTGCCTGAATGGAGGGAACTGCTCAGTGTCCATGTCAGCTGGTGTACCTGTACTAAGTAGCGTCAGTTGCACCTGCCCTCTTGGCTACACCGGACAATATTGCCAAACTCCCCAGAACTCCACGTGTTACCCGAACAACCCCTGTGCCAACCAAGGTGTCTGCACCCTGCTGTCCCTCGATAAGTACAAGTGTGAGTGCCCCAGAGGATGGACAGGTGAGCTACTGTTTATAATCACCTCGCAGAATGAGAGATTTGATCTCTGACGTTTTCTCCCCAGCAGATATTACTATGATGTCATGTATGCATCCTGTTTGCAAATATTCTTGCAGTAAAGACTTTTATTGGACCTTTTGTAGTGCTGGGCGGTATACCGGTTCACACCGAATACCGGTTTATAATTTCGTTATGATATGAATTTTTAATATACCGCCATACCGGTGTATTTAATTACACAACGGGGGGAACGCTGCGTCGCGCGACATTGTTTGAGACGGGACCCTTTTCAGTGTTGCGCTTCTAAACACGCATGTTTACTGTCTATTTTTAACGCTATTTAAAAAATACTGGTATTCGTTAAGCTGCATTTCCTTTACCTGCTCTCCCTCCGTCTCTGTCAGTCACGCGTCTCTCTCACATAGCCTACACACACACACACACACACACACACACACACACACAGCCCCTCCCCTCCGTGCACACCGCGTGTGTCTCCATCAGCGAGATTATCCCCGGAAGCATAGAAGCTTGCTAGCTTCAGCGCCGCGTTAGATTAGCTCACATTAAAAAGTCCTATAAAAATATTTTATATTTTTAATACAATGTTGTTCCGTCCCGACCCGACCCATAGCAAACACGCGATTACGCCTTCTTTATAAAGTTAACTAGTCGCAAGTTTGCCGTTAAAAAAAAAAATGTAGTTGGGTTGTCGAGGTCTAAGCACTAGCAGCTGTGAATCAAATAAAGTAGTTTTTTTAAACTCTTACACTGAATGTTTGCTGCTTCAATCCAGATGAGTATTGAAAAATATTTTCCGCGATTGAAAAAGAGACGTGCGTGTTGAGGATGAGGACCAGCCTGAACCGGAGGTATCAGTCTGAAACAGAGCTGAACAGTCCGACCAGTGTAATTAGCTATGTTATTCATTTGTTTACAATGAAGATGTGAATATTAATACAATAAAGTTTTGTGTGACCAATTATTAACGAAGGAATTATTTTGAAGAATTTTTATTTTAATTTTTAATTCTGTTCTCAATCTGTAGAAAATGCTGTGAACACCTAATTATGCATGAAAAAAAATACCGTGATATACCGTGAAACCGTGATACCATGAAAAAATACCGTGATATGTATTTTAGGTCATACCGCCCAGCACTAACCTTTTGCGTGGAATAGTTTTTTAAGCTTCTCACCACATAATTCTAAGCTAATGGTTTCATTTATCGTGAAATCCTGTTACTATTTTCGTCAAGAATAATTTCTTTGAGTTTGGATGGTTGGTTGGTAGACTGTGTCAACATTCTTACCTCATTAGTTTAAGGTAATGAGGTAAGAATTCCAACATTGAGTAAAGTCTTATTGCCCATCGTTGGCACTTTTCTTTCAAATATTAGCTTTGTGTCATAACTTGTCTGAATGGTGACTGAGGACACAGAAACTTATTACTTCTGCTTGCAATTTTTAGAAGTGGTCACTGTTTAGCAGCAGAAAGAGACTCCCACTGTCCCTATTCTGCTCGAAGACAATAGATTTGGTCTATCAGTGATATATATCATTGTACAAATTTGTCTTCTAAATCTCTTGAAAGTCTTTTACAATAACCACTAATTCCATAAAAGAAAAGACTAGTTGCTGCATATTGTTGAATTATCTAAGACATCATTTTCCACTTTTTAAACATTTAGACTTCTACTCTGAAGCAGTAATGATGAACTTTTTGGTCCTGTCTTCTTCCTGTCCCCAGGCCCACGCTGTGAGCATGAAGACAGCTGTCTCTCTGGCCCCTGTGCCAACGGTGGAAGGTGCAGCTCTCTGTCTGGTGGTAGCTACACCTGTTCATGTCCTCCTGGCTACAAAGGTCCTCGCTGTCTTAATGACACAAATGAATGTGCAGACACACCCCCTCTTTGCCAAAATGAAGGCAAGTGTGTCAACACCCCTGGCTCCTACAAGTGAGTTGGCACTGATCAAATGTGAAACGTGTAGCTACTTTGAAGATTTTCTGTCAGACTAAGAAGACAAAGATGTTCTCTGCTAAGACTGAGTGAATTTTGATTTAATGAAATGGATTCTGCTATTGCTACAGGTGTATCTGTAAACCAGGGTTTACAGGCCAACACTGTGAAAGCTCATATATCCCCTGCTCACCTTCTCCGTGCCTAAATGGAGGCACCTGCCACCAGAGCTCTGAAACCACCTACTCATGCCACTGCCTTCCAGGTAGGATGTTGAACTCAGCAATGCCTTGGCTCTTGCTTTTGATTGTTGAAATACGTGGATAACACATTTAAAAGTTATTGTGTCACCACACACTAAGTGAGATGTTGATATTAAGGGAAGGGGCTAAACCCGAAAGCAGAATTTGTGGGACTGGTATTTGTCGACAAATGAATGCAGCTTTGAGATTTTGAATTGTTGCATTGTGCTGTTTGAAGTGAAAACAGTGTGGTTTTGCTGGCTGTTGTTTTAAACACACTGTGCTGTCAGTCTGCAACTTAGCAAGTGGACACAACAAACAGCTACTGTTTATACAGTACAAGGATATGGCATATGGCTCTATACTGAAGAAAATGTATTTTATAATTTGTCTTTACCAATGGACACATATTCAGAACAATGGATAATCAAGTGGACTTTTTTGTCTCTTGTTCATGCTAGGTTTCAATGGTACTAACTGTGAGAATAACATTGATGACTGCCCTGGTCATCAGTGTGCTAATGGGGGAACCTGTATGGATGGAGTCAACACCTACAACTGTCAGTGCCCTCCTGAGTGGACTGGTAAGGGATTCCGTTTGTGATTGTATAATTATGTGTACACATGATTGCACGAGTTTGTACAGCAACCGTCCCAGATCCTTAAATCCAAGCCAAACAAGAAAGTATCTTCTGCATCTGGAGAGGATGTGTGGCTTAAGCTTTCCCCTACCATTTTTTTAAATGAAGCAGGCTGTGTTAAAACAAAGTTGTGTATGACAGTAGTATACATTTTTACTACATTTTTTTTGTATGTTGTCATTTTCTGGGAATTCTTGCAATCTCTCTGTACTTCTGAGCCCCAGAAACCGCATAAGGTGTGTCTCTGCTAACACGTTTGAGGAGTGTATGCAGGCCTATTGTTAACAAAGCAAACACACATGCCTTAGCTTTCTTGGGCTTGTCTGAGTTTATGTCGCACTAATCCAACCAGCGGAAGAAGAGCCAACTTGACCTTAGATACAGATCTATGAAATTTGACAATGTGCACAAATAGTATCATATAAGCTATTTTAATGGCTGAAAAGAAACACTTTCTAAACGTCCAAAAAGTGGGTGAGCTGTTTTCTTTCTCAGCAACAAACTCAGGCTACTGCTGTCACACAGTACGCTGAGCATGAACGCACCTTTTCTCCCATCCACAGGTCAGCACTGCACTGAGGATGTGGATGAATGTCGGCTGCAGCCAAACACCTGCCAGAATGGAGGCACCTGCAGCAACCTGTTTGGCAGCTACGTCTGCGTGTGCGTCAACGGTTGGATGGGATCCGACTGCTCGGAAAACATCGACGACTGTGCTACAGCAGCGTGCAGCCCAGGCTCCACTTGCATTGACCGTGTTGCTTCTTTTATCTGTGTTTGCCCCTATGGAAAGACAGGTGGGCTAATAGTGAGACACTGCAAAGACATTTCCATATCAAACTGTCAACCCCCCCCCCCCCCAAAATTAAAACATTTAGAAAATGACTGCAAACGAACACGCTCTGTACAGAGAGACAAAACAGAATTGTGGGAAAAAAAGGAAACACAGAAAATAGAGACATCTGGTAAACAAAAACATTCATGTCAATTCTTGTCTTCACATTAGGGCTGTAACGGTATGAAAAATGAACCTCACGGTTATAGTGACCAAAATGATCACGGTTTTCGGTATTATCGCGGTATTTTTAAAAGTGTGTTCAATCTGTTCAGAAAGCACTGATAGGCCTACACAAACTGAAAAAAGTGCAACAGTGTTTATTATATTGCAAAATCTTATCAAAAACATCAACAATTAACATTAAAGGAACAAGAGTGCAGCATGTAGACAGCTTATTTGTCAGAAACATTTCCAGTAGTGCAGGTTTAAATGATACAAATCCAAACATTCAAGCTAAGGCATAAAGAACAATGTGTAAGCATGCATGTCAGACCAGCTCGCGTCGGAATCGCGGGGTTATGGGAATTGATGCAGAAATACGTTTGTTGACATGAGCACGCAATACCGGCTTTTGAACTATTTCCGAATCTGATATTACTGTGGTCTGCCATGAGTGGAGTCCTCCGCTATCATGCATTTTGGCCGCGTATTGCCGCGGCAGGTCTGCACAGTTTCAGACTGCGAATGCTGTTGTGTTTATTTTAAAACGAAATACAGTGTTACAGAGCGAAAAACAGGCTAACGGGGTGAAATACAATCTTACAGGGCAAAACACAGGTGAATTTGGGCGATTTTGAATTATTTTTCCGTCTGAAAGTTACAATTCCGTTTCAAAGGGTACATTCCGCGATTTCCGTCCGTTTTCCGTTATCGCGGAAAATCGTTGGCTCTACGCATGCAAAGAGATACTGTAGCCTAGAACTGTATGATAAACGCAACTCAAATGTGCACCCGTCTAGCTCTGAGGCTAACGTTAAAGATGTGTCCCGATTAGCTCCACACTAACACCACTGAACGAACATGTGCATGTGCCGTAGGCATCTGTTTAGATTATTGACATGTTATTAAAAACTTAGACAGACGGATCATTGCAT
This sequence comes from Odontesthes bonariensis, assembly GCF_027942865.1. Lineage (NCBI taxonomy): Eukaryota > Metazoa > Chordata > Actinopteri > Atheriniformes > Atherinopsidae > Odontesthes > Odontesthes bonariensis. Next base: position 15,875,669 of record NC_134520.1, on the reverse strand, counting down.
TCTGCTTCAACCCGATGTCCCCACACCATGCATTTATTTATGCATTTGAGCTGAAACGTTAACGTTAACTTACCTTGCATTGGCTATACAGTTGTGGGTGATCACGGAGATGAGCAAGGAGATTTGACGTATTGCCACCTTTAGCGGAAACTTTTTTCCTGCATGTTCTGCAGACAGGATAACCATCTTCTATCAAATGTCCCCCAGCATTCTTATAAAAACCAAAATATGCCCATACTTCGGATTTAGTCCTCTTAGAGGACTGATAAATGTCCTGACTCTGAGTGCTGTCATCTACACCTTCGGCCATGATTCCAACTTCAAGAAATGCACGTTGTAGGCTGCGCAGTGAGCATGAGCGACAAATTAAGAACTCGGATGAGGCTGGGAAGGATTAAACTCACAGTTTTCATACCGTGTTATTAACCGTGATGATATTTTAAATGAACGCGGTAATTGTTGTCGTCAACACTTTTTATCATGGTTTACCGTTACATCCCTACTTCACATTGAGACACAATTCTGTTTTGCACTTGAGCTCTGCTGAAAGATTATTTAAATGTTTGTAGGCGTGCTTTGTAGAACTAGTTTAATCATGATTTGTTAGATTTGTCCTCAAGGAACTTCCAGGGAATGACACTGCCGAATCCATTAATCATTCTACAGAATAGATTTGGATCTTCAGCTTGATTATTTTTGGCTTCGAAGATAAGCCTCTCACAATGGCAAATGTTTGTGTGCGTACCCTGATCTGGAGATACTCTCGAACATTTTGAACAGTTTGTTTGTTTCAGATATCTGAAAACATGTTTTACTCATTCTTTCTAACATGGTGGTTTTCTCAGGTTTGCTCTGCCATAGGGATGATGCCTGTATCAGTAACCCATGTAGAGATGGTTCACAGTGTGATACCAACCCCATTAGTGGCATGTTCAACTGTAACTGCCCACCCGGATATATAGGCAGTACCTGCAACATTGACAGAGATGAATGCAGCATCGGTGAGACAGAATGCGAAACATTTGGAACTTTTTCCTCTGCTGGATTTGTGCTCTGCTTTTCCCTTAAAACATGCCTCTTTACCCTCAGGCACCAACCCATGCGAGCACGGAGGAAACTGTGTGAACACTGACGGCTCCTTCACCTGTAACTGTGCGAGAGGGTACGACGGGCCTCGGTGTGAACAAGACGTCAACGAATGTTCTTCAAACCCTTGCCAGAACGATGGCACTTGTCTCGATCGCATTGGAGACTACGCTTGTATTTGCATGCCTGGTAAATACCTTGTTTGATATGCTCCATCTTCTTCTTCTTGTGCTAGTGTTTTACAGTCAGGAAAAGGTGCAGTGGATAGCAGTTTAAAGCTAACGTTTCTATTAAAAGACATAACTCTGCCGAGGCTGTACGATCATCCGATTTATTTAGTCACAAATGTCGCATTTACCAATTCAAGCAAGTGTAGTGGTTCATTGTATTTTGTTTCTGTTTTTTTTTAATACCTGGATGTGGATTCACACAAAATGTACCCCGTCTCCCTCACCCCACTTTCTTGCAGGATTTGCGGGGACTCATTGTGAGATACAGGTGAATGAGTGTGGGAGCTCCCCCTGTCTGAACCAGGGTAAATGTGTGGACCATGTCAGCCGCTTTGTCTGCGAGTGCCCAGCAGGTCGGTATCCGTAAAGCTGTGTTGGATTATACACCCGATTGGTTCCAATCTCCTCAAAGAGAACCTGTTTTTGAGCTCTGTCGATGTTGTTCTGCGTCCTGTCGCCAGGTTTTAGCGGGGAAATGTGCCAAATAGACATCGATGAGTGCTCCAGCACACCCTGCCTAAATGGTGCCAAATGTATCGACCGACCCAATGGATATGATTGTGAATGTGCTGAAGGTAAAAGGAGAACCACATCAAACACCGTGTCTGGTTTGATTAAACTGTTGGAAACCATCCCTTGATGGATGATGTAATAGCTTTAGTAATAAAATTATAACGAGACAATTCTTTCTCAGGTTTTAAGGGATTGCTTTGTGAGGAGAACATTGATGACTGTGATCCACCACCATGCCATCATGGTGTGTGTAAGGATGGCATCGCCACCTTCAACTGTGAGTGCATTCCTGGATACACAGGCTCCATCTGTAATATCCAGGTCAAGGAGTGCCACAGCAACCCTTGTCAGAACCAAGGACGTTGTATTGATCTGGTAAACGCCTACCAGTGTAACTGTCTACCTGGAACCACCGGTAAGTGCTTGGAGCGCTTCATAATTTTACCAAAAAGCTTGTGCAGCCAAGGCAAGTTTGTCCTAATGTATTCTAGAGAGAAAATGTGTCATATTAAGTGGAACAGAGATTGTACAACAGTTGTGATCGGACGTTTTGAGGCAGCATTTTAGAACTGTGAAAATAAGGGTAAAAGCAAGTCACTATGAAACGTCAGTAACACGAACGAAGGTGATATACCAATGAATTTAATCATGAAAACAGTTGTGCAGTTTGTTGTCTGCCTGACTCATAATAGATCACTAAGTTTTTCTTGGCTAATATTTTGTCAATGGGAACTGCTTTTATCTTAAATGTAAATGTGCTTTGAGGCTGAAAATGTCTAATAAATCAATTCTCTAAGTGTCATCGGTCACAAAATTCATGTTAATTATTCATTCTTGTGCCTCCCAACGCTGAGCCGCTGGTGTAGTTTTTCATGCACTGTTAAGTCTAGAACTCTGTTTGTGCATGTGTGCGTCGCAGTCACAAGTCTTGAATGAGTGGTGCCCGTATAACTCTGTGGATTAGTAAGCTCAGCTCAGTGCACTCAGTACCACCCTGAGGCCTGGTACTGAAGTCTGTAACATGCTCACTTCACTAAAACTGCTGTCAGGCCACCCTGTAAGGTTTCATACCCCCATATCACATCCTCAGCTGGGCTTTCTTCCGTCTATTTCTCTTCCTCTTTCTTGCTCTCCACCTTTGATAGTAGTTCTGGTATCATTAGTCAGTGATGTCATTCATATTTGTAGCATTTGTGTGGTCTGTCTTTGGTTTTGTCAAATTCCATTCTCTTGGAGTCTCACTCCCCCTAGTGGTAAAAAAAAAAAGAGTTCTCTTTTACAGTTTCTAATCAGTATTTAAATGAGTATTTGAACAGATTTGCTTTAAAAACAACCCTTAACTGGTGTCGCTAGCCATTTTTTTTAAACATCAGTTTCACCATATAGGTGTAAAAGAAAAAAGGCAGACTTGATGAAGTTGCTCCTGTTTGCATGTGGTAATTCCCACATACAAAACAAATGTGGGTCAGCACCACATCGGTGTGTGCGTACACATCGCAAGCCACCGTCTTAGAATCAGCTGAGTAACAACAACGGCGCTGGTTAGAGAGACGTGCTCTGCGATTTCAGCTTTCCCTGACACACATAGAATGCTTCTCCTCTGCTACTACCTCCCATGCTGGCTTAGAAGCGCATCGGTCGTGGATCAACTTAAAACCCATATTCTGCTTCTGTCTTTTCATACATGACACCTAAGTACAACAAAAGCACATCAGTCATGGCTTGAAAGTGATGTGTGAGAAGTTCTGTTAATTCTAAATGTGTCTACAATCTACTCTGAGATGAATTTGCTTTCATGTCTTTATATAACTTAAATTTTTTTCCTTAGGTGTGAACTGTGAGATCAATGACGATGACTGTGCCAGCAATCCCTGTGGGTATGGAGAGTGCCATGATGGCATCAATGAGTACAAATGTGTGTGCGCCCCTGGTTACACAGGTATGTCTTTGCTTTGTGCCTCTGTAACATCGGTGATAATGATTGAAAATGCCAGATGATAAACCTAAGATGACTGAAATTGATGCAATAATCAGGAGTTTTCTTTTGGTACCACTCATTCCTTTTGAATTGCTCCCTGATAGGAATGAAATGTGATGTGGACATAAACGAGTGTTACTCGAACCCATGTATGAGTGGGGGAACCTGCGTGGACAAGGTGAATGCGTTCTACTGCTTGTGCCCACCGGGCACTCATCGCCCCTTTTGCCTGTCTGGGACTGACCATTGTGCACCTCAGCCTTGTGTGCACGGAGATTGTATTGAACAGCAACACGGGTACGTGAACTAACACTTTGAGATTTTTAATATGTTCTGAGATTTCGATTGTATTTATTAAACACTTTGATATGGGCTAATATACTTTAGTTTTATAGTATCAGAAGTCATTTTTATCTTTTAAAACATAAAGCAACCTTTGGGCCTAATCCAACCAATTTTCCCCAAATTGCTCAACTTTAATAATGCCATAGAATGTAAAGTGGACTTACTTTCCAAACTTGCTACTGTATAACAATAAACTGTAGTGTCAGTCAAGATATTGGATTTTGCATATGATAATCTAAGTAATGGCTGCTCTTGAGATGCTGGAACTGATTCCAGAGACGTTGAATAGTAATGACCTACCCACTGCTATTATAACGCAGTGACTAATTTCACCCGTTGATGGTTGCTTGCTTTCCTTTCCTTCCAATCAAGGTATCGATGTGAGTGTGAAGCTGGTTGGGTAGGACTGCACTGCGAGCAGGAAAACGATGAGTGTCAGACAGATCCTTGCCAGAACGGTGGCATCTGTGTGGACCGACACAATGGTTACACCTGTCAGTGCCAGCTGGGGTTCAGAGGTAACACTTCTGCCATAAGTAGCCTTATTTCCATGCCACCTACTGAAGTTAAAATACATACTAAATATTAAGCGAAGGAAGACTTGGAAAAAAGATTAATGTGAATCCCCCCTCCTCTCTCTTTAGGTGTCAACTGTGAGAAAAACATAGATGAATGTGCATCTGGGCCCTGTCTGAACCATGGTATTTGTAGAGATGGAGTCAATAGTTACACCTGCCAGTGTAGTCCACCTTTCACTGGTTCGTGATATTACATTTTCAAAAGCTTATAATAACTTAGTAGCGTTAAATGTGTTGTTGTGAAAATGATGTCAAAATTATTTGTCAACAGGCAAACACTGTGAGGTGGAACAGATTCCCTGTGCCTCCCATCCATGTGAAAGGGGAGGAGTGTGTCTTCCATCTTCAGATTACACCACTTACACATGTCGATGTCCCCCTGGTTGGCAAGGTAATTGTGTGAGAGACGAAAACCTAATCTTGTTTATCGTTCCTAAATTCATGCTGTGCAAACAAAGACTTTGTTGTTTCCATAGGTACGCGCTGCAATGAAGATGTGAATGAGTGCGCAAGGAGCCCCTGCAGAAATGGTGGCAGTTGCAAAAACACTCAAGGAAGCTACAGGTGTAAATGTCAGCGCGGATACAGCGGCCACAACTGTCAGACAGACATCGACGACTGCTCACCAAGTGAGTTTCACTTCGGCTAATTTAGTTGTCTCATTTTCGTTTAATAGTATATGCGATAGCAACTTGCTTCTTGCTTTTATAATGCCCATGTGTTAATGATACCTAAGTCATATTGTTTGATGTATCATCAGGGAGAGAAGATAGACAAAAAGCATCATAGAAATATATTGAATTACATATTTAGCCTGTAAATGTTGTCAAATTAAACGAAAGCAATCGATGTTTCATTAATTACTTGGATGAAAAAGAATAATTCAGTGAATGCTGTTTAGATAAACCTTTTGGTCACAAAGCACCACTTTTCCCCCTCTTCCACCCTCTCTAGACCCGTGTCTGAATGGAGGCACATGTTTGGACAGAGTTGCCAGTTTCTCCTGCCTCTGTCGTCTGGGTTTTGAAGGAGAGCGCTGTGAGACTGAGGTAGACGAGTGCGCCAGCCAACCCTGCAGAAACGGGGGCATCTGCCAGGACTACGTCAACAGCTTTGTGTGCATGTGCCGACCAGGCTTTAATGGAATCCAGTGTGAACACAACATCCCGGAGTGCACCGAGAGGTGGGTCACCGTATCAGCACACGATTCATACAACACGTGTTTCCTACCACGGAGATTAAATCCTCTGCACATTGGTTCTTCCCAAACGATTGCTACCTTGAACTTCATGAAAGCAAAATGAATAAACTATTTGACAAACTGTCGTTTCAGCTCATGCCTGAATAATGGGACTTGCATTGATGACATCAACACATTTTCCTGCCGTTGCCGCCCTGGTTTTTCTGGGGAATTCTGTGAGTTCGAGCTGAACGAGTGTGTCTCCCAGCCGTGCAAAAATGGAGGCACGTGCACCGACGGCCTGGGTACATACCGCTGTGCGTGTCCTGTGGGATACAGTGGACAGAACTGTCAGGTGAGTTGTCTTTATGTCACCATATACGGGTAGCTTCATAATGATCTTAGCAGAGTACAAAGTCTTAATATATCTGCCAACAACTGACGTGCCCAGCGTCTAGGTTTGCAGGTTTTTTAACGTCTATAAAAGTTAGTAGTTGAAATGCTCTACACATACAAAACTAAATTATTACTCAACAAAGGGGGATTAACGATGCGATGATCGCACCTACACATTTCACAGCTGCAAATCGTCCCAGGAAAGCAGTCTGTGGCATATTTGCACCCAACTGTAACACTGTTTCTCTCTTTTTGGCAGAACTATGTGGACTTGTGCAGCCAGGTGTACTGTCACAACGGCGGCTCCTGCTCTCAGACGGAAACTTCCTGGACCTGCCACTGTCAAATGGGATGGACTGGACTTTACTGCGATGTACCCAACATGTCCTGTCAGGACTTCGCTGCCAGAAGAGGTAAGGCACTACATCATCTGAGTTCTTACTTTACGAAAGTTTGATGCAGCATTCCAAAAAGCGCAGAGTAAGACGCATAACTACATTTAGATTATCGGTACATTGTTGTTTATTATCCCAAGAGGAAAGTTCATGAAGAATTTCCATAGCTTGCTGCTTATACTGCTTGAAATCTAGAAATATGCTGTAATGATACCAGTTCACAATTTTTATCGAATATATTTACCTTCTTTTCCAAATTACTGTAGGTCTGGAAGTGGGGACTGTGTGTAAGAATGCAGGGCGTTGTATCAACGTGGGCACATCCCATAAGTGTGAGTGCCAAGTTGGATACACTGGCAGCTACTGTGAGGAGATGGTCGATGAGTGCCAGTCAAACCCGTGTCGCAATGGAGCTACATGCAAGGATTATCAGGGCACATACGAGTGTATGGTAAGTGCGTTCTCAGCTTTCTGTTTGCTTCTAAAAGTGGATGAAGGGGTGAACGTTGTGGTAGATTTGATGTTCGAGTTTCATGTTTGGACAAACACACACGCAAACCTCTGTCTCTCTTTTCATTGCTTCAGTGTAAACCGGGGTACCAGGGGGTGAACTGTGAGTATGATGTTGATGAGTGCCACTCTAAGCCCTGCCTCAATGGAGGAAAGTGCATCAACCTCATCAACCGCTTCATGTGCGCCTGCCCACCTGGAACGCACGGTGAGTCTGTGTAACAGAGTTTAGAGTGAACCCATTCAGTTGTGATGCAAGGTGAGCATAAAGGCTGTCGTTTACCAAAAAAAGAGTCTAAAGGTTTTACTTCTCAAATGTTTTTTATTTCATGATTTTTTTCTTTAGAGACGGAGAAATAAGTAAATGATTTTAATGGACAATTTGTACATTTTCCAGAGGGCTTTTTTAAATGAAGCCTCTGAATCGGTTAAAATAGCAGCCAAACTTAGCAGCTTTAACCCAAAAACAAAAAGAAGTTCCTCTTTGCATCTAAGTGAAACGGTGGAATGACTCAAGTTAGTTAAATGACTGGATGTATGCATTAATACTCGTTTGTTTTCTGCTCTATAGGACTCCAGTGTGAGTTCAATGAGGACAACTGTGCCCCCAAGCCTGGCTCCATTGAGCCACGCTGTAAAAATGGAGGACAGTGTATCGACGGTGTGGGCCGTTACACATGCTCCTGCCCTGGAGGGTTTGTTGGAGAACACTGTGAGGGGAATGTTAATGAATGCCTCTCTGGGCCCTGCCATACTCCCGGCAGCCTGGACTGCATTGAAGGGAACAATGATTATCAGTGCCTCTGTCGCCTTGGATACACAGGTACAAAACATAACCTGCTTCAGGAGACATAAGACAAACACGAATGGCTATTCTTGATGTGTGAGGGGAAATAATACAAGGCATTACTGTTCTTTGTTGCAGTTGTTGAATATTATTTATTTTGCTTTATTTCTCTTTCTATTTTCCCTCACCTCATTCCTTCAGGTCGACATTGTGAGTCCATGGTGGATCTGTGTCTGTCCAAGCCGTGCAATAGCGGTGGCGTCTGCTCCATGAACATGAGCTCAGTGCACGGCTTCACCTGCCTTTGTCATCCTGTAAGTTGTTTTTTTATGTCAGTTGTTGTCAAGCGTCATAGAATACATTTATTGGAATTAATTCTGGGGGGGGCTTGTCTGCAACTTAATTTTTAGTTAGTGATTTTTAAAGATGCATCACAAAGCTCAGAACTGAATACGGCGTGGTGTCTCTGCCTGTGTTGTAAGCACAAATTTGTGGAAAGACAGTGTTACAGCAAATACTCTGATTATTCTGGCACTTCCTATTTTACAGTTATGTTTTTTTTTAAACTTTTTCACACATGGAGCAAAGTGCAATTAACTGCTTAAAGTATCTTATAAGATCATTTAAAAAAAACACCAATTTCCTGTAGAAAATGGCATCGGAAATGTGTTTCTAGTACTTTAGTCCCATTCAAAGAATTGTTGTTAGAAAAGTACCTCATGCTGTTGAGAAAGCACTCCACCCCCCCTCACACACACACACACACACCTCTGTTTCACTCAAGTATGATGCCAAGACGATGAATTCATCAACATTTATGTATTCTACTCTGATAACTGTTCTATGGTAAGACCAAACATTCTTATTAAGATACAGTAAGTAAGACATGGTAACAATTAAAAAAATATTTATATTTGTTAAAAGAGCGCAAAGTCTTAACAATGCTGCATTTTCCTCCACGTTGTCATCCATTCGAGGTTCTGGTCCTCATAAAGATTTGATTGGTTCTTTATGTAAACTTGTGGGTAGCTACAGGGAGCGCTTGAATCGCCAACCTCAACGTTTCTCACGCGGGAAAGAGACAGAAGTTAGGCACAAAGGAAACTGCATAAATGAATTAATAAATGATACAATTTGTTTTCCAAAAGACAAATGATTAGACACTTCTAAAATACACTGGGTACCGCCAGAAGATAAGAAATGCAGGTTGACGCCTGGCAGGTGTTTTCCTTTCATTTGCCGTATCAATCTCTGCTTACTTAATGCTTGTTTTTCTCTCCACTAACCTCTTGCTCCTATACATTTTCATGCTTGCTTCAGAGGGCCACACCATGGCTCAGGTATAGTAACAGATTCGTAGGACTAACTTTATGAGCTCTTAGTGAAATGGTATGTTTACAACAGCTGCAGAGTGTTCTGAGCAATGTAAAATGAACTTTTAAATGACTGCATATCACATTTCAACAATGTAATGTTTGATAGGGCTTCACTGGATTCAGCTGTGGTGAAATAGAGGACTACAACTGTGCAAAACTGCATTGCCAGAATGGTGGACACTGCGTGGAGTCACCCGCCGGCAACCTGTACTGCCAGTGCCGCCCAGGCTTCAGTGGACAACACTGTGAGAACGAGCAGCGGTGTTCCATGCCCTGCCTAAATGGAGGAGTCTGCGTCAAAGACCCATCCAACCCATTCCAGCACAGCTGCCGCTGTCCCATTAACTTCTCCGGACGACAGTGTGAGAGACCGCCTCCATCACGCACCTGTCCCCATCGACAGTGTGAGCAGCAGGCAGGAGATAAAGTATGTGATGACCAATGCAATAACCACGAATGCCAGTGGGATGGAGGAGACTGCTCACTCAGCTGGCTGCAGCCTTGGGCTAACTGCACCGCCAGTGTTCCCTGCTGGGATCTCTTTAAGAATGGACGATGTGATGAGGAGTGTAACAACCCCAAGTGCCTCTTTGACAGCTTTGAATGTCAGGAGTCTCCAACAGACTTTTGCAAGTATGCAACTCTCCTCCTTATTTTGTCTGTTCTGTTCCAGCAAGAGTTTGAATACAGAATGTTTTAAACAGTTTACAGTGTTTACAGTCACACATTTTTACGTGCACTGGTCGTGTGTTTTTAGGTATGACAAGTACTGCACAGACCACTATGGTAACAATGTCTGTGACCGGAGCTGCTTCACGGAGGCTTGTGGCTGGGACGGCCTCGACTGTTCCTCTGACATTCCTGCAAAATTGGCAACTGGCACACTGATCATTGTAGTACGGCTGCAGCCCAAGGAGCTGCTTGGCGACTTGAGGGGTTTCTTGCGCTTCCTCGGAGCCCTGCTGCACACCAACGTGCAGGTGAAGCTGAATGAAGATAATAAACCAATGGTGTTACCTTATTATGCGGATGAGCAGGGACGAAGTGCACAGGGCAGCAGAAGCAAGAGAGAGCTGGACAGAGAGGTTATTGGGTAAGTTCATGATGTGGCACTCCCATGATTACACAGCTTTGTTCCTATACATCAGTTGCTTTAAATCAGTCACCAATTTAATGCTTACTGTTAACTGGTTTTGTCACATCTTTGTCCATGCAGCTCTTTGGTGCACCTGGAAATCGATAATCGCAAATGTACGGAGAGCTCCTCTCACTGTTTCTCTGACACCGATGAGGTAGCGTCCTTCATCGCAGCGGCACACATCAAGGCTGACCTACCATACCCACTAGTTTCTGTTACAAGTAAGCAGACCAGTCATTTAGTAGTAAATGGAATGAAGTGTTGTATCTTTTGGTAAAATACCAATTGGAACGACTCCAGGTGAAACAACTGGTATTTAGACTGGCCTTTGTGTCCTGCAGGTGATCCAACAGTTAAGGCTGATGGATCATACCTAATGTACCTGGTTGGAGTAGCCGTGGTGGTTATTCTTCTTATTCTGGTGCTGGGGATGCTAGCAGCAAAGAGGAAGCATAAACATGGTGTCTTGTGGCTACCCGATGGCTTCTTGGCCCCTAAAAATGACAAGAGAAGAGAACCTGTTGGACAAGATGATTTTGATATGAAGTGAGTGAATACACAGACCAATAGGCTGTACTAAAGAGCAAGAAACAATAACTTGGTATTCTGAGAGCTGTCTAGAATGTTATCTTGTATTCCAATTGTTATGGCCTATAATAAATACAAACAAGATGAAATGTTGTTATCTTTACAACTTTTTTTTTTTTTTTTTTTTTCCTTTTGTCATATTAGGAATTTCAAAGCACAGGATGGAGCCACGATGGATGGAGGTCAGTGTCAGAGATGGCTTGATGACGAAGTCCCATCCAAAAAACCAAGGGTAAGTGACAAATAACGGTTTAAATAAATTCCATGCAGTGCAATAGTTTCATTCACATTGGTTAGTTGTTGTGAGTTTTGTCGTGAACCCTGTTTTTTCTTTGTAGACTGAAGACAAACCTCTGCTGCCCATCACTATGGATGGAGGTGTTGACCGAAGAGAGTGGACCCTGCAGCATCGCAAAGCTGCCGACATCTCCCTCACTCCACCACAGGCTGACCTGGATGCCGACTGTCTGGATGTCAATGTCAAAGGACCTGGTAAAGAAGAAATATACTCTCTACATTTCTTACACCCAATTCAATTTAAGTTATTATTGTTTTTAGTGATGAATTTCTCTTTTCTCAGATGGCTTTACCCCACTGATGCTGGCATCACTGCGTAATGGCGGAGGCCCAGAATGCAGTCTTCCGGGAGATGAGGAGGAAGAGAGTGGGGGAGATGAGCCAGGACCGAGCGTCATCTCCGATCTGATCGCTCAAGGTGCGTCTTTGATAGCTCAGACTGATCGTACAGGGGAAACGGCACTCCACCTGGCTGCCCGTTACGCCAGGGCCGACGCTGCCAAGAGGCTGCTGGACGCTGGAGCAGATCCCAACGCCCACGACAACATGGGTAGGACACCGCTGCATGCTGCCGTGGCAGCTGATGCCCAGGGAGTCTTTCAGGTAAGATGGCTTTCTAGTCGGAAGAAGATATAAAGTTTGAATTTGAACATAAGACAACATTAGACATCCCAGCTGCAGCCAAAGTTGATGAAAAGAAAGTCCTCCTCCTTATAGTTATTTACATGCACGTGTGTTTGTGCGAATGCAGATTCTGATCCGTAATCGGGCAACAGAGCTGGATGCCAGGATGAACGACGGCACGACTCCGCTGATCCTGGCAGCCAGGCTAGCGGTAGAGGGTATGGTGGAGGAGCTCATCCACTGCCACGCTGACATAAATGCTGTAGACGACCACGGTGAGAGAATCACACGCTGCATGATTAACTTTTTGTGTGATTGTTTGTTTTATGCTGCCATCTTCACCAGGACTCCCTGGAAGAAGAGATTCTGTCTCAAAGGGACCGTCCTGATAAATAAAGGGCAAATGAAAATAAAGAAATTTTTAGTTTTGGTCATAGTTGAGCAGGAAAAGCTCACAAATTGGAACCATCCCTCCCAATGCAACTTCTTACAAACCTTACAGGCCTTATTAATATCTTTATAGAGTTTGGTTAGCGTAATGGCCTAAGATAGGAATGAGATGTAAGCGTGAAGATGGCCAGTGAGTGGTATTAATTCTTCTGGTTAACGTGTGTCTTTTTCTCTTTTCTAATCCCACTTTTTTAGGCAAATCTGCTCTGCACTGGGCAGCTGCAGTTAATAATGTGGAGGCCACTCTTGTGCTTTTAAAGAATGGGGCTAATCGTGACATGCAAGACAATAAGGTAAGTTTAATTTCCATTTATGCCAAATTAGTGTTTCAGACATGGAGCATCACAGGGAGTAACATACTCATCTTTGGTTATTTATCCTTCCCCTTCAGGAGGAAACTCCCTTGTTTCTTGCAGCCCGGGAAGGCAGTTTCGAGGCGGCCCAGGTTCTCCTCGACCACTACTCAAATCGCGATATCACTGATCACCTGGACCGGCTTCCTCGTGATACTGCTCAAGAGCGCATGCATCATGACATAGTCCGCCTACTGGATCAGTACAATTTGGTTCACAGTCCACACAACGGGCCTAATCACATGGGTGGAGGAGGAAACCCCTCTGTTATGTGCGGGGCCAATGGAGCAGGCTTCATCGGCATGCGACCCGGACCACAGGGCAAGAAGAGCAGGAGGGGCGGAGGTGGGACGAAGGTTGGAGGTGTTGGTGGAGGGGCTAAGGAGCTGAAAGATATGAAGGCAAAGAGAAGAAAGAAGCCTGCAGGTGGAGATGGGTCTGGTTTGGGTGCTGGAGTGGGAGGAGGAAATGGAGGAGGAACAGGAGGAGGGAGCACAAATGGTGTCAAAGCAGCAGGAGGTCTTCCAGAGAGCTCTGTCACCATGTCACCCGTTGACTCCCTGGAATCGCCTCACTCCTACGCAGGTGATGTTTCTGGCGCCGTCTCCACTACAGCAAACTCCCCACCTCTCCTGAGCAGCCCCACCTCCAGACCAATGCTGCCCCCTGTCAGCCACATGCTGGGACAGCAGCAGGGCTGGGTGGGTATGACCAAGCGTGGCTACAACAGCCACATGTTCGGCCTTGTTCCGCAGCAGATGGGGGGAGCACACCCTGGCATGAGCCAACACCACAGCCAGGGCCAAATGCTGACTCCTATGAACGTCACCATGAGCAGGGAGCAGCTGCCACCCATCGTCACGTTCCAGATGATGGCCCCCGGAACGGGCCAGGCCATGTTGAAGCCGCCTCAGCCAGGGCAAGTACAAGTCACGCAGTCTCAGGGGCAGAGCCAGAATCAGGGCCACTCCCAGCAAGGATCAGGCCACCTCCGCTGCAGCCAGGGTATGATTTACCAGATGCCTGAGCAGATGAGCATGGCGCACGGGCTCTCCCGCCCTTTGCAGCAATCCCACAACGTCAACCATGCCGGCCATGGAGGGATCGAGGGCCAGTCTCGACCCCTGCCCTCCTATCCGCCCATGCAGAGCCCTGTCGATAAATATCCGACACCCCCCTCCCAGCATAGTTACACCCCCAATGGCTCAGAAGGCACCACTCCAGGCCACTCTGCCCACCCACCTAGCGAGCACCCATATCTTACTCCTTCACCCGAATCCCCAGACCCATGGTCCTCCTCCTCGCCGCACTCCAACTCAGACTGGTCTGATGTCACCACCAGCCCCACCCCTCTGGGGAACTCCCAGCACACACTGCCATCATCACACCACAAACACATTCCCGAGCAGGCGCAGATGCAGCCGCCATCGCAACAGATGCAGCAGCCTTCTCAACAGCCTCAGTTTGGAAACATGCAGGTGTTTGCGTAAGCCTGCCAAAGGAAAGCAGAATCAGACTGACTTTGGGGCTCTGTGTTGTTATATAACACGTAGTAACGCAATCACCGCTTTTCTTACTTCTCTCTTAAATTGTTTGTTCTTCATTATAAAAATTAGTCTGTTCCCCTTTTATATTTTCGTCTTCTCTTTGCACTTAAGAAAACTCTGTATAATTTCTTTCACCTCATTGAGTACTATCTACCAGAGATCAAACGTATCACAAACATAAAGTTGGCTGTCGGTAGCTCGAAAACCTTTTCCTATCCAAGCCAAGCATCCTCAGCTCTTTACTGGCTCAGTCGAGACTTTTTTTATCCATTCTTTGGCATCATACTTGCAGAATAATTACCACGGATGCGCAAACCACATACATAACATACTGGTTCTGTGGTCATTGAGGGATCATCAAAGAACTGCCGACCATATGGCGCTCAGCTGGTGTTGAATCTGAAAAACAGACTGTTGATCTGAACACTGAGACAGATTTCCTACATTGACATCACCTGCTCTGGGTACGATTGTTGTCTCTGTTTGTTATATGCTATCCTTCTGTGACGTTCAGTGTAATATGCCAATACTATAGACCTGTCAATACTAAATCCTGGCTCAAACCATTCACTATACTCTCAAAGCAAAAAAAATGTTGTTTGTTTTTTTTTGTTTTTTTTTATTCATGCGTTTTTTTAAAAAAAAAGGTTGTTTTAAATAATGATTAGAAAGACAAAGAGAAAAAAAAAGCACACTGATGCAACGTGCTGTTACGCTTCCTGTATAAACATTTTCAGTGCATTGATTATCGTCTGTGAGCACACTTATAAAGTTGTTGTTTTTTCTGTGCATGTCATGTTTGTAGTTCACAAACGATGTGATGATGACGCTTTGGAGGCAGTTACTGTTACAGAAACGCAAACGTTTAAAACCCATCAGTTTTTGTGTACATCTCTCTACAGACGGTACCACTATTCTTAATAAGTAGCTGATGGATTATTACCAATACAAATGTTAGTTTGGTCACACTTGTTACTGTCGGGTCACCAGGATTAATATGTTGTATGATTAAATGTACATACACTTAAAGCACATTCTGCTTGTTGTAGCTGAGCTCAATTTGGTGCAGACTTCTTAAAATTTTTTTTGGTTTTTTTGTATAACACTGTCCTCACTTCCTGAATGATTCTGAATGTTACAGAGGTGCATGTTTTTACCATTACACTGCCCCCCCTTCTCTTAGTAATTTTTCTTCCAAACTGATGCCACACTCAGTGTCTGCACTTCTGTAATCGTCGCGATCCGTAACTAAGTGTGGAGGCAAGTGAGGAGAAGACGTATTTTGTTGTCGAGCATCGCTGTGTGTGTGACTGCTCCACAAAAACACAGACAATCATTAACCGTTAACTGTTGACGATTTAAAAAAAAAAAAGAAAGAAAGAAAAGAAGCATCGGTGTCTCTAAGACCAAGATTTGTTGTATTGAGCCAAAAATGTTTGTTGTGTCCAAATATGTGTCAGTTGTTGTTTGCAAAAGTCTTGCGATCGATCAAAAGTTAGACACACACACATCCTGTACCAACCAAAATGTGGAATAGCAGTGCGTGAATGAACCAAATATTCGTGTTTCATCAATATTCCCAGTCTGGTACACCTCATGGCCCTCCCATCGCAGCGTCCTTGCAGCTTCACAAACACGTGCACTGTGCATTGAGATGTCAGTCAACATTTTCATGAACTGCAAGCTTTCTGGTACATATGCAAGGCTTTGTCTATATTCTGTATATATATTTTTTTGTTTTTATGTTTAGGAATTCCCTGTGTTAACCAAATAGCCTTTATATTATACATGCAATATGAAGTAGCTGTCACCATGTTTGTATGAGGTGAACCTATGACCGATTAAATAAATGAACTGTTCCAAGAAAACAAAAACAAATGATCAGCCAAATGTGTTTACTGCAATAAAGCCCAGATCTTCAGAGTTGTGTCTGAAATATTCTGTGGTTCCTCTACAGGTTTTCTTTGCGGTGCAGGTATTCGGTTTGACGTATATGATTTTTTTTTTAGTAGACTTTAAGTGGTTGTGTGACGTCAGACATGGTTTGCATTTGTCAGTGTAGAATATTTCACCCTGAAGGTGTGAACCTTGGCAACAGCTTGAATCTTTCAGACTGAGCCTGTGCTCCTTGCATTGTGCGTCCCGATCTTCCTCAAAGCTCACGCTGCGACATTTTTACTTTTGATGCAACACATTCATAAAAACTTGAAAAAGAAAACCAATTCTGGTTGGATTCAAGGTCCGTTAAAAAAAAAAAAAAAGTTATTTACTTTGTACACTGCAGTCACCATTGCTACGAAATAGCTGTATTTATGTTAATGGATTTAGAAAAAGTTCTTTGTATTCTGAATAGAAAAATAGTTTGGATGATTGGTATATTCTTTTTCCACTTTGGAAAACTTTCAACAGTACAATTTTCCATATAAGTAAAATTTACAAAAGCATTATATAGTTACAGTAAAGAGCCAGTAAAGAGTGTCAGTGAATATAGGATTCTCTTTTTTTCGACTTAAAACAAGACTCAGACAAGATGGTAAGACCCAAATCTTGACATGACTTGTCATTGACCTCTAGAACTGTCAGGACTCCTTTTGAGTCAGTTTCCCCTGTAAAAATTCCTAGTTCACGGTTGACAGCTCAAAATAAGCGTCAACCCTGCAGTTTGACGTCACACCAACAGGTGGCGCGAGGCGTCAAAGGCAACCAGAACGAAAAGACGAGGAAGAAATCTGAACACGGAAGTCCTCCCGGATTTTGCCTCTACCTGCATGAGATTTTCGGTTGTGAAACCTGTCTCTGTGTTGTTAATTCTTTCTTCCGGCGGTTAGTTGAACTATAACGGTGGAAAATGTTGGTGTTGAGACCCTGAAGAAATAACGTGCGCTGATTGGCGGTTGACTGTCAGTTCGGGTCAATGGACTCCAGGACTTGAGCTGCTGTTGTGACAGCTGGGTTGACACACCAGTACCTGTCTGTTTCTCTGTCTATCTGACAGAAAAAGCCGCCGTGAACGGACAAAGGAGGCTTAAACTACTGGAAAGGCCTGTTTTTATGCCGAGACGAACCTGTGAAGTTTAATTTAAGGCGACATTGACATAAAGAAAAGGTAACAACAACTGTCTGTGACTGACACTATTTTTTTTAATTTTTTTTTTTTACCTCTTTTACTTTTCCCGAGTCTCCTCTTAATCCTTATTTACATCTATCTACCTCTACTGGGTGGTTACTTTGTCCTGTTTGTCTCGTCTTTCCAGATTCCCACCGGCTGGCGGCCATGGCTTCATCCCGGCTGAAGTACCTCTCCCTGGGTGTGCTGGTGTTCCAGACCACCTCCCTGGTGCTCACCATGCGGTACTCCCGCACCCTGCAGGCCGAGGGCCCGCGATACCTGGCCTCCTCAGCCGTAGTGGTGGCCGAGGTCATGAAGATCATCACCTGTGTGCTGCTCGTGTTTAAGGAGCACAGTGAGTACGGCGGTGGAGCAACTATTCAGAGGCTTTACTGAGGCAAAAGTACCTCTAAACCCCTGTAAATGACAAGTAAAAAGCCCTGCAATTAGAATACCTGTTGAAGTATTCATTCAGGAAACTTTACTCATATCATCAGATTATTGCTCATGAATCAGGATCAATATCCTGAATCAGCATCTGGATTTTAGTGTTGCAGCTTGTGCTGAGCCCCCCTGTTGCACATCAAGTTAAAATTGGCAATTATTTTCCATTGTGGATCAGTTTGTTGCTTGTCATTCATTTTATTGATTGGCTCATTTGTAAAACTCCCTTTGTCCAAACAACAGGGAAAGTCTTTAATTAATTCAACTTAGTGAAAGATAGAATTAACAGTTTATCGTGCATGAAAAGCTGAAACGGCACATGTTTGTCTGAAAGAGTTACATTGGCTTTTATCATCATAGTTTCTCACTGCAGAGGTTGGCCTGTTTTTGATCAGGAAATTACACAACGCATCATTCATAATCAAATATTAATTTGTTGGTGATCCTCGTATTTGACTGAATTGATATGTTAGTTAATCAGTTTGCCGTTATAATGACATATATGTTTGATTCAGAAAAAACAACTGCGGCAGTGATGATTAATGTTGTCACAGAACGGAAATGAAATGATAGAAATATGAAATTTGACAGCATAATTGTAATTTCCCTCCAAATCTCTCTGTTCAAACGCTAGTAAAACAGGTCTTAAGCTTTCGGTGGTGGCAGTCCATTCAATTGTCCGTTTTTACTTAGGCCTTTGTGTAAAAAAAAAAAAAAAAAAAAAAAAAAAAAACACAGACATTAAACTCTGCTGTCATCTCTGTTATGCTGCAGACAAACTCCACTGATAATTTTGAATTATTTTCATCCCACTAGAGTTCCCAGACTCAAACACAAAGGGAATGTGTCCAACTCATCTGCTTTCATTGTTCAGGTTACAGCATGCGAGCACTCAACAGCGTCTTACGCCAAGAAATTGTTCACAAACCCATGGAGACGCTGAAGCTGGCAATCCCCTCTGGGATCTACACACTGCAGAACAACCTGCTTTACGTCGCTCTGTCCAACCTGGACGCAGCCACCTACCAGGTAAAACCGAGTGCAGGTTAGCTCTAATAAAAGGTGAGACTGCTTGAATCTGCGGGCTTCGGTGTAACAAGTGCAGGAAAAGTGGGCACATTGTTCTTGTTTTGTTTTCCAGGTGACATACCAGCTGAAGATCCTGACCACAGCTCTGTTCTCGGTGTCCATGCTCGGCCGCAGGCTGGGCCTCTACCAGTGGCTCTCTCTGCTGATCCTAATGGCAGGAGTGGCTCTTGTGCAGGTCCAGTGCATCTTAATGTCTCTGATAATGTCTCTTATTGCAAGCAGTGACTGCAAGGTATCCTTTGTGGGGTCGTTCTTAAAACCGTCTGTGATTGTAAAGATAACACAACATAACGAAGCATCTCCTACACAACATGGTGTTTAAACATTGGAGTGTCTTCAGTCGGAGGCTTCTTCAGGGTCAGCTGTAATAAAGAAAGAGTGGTGCACAAAGTTATTCTTGGCTGCATGGTGATTCTCAGTCTTTTCAGCATCCGTAAGTTTTTCAAGTTCAGCATCCATAAACCATTATAACTTTGGGCCAAAGGCATCAATTCTTCCCATTTGAAAAAGACAACAAAAATACATTTCTTAACTATTTAGAAGGCCCTCTCCTAAACACGCCTAAACGCCAGTGTCATAAACATTTTTCAGTGAAAACAACGTGCAATTACAGAGTGACTGTCCAAAGCATCCCGCCACTGTTGGAAACAAGGTTTTTGCACAGAGTCCTCTAAAGAACTCGTGGGTGAAATAATAAGTCACTCCTTGACGTCTTTGCCCTTTAGAAGTCTTTGCTTGAATTGATCTCAGTCTGTGACCTCATTAAAAACTTGAGTCCAGAATTTGGTGGGTTGAGTTTGTCGTAGATGTAACTCTCACGACCGAATTGTTGTTCAGTCAACTCTGCTTTCTCAAAAAGAAAACCCTCTCGGCAGCCGCTGTTACTTAGTTATGTTAAACCTGAACAAACAATGAGGCCTGATCCACAACGTTGGACAAACATCAGCCGCCAGTCATTTGGAGCCACGTGTTGATAAATGGCGTGGCGCAGGAGGTGGATGACTGTCGCCACTCCCTTCTTCTCGGCAGTGGAAAAGAAAATGGCTGTCGGGTTATTGTTACATCTGATTTAGGATACTAACCCAGAGTCATGTTGCTGCACTGTTCAAACACTTAATCACTTACAAATAAGAGCCAAAACAACAACCGATAAACAATATCCTACAATCTGGTTTCATTCAGTCATTCTTTTAAAGGTTTGAACTGTTAATCTCACTGTAATAGAGCAGATAGAGGTGCAGGGGTGGGCGGCATATAGCATCTTAATGCACTTAATAGAATTGAATGAAACGACCTTCACCAAACTGTAACTCCTCTTTGTGTCTTTGTTCTAAAAAAAAAAAAAATTTGCTTCCGCTGCAATGCATTTCTTATTCTGCACAACCATACATCATCTTCTCTTTTTCAATAGCACCTGTTTTTCTGCTTACTGCACACTCTGTAGCTTTTTTTTTTTTTTTTTTTTTTACTACTCGGCAAAGTTGCAAACATGCCTCTATGAATTTCAAGAGTTAAGCCTTTGTCTGCTTTTTTTTTTTTTTTGTGCTGCTTTAGTTGACGTAAAACACCTTTTATCATCCAAACTGCTTGTTTTCAGCGAGCGCCCGTTTTGTATATTTAATTTCTTGTCGTTTTGGCAAGGTTAGGTGAAGTTTATCAGGCTGCGTTTGATATTTACTGTAGAGATGCTTCATGATAGAGCCAATTGCATCTTTAGCTTTCTATAAAACTGGCAAAATGAAATGATACCAGCCCAGTTTTCTTTTCTCACTCAATGCAATGATTAATTGAATAGATAAACTCCGATATTATCCTCATATTTTCTTCTGTTCCTCTTATCCTGACATCAAAGTTTCACTTTATCTGTTTCTTTCTTCTCACTTCCTTCCAAAGTTAATTTGCTCATGCCCCGTGTTTGGTATTTCCTGAAATAGATTTTTTTTCTTTATTTTTTGGTTACTTTTACCTCTAAATGGACAGAGGTCTTACGATCCAAATGCATCTCTGTGCATTCTCACAGTGGCCCTCCGATTCTGCCCCGGCCCCAGAGAAAGAGGCCAACTCTACAGGCTCCCAGTTTGTCGGGGTCACGGCAGTTCTGGTGGCATGCTGCTCCAGCGGGTTCGCTGGGGTTTACTTCGAGAAGATCCTGAAGGAGAGCAAACAGAGCGTCTGGGTCCGTAACATCCAGCTCGGTCAGTATCCATCCATCGGTCTCATCAGTCGTTAACGGCAGGTCATATGTGCAATTCTGTGCAGTGAGGAGTAATGTTTGAATGGATCATCAGCGGGTGATAATGATGAGAGATGGTGTTGTTGAACACACTGAGGAAAGCTTTACCGCCATGTTTCTGAAGTGAGCTCTCATGTATGGTTGCTCTTTCTTCTCTGCACAGAGAGCCGGCCGGGCTTTTTTTCCCCCACTGCGAAATGTCTCTGTGAAGACGAATGTTCCCGTTTGGTTTATTTTTACCCTGGAATGTGTGAAGCATGTGTTCAGTCTCCTGTGAACTTAAAGCTTTTTTTTTTTTTTTTTTTTTTTTTTTTTTTTTTACCTGCATTAAACAAGATGGAGAGGAAGAGCAGGAAATCGTGTTGAAGCACAGAACGACTGATCGACAGAGAGCTGAATGTTTCTGTTTTATGAGATCAATGAAAATGTTTGTGTCATTTCTTTCACACAAAACCTGACGGCAAAACAATAACGCGATGGAAATGAAATCGCAAAACATTTCTAAGAACACAAGGAAACTAGCAGCAGATCAGAAAGTGGAACAAGGAAATACGAGGATTAAGAAAATGTGAAATTTAAAAATGACATCAGGTTTCCTGAAATGCAACAAAACATTTCACAGAGCACAATAAAAAAACAAAAGCAAAACATCAGTCTTTAGAAAAAAACAGAACAACACAATAGTCCTAAAGCTCAAAAAGCTCACATCTTTTTTTTTTACTCCTGTTAAAACATTTCTAACATGCTCAAATGCCTCTTGATTTGCTCTGATTGGACCCCTTTTCAGTGACATCGAGCAGTCTCAGCACCCCTGTTCGCAGAAGTCACGTTACCACGTGCATGTTTCTCTGTAAATGAATTGGAAGAGGTTTGTTTTGAACCACTCGGACGTGTCTTTGTGGATTTGTGTCTTCTACAGGGATGTTCGGACTGGTGTTTGGCCTCTTCGGGATGCTGGCCTACGATGGGGAGAGGGTGAAAGAGTCTGGGATGTTTCAGGGATACAACACAGTCACCTGGACTGTTGTAGCCCTGCAGGTAACGCTCACTTGTGCTTCCCAACAAAGCGTTCTACTTGCTTGGTCTAACCTTTCGGGTAACAGATTCAGTTTTGTGGGTCAGACTCCCCGGTGGCCCCTACGGGTCATGCCTTTGTCCATCTGTGTCTGTGTGTTTGTTGTTTCTCCAGGCGCTGGGTGGTCTAGTCATAGCAGCGGTCATCAAGTATGCAGATAACATACTCAAAGGCTTTGCTACATCACTCTCCATCATCCTGTCAACTCTTATATCGTACTTCTGGCTGCAGGACTTTGACCCCACAAGGTAGATGAAATCTTTATCTCTACTTTGTGGTTTTATCAACGCTTGTCTAACCCGTGATCTCGGTTTCTGGAGCTGATGGTGTTGTCTGCTGCCGTCTACAGCGTGTTCTTCCTCGGGGCCGTTTTGGTCATCGCCGCCACTTTTCTGTATGGCTACGAAGGCAAGTCATCCCCCAACCCCAGCAGGGCTTAGGCTGACTCCGCAGCACCAGTAGAAGGCCGTGTTGACACATGAAGACATGGTGGTGAAGAGAGGACATGGGGAAAGAAGGGGAAAGGTCTTCGTCACATACTGTGATCGTTAGGAGGAACAGAGAAGTAGGAGGAGAGAAAGGTTAAAGGAAATGCCAGCACAACGCTGCGGTGGGTCTCACACCAAAAGTGCCTCAGTTGTGAAGGATAAGCAATGAGAAAAGAAAACAAGTGCATGTTTTTCTTTTCCTCTATTATTACCACTGTAGAGATAAACTGGCTGACGCACCTCCAGAGCTAGAGAGGTGTTCTTGACTCTTGACTGGACCAGGTGATTGTGTTCATTAGGAACAAGCCTGTCTGCCAGTCACCGTTACTGCCACGTGAACTGCATCTATACAATGAATAACAAAAGAGGCAGACATGTAAGTTTCTAAATCTTCTTTACAGTATTTATGTCTTTGCCCAATACTTCTTGTCCCATTTTGACTCTGCAAATACACTTAAAGGGCCCGAGACGAGCCTTTCGCTTTCATCGTTTCCTCCAAAGCGGTGTACAACACGTCAGCAAGCTCTGACAGGTACACAGCTCAGGTTGAATATGGTTTGGTTTAGGAATGGGGCTGTCTGGGGTTTGCACACAGCTTAAGAAGGCTGCCTGCCTGGGAGGCATAACGTGGGGTAAAAAAAAACAAGATTTAGACATAAATTGTTGCACTGACCACAAGGTTTATTGTTATCTAAATGATGGCTCTCTTGTTGCAATATGTTCAGCTATGATGGAAATAGCTTTTGTTGCCAGGCAACAAAACTGTCTTTAGCATGTACACTGTGTGTCTCAGTGACAGGATTGCTGCACTGTACGCCGAGTAGAGTGTTTGACAGTTATTGGGATTTTTGGAATAAAATACTTCACAAGTGATTTAATCTTACAACCTCAGAAATACCGTTTCATTAAGTAACAACCGATGATTATGGGAAGATTGTAACAGTTGAATCGAAAAGTTGGATACATTTTTCGTTAAGATCATTTTCTATAACTTGAAATCACGTCAACCAGCTAATAAAAGCACCATTTTAAATTCTGACACAAATCTGGATCAGTTGTTTATATAGCTTCATTAATGAATTCATTATGATTAAGTTTACATCTCTTTTCCGATGATGGTCAACGTCCAGTTTATGTGGAAATATATTCTGATGATTAACAAACGTCTGCGGTAGACTATGATTTGGGTTTTTTTTTTTCTGGAGAAATGTTATTTTTGGAGCTACTTTTGGGATAAAGCGGGTATAATTCATTTACTTTATTATTGTGATTACCAATATGTGAATCTTTTATAAAGGAAAAATGTTGAACTGATATAAATGTGTGGCTCCTCTGAGATCTTTTCTGCCGGGCAAACCCACACATGTGATTGTAGAGATTACCGCGGAGCCTCTTGTGTCTTAATCAAGAGGTCGAGAAGAAAAATTCTTTAAATGTGAAAAAATAAATTAAGCAACACTAAAGGCGCTGCACTCAAAAACAGTTTTGTGGTTTGAGGTGTTTGTAATTTGAAACGTGTATTCAGAGGTTTAGCTTGTCAATGAGGGGAATCTTGGAGTAATTACGGATTTATTTTACTTTTAATGCAGAGTTCTTCATGACAAACCTGTTTAATGCGCAATCTAATCGCACTCAGATGTGTGACTCTCGTTTGACGATGAAACATTGACCTCGTCCCCTTTCATACTCCCTGAACGACGTGAATGAACTCACACTCTGAGAGGTTTGGCATTTGTTTTAATGAGTTTTAAAAACACTGCATGCAAAAGCCAGACAGTCTGAGAGAAAGGACTGTAACACGGCCGAGTTTCTCACTCTTCACATTATGACATTGAAAAACACCATCACCCGCTCGTGTTTGAATAATCACTGCGTTGGACTCCAGTCAGTTGGCTGAGCGAGTAGGAATTAACATCTCATGGAGCACCGTGCGCCGCCCCAACCTCGAGTCCACAGGCACAGCTGGGACTGTAAAAAACACTTGAGCCCCTGATACACATAGATGGTAGACTGTGTGACCTCATGGTCAAGTGTACATATATTTTCATTCATTTTAATCTGGAAAAACAGGCGTTTCCACTTTTCTTTTCTTTTTTTCTTCACACATTAAAAGCCACAGTTCAGTGAATAAAACCACATTCCATTAAAGATCATCCACTTGTTTCTCCAGTCATAAGTGCTGCTCTCGATGTTTCCCTTGATTGTCAGCGTGAGTTCTCGTTTGCC
Source organism: Odontesthes bonariensis (assembly GCF_027942865.1). NCBI lineage: Eukaryota > Metazoa > Chordata > Actinopteri > Atheriniformes > Atherinopsidae > Odontesthes > Odontesthes bonariensis. Next base: position 15,850,634 of record NC_134520.1, on the reverse strand, counting down.
TCACTAACTGGTTACAGTAGGCTTGTTGTTTGAATATCCATTGTCCACACATCTGTGTGAGTACATGTTGGAGCACAAGAGTCCCTCCCTGTGGATCTTGGCTATAGTCTTACTCTAGATGAGGCGTGTGTGTGTGTGTGTGTGTGTGTGTGTGTGTGTGTGTGTGTGTGTGTGTGTGTGTGTGTGTGTGTGTGTGTGTGTGTGTGTGTGTGAAGGCTCGTTCGGTTTGCACCAAGAATAATGAGCAGCATGGAAATGATAATGTGGTTACATCATCCCCACCTCTCTTCATCTCTGTCTCATCTGGACCAGCTCAGCAGCAGCAGCAGCATGCACTTTTTCTTTCCTTTTCCCCCCGTTACTGCGGGCGTGTGAACAGATGTACACCAAACACACCTGCCTGGGAAACCAGAAGTGACACTTTCTCTCACTAAACATGATCGTGCCGCACTGTCTTTCATTTTCAGGCTGAATTGTTCATTAATACACACTTTACAAAGGGTCATAATGGCACAAGAGACAGTATGTCTGTGGAAACCAAATACTGCACCTGTCTTTAAAGGGTTTCTCATCAAACCACATTATTTACAACTGAGATTTATGGGGGATTTAGTGAAAACAACTCGCCAACTGCTGAATGGATTGTCATGTAATTTGGTAGACGTTTGTGTCATCCTTAAGGTGAGTTGTATTCGCTTCACTGATCAGCTGACTTCTCTTGTCCTACTTTGCAGATTTTTTTTGGTTGACTGCAAAAGTAAGGTGAAAAAACGGTGTGTGTTGCACCTGCTACGTGAGCATGTTAGCGCTGCCGTTTCAGCATTTTGGCACATTCCCAGCAGCATTTAGCTCAAACTCTGGTGCTTTGCTTGGTCAGAGATGTCTTTTCAAGGCTATGATCTCTAAAAGAAATTTCATTCACTTGCATTACATTTGCTGAGGTCCAATGATGTCACACATATTTTAAACCTGACACTGCAACCTAGTTTAACAAAAGAAGGCAATGATGTTCAGATCATATGAACCCTTCGGTTTGGAATAGTTTAACAAAACAACACATCAAATGTTAAGCTGAAAGACTACGATTATTATATGATATGAAACAAAAAAAGAAAACGTGCTAAAGTTTCCAAAAAGTTTGGACTGCTCCTATGACATACTGAAAACACCTGGGTTAACATTTCACAACTGCAGAGGCAGCAGATCAGTAACAATTAAAAAGAGAGCCCCTAAAGTCTCTAAGTAATTAGACAGGGTGGGATTCACCACTCTGTGAAAGGCCGTGTGTGGAAACATTTCAACGTTCCAGGGATGGCGTTTCTCAACGTAATCTTGCAAACAAGTCTGACTGTTTCTTCTCGATTCCCAAATCCTCGCTGTGGTCCCAGCTTTTTAAACAGGCCCTCAAATCCAAGATAACTAAAGTTTCACACGTTCAACACTTGATTTGTTGTTTTTGTATGACTTTAAAGTCGAATATAGAGATTAAATGTTTCCAAATCATTGCGTTACGTTTTCATTTACACTTTGCTTTTTTTTTAACACTTTACTTGAGTAGAAACAGGCTGTGAATCCGTTAAACCTGCAGGTCCAGATACACTAAAGGTAACTTAGATGCCGTGATTTCTGAGGAACTTGGGTGAAGTAGTCGTCTGGTGTGAATACAGTTTCTGTTCACGGCAGTTTTTTATACTACAGACATATTGCCGTTTGTTTGCCCTGTTTCACTGAAGGGAGACTCGTATAAAAAAAAAAAAAAAAGCAACCTTGCTTCTTCACTTCACAAATCTGATTAGATGAGTGTGGGAGAGACAAAAATCATTGTTTTACAGACGTGGCTGTCATCAACAGGCATCTCTTTTGAAAGGCAGAACAGGAGAAACTCTGCAGCTCGGATGAATAAACTGGCCATTTATGTGGTGTAAAAACGAACACCCCCCCCCTCCATCAGGGCTTCATTTATGAGTGAGTGTGTGTGTATGACCCTATGTGAGGTGTTATTCCAGCACTCCCTGTGATATGTCGAAAGTGAAGTAGCTCGGAGCTCTGCATGTTCACAGTCTTGAAAAACAACCAAACAATTATAATCAGAAATGAGGCCCCTGGTTGTCTGTGTGTGAGTGTGAGGCAGTCTGGTGTGACACAGCAGCAAGCCTGGACCTGACCCTGGGGCTCCATTATAGAAAACACACAACCATCAACAGATACACGTACACCTACACGCCCACACTCGCATCATCCAGCTCCTATCAAAGCTAACTATGTCCATTATGAATAAACTCCACAGCGTTGTCGTAACACCAACACCTTTTCTTGGTAAAACTCTGACTCAGTGCTTCAGTGTACAGTGCAGAGCAGGCTCTGAGTGTGTCATCATTAAGGCTGAAGAACCTTGGTTAAACTGCTTGGGTGTAGGCTTGATCACCTCTTTACGAGCCTGAGTAGCTACATCCTTAGACTGAAAACGCTTTAAAAGTTACATTGCTTCGCTCACATGTACTGGGTTGGAGGAAGGCCTGTGCAATCAGGAGCTCGACAGCACCAGAAGCAAAGACAAACACTTTCTGGATCATCAAAGGCAGCGACGAGGAATTAAGGCAGTCATCCCCTCAGGACTGTAACTGTGATTTGTGCCATCGACAGTCAACACAGTTCTCAGCCTGCTTTTAAACCTCCATTTGTCTGCTTTAGTCTCTTATCGTCTTGTTGAGTCATTTCTTTCACTTACAGTTGTGGCCCACTTAACTTGCTCTTATTGTTCTATTTGGGGGGTATGACGACAAGCGGAGGGCCTCTCCTGGGCCTCCACATCAGAACCTGGGCATCATTGGCATTCGGCTTCCCCATGGCGTTATGGGGGATGGGCTCCATGCGGGTAAGCACCCGTGGCTGATCCTGGTACAGCCGCCCCACCAGCTTGGCTCTGGAACCCAAAGGCAGAGACGGATCCACCACGATATCAACCCTCATCCTCCACTTGATGGTGTGGAGCAGGATCTTTTCCCTGGACGTGGTGTTGAGTGCCACCAGCCAGGTGGTGAAGCTCTGGTCCCTTTTGATGTTAGTCAGTAAGGGCGTGTTGGATTCACTGACCGGCACAGCCCAGGTGACGCTGGGATAAAAGTTGTCATTCATGCTGACAATGAAGCGAGATGGCTTGGAGGTGGGGCCGACTATGGTGACCGTCTCTGTTGTATTTCCGTACCAGGGGTAGCTGACGCCGTCTGAGTCGCTGATGGCCCTCACCAGACCCTCCCTCAGCTGTGGCAGCTCCCAGCTTGACCTGGAGGGAGACGGAAAGTATGAGACCGAATACATTTTAAACTTCTGGGCACCTCAGCTTTGGCTTCACAGACCAAAGTCAAAAGTGGAAATAATATCACAGGACATTTTTATCCAGGATTATTCCTTGATGTTAAATACTGTTCAGTGATACGTCAGGGAAACAACAGGATCCTTTGTTTACATCATCTGCAGCTGTAAAAAAATCACTAAAGCACCAAATTCATGGGTGAAAATGATCCCCAACAAATGACCGTTATGTGATGATTGTAACTTCTTTCATAGATCCAAGAATCATTATAAAAAAGTTTTTTTTTTCTCAGCGTCCCAATTTTCATTAAGTGTTATCCTAGTTTGGGATGAAGGATTTCTGGCACGCTCATGTCCATGGTGTAAAAAAAAAACTATACATTTTTGGTTAGAATGAAAATACCATTTTAAATATGCACCAGCTTTTAATGAGGCAGTGATACCTGCTTGTGCAGTTCATGCAAACATTTGAGCGCCCTTGTTACCTTTTTCTGTACATAGTTAAGTTAGTGAAAGTTGCCCTGATAGACAAGGCAGCGTAAAGTTAAAAGCAAAAACATTTCTTTCTTTAACTTGAAATAACAGCTTTTTATTTTTATTTTTTCACAGTATCACAGCCTGTAGAAACTTTATTTGTCTTTTTTTTGAGGGATTATTTCCCATTCTTAAACGGCTGAAAGCGCGAGTTCCCCTTTTTTTCTCCCAACACCTTTTTCCCTGCATGGCCATGGTTCAGAAGGTAAAGGGGTTGTCTGCCAATCTAAATGTCAGTGGTTCGGTTCCTGTGAGTGTGTACGACAGAAAAAGTAGCACTACGTAAGCTAAAAATCATGCATAGACAAAATCAGGGGTGTATGAATGCGTGTATTGATATGTGAATGTGCCTTGGCGTTCAAACCATTTCCATTACAGCTTAGAAGTTCTAATGTAATCAGTCCATGTGACTTGTTTCCACATTGTATAAGGTTTAATTACATGCTCACTTGCTAACTTCATATACTGAACTTCAAGGTGAGAATACTGATAATGCTTTCTTCACATTTCTGTGCAGGTGTGGCTTCACAGTCTGTCACCCTTCCAGAATCCCCTCCTAAATCATCCTGCTCTTTTGTAGTCAGGCGGTGGTTTGAATTAGCCTTTCCAGCCATCCTAAAAGCTGTTTGCTCAGAAATTTCCTCAACTTCACCCCATCATTCTGTTGACTGGGGTATCTTGATTGAATCACGAACTGAGGAAACTGCTGCCTGCTACTTTATTATCTCCCCAGGCTTTGTAGGCATAAATTATTTCAATTTTCAGAGAGCTTGGCAGCTGCTTTGTAGAGTCTCAAGCAGCTGCATGTTGGATCGAGGTTTAAGGTGACAGAATATTTACAACTCTTTGAATTGTGCATTAGTTCGTAATGATGAGTCTAAAGGAGCCATAGCTTTAATAAGACTGAAGGAATTTTCCTGATAGCTCGGATTTTTTTGTGCTGTCACAACTAATCTTGTTTAAAATGTTGAATTGAATGTTTTATCTCTTTACGTCTTCTGGAGATCAGATCATCTTTTACTCTCTCAACTGTATCAACAGAAACTTTTACCCATACTTCTGCATACCACTGTAAATCTGTGGGCTCAGTCTTTCTCAGCGGATTATTGTCATCTCTTTGTTGTACTTACAGTTTGGACATCTGGTGTCCCCCTTCCGTCTGCTTGTTGTGCGTTTTATGATCAGTCTGATGACACATTGAGCCTGAACCCCATCCTCTCTCCCCCATACCCATCAGGATTAAACACCCCCTCACATATGCCTTCTTGATAACGTGTATGTGTGATGTGGGGGATGACATGATGTCTCCGTGGGCACAATTTGAGTGTGAGAGCAGCAAATGTTGTTTATCTCCTCTAATAGCAGCTTTTCTATTTAGGTGCCAGAGTCACAGGAACAGAATTTTGTCGGTGGGCGTTTGAATGAAGGAGGTTGACAAGCACAGTTAACCTGCTGCGTGCACAAATGCTCCAACTCAGCATGCTGCACGGGCACGAACGCGTTATAACGAAGTGTGCAAGCATGCACTCACACCTCCCCTTTTGTGTATCAGAAATCGCGTCGCAGGGATGTGATGGGGACACAGATGACAGAAGTGTGAACTCACATGCCGATGTTTCCATAGGTGTTGTAAAATTCCATCTGGGTGCACGCCTGGATCCATCCCACCACCCATGTCTCGTTGCGCGGAATGGGAGGCATAACAATCCGCGCAGAGGCTTTGAAATAGGGTGTCTTGTATCGAAGCACTATGGGCGAGTTCTCCTCAATGACTGTCGGGCAGTGGTCAATGGTGGCGGCCAGGTCGTGCACCACAATGTTCTCCCGTTTGATGCGCGACTTGTTACAGGCTATGCTCTGGATGCAGCCCATGGCTGTGCAGGAGACGGTGATGGTCAGAAGCAGCCAAGAGAGCCTGACAGGCCTGGAGAACCTCACAGCTGACCGGGATTCGACCAGTATCAACACTATGAGGCCATGCATCAGATGAGACTGTAAGGCAGAGGTGCGAGCTACGCTGAAGGCCCAGATCAGAATTACAATAAGGCTTGAAGAGGGATCACAGGACCGTGTCCAGTGAGACCAGGATCCAGGCTCAGTCCGGCAGGCACTTCGGCCAGATCCAGGACCCTTACTTTGAGGCTGAGCCTGCTCTGATCTCCCTAGAAGCTGCAAACCAGAGGAGAACCGGGCTACCTGGCGCTGATTAATACTGAATTTTGGACGCAGGTATGTTTGAATCACCACTCGGACAGTCCAGACTGTCAGTTTCTAGGTTCCCTCTGATCGAGGGTCTGAGCCGTGTGCGCTCCAGCTGTAACCCCTTCTCGTAACCTTTGATCCTCCTCTTTCTGCCCCGAGCTGTCATGTCACAAGAGGCGTCGAGGGACCGGCGGACACCGGGGCGCCGGCAGGGGGACCCGGTGGTCGGGAGCCAGCAGCGGTGCTTGTTGATGCGGCACTGTGCATGAGATGCAGCTGCTGGATGGAACCTGAGCGGCGGCTTTAATAGAGTCCGTCATGCCTGATGACTCGACGGGAGGGAAACCCGAGAAAACAAACGAAAACCGCGAATCCGAGCATCTATGAAGGAGAAAAGCAGATCCCTCTCGGAGAGTTAGACGACAGTGGCGGCTTGCTCCCCCCCCCCCCAACAGACCGAGAGAAGAAATGAGCAACAAATATTCCGACTCTAAACACTTCTTACGAACAGATGAAACAATGGCACCGGGCAAGAAAAATGAGATAAACAGTGTCACAGCAACCGTGATGAGCAGAACAAACGGCGCGGCATCCCTCCTTGATGAAAGCTGCACGGCTGCGCGTCGCTGTTCAGTCTGCGTGGTGCTGAAGATGCTGAACGGACCAATGAACGGTGCAGAGAGACAGGAGGCGTGGGAGTACCCGCGTTTGTACAGTAGTGTCTTTGCGACCTCTTTCCTCCATATTGGAATAATGCGTTCTGATCCTGTAAAAAACAAAGCAGATAAGCCCCCAAGGGACAGCACTTCAGGCTGCAAAACCGCAACAGGCTCGAACTCATCTGAGGAAAGATTTTGCTATTATGAATTGAACTCAGGTGCTGCTTGTGTTTATCACACTAACCTTTGAGTGATTTTTTTTATTAATAGTACACCTTAGATTGAAAGAGGAGGAGTTTCCAATAAAGGATGTTTTAATTGGCCACGGCCAGGCAGCTGCTCGGTGCAAATGGCTTTTAAAAGATAAATAAATAATGTCAGAGTCTTAATTAGCTGTTCACCCTCCTCAGCAGAGGGGCTCATATAGTTTTTTTTTAAAGTCATTGATATTTTTTCCATATTGGAGAGCATATATTTGTCCTTATGTAATTAAGGTTTGCTTGCTTACTTACGAAACTAGCCTACTTGATTCTGCTTTAAAGTACCTAGTCGAGAGGGTCAGCTCAGTCCTGGACTGCCCTCTGGACTCCAAAGTGGGTGAGAGGAGGTTGTTGGCAAGGCTAAAATCCCACGTGGACATCGCCTCTCACCACTTCCTCAGCAGCTCTCTCTGCTTCACCCAATGCAAGACAGTGCGCTTCAACAGGTCCTTCATCCAAGCTGCTGTCAGACCATCATCCTTTACAGCCATTAGAGGCACATTGAGGTGTATCCATAGACTGCCTGGATGTATTTGTTTTGTTACGCCTGACTGTATATGGTCAAAATATGTATCATCCTCAAATAGCATCACCCTATATCTCTGTATAAATATTTATCTGTAGGCTACATTTACCCTGTGCAATGCACATTTTTTCATCTATATATTATTTTGTGCAGTAACCTGCTGTGTATCCGGATATCTCTGCACCCGAATACAATTTTCTTTTAAACCAGACATCTTACTTAATTCGTTGCTTGGTTTCTTCCACCAATGCTCTCTTCACATCGGACTACTTAAACTTAATTAGCTTTTTTTTTTTTTTTTTTTTTTTACCTCGCGGAAACCTACCGATGACTACTGCTGTTAAAAAGTCAATATCCCGGACGCGGGATCAATAAAGTCTTAAGTCTTACTTTATCTTATCGACTGTTTCTTTCACTGCGATTTGCTAGTTTGCTAGTCTCGTACTGGTACTTTTAAATTGAAGGCCACTTTTTACGCAGTGCTGTGTCGTCATTTCTGGTTTGGGGAGCAGCTGCTGATTCACAGACGGAAAGTGAGGAACGTGCTGTGTTTAACAGATTTAAACATGCTGGTATAAACTCATATTACTCCATGACAAATTAAAAAACAGGGGTTTCTAGCTGGCTACCATGGTGAGTATGTGAAATATTATACCACAGTTTTACGTGGCAGAGTCTCTTATCTAATACTTTGAAGTGTGCTAAGCTAATTCAAGCTAACGACAACTATGCTATGAGGCTGAGGTTTTTAATTTAGTAAAAGCAGGAGTCTTACCAAAGCGTTTATTGCATCATTTGTTCGGCACCAGTTATAATCAGAGTCTACCATTAGTCAAAGTGGTGCTAGTCATTTTGTTATCACTTTCAGCCTCATAAATTAATAATTTACACTGTTCTGTGTTTAATAAAGTGACATCTTATGATAAAACGAAATGATTGGAATCTGCAAAAGTATGTACATTTTAACAACAGTTTACTCCTATTTTTAAAATAGTTATCTAAGTTGGATAACAGGCTGATTATCACCGTGATAAAACACCACTGTGTTTTGTGTTGACTTTGTTCTCCTTTGCTTCCCTCGTCCAGGTCCCTTCAGACTTTAAGTCTCTGATCCAGAGGTTTTATCACCTTCAGTCCGAGCGGATTGAGACGTATCGGCTCTTCGAAGAGTAAGTTTGGATCTCAAACTAATAGTTGCCACGCTGCTGTTAACTTCGTGCTAGAGTGCACACACTCAAATTAAATAGAATACAAGGCTCTATGAGTCATGTCATTTTTTTTTTATTTTCCAAGAACATTTAAAACCTCTGAAATTGAGTGCTGCACAAAGTAAAGCTGTACAATAATGACAGTAATATGTAATGATTGCAATGGATTCAAACAATTGAAACGAGACTTATTATTGCAGAATGCATGAAAACGGCAGGTTTTGAGTGAGTTTGTGGGTGGAGAAACACAACCAGTGCAGATACACTGGTAGAAGTCAGCAGCTTCCGTTCAGTTTTTCTTTATGTGGAAAAAATGCAGAGCAGGCTCAGCTGATTCCGATTTTGAGAGGGTGGCACAAGGAAATGATTAATGGTCTTGTTCAGATTGCCAGCCCAAATCCTTTGAAAAGTCGTATTTGAATTTTCGCAAACGGATCCAAACCACGCAGCGCCACAGGTGCGTGACAGCGCTGGTGTTCCAGTGTCTGAAATTGGTATTTCAAAGTGTGTTTTGTATCACTTAGAATTGTAACCCTCAACAATGACATTAAATCCGGAGCATCAAACTGAATCCATACTTCTGCCAGTATAGCCCCGGAGGACGACCAGGATTACAGTCTGTAGACAGAAATTTGGCAGCAGTCTTCTGAAAAGACGGAGCAGAAGGTAATCCGCTGTTGGACATGGCTGCATGGCACCACGTCTTCCATGGAGCCATGGGAGGGGACTTTAAGTTTCTGACAGACCCTTAATGCCATTGTCATGCTGGTGCATAATCTAGAGCTAGTTGCCTGCTTTTGCTCTGAATCAAGACGAGCGCCAAAAAAGCTTGACTGGGCTACTACCAACTTCAGAAATGAGATGCAATGATTAATACAGTATGAGCAGGATCAGGGAGATGCTTCTCTGCATTTCACATAACAATGGGCCTGTAAAACTGTTGAAAAGCTTGCTTGTTCTCAAAACAGTACAGAGTTTTCTCTCTTCTTTTTTTTTTTTTTTTTTTCTCCTTTTAATTCTTATTGTTTGGCTCCTGAATGCCTTCCAGGGGACACGAGGCCTACTTGAGGACAGGGCCCCATTATGACTTTGACCACTACAAGCAGCTGGTCCATGAGATAACGCAGGCCTTCAGCGGCATTTCCAAGGAGGTGCTGGAGATCAAGGGGAGGCTGCACAACGAGTTTGACCGACCAGACCTTTCTGAGCACATTGAAAAGCTACAGAGCAAAGAGAAGCAGAAACTTGAACTGGTAAGTAAACACTTTGTTTTGTTTCTCTTGTGTCCAGAATACAGCGGTGCACGAGACAATGAAAGTGTGCACAGTGCTTTGCAAAAGTCTGTTGCCCCAGCTTGATTTCTTCATATATTGAAAGGAAAACGGGGTAGTGATTTATTGAAACATTTGCAAACAAAAATGGAAATCCACCTTATGATGCAAAAACAGAGTTTGTACAGTTCTAACAGAGTATTTGGTATGAGCACCTTTATTCTTTTGGGGAGGATTAATTACTCTATAAGACCTGTTGCTTCTGATTTCCAGACAGTTCTTGTGTCATTTTGGCATACCTCAGCCTTTTCTCCCTGTTTCCCTTTGTTAAAAATGGCTTCTTAACAGCCACCCTTCCATGGAGACCTTTCCAGGTCCAGATGCATCTCTCAGGTCCTGTGAGGTCCTCTGTCTTAAGGGTTTCATTTTCAAAAACTGTCCACCTGCTGTAGGAATTTTTTTTATTTTATTTTTTTTAAGACCTGCCACTTCTTCTTTTGTCCCCCACACGTCACGTTTCCTCGAGTTTTTAAAGGACACTCTGCACACCATGCTGAGAATGATCTTTTGGTGCATAAATATAGTTTTATTCCGGTTAGACTAACACGTTTACAGGCATCAACATAAGGTTTGAGTTAGACAAACACAACAATTTTTTTTTTTTTCTCCAGTGTCATGTTAATGTACTTACTGGTTATTATATGTATTATATATTATTATATAATCCTATATATATCAAAATGTGTTTTTAAGCTTTGACACAATGTTTTTCAGGTTGTAAGATGACGGATTTGGTGCTCGGACCTGCTCAGACACATTTATTTCCCTCAACAACTTTTACTATTTATACCGATTGTCCTGTTTGTAGGTGTAAATCATTTAATACACGTTCATCAGAGACTTGGTGCAGAAAAACTAAAGAGATGGTTGCGTGGCACACAACTTATATTTTGATTTGATGCTGGAGGAAAAAATCGTAAAATTGCAACAAAGAAAAAAGGAAGCGCGTCACATTCAGCTCTAATTATGCTCCAAGGATACACTGCACCTGCCATAACTAAATGAAGATGCCTCAGTCTTCTGTCTTTTGGAAGATGCGCTCTGCGCCTTGTGTGAAGTTCACTCTTTTTAACATTTGTTACAGCTTCACTGTTTTACCACAGGGCGGCAGAGTTCTTATGAAAGGATATTTTTCATTATTGTTCACCAGCTGAAAACAAAGTCCACCGAATTAAAGCTATAAATGTGTAAAATGCAAATCACTAGTGGAGGGAATTTGTGCGCAGTACCTCTCGTGGGAGCTGTTTGGAGCTTTGGGTCCAGATGGAACAGCAAATACTGCTGTTAGTGTACGACTGGTACATTGTTACTTATACAGTTCTCTTTTATTTCAGTCGCTGCCCCTGTACTTCTCACATTTTGTACATCTGTTCCACAGAAGTGATGCTTCGAGTTTTACTTTCCCGTGTTCTATACACTTTCTTCCGTTGATGCTATAAATCTCATATTATCCACCTTTTGTAATGGGAAGTTTGCATAAATCCTATCTGATGTGCCTTCTGAACAGACAGCCAAGCTGCAGTTAGCCAGGCAGCAGGCTCAGGATCACCCAGAGGAGGAAGGCTGTGAAGAAAAGATCCAGGATATCAAGCACGAGTAAGAGCACTTACTACCACCCCACTTGTATAATATCAACCTGCTTCTCTGAACTGATGAATGAGACAATTTTTTTTTCCCCGTCAAAAGAAAGCCGCGGCACAATTCAGCACTTTAGTTGCCAATTGTATGTGTTTGTGTCCTCTCTTTGTTCAGGATCATCAAGAGCAATGAGGCTCTGAGTGAGATCATGCAGGACTTTAAGTATGATTCAGAGGAATGTGATTGACGGCCGATTCCCAGAACATCTGTACCAGTCCTCTCACATCATGAGACCGCGTGGAGGTGACGGGTCAACTCCGCCGTGCTGCAACTTCCATCTTGGACTCCTCAGCTGCTCTTATTGATCCGCCTCGGGCTCCACCCTGTTCACTGCTGCAGTCTTATTCTACCCACGGGGCCTCTCACAATCTGGCTCTGTGTGTTTCAGTGTCACGTGTTTGTTTTACTGCACTGGTTAGCAAAAAAAAAAAAAAAAAGGGAGAAAATCTTCTTGTGCTGTGATTAAAATATGTAAATACAATAAGAAAATTGAATGGGCTTATCCAGCTGCCTTTGTTTATTTGATGAATTCTATTTTTTAAATAAAAAAAAAGACTCTTTACAAGATGAGTTTTGCTTTTAACTACAAACCAATTTACACAGTAAAGGAAAATAAATGATGATGCTCAACATTCTCAGTCGCTGTTACAGAAATATCAGCAGTGTCACTGTTTTGAGCAAAATGTCTGTTCGGTTATGACGACGAGGCATTCTTTCGTGTTTTTGATTTGCAGATACAACCAGCACTTCGCCAGTATGTCTTCCGGGACATTTTGATGCATTGTGATAATTGATGATGCCGCAGATTCATTTACGAGTAACAAAACTTTTCGGCAATAAACTGTGAAAAGACTTGCTTGAGAGCAAGTGGTTGTTAGATAAGTTTAAAAGTTTGAGCCCTTAAAATATATATATTTCAGAATATTTTGCAGTAACTGTGGGCCTAAATATTTTTTTTTGCCATTGCAAACAGATCCAACGGGCAGGTTTTGAATGTGGAAGCAGCAGAGAAAGGCTGCATTGTCTGGAGTTATCTCCCACTCAGGCCCTTTAAAACTCAAGTGAAGCCTTTATGACCGAACGCTGCAGAGTCCTCTGGGCGGGGACTTGAACCTCTCACACAGCTGGGACCCTGTGGACTAGTTGTCTGTCAGTGTCTCTTGATGTTGCTCATGAATTAAACACCACAGTGGTGCCAAGCCCCTGTGCTATAAATTATTGTCTTGTCGAATCTGAAAAGACAAAAGCAGATGGTTCTTAGCTGGGATGATTCAACGTTAAAAACACTAATCACCACAACCGGTCTGTCTGGCTGCCACTTTTTTCTCTCATTCTGTCTCTGCATCATCTCTTTCTTATTCTCCGTGTAGCTCTTCCAGCCCCCATGCTACCTTGCTCTCAAGATAATCAATGGGAACCTGTCACGCTTTGTGAACAAAGACATTACTCAGGCGACAGCTTTTGCCCTGAAAAGCGGTAAAAATCTGAAGTGTGCTGAGCTAATTGAGTCAGGTAGACTGAAGGTTTCGGAGGGTTCAAGGACTGAGCAGCAGAGGATGTGGCTGAGGGGCATGAACTCTTCCCAAAGTTGCATAAGGAAACACATGATCCTGAGGCTTTTTGCGTGCCATTTGGCCTGAGTTATTTTTGTGAAAGGGGATCTTCATGCCAAGGAAAAACAAAAGGAGCACATTACAGCGGGCTGTTAATGACATTTACATGTTTATGTCTCTTTGTTGTGGCCATCAACTGAAGATCAGAAGTCCACTCATTAAAATATGTAATAAAATCAGACTGCTTGACGGAGAGCATATCCGCTTTTATGCTCCCACTTCTGGGCCTGTAAAGTTTAAACCGCACATTTTACCTGATCATAAAGCGCCGACTGAAACTCCACAGAGCTCAGTTCAAGAGAAATTGTCCCCCTTTGTTTTGACCAAAAAAAAAAAAAAAAAATGCTGACCATATGGCAAAACAAAGACAAGGTCAGAAATTCAGCTCAGGATACTGATGGAGCAGCGGTCTGTGTGTGTGTGTGTGTGTGTGTGTGAGGGCAGCTCAGCAGAGACTCAGATAAAAGAGAGATTCTGCTTACCGACCTTGGTGCGCTTTTTGTGCGATTTCTGCAGCCACACCCTCCACTGATCGTATAGTTTGATTGACATGCCACTGCAGCCGTATGCATGTTTGCGGACCCAGCCGAAGAACTGCTTGAGTTCCCCCCGCAGGGTGGAGTTGGGCTCACCGGGCGTAGGATCACAAGAGGCTCTTTGAGGCCGCTCTGTGAGGAGGAAGAGGAAAGAGATGATGACAGTGGTTAGAGATGAGAGGAGGGGAGGCAGGATCGGAGATAAGCATCAAGGTTATAGATAGGACACGAGTGTGTGCAGATTCTACACAGACTGATGATGAACTGAAATGTCAGGATGTAACCGACATGTTTGCATTGTTTGACATTTTTCAAGTGAATTTTTGCTGTTATGGAAATATTTCTATTCTAACTCTTAATTCACAGTAACTTTTCACCCATTAGTTTCTTTTTGCCAAGAGAGACATAAACGAGTGACAAAACGGTTTTCATTTTGCTATGATGAAAAACTCAAATAAATGTAACAAATGTAACATTTTGGCAATAACTTCTTGGTCTTACTGGAAGCCATCCTTGCCAACACTTTCCTCTTAACTTCCCCTCGCAGATTCTCAGTAGGACGGGCCTGGATGCTGGCTGGGCTGCTCCATGTCTGGGTTGTCGCCTTCTATTTCTTTTGCTTTGTTTGGTTTTAGCCATTAAGCTCAATGGCTCTCGTCAATTACTTTCTGAAAGATTCTAACTGCCAATACAGGCGTCATCAGCATCACATGATCTTTCCTATGTCACTTTACTCCAAACTCACCTTCACAGAGATCTTCAGACAGGTCAGACACAGTTACAGGGAGTTATGGGAGAGGGTTGGGTTAAAAATGCCACAGAACACTGCTTGAATAGAAAGAATAATAAACAGGTACAAAGGTACCAGAGCGAGCCACTCACCTAAACTAATGAACCCGGCAAAGAGGGTATTAATCTGAGATTCAATAAATGCATGAAAGATTTGCAACGCAGAAAACACCCAACATTTAGATAAATAGATAAAGAAAGAAAACCTGTCACAGATTCTCCAAACATGAGACAGAAGGTTCTCTGTTCAGATTACACAATCATTTTATGCACAGGCCATCGCTGAAAAATGCTTTGTGATGCAAACATTTCCAACACACCCATGAGATTTCAGCTGTAACTGCAAATAAAGCGGCTCACCACCTATCTTCCCAGGGTAGGCTGCGTTATGACATGTAAATTAACCTGCAAACCTCGACGAGGCCCTGTACAGGTTTAATATCAGCATTAGCATTTTCATTTGTTAGCGTATGGAGTGATGGTAACATTTGGGCTGTTGGATTTTTATTTGTCCAATGAATATTTTCCGCATGAAATATCCAAAACATCAAATCTTTTACGATAGAACGGACATCACGTTTTTTTTTTTTCTCTCAATATCAGTCTCTATCAAAACTTGCTTTCAAACGATATCATAAAGCTCTGTTGAAACATTAAAAGTAATCCGATATCTTAAATTGAGGAAGCCACTAAAGTTTCTCGGCAACACCACGGTGGGTCCTGCATTTATGATGATTTATGCTGCAGAAATGATGTAAACTGTAAAGTGGGCAACGGTTTCTTTGGAACAGACTTGCTTCTCGGTGTAATGTCTTTAACTGTGGAGGTGACATGCCATATTTGGCTTCCTCTGGAGATTGTTGTCCTCTGCCACAATCAATTCTTCATGGCAAACGACAGAGCCCGATAACGACTTCCTGCCTCTGGAGAGTAAATACCGCAAAACCTGTGTAACTCATTATCTGCTCCTCCTGCTCCCAAACCTGCTTCCACTCAAGCTTTACAGGCCTTGTGTGTGCCACAGACTGACAACCAGCTTTTTTAACTTGATCAATCTTTGAAGCAGACGACAAAAATCTATCAAATGTCCCCCTTGGTCTCTGCAGTTCCCTCTAATCCTCTGCTTGAAGATCTCTATCAAGGTATCAGGCCTATTGATGTTTAGTTTCCTCCGGCTCACATGCGGTTTGGATCTCTCTGTGCAGGATGTTGAATCGTGGATAAGGGACATTGTTTTCTGGCTTTAATTGGCAATGAAAGGTTGATTATTAGAAAGGAATGACTGGTCAAGCTTTGTGGGCATCACATATGTTTGGGTAGCGTTTAAAGGCAATTCAAGTCATGTAACAGCCCCAGAAAAGAAAGACTGGGTATTCCTTTGAATAGTTGTCAGCTTTATTTGGCCTATCCAAAGAACACAAAAACAATTCAGTTTGTATTTGTCTTTCTTTAAAATCCTTGCAGCTATTCTCTAAATCTCAGTGAGCGCAAATCCAAACGCATGGGTCTTACTTTGAGAGGTGTTACAAGGATGTTATGGTCCTGTGATTTGTAAAGTACATACTACCGCTTGGCGTGGAGGCAGCAGTCGGGTGGCTCCAGTCACTCCAGATGCCGGGTTTCCTGGAGCCAAAGATCCCCACTGGGCTGCACCTCACCTGGACAAAATAGACAGTCCCAGGTTTGAGGCCTGCCAGCCGACACGACGTCAGATTTCCAACATCATCCACGAGCTGAGAGAAGGAGCAAAACGACACGTAACAGAGAAGTCACGAATCATAAAGCACAGCGACTTCAGATGAACAGACATTTGCTGGAAATGTTTAAAAATGAATTTCAACACACAAGGTTTAGATATTTCCATAAAACATTAACATCAAATTCATTTTGTGGAAAGAGGTTCCAAAAATTTTTTGCACAGTTCCATATAAATGATTCTGTGTGTAGCACAGATTAAATGCATATTACTTGATATAAATACTTTTGCTGACTTTGTTCCACCATCATCTTGGACGTTATTCGCTAAATCCTCCTATTCAAATAAATAATCCAGTCCACAATCCACCGACATGCTCCTTGTATGTACACTGTTAAGAAATAATAAGATGCTTTGGGTCAAAAATATCAAAGAGGCCATTTGAAAGACTAGCAGTTTCAGAAAGCTAAAAGCTCTTAGGGATCAAAGCCAGGTACCTAAATGTACCAGCCATAAATCCTAAGGGTCAAGGCTTTTATGCAAGAGAAAGATTTGATTGGAATGAAGGCAAAAGCAGGAAAGAGGTTTTTGTTTATTGTTTGACAGATTTGCCAAAACTGCAGCTTAAACCGCCGCCACAGAGGTTTTACAGCTACAGAGGTAGCGTGTGTGTGTGTGTGTGTGTGTGTGTGTGTGTGTCGGCAACCTTGCGTGCTGGTGTTTGGACCACCTTCCAGTCAGCTCTGTCTTCTAGTCTGTAGCGTATCTGATATTTGGCCAGAAACAGAATGTCCTTGAGCTCGGGGGGGCTGGCCCAGCGGACTGTCAGCTGGTCCTCGAAGTCGCCAACACGACTCACCTGCACGTTGGCAGGAGGGTCGGTCGTCACTGCATGGACAAGGACAAGCATTAAAAAGCTGCTTAATATTTGACCTACAGTATATAGAAGTCTGCGGGACAACTGAGGAGAGATTAATCCCACAGGGAATATGACACAGGGGGCAGGCAAATACAATATCATATAATTTTCCTTAAATGCTTCGAACATACAAGTTTGCCTTCCTGATAAACCAACTTCTGCTTTCTGAAAACACTGAAAAAAATAAAGAGGTCATGCAAAAGACAGGGATTTATACAGTCATCTGAATCTTCCAGCAATGATAGAAAGTGTATAAATCCCTTGTCATATTGTGTTTTTTGAGGATCATCTTCCACTGTTCAGGTGGCTGATAGACTTGGGTTCAGGTCAGTCTGTACTTCCTGTGAGAGCATGCTGTACCTCAGTCGTCATTAAATGAAACATCCACCTACTGCTATAAAGCGGCTCAAGCGCTCTGAATGAGAGAAACACGGAGGGGAAGATTAAAGGGATAGTTGAATGATAGACAAAGGAAGGACCTTATTAAATGTCTCGTAAAAGTGCATCCTGTTAACCTCCGGCTTGACACATCCGTCGCTGCCTTCACTGCTGACATGCAACACTGCTTATCAGGTGACGCACCTTCCGTGTTTCAGTCAGGAAAGAGGGACATTAATACAGAAAAATGACTCTCCGAGCTACAGTTTCTGCTTGTGTTGCAGTGTGATGCATCATATATAAGTCATGGTACAGCCTTATAACACTCACAGCCTCCAAACGATCTGTTATTTAACAGGGATTTATCAAAGAGAGAGGACGTTCAGTTACGGGTTAACAATGCTTTCACTAAGTGGCGTTCACCAGAGGCCATGAGGCTTCACTGACACATGTGGGCGGGACAAATTGCAATGTATAGCTGGCTTTTTTCAAACGTCAACGACTAAAATTTGAGAAACCCGAGAAGCCATTAATGGAGAAGCATCTACTGTGCGGGTACATTTTTACAACAAAACAAATGTTAGAGAGCAGCGCCCTAAAACCAAGAAGGGAGGAGGAAATAGCAGAGGAAAAATGAAGAATAAGAAAACGTTTGGCTCTTTACAATTAAAAAAAAAAAGTATCCCACAATGTTTCAATTGGACCTTTTTTTTTTGTATTCAAAAGAAGAAAAAAAAAAGCTAAATGTTGTGGGATGCCATGAGGGATATATCCATGAAACTACTGAAGGTTGTTCTCATTTACAATTGTAATCTAAATTACTGAGCAGCTTTAAATGTTCAAAACGACTATAAATGCATGTTGCAAATTTATCACTATACTGGGACTTCGGTTTGGAACGTTTCACCAAGATTTCTGTCAGATACTGACACCCAATATATACCCAATATACCCAATAATACAGGTCAAAATACACAATTTTGCTCATTAAAGAATTCTACCACAAAAATAAAGACATTCAGGAAACATTTCCTCTGCACTAATACCTACAAACTATCAAGTATCATAATATGTGCAGAAATAATGCAGAAATGTTCACATTTCTAAAATAGATCAATGAAATTCTTGCTTCATAAAGGCTAAATAGATGCATTTCAACAATCATCTTCAAATATGGATGGAAAAATAAGAAAATGTACCCGGTAAATATCACAGTGAAACTTTTCTTCTCCAGTCAATTTTGAGAAAATTGTCATTTACAAAAAACATAAAATTCCATGTATGTGCTGATTCGCTCAGATGTGAAGAGAAGACATTTTTGAATAAAATCCAAAACGTTTATTTCACACTTTGATCTTTCCTCAGCTTCACTGGAAGACTTCAATATGGTTTTTGGCTGTAGTACCTCACCATATCATATACAAACCCCTATTTCACCATAACTGCAAAAGATATTCCAAATTGAAGCTGACTTCTTTTCCCCCAAACATGCTCACTAAATTTGATTTAATTCAAATTCTATCTTTGCTTTTCCATATGTAAGTATGAGGTCGTGTCTGTTTTGGGGCAGATTCTGTGACAGTTTATGTCTCTAAACTTTGTCTATTCGATATTTACGACGTGAGCAAATATTCATTAGAGAATTACTCATTTATATGTTCAAACATGAAATTTCAAAACACCTGAAATACAGGATAATTATTGTTAGAAATCAACTCTAAATGAGCAGCTCGTTTTCACCATTAAATTACATAAAGATGTTCAATTTTACATGTCTTCAATCTATCCTTCAGAAATACACCAAACTGTGCTCTTTACAATACGTTTCTAAGTATAAATTTTGAACGTGCTCAATAATTCAGACGTAGAAATTCAGACCATTTGTCAAAGTGGCCGTAAGCTAACGATTTCTCCATCATGTCGATTTACCTTTCACCAGAAAAAAGAAGTTCATTGGTAAATCTGAGATGTTCTTACGTACCCACATCGAGGATGTCCAGGGAGGTGACGTCTGAGGTAGCAGAGCCCAGCTGATTGGTGGCCTCCACCCAGATCTCATATGGGGTAAAGAGGGCAATGTTGCTGGGGATGTAGCAGGAGTAATCCTGCTTCACTGTGCTGTAATTTTCACACTCCTTTTCACTCCCGTGCCACCTGAACACAAAAGCAGACAGACGAGTTTTAAAAGCTTTCACTCAAACACCCAAAAAAATAGCCTCCGAATGCAGAATGTGTCGCAGGAGATAAACTGTATGCATCGCAGACATTTTCATGCTACATGTCGTCTGGGAGGTGGCGCTCACCTCAGTTTATACTTGAGGGTGTATTTGGTTTGGATGTGGGTCTCACCCTTCCCACCCAGGCTCCACTTGCAGCTCAAATCCTTGGTGTTGTGGGACCAACATGTTAAATTGACTGGTTTTTCTGGAGGCACTGGAGAAAAGATTACTTAAAACATGGGAGGACTTATCCAAACTAATGCGAAACCAATAAGCAAAATGTAATTTTCAACTGAGACACGTTCATTTTGGACATTTAAAAGAGGAGAAATGGCACAGTTTAAAGTCTGTCCGTCAGAAAATTAAACGTGAAGATATTAACTGCGTCAAAAAAAATCTACCACCTAATTTTAGGGCTGTGTATTCAGTCAGTTTTTCTCTGCTGAAAAGACTGCCTTCATTAAATCTTACATTTGGATTTAGATTTTAAATTTTTTTTCTTTCTAATTTACCGATTTCCAGATTTGGACTTATCCTGTACGGTGGCCTCTGTGAAAAGGTGAGTAGTGGAATACTTTCAATCCAAAAGGACTAAAGTTCACAACTAAATATTTTTTTAACACGTCTTAAGCAAGATTAGTAAGTAAAACTTTGTTCAATTTAAGAGTGACCAACAAAAAATAGAAAAAATTCAGCCACATTAAGAGGTTTGGATGACTTGTCAGAGGTTTATTTTCGGCACCACTCGAGCTGCTTTTGCCTAAGATTAAGAGCTTTGGCTTTGGTTTGGATAAATTCCTCATTAGGATAAACTCCAGTTCCATAGACCACACAGTGCATCATCCAGCTGAGTCTTTAAGATAAATTGTAAATAAGTTTGTCAAAAGCATTTATCAAAACTTTAATAACCAATGATCCATTCATGCTCTTTCTTTAACATAGTAAATATACTTTACGTATATATCTTTTCAATAGCTTTTTAGCCACTATGAGTCAAGGTGTTTTTGATTTTAAAAAGAAAATCTTAAAAGAACATAATGAAAATAAAATGTCCCCAACTGATACCAGTAAAGTCTGGAAGTATCCGTCACACTATCTGTGAAAAAAAGTGAAAGATGGCAAGAGGACAGCTTCTACACGATGACGATGATCCTAAAAAATACACCTCAAAATCCACAATAGACCACCCCAAGAGACGTAAGTTAAAAGTTAAAAGTTATCCACAGTCCCCCTATCTGAACATGACTGAAAATCTGTGGGTAGACTTCGAGAGAGCAACAAGTGCAAGACAACTGAATAATCTCACAGGAGAAGAAGACTTTTACAGGAAGAATGGATGAAAAATCCTCAAACAAGAACTGAGAGACTGTTTAACTCAACAGAAAAAGTACTAGAAGCTGAGATACTTTCCAAAGATAACTTTTCATTGGCAGATGCAGAAAGTAATGACTGTTGATTCTGCTAAATTAATATTTAGCACATGCTGTTGATGTTAAAAGCTCATCCTGCACGTACACTGATCGGTGCATCATACGTCCTCTTTTCTACTTTTTTTCATCAAACGATATACACATTAACACCTCAAAACAGGATAAAAATGATGAGGCTCCACATACTTCCCACGTAGAGACAAGAACCAGCCAGGATGCTTCCATCTGCTCCGTGACACACCAGGTTGTCTCCAGACTGCTGCCAGGATCCATTGAGGCTGTGAAGGGTGACGCTCAGAACGCTGGAGGACACCATGCTGTAGGTACTGCTAGACAGACGCAGCCCGTTCAGGGTCCAGTACAATGTGCTGGCGTGGAGGCTGAGCTCAGAGCTGAGTGTGCACGTGGCTGTCAGACTGGAGCCAATGCGCAGAACGGGATCCTGGGGGGCTATCACGGCGATATCTGGGTGATTGACACACAGAAGACAGCTTTTTAAGAAGAGCTGGTTTAAAAATGGTACATTCTCCTCAAAGCATGCTTTACTTACCTTTTTTTTTTTTAATTATTGTTGATAGCTTGCAAAAATGTTCATGTTTTCATAGGATTTTATTGTTAATACTTCTGTCTTTCAAATGCATCTCAAATTTAACATATCTTTTCCTGCTGTTCTTGAAAAACTTCACATTCTCGAGAGCTGGAAAATCCAGGAAGTTTGCAGGGACTTCCAGCTCCCTGTAAAAGCTGTGAACCGCACAGCGCCTGAGGTGGAACTGCATCTTTTTTAAGAACAAGTCATTAGAGCCAAAATTTCAGGCTAACCATATGAAAATTGTTTGTGTGTGTATCAGTGTTTTTGTCTCAGGGAGCGCAGCAGCAGCACGGCACCACAACAAAGCAGCAGCTAAGCACATATTTATGACCCCATAATGAAGTGGATTTATGAAGCCTCAGTAGGAGAACTCAGAAAGGTCACCCCGGTTTGTCAATAAAATCCTTGAATGTTTTTCCATGCTGCGACCCCTCTGAGGCAAAAAGTTTGCCCTAATGATTGATGCCCATGAAAATCCCTTCGCTGTGTCTTCAGACTTGTACACATTACAGTATTTGGGGTTTTATTGGCCACGCTACAGGTGGGTGGCAGGTCAACTCTCCAACATGTCTCATCGTACTTTTTCCAACCTCCGCAGATTTAGCAGCATTTAATGTGAAAAAGTATTGTGTATTGGTGAGTAATTTGGATCGTAAGTATGAAAAATACAGAGGTCATTTCTTGGTCCTATGATAATAAATCTGCATTCTGACAACTTCAGACGTTTTCCATGCAACAGTGCTCATGAACGCTATTCAAATTGATCTCACCAGATACTTCACAACCACCTCTAACAGGCCTTGTTCTTTATGTAGTTCACCATGAGGTACAAAGTCACTCCTAAAGATTACATATAGATTTATTTGAGTCTGAAATTACACAGTTAGGCTATAATTCATTGTGTTTTAAAGGATAAAAGTTGACTACAGTGTGAAATACCCTATTTTTCCTCTCAATATTGTCAGCGAGGCCTCTTTAAGAATTTGACATCATATTAAGAACAACTGTGCGCATCACATCCTCTGCTGTCCACAGCAACAGAAACAGGGTGAAGTACAGAAGGTTGTCCATCAGTCTGTTAAAGTTATGTACTTACGTGTCAAGGAGAACAGCACAGGTGGGACAAGGAGGAGCAAAAACATGAAGACAAACATAGTTTTTGATCTTGTTTTCCTTCTTTTTCCTATTGCTGTCCTTTTATAGTTTCCAAATTGGACAGCAGACACAGAGACGTAAAGCTGAAGGACCTCCGAAGCTTCACAGATTCTAACAAATGTTGAAGCTTCCGTGAAAGAGCGAGCTGGCTGCAGGCGGTCTGAGGAAACACGAGTTTCACCTCGTTGTGATTCCAGTGAGTCTCTGCAGCAGCTACAACTCTCAGGTTCATACTGTTTTGCTCCTCCCTTGTTTTCCCACACAGTCACAAGTCATTAGTGTTCCCCAGCTGGTCCCCTCCCAAATACACACACACACACACACACAGAACACACCCACGCCCACAAAGCAAGACACACTTCGGGCACAACATTTTATTCTCTGTGCTTTCGGGATTCTTAACCGAAGGTAAGCTGCTTTAAATGTAGTGATGACACATTTGATAAAACCTGCAGGATCAATGCAATTACAGGCCCACTGTTTACAAAAAGTGTATTTTCTACCCAAATAGATGCTCCATGCATAGTCTGAATTGAATCAAGTTGTGCTCTGTTAGTGCTTCACAACTTGTGAACCATTTAAAGTTTTCCATATTTGTAATCAATCTGAATGAGCACATCATTAGATTACAGTACCAGTCGATAAAGAGAGGCCATTTATGAAAATGAGACAAAATGTCATTGATTTATTAAGGAAAATGAGTCTATTTGTAAAAAGCAAACGTGTTGAAACATTAGTTCTGAGTTAATTTTGTCAGCTTCAAATAAACATTTAAGGTAACGGTTGATCATCCTGCACATCAGCTTTAGGGAGTTTAAGTTAATTCCTTCGTACAGTACAGCTCTCACTCTGAGATGTTGGTGGATTTTCCCCACATGAACCTCTTGGTCCAGGTCCTTCCAAGTCATTTCTATTGGATTCAGTGCAGGATTTTGACTCTATCATTCCAAAGCATGAACTTTGTGTTGCTTTAATCATTCTCTGGCGAACAGCTGGAGTTTTTAGGGTCGTTGTCTAGCTGCATGACCCATTTTTGGTTGAGATTTAGTTCCTAGGCAGATGCCTTGAGAAATCCCTTTAGAATTTACTGTTAAGATTCAGAAATTGTTGTTCCAACAATTGTAATATGCTGTCCTGACCACAGATTCAGCCGAACAGGCCCCAACCATGATACTACCACCACTGTGTGTGAAGGTCCTACCCTCGTATGGAGGGATTTCCTTTCTCCATTTTCTCATGGTGAGACACGACAGGCAAAATGTGTTTAAATCACCATGGAACTTTCCCACGATATAATTTACATTTATACGTATAAACAGATAAATCATCTAATTAAGTATTTTCTAATTTAGGCTGAAAGAAGACTGTTGCTTGAAAAATATGTTGTTATGTACCACAAGACACTTTAAACCAACATATTTTACTGTCTCATTGATGCACTTTGTACTTTTCTAACCCTCTGGCTTGTCCACATGACGATGGCAGCAAGGCAGCACTGTTCTTTTAGGTGAGAATCTTCTCTTGTTATGGACACCAATGTTTGGGGTATTTCTGATGACACGTGAAAAATCAATTGCATTCAGTGTTAGAGGGGCCATTAGTTACACAGAGGTTACACTGTGCTCCTGTGGGACACTTTGTGCTTGGTTGGCCGTTCCTGGGGAGCATAACAATGGCCTTGAATATCCACTTTTTGAAAACAGTTTGTCAGACCGTGAACTGGTGGAGACTCTCTGTAGAGAGGGATTCTGTCATCTTTTCCAGTCTGATCGGCATCAGAAACCTTTTCGAATATCATTAAAAAACCTCCGCATGAGGATAACAAACGTGTTGTGAGGATCACACCTCTGCAAATCCTTGTTCCTCAAATGTAATGCAATGCCCACACACTCACACCTAGCTGTCATTTTACTGATTGAAAACACATGATTTCACCTTCAAATCAACCCTAGTCCTTCAGACTTTCATTTTGCCACTCATATGTAGATTTTCCTCACCAGAGAAATTACTGCTTGAAATATTGTTGTTACATTTATATAATTGGGTTAGATGTTCTCTGAGGACTGTAAAAATCTGTTTTGGGTCAAGTTTAGTCGGAAACGTTGAGATTTCTTAGAAACTTGAAAGCACCAAGATGGTTTCATTTGACTTGAGTATTTTCATTGGGCTAGCACAACAATACTTTTTCTTTATAGGTTACTACCTTCTTCTCTTTTCTTGAATTTTTGTTTAGTTTGTTTACAGTAGTAAAACCGTGAATCCTGTAGTTTTACAGAAGTAAAAAAATCTGACCATTCTAAGAAAGACTAAATTATCCCACGAGATGGTTTCAATATAATGTGCACATTATACCATCATGTTAAATAATCACTTTTTAAACATTTGCTGACCTTTTAAGCACAGAATACACTCCGAGCTCACTCTAAATGAAGTTTTCACAAGGTTATTTTCCCTCTGGATCATTTTTTCTCCTCTGCTGAAGCCCACACTTGTTTCAGCAGGATCTTTACACCATCTGATAATTGTAACTTTAATAATTCATGGGCTGTCAGTGCTGCAACAAACGGCCCATCTGCCCGCGCCGCGCAGCACATCTGCCACCCGCAGTTTGGCCTTTTTCAACTGTCTCCCAACATTTTTATGAAAGACATCAGTGCCAAAGTCTGCTCTGCAGTGAAGGCTCCTCTGCAGGTTGAGTTCGAAGAGGAGAAGGCGCGTGCGTGATGATGATGATGCGCGTGACGCACGCCTTGAGAAGAGGCAGATCAGCCGAGCGGCAGACAGGACCTGAGTTGAGGCAGCAGCATCCGCACCAGCAGCGCCACCACAAAGGGAGCGCAGTGCAGGTTGAAGCTCGACTCTCCGCTCCTCTCTTCAGGGTTTCAGATGCTCCGGTTCGGCGGCAGGATGTGCGGCTTCTCGGCCTTGCTCTCGGTGCTCCTTGCCGGGCTCGTAGCGGCGTCCTCGGATCTCTTTGACAACCAACTGGGCGACATCAATTACTGCAAAAAGCAGTGCCAGCTTACCATCAAAAACAAAAGCCCCGCTAAAGTAAGTTATTCCTTTTTGCTGGAAGGTAGGCTGGTTTTTTTTTTGTTGTTGTTGCAGAAAACGCATTATTGGACGTCGTCATGCTGCTGTAGCTTATCACCAACTAAATAAAAATGTTCGCAGTCGTTTGTTTTTTGGCATGAATAAGAGTCGGTTTTGAGGTAAACGTTTTAAAAATAAACATGTTAGGATTCGTGCGTAACGACGCGCTGGTTTCGATTTTTCGCTGCATCTCCTTGGACGCTACGGCGCACAATTAGGCCGAAAAGATGCAGCTCATTTTGGTCTGCACCTCAAGGGCTAGCCCGAGATGTGAGCTGCGTTCCAGCTTGTCCAGGGGTGTACCTGCTGAACACTGCGCCAGTGATTGGCATTTTCTCAGTTTGCAGGCGTAATGGAGGATCAAGAGGAGCAGTGAGACTCTTTCTGAAACGTTTAATGACGGTTTACGCGACATCCTCCCGCTCAGACAAGGCCAGACTGGAGCAGAACTGGAGATAATGGTTGAACATGTCTGTGACTTTCTGTGGTTTAGAGCGTTGCCTAGTTTTGCAGTCTCGGGTTTCTTTTATTGCCAGCACCTCCTCCTGCCCCCCCTCCTCCCCCTCCTCTGCTGCCTTCAGGTGTGGTTCAGACATCCCGCAAGGCAGCAGGAGCAGAACTGCAAAGCGGATCTCAGTCCCCTGCTTGACTGTGATAGAAAACAAGGAGCTTCTGTATATATGTCGAGTTTTTGGGCTGAACGTGGTAAACGAAACACACCCGAAATGTAATGGCAATCACCTCGTGGTTTTGGGTTGAACGTCCCATTCTTAGCTTTGCTGCTTGTGTACCATCAACGAAACGCAGAGGAGATGATGAAAAGACCGCAATAAAGCGTCCGTGGTGGCGGTCAGGCAGCCTCTTTGTCTCTCCGGCTCTCATCAGAGGGCGCTGTTTTCCTGTTTTGCAAAGAAATTGAGACATGATGTAAGGAAGCAAAGTCATGTGCGTCCTCCTTTTCCCACCACCACAGTTCAAAACAACTTGCTCATTATCGTCGGTTTTATTTGACAGGGGCAAAAAGCCTCTTTGTAACCGTTTGTGACAGGCCGTAATATGACAGCTGCACCGTGTTATTAAGATATGCCATGACCCATCTATGTCATATTTACAAACAAGGTTATGGGGAGTTTATCCAAGACTTCTGAAGACATCTCTAATTTTGTACCCCCCTTCTCCCCTCTCTCTGGCTGGCTGGTAGGACTCCATAATGAATGCCTGTCACCGCGGCTGTCGCCTCTACTCCATCTGTCAGTTTGTCAATGGAAACGCGGGCTTTAATACCAGCAGGGAGGAGTGCCAGGGAGGTGAGTCAGTCTGTCTGTTGGACTGTTTGTTTCAATGAGTTTTGCGGAATTACACTTCAAAGCGGAAGCTGCTGAGGCATTGGGACACTATTAAATTGTTGTGGTAAAATAAAATGAAAGGGATTTTATTTTTGTGGATGAAAGGTTTTCTTGACAAAAGCAATTTGCAGCTCCATCAGATTATATTCGCAGGGGCTTCCAGGACCAAAGGAGACTGACATCAAAGTGCTGAACACCTCAGCTCCGGTAAAGATTGCAGTGTTTCCTGAAAGCAGGCAGGCTCAGTGGGTATTTTCTGGGCGTTAGACGCTATTTGCCCTGTTTGAACTGCTATATTGGAAATCAATGATGTGATTTGCCTTCCAGACAGCAGGTGCCCATTTGGCCCTCCGTTTCAATAACGACAATGTGGATTGAATTGGCTCTGCAGGGGACAGCAGATGCAGCATCTCCCTAGCAACTTCATCTTTTGCCCATATCCGTTTTTCTTTTTTCCATTCTGTCTTTAACCAAGCTAGCTGTAGAGCCCCACGCTTTACTCTCTTTCATGCTCATTCTTTCTCTTTTTATTCCTTCAACTGAACTGCCTCTTCTCCACCTTTTTTCTCCTCACTTTTTTTTTTATGTAAAGCTTCACAACTGTCCCCCTCTCTGTCTCTGTAGCCTGCCAAGAGGCATACATGAAGCTGCTGGAGCAGGAGGCCTGCTGCACCGGCTGTGCCAGCCAACCTTCTGAACCTGAGATCAAGAGGAGGAAGGTGAGGAAAGCCACTCTGCGCTCCATGAATTCACACACAAGCATAAACACACACACGCACACACTTCTGCAAACATCCAAAAGGTGAATGATGCTATAAGGCAAATTATGACACAAAGATGGTTTAAATATTGATTTTTTAGTAACACCAGCGTGTGCACATGCAGGAGCGCGTCCAAACACAAGTCAGTGCTTTCACGTGCAATAGCATGAGCGGCTCTCTATTTTGCAGCTGAGGGCCATGACTCTGCGCCCAAAACCCCCGTCTGTGATGGAGGCTGTATCCAGCTGGTGCAATGACATTGTCAGCTCTGCGCAGAGCTTCATCTCCTCCACCTGGACCTTCTACCTGCAGGCTGACGATGGCAAGGTCGTGGTTTTCCAGGTAAGACCCAACCAAGGCTGGATCCACATTTCTATGGTTTCATTTTGAAACAGAATTTTAAAACTATTATGTCTGATTTGAAACAATTTTACCGAAACAGTCGTTTCTAACTCGGTGAATATGATGTGCTTTTAACATAAGCAGAAGATGATTAACATAAAAAAATAAAAAAAACACAGACATCAAAGGGAGGAAAACGGCACATATCATGGTAAAGTATTTGGCCAGCATGGCTACTGGAACAGCTTCAATGCACCTTTACATTTGATTCTTCAAATATTTGGATCTCTGTTGGAGGAAGGGGTATTTTGTCTTTTCATGATGGAGTGGAGAGCACTTACTAACATGTCGGTCTAAAGATATCACATGTAACAAAAAAAAAAAAAAAGGTGACTGTGAAGCCATCAACATATCATTCACACGCATCAAATTATTCATTGACTCATCTTGTCCTGTGGGGTGCAATCATGAGATAGATCCCCTCAGAGGATCTTTGTGTTGATTTTCTTTAAGGGGACAAGGGAACCTAAACTATGCTGGAACGTCTTTGTCAACTACAAACAACAAATAATGAAATGTTAAACTTGTCAGACACTGTTCTGAAAGGCTTTCACGAAAAGGAAAGTTTTAAGAGGGGATTTGAAAGTAGCTGGAGACTTGGTGCCCGAGTTCAGTGGGCAGAGAGTTCCATTATGCGGGAGCTCTAATAGCTCAAGCCTGAGATGTGGGAATAATCAGCAGGGTTCTCTTTGTGGGATCTCACTGTTCTGGAGTGCACATACCTGGTCAATAAGTCTGAAATGTATTTAGAGGCCAGGTCGTTAAAGGCTTTCAAAGTGAACAGCATGGTTTTAAAATCTATACAAAATTTTACCAGGGAGCACAGGAGGAGATGTGTCCAGGCCTCTTTGTTCCAGTAACATTTGTGGCTGTAATGGTTTGCACCAACTGGATACGATAGAGGAAACTCTGTCTGAAACCATAGTGTGGTGCTGACTGGGCAATGGTAGATAAAACCACACAGAACCGTTTAGCAATTTACCAGTTTAAAGTAAAATATTCCTCCTAGAATCCCAACTGTACTTATGATAGAATTTGACAGACTTTAAAGGTTAGCACCAATAGATCTGATGGCATTAAGGAGACTAAACAGAATGAGCTCCAATTTATTAACACTGAATAAGGTTCGGCTATGACATCAGAAAAATAAGTTGTGAGAGTTACTCTAGCAGTGCAAACAACTCCACCGTCCCATAAGGATGCTCTCTGAGAACTGCGTTGCAGACAGCAGCAGCATTTCAGAGAGAGAGAGAGAGAGAGAAAGGTCCACTCATTGGTCCATTAAGAATCATATGCTCTGCAAGATTGTCTGCATTTAAGGCTTTTATTGTATTTTGTTAGCTCATGTCATCTCATCAATCTGAGTATTGCTCTTTGGATACAAGTTCCCTATTGAAAAATGTCCCTCATAGGTGATTTTATCTAGCATAATCCTAACCAATAAAACCTACCGTGATTTTTACACATCATTTGTTTTTAATTGGGGGTTAAAAGCAAGCCAGCAGACCCCGATAGATTGTTTGATGGGGTAACGTCTGCTTCCTGTGTAAAATTGTGAAATATCATCTTGACTATATGGTGCTCTGGAGCTTGGGCCCGTGCCAAAGGATATCAATGCCCATTTCAGAGTCGGTGCATCTGTGCAGGTTGAGTGAGCAAGGGCACACAGCGGGTGGGGAAGATGTGGCTGAATGCTGGGAACGACAAATTCTTTTTATTTTTCCTTTTTTTTTTCTACACCACTTTAATTGTTTAAAGATGTCCTCTTAAATTATGTCACATTCCTCACTGCCGTGAATTTTTGATAACCATGGAAGGGCCAACTGTGGTGAACCACCCTGCAAGATTCAAGAGAATAGATTGCTAAAAATAAATGTTTGGATGTGACAAACAGACATTTAGAAGTCAATTCTGGAAGTTGAGAAGATGGACTTGAAGAGGGTGACACATAACGGTGGTATACAGCTATAAAGTTTAGCTGAAAGGCTGTTGGAGTGGGAAATGGCTGATCATTTTAGCACAGATCCAGAACTTGTTCCCATTGGCAGCTTTTTGTGATCTTTCATGAGCTACGTCGCCTATTTCACAGAAAAATGTACACATTTATCCTGTTATGTAAACTCTTCACATTTTTTAGTGTTGAAAAGTAAATAGACTGTAGGTTAATGTAGATTTTCCAGAAAGTGAGGCTTTTTGGATGTTTTTAGGAATATTTAGCAAAAGTCAACACCAAAAACCACCTATACATTAAAGTTATAAAAAGATTTGATCACTTTAGCCATCAGGCTACCCACTCATATCCTCCAAAGTCAAAACCTGACCCAAAACCTTTATCTACGTCAAGGGTTTTTCTGTTTGGATAAGTGACTTTGATGGCAATTTTAGCAACATAATTAAAGGGTTCAGTAGGAAATGATAGTATTTATGCACCCAAACCTATACACAACCACTTCTGTATGAAAGAAAAGTCTCTTATATGAGGAAATTCACTGTTGGGTATAAAAATCTGTGTGAAACTGTGCTGTAATGTTCCACATCATACAGTGCAATGCATCAAGCTAAAAACATGAAATTAGAAACATTTCTTCTGGACGTGGTGATGGATGTTTGCTCTTTTGTGGTAGTGACATGCAGACTGTGGCAGCGAGGGGGAGCCAGCCTCAGCGGGGCTGTGAGGAGAGTGTCAGGCCTGTGTTTAGTGGGAAGCTGGCAAGCCGCCACCAACTTGACAGATTGACTCACTGAGTGTTAAAACAACAGAAAAAGTCCAACTAACTTGAGGGACAGCAGCGGGGGGGGGGACTTGCCAGCACTGGCTGAAATACAAATTGCACGGATATCCAAAAAGAGCTGACAGTCCACATGCATCCATCTCTTTGGGTGATGTAATGTTTTGAAAATAAATGTGCTTCTTCAAGCATCTTTAAAACAAGTTGGAGGGTACCAGTGATCAGTCGGTGGCAGTAGTTTATGGGGATGGTGTGAGTCACTTACTTTTAGGTCACAATTGAGAACCTTATTGAGGGTAAAACCTGTAATTTTAAAGGAAAACCTTCTCATCTTGGTCCATTACATGACTCCATGACGGTGTCTGCAGCAAAAGTGAATAGATTAAAGATTTCTAACAGCTCCTGCACAGCAAATTGACCTTTGTGCACAGCCTAATGTAAGAGATATCTATGTATATATACCTATGACCTATATGTATATCTTATTTAAAGGAATTGATGGAAGGGCACCACCAGGAGTGGAGCCTGTGGCTTAATTTGACTCAACACGGGAAAACTCGCCCGGACACGGAAAGGATTGACAGATTGATTGTTGGTGATTACATCAGGGATTCTCCAATAAATTAATTAAAAAGGAGACATATTCTTCCCCTTTTTCACAAGTTGACTCGATTATACTGAGGCCTTAATAAAACGTCTGTGACATGCTTTGGTCAAAATAACGATACAGTACAGCAACTCCTTTCTCATCCATTAATTTTACATTTCTGTTCCATTTGGCCATTTTAGGGCATGGAGTGATCCACTCTGCCACTCTCTTCCTCAAGATCGGCCTCTTTTGAGATCTGTAGTACTTAATAACCCCAGGAGCACGTTATTATGGTGTGAGAGTGCAGACCGCTCACCCAACTGATAGAAAAATACTTAACTGCCAATTTTTTTTTCTCAAATACTTACCACTAGCCTTGCCTGCAGTTCATCCATGGACAGCTGGTAGGAAACTGGTACCACTTTTAGATACTTCTCATCACAATTCATGTGTTGAACTGGCCCAAGTTGTTAAAACATGCCCCGCTGAATTCAACATCTCTCCATTTCTGTGTTTTGTTTACATTTTTTGCAGCTAACTTTAAGAACTGTGTTCGTTTGGTTGCTACTGAAGCTGTAATGGTGGTGCAATCAGTGAAAAATGGGGAAATTGGGGAATTGGGGAACCGTTCGTACGCACAGATTTGTTCTCAAATCGTCCGTACGAGTGATTTAAGAGAATTTGCGCATTCACCAATCTTTTCGTATTTTATGTTTTCTTTGAGGTACGAACAGAATTTACGAGTGATCCAGACCTGTCGTAGGAGTTTCGTAAAATAGTTCGCTGTTATTCAAATCAAGTTTGCTTGACTAATGGATTATATATTTAATTACTTTGAAGAAAACATAAATAAATATACATTATACCCCATAATTATGCTGACATTATTTTGTTTGACTTAAATTGTACACTAATTGAAGGTTCATTTGAATCTGTAACGGGAAGCGCAGCGGCTGTCTTGCTACTTTTGGATGCCTTAGTGCGTCAGGCTCTTGGAAGAGACCGTGTGGAGACAGACGAATGGCTGATATCGCGATTAAGATTTCCAAGGACTGTGCTGCTACAAATATGCAGCTTGCTAGAGCCACGACTCCAGAGAAAAACACGCCAATCAAACCCAATTCCACCACACGTCCTCACCACCCTTGGATTTTTGGCCACTGGAACCTTTCAGAGGGAGATTGGGGACTGATCGGGTGTGTCCCAGTCCTCTGTGAGTCGTGCGCTCTTCTTGGTCATCAAAACTCTCATCAGTTTATCACCCATGGTACATCAAATTCCCATACACCGCTGTCCAACAAGTACAAATTAAGAGGGACTTTCATCCCGTGGCTGGACTGCCAAACATAATTGGAGCACGAGACACATACGCATCAAAGCACCCGTGCTGTCGTGGAGCGCACTGAGCTGAAGCCCAGGTGGGTGTGTCTCGATACCTCGTTCATGGCGCAATATTGCCATGAACGAGGGTCTCCACCTGAACCAGCCCAGGCACACCAGAAGGTGTGGTGCCAGAAGACACCCCTCATGGACCACCCCATCAAAGTGCCATCATGAGGCAACAACTGATTGCACGGCTTTAGTTGCAGTCATCGAGCGCCTGCCCAGGGCGAGACGTTTTTTTTAAGCCATTTTGATATCAAACCATTTATTTCTTTATTTCGGTGACACGGTATTAACAGCACTCGTAATTGCTTCCCATTTCTTGGCTTTAGCAGGTCCCGTAATTCCACTGCTGACACTGGTAAAAATGACAGATTTTCCTTTCTGGATCTCTGGAAGCAGAACTTCAGTCTCAGAGCCCCTAAAGTTGTTCTTTTTGCGCCTTGATGTCATTCTCATGACTCAACACTTCCTGGCACAGGAGAGAGGAAGCACAGCCTTATGTGGTATCATTTTGGGCGTGGAGTATGCAAATCTACTATCCTCGTGCACGTGAACTTAGATACGCACGAGTGTGATTCATCATTTATGCAGGTCGTTTACACACTTTTTCTGAAGTTAAGAGCGTTTGTTGAATCTGACGTGCCGTGTTCGTACGAGACCTTCTTACGAAAAAAGTGAGAGAAATTTAGAATAAAAATACGAAAATGTTCTTGCATGAGGCCCATTGGCTTTAAAAAAAAATTAAGACAAAAAATAGCTATTCTATGTCAGCTCTCCTTGATAGGGAAATATAAGTTCAAAAGTTTTAACCAAGGCACTGATATTATTGGCAATTTTTATTTTTTTTTAAGTGAACTACAGTATAAAACTAATGGTGAGGTTTGGTGTTAACAACAAAACGAGAAGCTGTTAAAGCTGGCCAGAGATGACAAGAAAATGGACGGAAGACCCTGTAAAGTGACACAAGTTTCCCTGCAAATCTGAACGACTCACCAAATTAAACATTTTTTTAAATATAAGGGGTCCAAAACAAAATGTCAGGGTTGTGCTTTTTTTGTTAGTTCATAGTGACTTCCCACAACCAAATATAGCCTATAATGTTGCCTGGTTAGCTTTGGTTTAGTTTGGCTAAAAAGATGGTTCAAATGTCAAATCTGATGGAGACACGAGAGGTTATTAAAGATGCAAACGTAATGAAGCTCACAAACGGTTTAACAGGGACATTGTGTGAGATCAGTTCATTGAAGAGCTGGTGTGCTGTAATCAGATTCGATAACAACCCATTTTATTTATTTACTTTTTATTTGTTCAGTCTGAAAGTTGGATCATTTCAGTCTGCAGCACATGAGAATTCAACACCCTCACATCTACTCTCTCTACATTTTACACTGATGCTACATCTGGTTTCAATGCATTCAGTCAGTTCTCACTCTGGGTAATAAGCTCAGCTGTGTCATAACTTTTTCATTTAGTGGATTTAAGGTGTTTTGGGAAGCAAACTAACCAACCATAGCTCTCATAAAGTACAAAATGAAACCGAGAGGAACCCACATTCCAGCATCATATTGAATGACATTGCAAGAAATTTCAAAGCCACGTAAGTACCAGAATCAATGAATACTTGGGAGGATGACGCTACTGCAATGGGATATGCTTCACTCTTCGAAAATAGGTGCGAGTGTGTGTTGTTTTTGCTGACTGCAGCTGCTGTTGTTGTGGAAGGAGGGTCAGCAGTGGGGGGGGGGGGGGGGAAATCCTATTTTAATTAGTTCTCTGGATGAACCAGAAACACTGCACATATTTTACACACAGTGATGACAGGCTCTGTGATTGGTTGTTATCAGCTGGATATCTTGTTTTAAATAAGTCCAGTAAGTGATGGTTGATATGAAAAAATACCGTGGCACTATTTAAAGTCTGGGATCAGAAATCCAACCGATACAATGGGTGATACAAAAGGCTTAAAATGCATTAATATTAAATGTCCCTTGAGTGGTGTGCTGAAAAAGTTGTTTTTCTTTTTGCTTGCTTTTTAAAAAGAAATTAACTTAAATACTATTTAATGGGGGGGTGGGAATGACTGAAATGTGACCCCCAACTTAGAAATTGACACTTTCTTAAAGTTTTTTTTTTTTTTACTGCTCCTCAGAGCCAGCCAGAGATGGAGTACACTGTGCCTGAGCTGCAGGCTCCTCGATCCAACGTAGCGGACAAACCCTGGCCTCAAGTCCACTCTCACACCCAGAGACCCCACGGTTAGAGTTTGCCCATTTGCAAAATCAGATTTATTATGTCACGCATTGCTTGACTTGTACAGCATCCTACTGCAATATTCCATCACTGTGCTCCTGATCAAATTTGCATTGAAATGATTTGTAACTTTATTTAATTTTTTCCACCCATGTGGCAGGTGTGAGGGGACATGGCGACAAAGGAGCCACCAAAGCTGCAGGCAAAGGGAAGCACCCCATCCAGCACACAGAGGATCCCACAGCTGAGCACGACTTCCTGGGCTGCATGTCAAGGTCAGCAACCATTTGAGAAAATCAAAGCATTAAATGACTCTAGCAGAGTGTTGGTCATAATGTAAACTTATATTACTGCCAACCATTTTCTAAAAGGAAAATGTCTTGGCAGATGAAATCTAATTTATCGCCATGAAAATAAGATGGATGTGGACATGATTATGACTGAGATTATCCTCCTCCTTTTTTTTTTTTTTTTGTCTCATGAAACCAAATTCAGTTTTACACCTTAGTCTGAGCAGTAGAAAAAAAAAAGGAAATAAATCTACTTTTGCGCGAATTGTTTAAGACATGCAAATACACCAGATATTTTTGGCACGCTCATCAGTTATAATAATAACTATTATAACAATGATAATAATACAAGATGGTGGCTTTATTGCAACATTTCCAGCTCTCCTCATTCTGACTCCAGTTCCCCTCTGTTCCCCTCCTGGTCTTTTGTTCTCCAGACGTTCGGGCCTCCCACGGTGGATTTTAGCTGCTTGTCTCTTCCTGTCCATCATGGTCATGCTGTGGCTCAGCTGTGCCAGCCTCGTCACCGCACCGGAGCAGCATATCAAGACGCAGGTACACATTCAGGATAAAATGACTCCGTTTCGTCTCCTGCTGTACTTGCCTGCTCTGTGTGGGGAATTGCACCTGTGGTTTCTGATTGTTTTTATCCTGGATGTGCACCCATATGGAGCACTCCAAAATGACACCAATCCATACCTGAACAGGAAAAAACGTTTTCAATCTGAACACGGCAGTGATTCTCAAGAGGCAGATAATATCCGATTCTTATCTGCTTTTCCAATCCACAGCAGCTAGAATGCTGTATTATGTTTTTTTTTCCTTTCAGGGGATTTAATCCCCTCGCAGCCTTCTGAGGTGTATTTTATCTGCAATCATTTCAGTCACCTGCTCTGTCAAATATTTGTTAAGCCGTATGTTATTTTTGTGATAACCTTGTTTAAAGCTTATCCTACCAAGCTGTAGCTAAATAACCACACGCGTCTTCTGCTGTGGTGAATTTCTTAACGGTTACTGTATTTCGCAATAGTCTAAGGTTAATTTATGGGTTGCGCAACAGAAATCGTCATCAGCTCATCAACAGATCATCATCAGATCCCTTAAAAAATATTACACAGAAAATCACTGAAGCTGTCTACTCCCATCAATCCTCATCAAAGACTCTTGGTTACCAGGGCAACAGATGTGCACTTCTGCCTCTTTCTAAGAGGTCTAAGAAGGGATTTTTGAATAACCACAGTTCACAAAGTTACGACCGAAAGTGTCTATGAAACCATGTGAAACTTGAAATGTTTGCAAAGTTGAGGTGACGTATTGTCAGTTTGTGTAAATGACCATGTGCCATTGTTTTTTTTGTTTTTTTTCTCAGCTGAGTATTAATGGAGATAAAGAGTTTCTGGAGCATGTCCACAAGGTCAACCCATACCATCTGAGTCCAATGATCGCTGTCACCATGAAGCAATCGGAGGAGATTCAAGAAGCAGGGCCGCTGCCGGTCAAAGTTGACCTCAACAAAACGTGTGTCTAGTAAAGAGGAATTGAAGAGCTGCCGTTACCCTTGGTAACCGTGTCTAAACTATGTGGCGAGTCGGTGACACAAACGCATCACGCCCCTCAATCAGTCATCAGAATTTTTACAAATTCCAAAAAAGCATGGCACCCTTCTGTCATTTTTAGATGTTCAACATCTTTTGAATTAGTTGCACATGTCAGGCAAGTCATTTCCTTGTACAGTTCAGATTTCTGCAAGTACATCCTCGGCTCGTCATTAATGATCCGCCTGCTCGTTGCTTATTGATTAGCCGTTGTCACAGAGCCACACACCAGACAAGCAGAGATGATAGATTACAGCTGAGAGCTCTCCTGTCATTTTTTTTTTTTTTCTTTTTTCACGTCTGCTTTGAACAGATGCTGAGACTCATGTTAGATTTAATTTTCCTCGTTCTCACAGTGAGTTAGGTTAGAGTTAATTAAAGCAGCTCAGTCGGAGCGCAGAGATAAAAGAAGTCAGAGAAAGGAAAGGGAAATGAATGATTGGAGAGCAAAATACTTGACGGCGCAGTAGGAAACAAATACTCTAACTCATAGTTTATGATATGTTTTACATAATCAGTGTTATGAGTTCTTTGGAAGTAATGCCCACACAAATGGCCCAGAAATTGAAAGCGATCTTCTTTTTGACGGAGTTCTCAGGTGAGTAATCCTCAACAGAGAAACAAAAACTAAATTAGCGTCTCTTGTAATCTAATTCCTGTGTGTTTGCATGTATCTGACGCTGCACTCGTTCATCTGTGGAGAACATATTCAAACAACTGGAACTGGGCGTGCTGTTTGAGAATGAGCGAAGCTAAAACCCTTACATGGAGGGAGACATGCTGGAGGAAGTTGCACCTATTGCTATTATATTGTTATTATGATTATGAACATTATCTTATGGCTCTTATATCACTTAGAGTTTGTAGCTGTTACATGTGCCATGTGCTTTCTAATAGCTGACTATTTTGTATGTCCTAGGAGCACATACTGAAGGATAACCCCTGTAATAATGTGTAATGCAAAGCTTTTAACATAGACCTTTTGTTATTGGACTAAGTTGCACAGTCTTAGAGAAGATCTTCTGTTTTCCTCTCAGTGCTTTTGGTGTCCTGTAATGCTCTCTTTTAACCCAGGCTATGTAGACGATAAACCGCGCATGCAAGTGATTTTTAAAAAAAAAATTTAAATTTTTAATTATGTTTTTTTTTTTAGTTTTGATAGTTAATCCCAACCGCACACCATGCCAGTATGGCACAGCTCTACTATAGACTTGTGATTTTTCTTTTTTTGATCTGTTCAAATGTTCAGTAAACATTGAATAGAATGTGTATTGATGAATGATAGCATCGTCATGATTTACAGGGAGGATTCTTGATTTAAAAGCCATCCAATCAATATATGTACTGGTTCAAGCTGAGGGTATCTCTAAAAGGGCGATGACGTACATTTCAAACTGTATTCTTTCCTTTTTATCTGTTTATTTTCAGTTAAATGATACGTACAACATGATGAAATAAAGTGTTTCCATTGTAAATAAGAGATGCAAGTGCTGATTTGTTTCCTTTTTTATCAGTTAAAGAAATATTTAGAATATACAGCTGATTCATATGGTACAGCATAGACTTTAGTGTGTTGGTGCGCGTGTGTGCACGTGAAACCTGCTTGTTTGAGAATAAAGACAATATATATGAACTTAAAGTTTGAATGGACACCAAAAGATTAATTCAAAATAGGCTACAAGAGTTGTACATGGAGAAGAATACAGATGCCATAACTGGGGAAGTAACTACATAAACACCAATATTGGACTGCTGAACATGTTACAAAAATGTGAGTAAAGACATGCTGCTTTCACAGCTTCCTCTCTTGCACAAAAGCTTTCCACGAGAATCTGGGCTCTGGCTGCAAAGATTTGCTGCTGGACTGGCACACAAAGACCCAGCTTCTAGTTCATCCAGGTGGAGTTTAATGGGGTGGAAACCAGGGCTCTGAGCAAGCAAATGAAAGTTCATCTGCCTCGGGCTGAAGCAAAGCAAAGCAGTTTCTATTGACTTTGTCATATGTAAAGGGCTATTGCTTAAAACATAGGGCAATCTTGCATCAACTTAAAGCGCCACTGTTTAAAATGTGACTGTACGTTGCAACAATACAATCGCCTGTCTTTGGAACGCCTTCATTCAATCACAATTTGACTTTAAATTAAATGAAACTCATTTAGCTCCAAAAACTACAATCAGCACTATCGATTTAAAAGGGCGTAAAAAGTCATTTAAGTCTCACCAGTGAGATGTTTCTCTCCCGAATTCTTTCTCCAACAGTTTGTCAAAATGACATCCTTTTGTGCAGTAAGTTATTTAATCCACTGGATGGCAGCAAAGTTTAAGACGTTCAATGAGGGGTTTATTATAGCCCTGTATTCTGTGTGGTAAACTGGCCCCTGTTTACAGCTCAGCTACACCTTAAGAAGAAATATTTTGTGATATTCAGTGTTTATGCGTCAGAGGAAAGAGTCTTTATTCCATTCTTATCGGTGAACTCTCATTAGAAACTACATTAACAGTTTCTAAATGTGATGAAAGAAATGAACAAAAAAAAACAAAAAAAAACCACAACAGATGATGATCAAGTGAGCACAAAAAAGCAGCCTTTTTTTTAATTTACCCCATTGGGGGATGAATAAAGTATTTTTCTATTCTATTTCTATTCTATTCTTTTCTTTCTGGTTTTTGGCTGCAGGAGACAAAAATGTGCAATGAAGCTCTTGGGCAGTTTGAGAAATCTACAGATACTAAATCTTCCAGTGCTTCTAATGCACTCTAGATTAAAAACCTAACCTGATATTTATGCATGGAGTAAAGAAAAAAGGGGAGACAGATGGAACTTTGCGTAGGCTCTTCTGTCTCAATATCAAAAACAGAGCAGATACAATGAATTCATAATCAAACACCACAAAACAAGGCCAGCACAACAGAGCTTCCAGTGCATGTGTCCAATTAGCATAGCATGCTGGTTGGCTGTGTGAAAGACAGACAGACAGAAGCAAATATAAAAACATGCCTCAGCTGTGACACATAATCAAAGAGTAGAAGCTTCTCCACGAGAGGGTGTTCCATTACATTACTCCATGATGTTTTGACAGAAAACAATTAAAAGCAGGTGGCGGTGTTGTTGCTGCTGCTGGTCACCATGCGAAGGCAGTACTCTCCATTAACACGGGTAGTGCTTTTTTTACGCATATACACATATATATGTATATTTCTAAAAGTCAAGACTGAAAGAAACTGGCACTACAAAAGATTCTGGAGCAAGATCATTCAGGTGCTTTTGGGTTGTTTCGTCCCAGCAGGTCAACTTGTCAAATTGTTGTGTGGGCAGAAAGTGCAAATCTGTGTTTTTAGCTTCCTATTCAGACAAGGATTAGAGCTCTGGTTTGTATGCCATACATTCAGACACTTTAGGTAAGGAGAGGAAAATTGGCCGCTGTAGCACCACTTCAGTAACTTGACCAGGCCGGCCTTCGATCCATGTGCGCTGAATGGGTCTGCCAGCGATGGGATCCCATTCATAACAAAGTGGAGTGAGAAACATTAAGAGGAGGAGGGCTCTCTTGTGTGCGAGTCTCTTGATGTATTTGAAACAGATCTCATTTTCATGAGCAGCAATGGTGGACGCTGTACAAGAAAAATAAAGGAAATGATGTACTTTTCACACTGGCGTGTTGACTCATTTAATGCAAACAGGCAGTGTTGTCTGACCCTCTCTCTGTCTCCCACAATCAGTCGCTCTCTGTTGACGCAGGGAAAGATAAACAGAGATTTTATAGTCTTTGCAGCCTCCGGCTCAGACAACACACGTCACAAAAGCTGACATTTATGACCTGATGAGAGCTGCGACTGTACTTTGAACACACAGTGTAGATTACCATTAAGTGATTCTGGGTCTAGGTTTTCCTGACCAAGGAAGAGTCATCTCTTTCCTCTCTGTTTGATAACCTTCCCCTCTGCATGTTCCCTCTGGCCAAACAAGGCTAAATAATTGCCATGAGAGTGCCAACTGGTCCGCAAACAAACATCCAGCAATCTGGACCCCAACACTTCAGCTGCCACTCCGCTAATCACCCTCAGGGGGCGCTTTGGAACCAGGTTTGAGCGCCGGTGGCCCCATTATTACAATTTAATGGTTTGTGTGAGTGAAGAGGCAATGTTCCTCTCTAGCTCTCCCTCCCAGCAGCAGAAAGCTGTGTGCTGCTCTTATCTGGCCAGACCTGCTGCAGGAGCCAACCTGCAGTGCATTAAACAAGCCACCGCCGCTGACACACACAAACAGGCGAAAGCACGCAGAGCAGCGCGCGCCCGCGCCCGCGCGCGTGTGTGTCTGCAAGTGAGTATGGAAATGAACAGAATAATGAGAGAGGAGTCAGAGACAGTTAAGGAAAGGAGATGGAGAGTTCATCAGGGGGACTGATTGGACGGTCCATTGTAGTGTATATTTGTGAATAATTTATCTCACATATTACACTCAGAGAAAATGCCTCACCCTGCAAGGAAGTGACCGGGAGATGAGAAGTTATATAAAGCTGCTCTAATAGCAGGAGAAATGCTTTTAATGGGTATGTGCAAATTGGCCCTTAAAATATTAATATTATAGACGCCTCAAATTTAACCAACATTTTAAGTTAGCAGATTTACTTCCAAATAAAGACAGAAATATAACTGCCCCCCACCACCACTATATTTTTCTTCCCAACAGTTTTTGCGTTTTAGGTAGTTAACTACAGTATCTCTCCGACAATATCTCGAATTGTAGATGTTGGCAGAGCCAGAGGACATGATGTTTATTTTTATTTATTTTTTATTTAAAAAGAAAGTAAAATAAAGGAGGTAGCTGTGCATGAAACTTGTCAACTGTGCAGCCGTCTGAGTCATAGCAAGTGTGTGTGACAAGTGTCAAAATGAATGTGATTCTGTGTCAGATCGGCTTCGGCATGGTGGGAAGTTTTGTGTATTTTCTTTGTTTCACACGCACACGTCTACGTGCACACACACGCTCGGGGGAGAGATAGGCAGATGGAAGCATCAAGACATCCACCAGCAGCGGACTTTGTTGGAGCACCAACTTTATTTCACGTCATAAGCCTCCGCTGCGCCTAAAACAAAGATTCGACCAAAGCTGTGACATTATGTCAAATCAGAATTCCGAGCACATTTTTTCTCTCTTCCTCCCTCCCTCCCTCCTTTAGTCTTTTACAGCCGTAGTAGTCATGCAAGTGCACATGAGGAGACAGACATGTACATACAGCACGGATGCTACCCGGACTATTAAACCGCAAGCTGCCCGACACGCCACTCTCTCCAAACTAAGCGTACTGGCATGAGCAGCCGGTTTCAAGCTGCCCTCTCTGTGAATTGATTCTACTATGAGCCTACACGTATCTCTGCTCCCGGGCGCGGGGGTGTACGGCAACAAAGGCAGAGTCCAGTCCACGTCAGTGCCTCTTCTGACCCGAACCCGTGGAAAGACGCCACCTAACACCAATGTGCGATTGTGTTTGCGTCGCTGGAATAAAATACAAGGTCACTCT
The DNA here is from genome assembly GCF_027942865.1 of Odontesthes bonariensis. Lineage (NCBI taxonomy): Eukaryota > Metazoa > Chordata > Actinopteri > Atheriniformes > Atherinopsidae > Odontesthes > Odontesthes bonariensis. Next base: position 15,807,674 of record NC_134520.1, on the reverse strand, counting down.
CAGGTGAATTTTGCGGTGTCTGTTGGCTTACGCCACCCCCGCGCCGCAGAATGGAGCATTCCACAATTTATTCCAGGGAAAGACTGACAGTTTTTTGGGTCATGAAGCAGCTGTTCGAGTCAGCAGCCTGTCCCCCCTCCGCTGGAATAAGAAATTAGTCCATTTTAAAGTAAATAACTAAAGCCTGTGGTCGATAAGGAGGAATTATAGAATAGTGTGCAGGCTCAGTTTAACAACGAGAGAGCTCCCAAAACAGTGGAATCCTATAAGTATGATTTTTCCTCCGCCTCTATCAAATTATTAAACACATTGGTGCAGGAGTTAAGGAGTTATTATTAACGCGAGAGTATGGGAGACTGTGTACCGTAAGCAATTTATCGAGGAATTACATTTGCAAGGCAGTCCTGTGTGGTAGGATAATCATGGCAGCATGTCTGACGGAGCTGAAGAGACGTGATGCAAATGTACATGTAATAATGCCAAACAAATTTTTGGTGTTTGAATTCAATTTCAGGCCTCTGAGGGTCATGTTGAATATTTCCAAGTGTAGATTCCACGTTGTCAAAACTGATTGGCAATTTTAGTTTTGATGATGCCGTCATCACAAGCTCCACTGGTGTCTGTTATTGGCCCATTTAGGAGTTTGACAGTAATTTAATGTGCGACAGGAGTCTATGCACCGCCTTTGTACACCGCCTGACCGTTTACTATGTTCCCAAAGTTATTTTTCTGCACTCTTTACTCACTCTCTTAAGTCCCTTATGCATTTGACCTTTCACGGCAGGTGGTGTGCAAGACTTTCTGTGTAATTAATTCCTCTGGCTTAAAACAAATACCACCCAGCACCTTGAATCTGTTATTTGAACATATTCCAGAAATTAAAGAGCATCGCTTAGAGGCACTTAGTTATGTAACATCCAAGTATTGTGCCTTCCTATATATATATAAATTCCATGAGCCTTCTGTATCAGATTATCTATGAGCATCCTGGTTGTTTCATGTAATTTCTGTACGGACGGAATTTATCCTACATCATGCACATTTTCTGTAAAATCCCTCTGGATATGGTTATTAGAGTATTTTTTGCATTTACTTAAACGTCTGTCTCAAGTAACAATTATTCAAAGTTCACATATGAAACAAATGCAGAGAGACTAAATTGAGGGGGAAACGACATCGTTGTATGAAATAAAGTTCAAAAACGGATAATATATAGGTCTATATATTGTTCAAAGCCGTGGAGGGATTGATGGACACGAACAAAAGTACTGTCAACAGCATTAATGGTGCCGTCTTTATGTGATGATTAATAGAAGGTGGTGTCTGCATGAGATGACACAAACTTTCAAAAAGCATATCTGCCTCTCCTTGATGCCATCAACCCCTGCTGTGGGGTAAATGTATTTAATTTCCCCCCTTAATCTGAGTTGTACAATACACTGGAGTAAAGTCTGATGTTATACAGCAGCTGAAATACCTACAGGTAAATATGATGATGTCCTCTTGCAAGTTTTTTACTACGAGTCCACTTTACGCACTTATTTCTTCATTTAAAAATCATTTAAACAATTCTTCTGTTTTATGTTCACTTGTCTTTTCCACCTGAGCCATTAGACATACTATGTCTGTATTTTTCCCCTGTGCCACTATCCATCTGTCCTCCGCACCCCCCAACACCCTCTCTCCTGTCTTCCGAGAGCCACTAGTCATCCACCAGCAAAGCGTCCCTCCTCTGGTCATAATTGAGATCATATGTTGAAGCCAGCGCTGAAACCCAACACGGGACGTCCACATCAAATAAAACCTGCTGTCAGCAGCGGGGCCTGGCTCTGCCAAGCCGAGTGAAACCATATCTGCGTCGGTCTCACCAACACACCGTAAAATGGGAGACCAGAAGACATACAGACAGACAGACCACACCTCTCTGGGAGACATTCCTTTCTCCCCTCTGCAGCACTGCAGTTTCTGTCACACATGGGCTGAGGTGTTCTCAAGTCTCTGAGGTGAAGTTTGCAACCTTTTTCCACTTTTTGAAACTGTCAGTCACTCTCTTCTGAGTGACTGACAGTGCAGACTCATGACTTGACACGAGTGATATGTGGGGTTGCATGTCAGTTCACTACGTATTACTCAAACATGTTAACACTGTGTCTGCAGTTAGGTCATCCTTGTGGCATTCTCATTTGTCAATTGGTTGCAATACATTCCCTGCATGAATACATCGATTTTCGGGGCTGCACATGGAGCTGTTTACCCGGGTTTGCTTAGCTGACTCGAGAAATTTCCTCATCTTCAGCCAGTTAACGAAACAACACAGAATCCCAGTTGTACAAGCATAGTTGGAACATTGAGTTGTATCACACTGTGCCACAATCTTGGTTTTCTCAACCCATGTGACTGAACTACCGGACACTGACCTGCAAAAAGGAAAACGAAACAAAAACACATAAAAAAAGGAATGCAGATATGGCAGGTCATCTAGGTATGTATTGGATATAGTTACCTTTCATCTGATTGAGCTGTTACCATTTCATTAAAGGTGTTTGATTTTCCTGCAGGAAAACATACTTTTAAAACCCATTAACCAGAGCAGCAGCTCAAGTATAGGCCAGCGCCAGTTTGTTTCCATATTTGGGATGGCATTCAGTTGTTTTCCATTTGAATGTTGAACATACACAGGCCTCTGTAAATTTGGTTCAGTATCACTTTTTGATCCAAGGACTTACCTCCACCTTCACAATATCCACTGGGCTCCAAGAATGTAAATCAGACTTTTGCGCAAAATCTAACATCTAAACTGATGCCAAACTGGTAAAAACAAATAGTTGCATGACTCTAACCTGTAGAAATTAGTAGGTAAATGTTTTGGACTTAGAATTTTGGAGGTCGGCTTTAATGTGTGGTAATTCCTTTGTGGCATTACAAACACGTGGTGTGTTGCCTACCACCCACAGTACACAGCAGTCGCAGCAACATCATCCTTTCTGAACAGATACAACTGAGATGGAATTGCCCCTCGAGTCTTCATGTCTGAGCAGTGGCGATAGAGATCCAGACTAAGAGCTGTAAGATGGATGGAGCTCTGGCAGTGACGGTACAGCTGCTGGGGGAAGGTGGAAGCCGGAGTGTCCTGTTGTTCGTCAAGTAGTCGAGAGATCAGATGCTATCGGGCCAGGAGGTGTCTGCTGCGCTCTACAGCCTGAGCACTGCACACAGCAGCGAGTTTACGTAAAGGATAAACAGTGACCCTGGGGTTGTAATCCACTAGCAGGCCAAGCAGGAGCTGTGTGGATTACTGAAGGCTAACCGTAGCCTCTCCACTTGTTTTACACCTCGAGAGGATCCTAATTGAGCTAAATCTCATTATTTAAGGCTGACTGTGGAGACAGTAATCAGAGTGGGTAGTGTGTCTTTAAACAGATCAGTCAGGAGCTGGATCTGTTGATGCAAGAGTGCGTGCACACATACACGCACACATGCATACATACATGCACAGGGCTTCAGTTTGCTCTCTGAAGGCTTAGAGATGGGATGGAAAGTGTTCGGTGGTCATCAGAGGCTCCAGCAGGCTCATCTTCACTGTGTTGCAGAAGTGAGTGACAAGTGCGTGGTTAATGTAGACAAACCATATAAATGCAGGAGAAATTACCATCACTGTCGATAACATATTCAATTATTAATAAAACAATAGTTAACAGGATATTTTCCTTCACTTCACTTCCTTCGATTTAATGAATCCAACTGATGTAGATCCCAAATATTCAGTGCTAGAAGCTACCTAGACCAGCAATTTCCCTTATTATTAAAAGGTAAGGATCGTTGATTTGATGATATGAAGATATTAGGTTTCATTGCTGACTGATATGAGAATTATGAATGGTGACAGAGGGCAAGAGCTGACCCTGTGTGGAGCTACAGTGCTCCACTGATAGACAAAAGAAAGTCCAAGACTAGTCCACATAAATGTCACGCTTTCTGGACTGCTAATGAAAAAAAGAATAGGACTCACAACAAAAGCTGCATTAGAGGAGCAAGAGAATGAGAAATTAAGCAAGCTAGAAAGCAAAAGGAAGAGGAGGAAGAGGACAAAAGAGGAGTATGTTATTATATTTCAGACAAAAAGGAAAAAAGATATCAGATGGAATGGCGATGGCAACATCTTGCAAAGATTTTGAGATGGTTGCCGTGAGGTGATATGGAGCTGAGCGAAAGAGAGAGAAAAAAAAATGTAGTAGAGGGAGAGGGTTTGGGAGTTTAGAAACCTCTCAGCCATATGCATTTCTGTGTCTGCAATATACATGCAAATGGTGGCATGCATGAGTGATAGGAAAGCCATGAGCAGAGCTAGTTTCTCAGTCACATTACCCTGAATGATGCTAAGCTCCTGCCTACCTCACGCGCAAAACACACAGAGCTGCAAATGACACTGGACATTTAACCCTTTGCCTAAGAAGCAGTTTTTCCCATCAGTCTTTTTCAAGTGGACAAAAATATGATTCCCAGCAATCCTCCATCTTTGCAAAGCCCAATTCGTATGCATGACAACAAAAACGTGAAGTCAGGCCTCATGCTTACGGAATTAATTCAAGATCCAGTTAGATTTATAAGTAAATTGATCAAATTAAATAAGAAAAGAGGATTTGGAGCTGTGGAGACACTGCAAAACAGACAGATGTGTCCTGATGCCTGTAGCTGGGGGACTTGGCTTAGATGTTGGTGTAAAGCACATACAGTACAAAAGAGCTCCAATGTTATATAGAAAACCTAAGAAGCCACAAAACCTGTTTACAGTTGCTGACCAGAAAGATTATGTTTAAAAATTTGACAGTGAGGGGGTTGACACTATTTTAGGGTTAACATTGGTATTATGTGAAGGTTAACGTGAGGATTGGGAATAGGGAATGCATTTGTCACTTCGGGTCCTACAAAATAGTTTACTTTGGCACCTGTGATTTTACCACCATTTTAGTGGGATGCAGTGCAAAATCTGAAAGGAAAAAGAATGCAATGATTGGTCAATCTCACATTTTAATATAAATAAAAGTAAAAGTAAGTGGTACTAAACAACGAACAACTGGAAAGACATGCTGCAACTACTCAGCTCAATTAGCAACAGGTAATTTCAGAGTTATAACATAACATTGTGAAGATTTTGAATATTCCATCATCTACAGTACATAATATCATGAAAAGATTTAGAGAATCTGGTAACATCTCTGTGTACCCGTGACATACTGATGCTGAAAATCAACATGGGTTGCCTGTGATCCGCATTTAAAACAGGTGTGATTCTGGGCTCAGGAACACTGGGACAACATTCCTCTCTTAAAGGTCCAGCAACTGCTCTCCTCAGTTTCTAGATGTTTACAGAATTGTTGAAAGAGAGGGTGCTACAAAGTGGTAAACATGGCTGTGTTCAAACTTTGTAGCTGCCATCAAACTCATAATGAGCCAGTATTTTTGTGAAATTTCTGACTTTCAACTGATTTCATTTGACATGTTTTTTTACGCTATAATGTGAATTAAATATTGGTAAATTAGATTTGCAAATCAGTGCATTCTGTTTTATTTACATTTTACACATCATCCGAACTATTTTTGAATTGGGATTATATAATGTAGAATTTTATGGGTTTGTTTAGTGAAGTTTAGTCAGACAAGCAGCATTAATGGCAAATAGGGCTATTTAAACTGTAAAATGAAGAGCTGACTAAATGACTAATTCTGACGGCATTCATGATCCTTAAGAAATAAATTCCTCACACTTTGTTGATCTTCTCACTTTTTCTTTTGTCCTATAACAAGTATGAATTTCTAATCTCGCATGAATTGAAAGATGGTATCCGAGGGATGAATTTCATGATGATTTAGTGCAACAATCAGGTCAAATTTGACGTTTTTCCATTTTCTGATTTGTAACCTCACAAGCCATTTTTAATCGTACATCACACAGTTGGAAAAAATATGCAAATGCAAGCACTGCCTATTACAAAGATAACGCCAAAAGATATTTCTGGTGTCTGTTCATATCCCAAACACCAACAAGAAATCAAGGTTATGGAAAAGGCACTTTGTAGATAATGTATTTTCAGCATTTGTTGCTGTATCACAAGTTGCACTGGGTGTTTGGAAAATGCTGTGTAGTGGTGTGAGACGCAACCTGTGATGTATAAGGACGGACTGAGTGTTACTCATGGGAGTGTGTCTGAGCATTGCTTCATAAGCTAAGGGATATTGTAGTGGGAGTTTAAGAGGGTGGAGAAGCGAGGAGAAAGGGGAGCCTGTGTAAACGTTTGTTGGATGGCAGGAGCCATAAAAGCATCGATGTATGTCACACTCTGAGTTTTTAAGAGCAAAGGTGTACGTCTAAGGTTCCTTTGTGCATGCTGTCCCTGAGAAAATCTGGGTGTGTCAGTGGTCCCACTGTATAGTTTTCACTGAACATTATTTCCTGTTGTAGGAGGCAGCAGAGACATGTATTGTTTCTCTTTGTTTGTATATGTGTTTTGGATGTACAGATCACTGTGAGAGGAGCTGACAGCAGCCTCTTTTCTCCTCTTCTCTCCTGCAGTAATCAGCATGAGTGGAGGCCCGGGCTTCTCCACCTCTCCCTGCTTGTGGTTTGTTCACATACCGTCTCAGACGAACGGGTAGGAATGTGTGTGTGTGTGTGTGTGTGTGTGTGTGTGTGAAAGCATTTCTATGTGTCTTTCTCAAGTGTCTTCGTGAGGTGAGCGTGCGTGCTCTGAAACTTACAGACAGTGTGCACGGTGAATGTTGGTGCACCTTTGTGTGTGTATGTCTCACATCAATGCATTTTGTGTGTGTTGAGTGTGTGTGTGTGAGAAAGAGAGATTTGGTGCGTTTGCGTGTCAGAGCAGGGGGTGGGGGTTGAAGAGGCCCTGAAAGGGAGAAGACAGAAAACCTGATGGTAGTTAGTTGGCCTTTTCCCTGCAGTAAACAGCACTATACGCAGGAATCCAAAGCAGCCTTTTGTGAAGTCTGTGCACATTGTATAGAGATGATGAACATTTTAATCAAACCGTCCTGAAGTGGGAATGGCTGAATGTTAATCCTGGAAGTGCTTTTATTATGTTTTCTGGTGAAAAATAGATCTGAATTTTCGTAAAGGCTTCCATTGGCAACGGTTGTATCTGAAGAAATACAACCAAGGAGGAGTTTTCTGTTTTGTCTTTGTCCAGCAGAAAGTAAACCAGAAACACACGCCTGTGAGTGGAGCTGTTTTGCTGTCAGACTTGGCCACAAGAGGACAGAGGGAAGCATTGAAACATCGCTGTTTATACTTCACCCCAGACAGTCTGTGGACTTGGTGAGCCTCTCAACTGTTTCCCAGAAACTGAAACAGAAGAACACACACACACACCCACACATATTAATCCTGATCTGCACATAAAGTCATCTCTCAGCATGTGATGCCAAACAGGTGATGAACATGCAAACAACCTTCTCTTTCTAACACACACACACACACACACACACACACACACACACACACACACACACACACACACACAAACACACACACACACACTCCTACTATCAAGTTCATTAATGAACTGCAGCTCCTGAACGAGGCACAACGCCGGGCTCATATTACACAGGCTTGGCATGATCCCTCAGCTGATATAATCACAACGTGATGAGAGGTTGTGATGACACATGAACAGAGAATATTTGGTGCCTCTCCAAAATATGTCACTGTTACGATAACCCACTGAACATGTTAGGATGACTTTGCAGTCGTGGCAAAAACCTTTAGCATATTTCAGTTGCATCTCTTCTATTTAATGCTAAGTTCTACACGTTGATTAACAACAAGAAAGGCAGTCTGGGCTGTAGTCTATGATGTCATTGCAAAACACTTCCTGGCACTGGTCCATTACCTGTGACTAGGCCAACAGTGACTAGACGACACAGTGATTTTCCAGAGATGTGTTATGTCATCTACGACCCTTGATGAGATCAACACAACTTGGCAGTAAAGGTTCAAACAACTGGGTTCTTCTGTGTGTTAATCCTGTTTAACACGATGCATGATAAATTATTGACCATTGCAGAGCCCTTTGTTATGAGCTTCAGCTGATTCACTTCTCACAAGCAAGGAATATTTAGACGAGTTTTAGAAAAAGCTTCCTGCTTCTTTTTTATATTCCACTGACTACAGTCTGATATTAAGTCTCTGTAAGTGTTGGTGAGACCAGATTCTTATGCTCTAGTTTCAAAACCCTACTCTCTATCAGCGTGACAAAATGAACTAATGTCTACACATGAATGTGTGTATTTGGTGTTCCCACCCAACATATTACAATCTGCTGCACAGTCCTCACTGAACTCAGTGTAGATTTCCCAGTGTGTTGTTAAGCTGTCACTGGACAAACTCCTGGGATCTTGATAACATCCCAGATTTACATATTTTCTCCACATGCCAGTAGCTTTTAGGGAGAGTTTTTCATGTTCAGTCATGTTCAAGGTGGCTTCTCCTTCAAAGATTTGCATATATTAAACAGCATTAAAGTTTATCAGTAGAGTTTTGATGCAGTAGAAAAGCAACTTGTCACTTTCCAAATGGAGAGGCAGAGAGTCACATGGACAGTGAGTAGGTGGAGCTGTAGATGGGAGCCCAAGACAACGACAGAACTCGAAAGGGTTATACCTCTCTGCACCCTCCACTGACCTTGCAATGATTATGCTGGTCTTAAGGTGATGCACGGCTTAATTGTCTTAATCATTCTTACATGTGAGGGTGTGGCTGAAAGGCATATCTGATTGGGCTTGTTGGGGGTTTTACCCCTCTTGATGCTGGAGTGCACGGGGCTCACTCAACTTTAATTTGAGTTACTTTGTTCTTTACATCTCTTTTTAAACCCTAGAGCAAGTCTCCAGTTTATGTTGTTTTCTTTGAGCCATGTTAGTCATCAACTAAGGAAGTTATACAGTTCGGCTGTTGCTAACACATTTGCTCATTTTGAAGCCCATATTTATACCTAATTCAGGGTCGAGACCAAGAATGTTTTTAAAAAAATCAAACTTGCTTGACTTATGCCGTCATTCTTCTCTTATCTGTGATTTTTTTTGGTTTAGTTCACAGTCTGCAGGTAAACAATAGACACACAGTATTCCGCATCTTGTTTGATGATCTCACACTGTGCCGAGCTACATTTAGCTCAGACAGTTTGTTTTACACAGCCCCCAGCAATGGGACACCTGTAGGGGACCGTCCTCTTCCCAAAAACCACCCCATGGGTTGTTTGTTCATGCAGTCCATTATGACCTATGTTATCCAGCCTCCAGCAAGTAAAGTATCAAAATGGTGTCCATTGATTTGACAAATGAATAATAGAATGAATATATTCTAGCCCTAACCATGATGCTTTATTGAGTCAAACCAAGTCGTTTTGATGTCAAACCTTTCCAAATAATGTTATTACCTACATCCAACCAGAAACTGAAAAAAAAGTTTAAGTAAAGCGTTATTGTGTCAGTGACTGAACGTAACCTTAGTTAAAAACAGCTTTCGTACCAGGGTGATAAACTCCAGTCACATGGCTAAAAACGATGTGTGTAATGGCACCATCCACTCCTCTTCCTTCCTCATTAAGAGGACTTTGTGGTTTGCCAAAGGAAGCACTTTTTAGTGAAGTTTCCTCTGACGTAGAAATACTCATTTTAGTTGTATTTCTCTCCTCATGACTCAAGGGGAAATAGTTCAAAGGAAGCCCATATGGGTCCCATTTAAAGGTACGAACAAATGATCTATTTGGAGGTTAATTGAAAGAATGGTTAGTTGACTGGTGACCTGTCCAGGGTGTATATGTATGTATGTATGAATCTGAATGAATATGTTTTTGATTCACCCTGACCCTCCACACCTCCATCCAGCGGAATTCATTCACTTACACAGCTTTATTCCTAAGTAAAAAGGATCGTAGAAAATGCTTCCATCTCTCTGTCTCTCATCTCTTTGAGCTCATCCTAAGCCACCGCCCAGTCTAATTCCAGCCTGTATCTCAGTGCTGGGGGGAAAAAAGGAAAACGCAGTCATAAACACGGCAGATTAGGTCAGAGCTGGTTTCATAACCACTCTATGACCTCTTGCTTTCCCTCTCTTTAGATTTCTCCCTCCCCTCGGTTTCTCTTTTTCTCTTCCCTGTACCCCGCTGTCCTCTGTCTCTCCCTCCTGCACCCTCTCCTTCTCATCTCTCTGCTCCCCACTTTCTGCAGACCAATCTGTCTTCTATTTGGCTTTGCTGTTTTTTCCAATCTTCCCTATGCGCCGCTCTCTTTTTATGTGCTCTATCTTCACACTCTTTCGCCCACTTTATAAGGTCCCGCTGTACCTCGAAAACTTCACAAGTCCCTTACTCCTTATATTCCTCTTTTTCCTTTTCTCAGTCTTTTCTTTTAATTTTTTCCTCGCATTGCTCTCACTGAATCATTTTTATTTTTTTGCAGCCATCCTAGTCACCACCTCTCAGCAGCCTGGTGTCTGAAAATGGTAAAGACACATTTCTATAACAGCATCTAGAGCCAAGACAGTGTACACATGACTGCCAACAAGCATTCTTGTGCGACGTCGTGGTGTAAGAATGACGAAACTAGAAATTAAATGCTCCTCTGTGAGCTGTGGGTTAACTGTAAATCACGCATATGATCTTCTTGTTTGGAGTCTGTTCTTTTCAATTTGGACCTTTTTGTCTTTCATCAATAAAAAAGTAACATTAATCCCCGTAACAACTACTGTTTTTTTGTCGGCAAAGATGCAAATTTCATTACCTTCACAAGTGCACGATCATTGCACTCTGCTAATATTGACACAGTAGATACGCCTTCAACCCAGTCTTAAACGAACACCTATTGTAGGTATGTTTTTTAACGTGTCCAAAATGTAGTATTTGCCACAACAAATGCACAGAAAGTTTAAGATGTTAACTATTTAAATTGCCTGTCGCCAGGGAATGTGACGCGAACCTTTAACTCTGTATTCATTGATGTCTAAAACTAACCATATTCTGTCCTGACCCTATCCGTAACTACAACAAAATAAAGAATTGATAAGTTATTGGATAGTATTGGGTTAGTAGATCCACAAACGTGGTTCTCTTGTGTGGCAAGCTGATGTTGTAACCCACCCCCCTCCTGCACCCTTATGATGCTGCAATTATGCTCACCACATTGGTCATTATGCAAGCAAAATTGTGACATCAACACAGCGCCATAACCATTTAAAAAAGCACTTGAGGCACGTTGGACTCACTGTAGTCCTCATCCTAAGCAGGAGATGTCATTACTGAGAAAATGACACACGCAGCACAAAAGCAAAAACACTTGAAGAAGGGCACGTTATTAATACAAAAATGTAACAACGCAGTTTTGACTTTTATGTTTTACGTTTAAGCAGCATTTGATGTTTTTGTAACCCATGTTGGATTTTGAAAGGTCATATAGATGCAGATAGAGATATACCTGCTTGCAGTGAGCAACAAGTTACAAATACTGGGAGATGCAGGACCAGCAGAAATGACACGTGCATCAGCCATTGTAACGTCAACTTTGGCACATGCCATTTATGGAGAAGTTGAAAATGGAAAGTATAATGAGCCCACAAGTTTAGTTAAACATGTCAATGTTCAATATTGCAGTTTCACATAATACAAAGTGTAATCATTTAACAATTTGCTAAAGAAAACAATAGACATTGATGTTTTTTTAGACCCTTGAAAATGTGTAATTTTGCAAATTTATTAGCATGTGACAGTTTCACATAATACAAATTGGGGATATGTTAAGAATTAAGTTGTTAAGGCAGGTGTATAATTTTTTGGTAGCCCAGAAAGTTAAATGAAGTTAAAGTGAAATGTCTACATTGGTCATTCATGAAATGTGTCAGGATTTGGTCTGGAGCTGGAACCAATTACCTGCACACCTGCAATCAATGGAGCCTCGTCTACACCTACTCACTTCACCCATAAAGTCCTGGTTCAGCCCTCCACTCGTCGCCAGTGGTATTGTGCCTTGATTCTGGTCTTTTCTGCAGTGTTTTCGTTGCATGTTACTGATCTTTATTTCCCTGTCTTCAGCTCCTGGTCCCAGCTACTCACCTACTCTGCCGTGGTCTCCCTGGAATCCTTCTTCTACTCCACCAAGCTGCCAGCCTCCCTCACAGCAGATCTGTCCCTGTTTTCTCCTGGATTCCCCACCTACTGGTTACTGGCCCATCTCCATTGTCCTATTTTAAAAGAAATACAATTCACGAGGAGGCTCCTGTCATCTTTTGGAGATGTGGCAGCCTAAAACCCTTTTAAGAAAGAAAAAGCTTGATGCTGCAAGCGTGTAGCCCGGACCTTATGGCAGGCTAAGATTGTTTTGCCAAAACAAGCAATGTGTCATGGTCTGAGATTTGGCTTCTTGGTTTACTTTTTGCCTGTCCTTGCTTCCTGTTTTATTTTGTAATATTTACCCCATGTGTATTGTGTTATTTACTTCCCATGTCAGACCTGGTTCCTTTCACTGATTACCTCACCTGCTGTTAATTTGTAATTTACTCCTCAGTATATTTACTCGTGTATTTCTGTTGTTTTCTGTCATCTGCCAGTCTTTTTGCCAGTTCATCTGTTGTTCCTTTCTTTTTTACATTCTCCTTGTAGTTTTTCCAATCTAATTCACTGCGTGGCTTCATCTCCTTCCTCCAGCAGTCCTGCATTAGGGTCTACTTTTGCCAATTTCTGACACAAAGTTTAACGCCTCATTCTCACAAAATGGTTTTGGTGCCAAAATCTATCCAACATCTTCTGGAAGTGTGCGGCAACTCCACCACATCCTCTCAGTTTCCACTTACTGACTCTACCATGCAAAGCAGATAAATGTTTTCATGAAAGGTACTTAAATGCAGTGAGACTGGACTCCAGTTTATAATTTTCTTTGCTGTGAGATTGTTTTATTTTTTTGAGCTACATCACTGGAGCAAAGTAGTGGTAACAGCTATAATTATAAACTGTGTTGTATCACCATCTCAGTAACTCAAGCACTGTTTACGTTATGTAGATCCTTTTTGACGTGTGCATTGGCATCTACACTGCATGAAGGGTCTATTGATCAAGTTAAATAGTGGGAAATGTAAGTTTCAGGACTTTATTTTGATGCTTGATTCTAGCCACTTAGTGGTTTGTCCATCAATGTTAACAATCAAATGGGTTTAAAGATATCCTCGCTACACAGAAAAATTAAAGTGAAAAAGCAGTCTCTCTTAGAGAGGGAGGGATGTTATATTGTTCAAATATTAGGGTAACAACAGAAACCCTCTGACAGTCACTCTTAAAGGTATTCAAGTCTAACCTAAAAAAAAAGATATTTACGCCACATCACCGCTGTATAAAATAGTTATTGACAGTGCATATAGCTACAAGCTGCGTTAATATCCACGATATAACTCTCTCTCCAGTTGCTATGAATTTTTTTTTTAGGTTCAACTTGTTTTAGATGGTGAAAATTCATGCTTCTGCTGGCCCTGTTCTGAGTAGCTTTTAGCTTTAGCTTTACCCACCAGGAAAGCTGCTGCTTCCTCAGACTATCCACTGCAGGTAAGACACAGACAACTCATGAAGCCCCTCACACAACGGCACAAAAAAAGTAAAAATAATAGCTCTTTAACTCTATTTAAAGGGGGCGTGGTGGAGCCTATCCTAGCTGTCATCGGGCGAGAGGCAGGGCACACCATGGACAGGTTGCCAGTCCATCACAGAGCTACATAGAGACAAACGAGACACACAACCATGCACACTTACTCCTATGGACAATTTAGAGTCACCAATTAACCTGACATGCATGTTTTTGGACGGTGGGAGGAAGCCGGAGTTCCCGGAGAGAGGTCCACACATACATGGGAAGAACATGTAAACTCCACGCAGAAAAGGCCCCAACTGAGAATCAAACATGGAACCCTCTTGCTGTGAGGTAATGGTGCTAACCACCACACCACCGTGCAGCCCCTCAATTTGAAAACCATTTATGTATTATGTATTAATACCAAATATGGTTTCTTATTGTCATTCTTTCAGTCACTCCTGTCCACTTCAGACCTCACACTAATCTAACCGAGAGTCTATCATTTTTTCCCCGAAAAATTTAAAAAAAGAAAGTCCAATCAAACATTTGTAATCCCAGGAGAATCTCAGAATTTGAGAGAAAGGAATGAGAGATGAAACCATACAGCCAATCTTAAACCGGGATAAGACAGGTCAAATAATGTATACGAATAATGTATTTTTATGTTCAAAAGGATAACCAATATAGAGAAGAATGCTTACGATCACATGTTTTGTATTATCAATAAGATAAAATGAAAAAATCTCAATCTATAATTGGACCAAAGTAGCATGTTTTCATCACTAGGACAAATGCAGAGCAGAATTCTCATGTGAATGATTTGTATTGCAGAAACTCTGTTTTAGTAATGGATCTCAATGATTTATTGGCCATAAAATTCATTGATCATAGCTTTCCAGAAACATGTAATGTAACTCAGCTGAAAGCAAACAGCGTGGCCGCTGGGCGCGTTTGCGGCCAAATATTCTGTAATCTGTTGTGGTAATTTAATTAGCCAGGAAAGAATGTGATTAATCAAATCAATTAGATTGCACTATGAAACATAAATCATGTTCCCCCAGTCTCATTATCAACCTCAGGGTGGACGTGTGAGAGTGTGCGTCTGCATGCAAGCATGTGCGCGTGTCTCAGTGTTGCGTCGTGTCCAAGTGTGACAGTGAGAAAATGTGGCTCCATCCGTCAGCAGCAACCATTTTATCAACTGAGGGAATCAGCCTGCGTTTTTTGTGTATGCGTGCATGTGCAGCCAGTGTACTCGAGAGACGAGTTCGAGAGGAGAAAGAGAGGGATAAGCATTTGTAGGCTGCAATTATGGGTAATTTTCTAACAGCAGCAAAATTAAAGCCCCTCAAAACAAAACAAAGAGGGCTAATTTACTCCCTGGACTGGTCTGTCACTGATGCACACAGCAGACTGAAATGACAGGGTGAGCTTCAACCAACGTCTATTATGCAAACACTGACTTGTGATGTCCGTCATGTTGTTAAGTTGCTTTGGATCATGCAGGGAGCTTCTCATGTTTCCTTTGGAAGCAGAAGAAGAGGAGCTCTGCTTTGTTGCTATGACACCACACAATCCACTGTGCCACATTAATCTGGCCACACTGAACAAATGTTCAGGATTGTATTTTGAGTTCATTGTTCAGATCAGACCTGTAATGTGTTTCCAATTCTAACAGAGGAAATGACATGTACACCGTAGAGCTGTATATTTGAGCTGGTTGTTTCATTCCATTGATTTAATCTGAGACTGATAAAAGTGTTTGAGGCCAAGCCATTTTCTAAATGGTTAAAAAAATGTAAATTTAATGTGATCCATGTACTGGGAGGGTATTTGTGACAATGTAATGAAGTGTCATGTTCACAGATCTTTTGGATTTTGCTGCACAACACTTTTAAGGGTAAGAATTGCCTTAAAAATGTTTGATTCAAGAACGTTTACAGCTGTTTCATACCTTCACGTAGGTATTCATCTGCATCGCTCTCAGCCCCCACAGATGGCCACTTTTTTAAATCACAGATGGACAGATATGCTGTCCTCCAAAAAGCAAACAATGCACTCATCTTTGTCCAATTTGACTTTCTCAGTCTTTATTACGGCAGCACAAAGCTAAAAGAACAACAGCAGCGCTAACACAACTAAGAGCGACTCACAGCCTAGATTGTTCCACATAATTACGAGACTTTAAAATGTTATATCATGTCGACGTATGCTTGGGAACCACCAATGGAGAGCATACACATTTCTATGTTCAGTCTTTAGGGAGACTACTTCAACCTTAGTAGCCTTCTCTTGATTAATGAAAGCAGCATAGATTTGTATTCTTTTTCTTTTGAGAAAGATTTCCAGTGGAACAGAATAAATACAATTTACCAGTGGCTTTAAGTGTACAACAGACAAAGTTAGACCTACATCAGTTTGCTATAAGAAGGCAACAAATCCACATTCTGGATATTGACTGGACCATTTAATAAGATTAATTGTAATTCCTCTTCTGCCTTTGAAATCAAAGAGTTTTCAGGATTATTTTACCTCCCATTAGTGGCTAAGCTTCCAGGATTCATACCACAGTCATATTTAGTTTGGGTACATTTTACAAATGCAAATATTTTGGTGACGTCTGACCTTAGTTTTTAGATGGATTAACCCTACCCTCACTGGGAAGCTTTTATTGCACTTAATTGCTTTATCGGCTTGTATCTTTACTTGTCTCTCTTCTGCACTGCTCTGCATGCACATATGATGGAAATACTTTAGTTTTTCCTTCCGCTATTGATAAACCTGAATCCATGATCCCTGCTTACGTCACCCTTGATGCTTGTTGTTATAATTTACATTTATGTGGTTTACTCACAAACACGGGAATTGATCTTGACATGAACTATACAAAAGAAAAAAATGATGTCACATCTGTCTCCAGAGAAAAAAGATGGAGCCTTTTACTCTATTATAAAGCACACTTAAACAAACCAATGGAAAAAGCTCAAATAGGCTCAGGACCTCCATACAGATGAGGAAGACTACTTTTTGTGGGGTACTGGTGATGTCTTTCACATCGTACTATCACTGATGGATTGTTTAAAAAAATATATAAATCACACAGATTAGCTAGCTCTTGATATTTGCTTTAGGAGGATTTCATCTGTGAAAGTGTTAGCTGACAGGTAAACATGACTAAATACTGTAAGCAAGAAATTTGTCTTTTACAAAAAATGTCAAGAGCTGAGATTATAACAGGGTGTGAATATCATGGAGAAATAACTGGCACAACAATTCAAAATTCCAAGAATATTTTTCAGTCTGTATAACATTTTACAAATTTTTTCTTACACTGTGTTGGTGAAGAACACCGAACTAAGCTTAGATTATAGTGCAGTTTGAAGTGTTAGTTTTCTTACAGCAGTATTTGCTTTCAAACATTACTTAAATGCCCTTTGTTTCTCCCAGAGAAAGGTGATAGAAGAGAGCAGCCAGGGAGCAAAATGGAGGTTAATTAACTAAACCTCACAGTCTCATAGCATATTTTCTTTATTTTCCTTTCTCTTTCTTTTTGTTTCCTCTCTCTTTCCTTTCCTTTCCTTTCCTTTCTTTTCGCGCCCAGTCACTTTCGTAACTGGTGTTCTTTCCCAGTAACAGCCAAAACACCATCATTAAAAGTCAGCCAGCATATAGCCCTCAGCGCAGTAATCCTATCAAAAGGAAACAGGGTAACAAACTCTGTCTAATCCATCATTAGCCTGGCCCCGCCCCTCGCATCCTAACTCACCCCTCCACCAAAGCTGTAGTAATTAACTTGGCACTAACGAGTCGCCAGAGGTGGCAACAGTCCATCCCAACTGCTACTCATGTTAACGTTCAACAACACTTCTAGAAAAATGTCTGTCTTTTCCATATCAATATATGACAACTGTAACAAAGCACTTTTTTTATTTTAAGAATCCTTTGAGATACAGAAATTTGGTCGCTCAATTATCAGTCTGTATAGATATCACACAGTGATGCATTCATTAATTACAGTCTACAGCAAATGCTGAGTTTTCTACACACCAAACAGGCTATTTTATCTTCACCTAGAACTCCTGCATGAGAATGTATTTCATCCTCTTAAATTCACTTGTGCTTTTTTGCAGAGTCTTTATTCACAGTATCTATACCACCAGGAGTGTGTTAAAGCAACAGAGACAAGCAATAGAGTATCTTAATTAATGAGATTTGGATGGTTGGTAAGGCAGCTTTCGTTACCCACGTTTGAAAGCCTAGAATTATTCATACATATGCCAACATTTTGATTCAAGGTGAATTTTCATTTGAGGAACCGATTTCTTCTCTTTGCGGCAGGAATTCTTCTTTTACCTTGCTCCATTCTTGAGTTCATTTCCAGATTCATCATTGGATTCAAATCTACTCAGCTACTTCTCCAGAATATCGTGGTATTTCTGGTAGCAATACTGTAATAAAGTGGTTAGCACTGCATCGCAGTCAGAGGGTTCTTATTCAAACCTCAGCTGGAGTCTTTCTGTGGGGACTTTTCATGTTCCCCATGTTTATGTTTTCTCAGTTTCCTCCGACAGTCCAAAGGCATGCATGTTAGGGTGACTTCAGAGATTGAATTAGCAGTACATATTAGTGTGAATATCCACAATTGTCTGTCCCTGCGTTAGCCTTGTGATGGACTGGCAACCTTTCCAGGGTGTACTGTGTCTCTTGGATGAGCTCAAGCCCTGTACAAGATAAAGTGGGTATAGAAAATATAAAATAGGGAATGGTTGGACACTGCTCAAGGTTTGAAGAGCATTGTATGAGTTTTTGTACGAATGAGTGAATAAGAAAATAAGAAAATAATTTTAAAGTACTTTGTAGAACCTACCAAGGTTAAATGGGTGCAATATAAGCGCAGAGCGTTTAATATTCACCATTTACGTCGAGGATAGAAAAGCTTGTCTAATCTTTGCACCTGAACAAAAAAGAAAACCAAGGCTCATCAAGTCTACAGTCATGTGAAACCAAAGGTCGATGTTTGGACACAGACTTTTGTTTTGTGAAAGAAAGGATAGGAATTCAACCCCAAGAACAGCATCTCTACCGTCAAACATGGTGATAGAAATATAGTACATTGGGCTAATTTTGCCAGACAAACTTGTTCAAATGAACAAGTTGTTTGGGCCACAACCAACATCAAAGGTAAGAGAACTAATAGCGAGCATTAAGCCGCCTAATGTTAAATCATTTGGAAACACATAGCCAAAGTTGTCAAGAAATCATTAATAGACAGCAGTACCAACATTCAGTCCAGACCTAAATCACATCAAGAATCTAAGAAGCAGGTTAAAGACGATGGCAATCATAAACACCAGAAGATTGTCACAGAGGAGAAATTTTTTCAAAATCTCAGTGGAGGCAGGCAAAAAACTTGTTGGCAATTATAAGAACCATTTGATTTCTATCATAGTAAATAAAGGCTTGATTATTGATTACACACCATTACTGGTTGGAAAATTTTGTTTGGACATGGCAAGTCTATCCATCCATCCAATTTTTTTATACCTGCTTAATCCAACTCAGACTATCCCAGCTGTTATTGAGTTCTAGAGGCAGGGTACAGCCTGAACAGGTCGCCAGTCCATCACAGGGCCACACAGAGACAAACGAAACCGCCCGCGCTCACACTCACTCCTAGGATCAATTTAGAGTCACCAGTTGACCTGACATGCATGTTTTTGGGCAGCAGGGGGAAGGTGGATTACCCAGAGAGAACTCACGTATACACAGGGAGTACATGGAAACTCTACAGAGAAAGGCCTCATCCAGGATTTGAACCAGGAACCTCCCCTTGCTGTGAGGCGACGGTGCTAACCACCACACCACCATGCAGCCCACAATCAAAAATATATTATCTATATAATCTGTATTCTAGCGATATTAAACCGTCCTACTATTGATTGTTAATGTAATTTCCAGCCTGAAACTGCTGATGAGTCAAACATTTATACACTATAAATCCAAATACGGCATTGTGTATGAATCATTGTGGACTGAACTGGTCCAAAAGTGTTTACTGTGTGTCTGAATCAATATACACTGAGCCATGATCATGCATAAAGAGAGGCTTTACGCTCTGAGTTTCATCAACAGTATGGTGAGTGATATTTTCATCAGAATCAGAAATAAACAGTTATGGTAATAAAACTTGTCAGTGAATGGGTTCAAGTGGAAGAAGAGAAAACTGTACCCCTGACAACACGTGAGTATGAACCACTTTTTTTTTGTTTGTTTTCCAACTACCTCCAGTGATCAAGCACCCCACTACTACTTTCCAAGCATAGGCATGTGTAGCTATGAGATGCAGTTCAGGATTCACTGGACCACCTCATTGAAAAACATAACCGATTTAATATGTGCATATTCACTCAAATATTCAAAAACTATAAACTTGTCTTGAATAAATATATATTTCTCTTTAAACTTTTGGATGTTTAATGAGCTGAAATTTACCTTCTCCTGTAACCTAAGAACCAGCTTCGTGACCATATCAACTGCACTGAGCAAATTATGAAAATAAGTAGTAATGGTCAATGTATTTGTTTTTCATTTAAGAGGCATTTTTTTGGCAGATAACCGACATGGCACATTAAGGCCATCAGGAGTTAAAATAAAAAGAGATAGTCTGTATATCTGTGTAAAATCTATACTGTTTAAATATGGGTGAAATCACTTTTAGAGTCAGGATCATAAACATTTGTCTGATAAACTCAAATCTTCGAAGGTCCAGAGCTTTACTATAAAATCAATGATTTAGTAGTAAAGCTTATTAATTTAGTCAGTTATTGAAATGTATTCTTTTTCAGCTGGTGTTTTTAACTATGCATCATGGTTTGGTTTATTGAATTGTTTTTAGTTTCTTCAGTTGTTTTTCTGTAATTGAAACCTTAATTTGTTAACAAATGAATCTGAAACACACAATGTGAATAAGAGAAAAATATTCTCGATGGAAGCCCAATTCTGTTTTAATGAATTATTTTGTCATTTTTACTCCAGATTTAACCAAGAAAAAAATTGACCTTTGTGCAGCTGAACATGAGTTCAGCTTGGCTTGTTTAAAACCTGTGTGACCACTTTGATAATATAGTCTTTTGTAACTGTTCTGCTATCGTCCAACACCAAATTGACAATCTCAATCAGGTAATTGTCCTTTTTTAAAAAAAATTTTAATACTATGTTGATGGGCATTCCATTTCAGCACATGACATGGCTCGACCAAGCTTTAAAACATTTACCTGCCTACCATCAGTCTTCTTAACTGAGGATTTTTTTTTGTTTTGCCGCAGTCAGTGTCCTTATAGATGAAATCACATGAGAGCTGGAAAGCAAAACTTCATCCGAATTCATCAATGGAGACACATGGAGGATACTTTCTGAGGTCTCCAAGAGACTGGTCTGGACTTACTCTTGTAATACCAGGATACAAACTACTGTTATCTCAAGAGCTATATTTTGTACACATAAAAAAACATAGAATAGTTTAATGTTATTTTGCTCTTTTCATTTCAAAGCAAAATTGAGTGGATTTCAGACAGATAGCGCTTGTGAATTATTAAACTTGGCTGCTGGTAAAGCTTTCTTTACCTTGCCTACAAAACAGCTATGAGATAAAAACAACAAGAGAGACACTTTTTTAATGAAGAAAGGTTAATCAGAAGTCAGGCAGCCATAATGAAATTCCAATATATTTCTCCATCAGCTTTGAATTTGAAGGACTTTTACAAATATATTATCATCTTTTGTTTTGTTTTTCTGATGGAAAAACCTTGAATGATAATGACAAATCACATGTTTTAAAGATTGAGCTCAGAACAGACTTAACCAAATGACCTTCTTGTGATCACACCTATTGAAACAGATGACATCAGTTTGGTAAGGGTTTTTACTACCACCTTGTCAGTAAACAACCTTTTACTCTGCAGGGGTTCGCTGTGATTTACTACTTTGGTAGCATACAGTAGGAGGATAACATCCCTATATACTGATAAATCTCTGTCTTCCTGCCCCCGTCTCTCTTTGCGTCTCTTTCGCTCTGTCAGGCTGAACCTAGCTGATCTGTTCAATCACCCGGGAGCGCTGAGGCAGGACCCTGTAAAGGTGATTCACTCCATTTCAGTCCTCCATACACCATTTCTCCCGCTCCCTTCCTCTCTTCCTCTTTCTGTTTATAGTTCCCCTCAGTCAGGCCGTGTTGACCTAACAGTGCCGCATGACATTAAAGCAGAGACCATAAAAAAAATCAGCTTTTCTATGGCATGCAAAGTGGAGCTTATATTCTTTTCTCCCAGAACTTAAGCAAAAACAGACACCGCTATCGGTTTTTGCAAAGTACACACATTTGTTGTGCCACTGTCACCTAAACTAGCTTTTTCTGGTTTGCCTTCAGAGGCTTTTCTGTAACTTTTGTGACTTTTTGACATGTTTGACAGTTTGAACCGCTGCAGAGTGCTAACAGGCTCTCTGTGTCTGCTACCATTGTCTTGTTTGCAACCAATGACTGACATCATGGAGGCAGATGCCAGTGGTTTTGCAGACTGTAGTTAGTGTTAACTGTGAAGAGGTTACAGTCACTCGTATGGAGTATCTGAGGATTAAAACCAGGGTTAGCCAGGAAGCAGGACATGATAAGTAGGATGATCTGATGATATCATCTATGCTTTTTACTTGACCAAACTAAGGCTTTGATTTGGAAAAAAAAAAGAAATCAAAGAAACTTTGTCTTTCTCTGCAAAATATGGTAAACAATTACTTTATGTTCCATATTGTTTCAGCCACTGATCCGTGAGGGCTTGGAAGTGAGTGATGTCTTATTGTATTGCATTGTGTTCCCTCAATTCCACTCAGTGTGGCTGGACCATGTAGGAGAACTGGGCAATTATTTCTGATTTATCTACTTGGACAAATCCTGGCATACTGAGCAGAGCTCCAGAGTCTTGTTGAGGTTTGTGTCCTCATTATTGATACACTCCATACTGTTGGCTCACGTCAAGCTTTGCCAAGGCGTCCAGTTTAGTCTTGGAGTCTATAGTGCATGACTGATTTTGAGACGATTTTCAGACATGTAAATTAGATCACGGGTGAGTAGGTCATTAAAGAAGATGAAGCTGGCCTGGTTTTGTCTTGAAATTAATCAAAGTTGTTCATCCTCGATTTGGATATGATAATGTAAGTTGAAACATTAGATAGTACTGTGAATTATTGAGTTGTTTGCCAAAGTTTATAGTGGCTGCCAAAAACAAGAGCCTGACTGCTACATATTTAAGCTGACATTTAAGGGTCAATTTGCTGTCTAATATCTGACAATATAAAACCTTTTTTTTTGTTTGTTTGTTGTATTTTTTAACCAAACATGACGCAGTAAAAGATGCGTGGCATCTTTTTTCAAAAATGGTCTCATCACATTGCTTTTCGGGCAGAGTGGTCCCAACTCAACTGTTTACAATACTCTGATTACTGAAGCAGAGTTCATCTGATAAAGTCGGTCAAGTGGGGTCAAGATTTGCTTTTCTACTGGTCTGAGAAATGCACTGCTGGAAAATTTTGTCAACTATAACCCATAACTTCCCTAAAAAAACATTATCATGTTGTTTGTTCACATATATCTATATTCTTAATAAAAAGTGACCGATGTTAATATCAGAAAATCAGAATGACTCAAACATTGGCCTAAACTATCCAGCTGTTTGGGTTCTACTTATGGCATCATATATTGTGCTTTTCTACCAATTTAAATATACAAACATCTACTGTATGTGGTATGTATGTATTATTGTGCTCTGAAACCGTTGTGTTTTGACAAATGATGTGCCCTTGACCAACTTTTCATTATAACAGACCATTGTTACAGGTGGACATAAAGGTGCTCAGGAAGGTTCTCTGTGGCTCTCTAATTGTTCAGGGAATGAGCCTCAATACTTCCTTTATCATCTCCTTTTGTCTATGAAACACTGGACCATCCTTTGGGTAAAGGTAAGAAAATAACGCAGCAACATTCAAAGCACTGCTCTGTTATTTTCAGGCAATCACACTTATTGGGATTCATGTAGATGAATAAATCGAAAGTACAGGATTGTGAGTTTGAGCACCCAAACCTAATGTGACAACCCATATCTTTTACTTTTGTGGCTTTTGTTTTTAAACCACTAGCCTTGGTGGTGAGGTATTCTTTCTAGGTTGCCCACATAGCCTGTATGAAACTAAACTGTAATGGTTTACTGGGTGAAGTATCTTGTGTAACTTTTGTGGTACGTGTCTGGAACAGTTGGGTTCTCTTGTTTGATAGGTTATGTTTTCCTATGTTTTCTGGCATTTATGAAACCAAGTAATGACACAATTCAGATTTTATTTCAATGTATTCTTATTCTTGAATACTGATTCTTATAAGCAATATTCAAGCATCAATATTCTTATATTGATGCTTGGTTAAAAGCCCTTAAAGGGGAACTCCGGGGCATTTGAAGCGCATTTCCATTGCTAGAGGTTGTCAAATACTGATAGTAGGACACAGACAGGTGCAAATCTGCGCTCCCTGTGTGGAGATAGCTCTGTTCGCTCAGCCTGTCATGCGAGGCTAATACGTGATGGCTAGGGGCAAGCGCTAACCCTTCCACGTAAAACAACAACTTGCACACTGCAGAAACGTCACACCACTTTATAAACCATCCGACAATAAAGTCACAAGCCTTACCATCAAAACCATATGCATGGTTCTCACATTACTGGCATGGGGACATTACAAAACAACTTTATAAACAGCAACATTGTTTTAATGTTTTAAATACTTGAACACAGTTTTTCTAGAGAAGATAATTGTTTTGTATATGGGATTATCGTCCATCGACTCTTTTGGGCTTTCACATGCGCGAGCGTACAACCAACCGGTGAGTTACATGCTGTTTATAAAGTTGTTTTGTAACGTCCCCATGCCAGTAATGTGAGAACCATGCATATGGTTTTGATGGTAAGGCTTGTGACTTTATTGTCGGATGGTTTATAAAGTGGTGTGACGTTTCTGCAGTGTGCAAGTTGTTGTTTTACGTGGAAGGTTTAGCTCTTGCCCCTTAGCCACCACGTATTAGCCTCGCATGACAGGCTGAGCGAACAGCGCTATCTCCACACAGGGAGCGCAGATTTGCACCTCTCTGTGTCCTACTATCAGTATTTGACAACCTCAAGCAATGGAAATGCGCTTCAAATGCCCCGGAGTTCCCCTTTAATATCAGTTTTTTTTTTTTTTTAACGTACAGGGGGGCCCTTCAAACCTTGCTTACAGATGTTCTGATGTTTTTATTTTTCCTTATTTTCAACATTTTGAGTTAAGGTTTTATTTAGACTTCTATTGTTTTACTACTGCACATTTTTGCGCATTAAAGTACTTGACACAGGGTTTGGCACTGAAAGCATTTGAGTAAAGTCAGGCCATAAAAAAATAGATTGTAATAAAACTACTAGTTTAAAGTTGGGCATTAAAGTTGTTGGCTAAGCTAAAAATGAAATCATGATTTGGCATTAAAATATACAAAAACACTTGGCTACAGGCAGGCCTGTCCAGTATCTGTGCCCTCATCTTCCTCTGCGATGCCTATGCAATGTTCTTCATGTAAAGGTTGTTTGATCATACCCTTCAGACTGGCTCATGACAGCATCCTAATATACAAGCGGTGGAAAGGACACTCTTATGAGCGAACATTAGTAGACGTGTGTGAATGAAGGAGGGGTGTGGTTGGGGCAGTTAGTTACATGGGCCTTTCTTGTGGGAAATTGAATCCAACATAACTACACAACAGCCAATAACATGACAACACTTTACTAAGACATTTTTGTCATTTTGTAGTTAGACATAGACAATGATATTACTTCAGTAGAGTTAAAACACTAAAATACATTCTTTTTACAATGTGATTGTTACTGGTTAGTGTTTAGAAATTCAAACTATTTTGTAAAGGTTGAAAAAGATCATGTTGGGATTTAAAAAAAATCCAAAAGACAAACATTCTTTTTATAATGCAGCCGTCAACCATATTATGGATGCTATCTTTGACCTTGACATAATGTTAACCTCATGAGCACTATTGGTACCATATTCATTAAAAGTAAATCTTGGCCTAATTATTATTCTACCAGCATGGAGAGATGACTCATGGGTACATGTTGGAGAGGACAGTCTGTAAGGAAATGTCATATTATATATATATATATAGTTGATATATCAGCTGAATGAGGTTTCTTGATGCCGTGGGGGGCACCACAGGTGTCCAGCTTCGGTTTGGCCCTTGCAATGTATTTCACATAATATTATGTACTACAGAGGGAGAATTATGTAAATTCTTTCCAATCTCTCTTTGACAAGCACTGTTTTTTAACATTTCAACAGCTTCCTCATGCATTTATTGACAAATTGGAGATGCTCTGCACATCTTTGCTCCTTAAAGTAATTCTTTTTAACACTGAGAATGGTGTCCCACCACCAACCATCTACTCGCTATAAACCATTTCTTATCCCTCACCTTTAATGTATTATAAATCAGCAGATCATCTTCCCTTCTCTCCATCCTGCTGCTACTCTGCTTCACCCAACCCCCCTACTCAACAGAAAACTGACACTGCTCGACACATACAGCATGTGTCATATTCTTTGTACATGCTTGGAGCAGCCTATTCAATTAATTCCCAAGCAGGCAGCTCTTTATCAAGCCAGTAAAGAGATGTGGGCAGCCAAGGAGGAGGTATTTTTAGTGGTGTGCCATGTTTGCTAGGCTAGTCACAGGTGTCTACAACTGTGTCTCCCTCATAGCCAATACTAATGCTTTAATAAACCTCTTTATTACCACAAAACCTCCTTTGTCAAACACACACTGTACAAAATATCAGTTAATTAATGATGATATGATTACTGTGAGGAAATAAATAAAAAAATATGCTAGTCTGTGCTGAGAGGTCAACAGATAACATTACTAATGAATAAGCTTTTTAAACTGTAAAAAAAAGAAGAGCAAGCATTATACCCATGACGTTATTTGAGTTATGAAGTTTGTTTCTCACAGTAAGAGAATTGTGTTGTGAGGACTGAGTAAATTGCCCTAACCAAGCTCAGAAAATTAATTAGTGCCACTGTCTCCTGTTAAAAGCTGCTCTTGAGCAAACTGCTGATATCCAGTTGACTGCCAACATGCATTCATGTTCTATATCTATTTCATGAGAAATAGATGGAATATAGTCTGTGTTTATCTTCCAAGCAGTAGAAGATAAATTGGCCAAATGAATGCTAATAAGAACCACAAGATGAGAAAGGTGGTGAATGGCAGCTTGTTGTCTGGTTCCCATAAGGAGAAGAAAGATATCCAGTAAGATCTTAAATAATAAAAGTATATGTATTAAAAAAGTTAATGAACCACAGAAAAGAATCCAAGAGATCTTCTGTCACTGGGAGTTACATAAATATTATCTCAATACTTTACATTATCAGTTTGACAGATCTTAATCACACTGTTTATGAAAGATGGATGTATTCGTGATCATGTTGTCTGCTGATTTATGGACCACAGTTTTAAAGTTTGGTATCTGGTCATCAACAACTTTGAGTATTTGAACCAGAAGTGGCCATATTTGTAGGAGAGAAATTACTTCTAATTCATCAACAATTGGTAACAGTGAGTGTTAGGTTTGTGAAGCTGGATTTTGAAAAAGTCCACAACTACTGCAATGTACTTTGACAAATGTAAAGCTGCTCCAAAGATCTTTTTGTGCTTGACTTTCTTTTTCCATATGGTGGCTCAGGTTGGAGAATCAGAAATTGGTGTCAGCAAGTTTTTAAGGAAGGTCGTTCAAAACTCTGAGGATAAATAAATGGTAAACTTTTTGAGGCCAGAAGTGCCTTATTTGTTGATGGCTTGGGGCTACAACTTGTACCTGGAAAGTGTCAAAAATGAGGATTTTGCTACCACTTTGTCAGGTGAAGATTCCAGCTGGTGTTGTCCAAGCATGAATAAAGCCTTCCATAGTTGACCCCACATTTCTGGTTGGTTGTTTAATTTTGTTAGGTAGTTAAATGTCTTGTTTACTGAAAGAAATGACTATGATGGGTTAGTTTGATACTTCCAATTGAATCATTCCTATCAGGTTCAAGTCCTGTGGAATGCACTATTTTAAACTTGTTTACAGAATCTGACTCATCGATGCCTCTGGTTATAGACTTTTTAAGAGATCTTATGCCAGTGGTGACTGCAGTGTTTGCTGTGCTGCATAATCATCAGTGCACTGGAGTAGCTGCAAGGTGCCACGACACACAGTAGAACCAGACACTCAAACACGAGCAGAGGCTAAAATGCAGAGCTAAATATGTTATATTCAAGTCTGCATTCTGTGTCATTGTTGCTGAAGCTGTTTAGAGAAGACAAGGGAGTGTGTGTTTGTGTGTGTGTGCAAATATGCATGTTCTATTAAGCCACTGTTTTTTTTGCTGAAATAAATATGCATAGCACATTGACTGTGCTTCAGCATAATAGATGGCGTTGCTAGTGAGCAAAACATCTATCATTTCTGCCTCTGATTAATAGTTGTCCTGGGGATGGCTGTTCTGCACAGAGAGAGGAGAGGGAGGAAGAGACGAGGTGAGGGATGACAGTGGGAGGGAGGGAGGCAGAAAACAGCAGTGGAGAATGGGTGAGAGTGGTGAGGGTAATAGAATGCCTCCTGCTCAGGAGTCCGAAAGAGTTAAACAGAGGACCGAGCTCAGAAATTTCCGAATGTCCCCTGGTGTGTTGCAATCGTGTGTTTAAAAAGGGATTCTGAACAAAGACAGACAAGAGGATCATGTCATTGTTGGTAATTCACAATGATGAATAATAAACCACGGTGAATTATGATCATTGGTGGTTTTTGTTTTCCAAGTATCCCCTCATGTCTCCTTAATTCTCATCACTGTTAGTTATTAAATCATTACATTTACATTCCAGAGTCTGTGTTGTGGTATACTAAACTATTCTCATACCAAAGTGTCATGTCGGTGATCAAGATCCCTGCAGAGTGAGCTTCATCAATAAGACTGTTTGTCATGCATCTCTCCAAATGGAAACTGCAGGCTACTGATCTTCTCATTTGTTCTTTAGCAAGTCTTCAACAAACAGTATGTTGTCAGTGTCTTCCCAAATGATCCATAAAAGCATTTGCTGATCTGGTGCTGCCAAAGTTGTTACAGTTAACTGACAAAAAGTGATCCATATGACAGTTTTCTGACTTGCCACTGCTATGTTTAGGGTTTAATTAGCACAGTATCACTAAGTAAAATTTAGATTTTGGCTAAAATACTATTTTGTTAAAGTGGATGAATGACTGTAGAACTTCTTAAAAAAAAAAAAAAAAAAAAAAAAAAAGGTACAGACTGAATGTTGCTGGGTCATACAAAATTAACACTTTCACAGAGAATTTAACCAGCTATTCTCACCTGCCAATATGGCTTTGCATATAATTGTGTTGGGTATCTGTTTTGTGCTTGGAGCTAGAATTTAGGTAATGTTAAAGGGACACTGTGTAATATATTATGTAATTTATTAGCTCAAATCAACATATTCATTCATAAATTAGTCCTCATTCGTGTAAAATTATCTCTGTCAACAATCTCACTTATCCTCCTGAGCGAAGAATCACTTGTCTGTATCTACATAGAGCGGGCAAGCTCTATGGAGGCTGCCATGTCCTTCCGGTCTATGAAAAACGACGAAGTGCCGAGAGGGAAATAAAGCACTTCGAATCGCGTTTTCCCCAACGCCAGGCCTGCAAGCAGAAATGATGTTATTTTGACGTCACGTTTGCACGCAGGTATAAACAGAGCCAGTCTACGTCATTAGACATTCTCTGGTATAAACCAGCCTGAACGGCCTGCACTTTTGTTGGCAATGGAAGACCATAGTTATGCCATGCCACAGGAGAAGGGATCCTCGTCGCCAAAAAAGCGAAAAAGAGAATCTTGACACATACCGCCTGCCGTAGTTCAACAAGTTGCAACGCACATTTGAAAACGCGAGGCGCTAGAGAGCAAATTCATTCGACTTTGCAAAATAAAATTGCACCACTAGATGGGGGAAGAAATTACACAGTGTCCCTTTAAGAAACTCTGTGGCAAAAATAAACATCACATCCTGTGGATTCTTATCATAAAATTCATCCTGTCTCATTTTGTTTCTACACCAAAAGTAGCACATCTAAACAAGTTTTTCACATGCAGGTAGACCAGCAGAAACGGTTAAATTCATATCCATTACCAGAAGGGTAAGGGTTTTTTATTCAGTGCGTTCAGGGTTACAACGAACACGGAACCGAAATTTTGCTCAGTAGTTGCCACTACCTCCCAGGTGAGAAGCCTGCAACGACACTATTCTCTCCAGGCTGTGTTGAGCCACAATTTTCTGATTCACATTTCTTTTTTAGATGATTATGCTAATTTATAATTTCCAATGGATCTTGAACGTTAGCTCCACATGGCCGTATTTTGAGCTCCCAACTGCCTTCAAACTAGTGAAATCGATCAGATTTTTTTTTTGTTTGTGAGTTGTTTCTGTCAGTTTTCAACTCTCCATAATATTACGGTCGGTAAACTTCCATTCATTTCCATTTTCTACACCTGCTTAATCCAATTCAGGGTCAGTTGGAGCTGGGAATTCAGAGAACGAGGCAAGGTACACCATGGACAGGTCACCAGTCCATCACAGGGCAAACACAGAGACGGACAACCATGCACACTCACATCTACGGTCAAGTTAGAATCACCAGTCAACCTAACATGCATGTTTTTAGACAGTGGGAGGAAGCCGGAGTCCCTGAAGAGAACCCACACATGCAGCGGGAGAGCATGCAAACTCCACACAGAAAGGCCCCAACCGGAATTTGAACCAGTATCTCTCTTGCTGTAAAGTCTAGCTAAACAACAAGCTAAAAGGCTATTCAAATTAAGTATCTGTACAGATTCAAGAGACAATGCCCCGTGAGCTATTGGCTGTAGAGAACACTTTCCACAGAGTGGCATAATGATGAAGTCCTTATCTGGGCAATAATTTAACCGTTTAAAAGTAACCTGCCCGAATAAAAGTTTTATTATCAGTTTTTTTAGGACCTTTTTTCCCCCCCAAGAATACAACTACCCCGTGCTTTAAGACGGCTTGTATGCACTGCCACACCTTTGCCTCATTAACTACACAGCCATATGAATATGTAAATTAGCCCCACCTCACTCCTCTGCCACAAGCTCGCAGCCCTCCCCCACTCTTCCTCTCAATGCTGTTTTCACATTTAAATGCTGAAAAATCAGAGGATCCGGTTCAGGCATTGTCATCAGCTGCCTGTTCACATTTGAAGAGAAACACATTGATTCAAATAATATGACATTTGATTCAAATTGTTTCTCATTAGCATAGAATAACATCCATCCATACCTCTGAATCCATTGATCGGGTCGCGGGCAGGCTGGAGCCTATCCCAGCAGTCAATGGGCGAGAGGCGGGGTACACCCTGGACAGGCTGCCAGTCCATCACAGGGCCACAGAGAGACAAACAACCACACACATACTCACACTCACTCCTAAGGACAATTTTAGAGACACCAATTAACCTAACATGCATGTTTTTGGACAGTGGTAGGAAGCCAGAGTACCCGGAGAGAACCCACGCATACACAGGGAGAACATGCAAACTCCACACAGAAAGGCCCCAGCTGGGAGTTGAACCTGGAACCTCATGGTAAAACATGCAAAACAAAAATCACTGCACCAACTGTGCATGTATTGAAGTTGGAGGGTTGCAAAATGCTTGGATAAAGATAATATTTTAAATATGGGAGGCGTTTTATGAGGATGCATTTGACATCCAAGCTCTGACAGTTTCCTGAACCAGACCAAGCAGTTTTTAATTCCTATCCTAACAAAACCGCAAGTGAATACAAAATTTTCCAATTCAATTCAGTTTTATTGACATAGCACCAAATTACAACAAACGTCATCTTAAGGCACTTCAGAGATAAAATCCAACTGATTGCAATTAATTCAACTAAATTAACTACTGTAAATAAAAGTACTGGGTGGGAGACTTAGACTTAGTACTGGGTAGGAGACTAACTTAGTTCTTCTGAATGGTAGTCAAATTCAGTGACAACATTGTCAATATTGATTTCCATCAATTTTACATGCATTCAAATCAGATTGCCTACCTGTCATATATTTACCTCCTGCTTTCTGTGCTGCCATGCATTTATCTGTTGTAAAAGCTTTAGTCCAGCATGATAATGTTCCCTGAAGTGTGAGCTAAATTGTGTAATTTGTTTGTCATGAAATCTTCAGCACATAAATTGTTAGCCAAAGGGTTTCTCACACAACAATTCATGTCCACCCAACTTACACATGAGTGTATGCGTGTGAGGAGCGTGCCATCTGCTCTGGTGATGAGACGGTTAAAGGCAAACAAAGGACACAATGCAAATAATGTAAATAGCCTTCTTCTTGGCTGTCTCTGTGACACAGGTCACAGTTGTCAGCCCCATGCTTGTGTGTGCCCATGTGCGGCGATGTGAAATATGGGTGTATGCTAATAAGAAGCCACATGGATATCTAGGTCACATCAACGGATCTTCTGAATCTTCTTACACCCCCTTTCCATGTAACATAAGCACATGGACACACAGGCGATTACAAAGGAATACAGCAAGTCACAGAAAAACACAAAATCCCCCCCCACACCACCACGTCTTAAAACACCCATTTATGGGTGGAGTCACTGTGAATTAATCTCAGGAGAAGAGAGAAAGAGACAGAGGATGTTGTGCTACATTCCTGAAACAAATACATACTGTTTTCACCCATAGACTCACAAATGCACACATTGGGATGCTTTTCACATATAACCCAAAAAAGCCCTGCTGAGTATCTCGTCAAGCCTCCACCTCAGTGTGGAGCCTGCAGCGGCATTCCCCTGGCATCCTATGACGTTGGCTCATTTTGATTTCACTCCTCACTGTGGTTTCAAACTGAGCCATCCCCGCTGCCTTCTTTTACTCTTCAGGATTTTAACAGTGCAGTTTAAAGCAGGAGCAGGGTTCATGCAGGAGACAGGCTCTCTTGAGTTTATCTATCGAGATTTTCAAGTGCAAGAATAAAGAGGAGGAGGGAGGTGAAGACAACCCAACAATACCTCCATCCTACTCTACTGACAACACTGGCAGATCTAAATTCATCACCCCACTGAAGCTATTTCGGGAGCTTTAAAAAAAATTAGGAAAACTTCACACAGAGGTGTCTCCTGATTGTCCTGTCTTTTTTTTTTTCTTTTGTAATGTCTCTTCTCTCTCCCTCCCACCCAATGCATTTTCCAGTCAGCTGGTGTAGGTGTTAAGAAAGGCTGTTTACTGTCTGTGTGGTATTATTCATATCAGCACCACCCCCACCCCTCCTCTGTGCGATGAAAGGATCACAAACCAGTCTTCCCGCCCAACACTACACCCTCCATCCCTCTTGCATGACACACACCTCCAGCTACCATGTCAGCTTCTGTCCCCTTGGTGACCCTGTCTCTACATGACAGTTTTGCCAGGATGAGAAATTGTACAAATGCAGTAAACAACATCAACCCGTCACTGAGTTTTTTTCCCCCATTGATATAAACTGTACTTATATGTCCATTGTGCTGTAAAAGGCTTGTGATGTTTCAATTTTAGGTGCTGAATAAAATTCTAAAGTTTATGTTTGGAAAAATCCAAATCAGCGACAGCAGTTGGAGTTCATAAAGTGAAGCATTTAACTGCAGTAAAAGTCGCCATGTTTCCTTTTCTGTGTTGGTTTTACCACTAAGGGCTTGTGATGCGAAGCGATGATCGTGAATGATATTTATAATGATACCAGTTCTCTCTTGTAGGGCACAGAGGAGCAGACAATCGTCTCTCCCTGACTCCCTGGTGTGACAACCCTCATTACCCGTCTGCTTATACCCCATCCCCCCTTCCACACACACAGCCTTACATATATGCACACACACAAAGCCCCTTAGGGTAGTGGGAGGTCACAGTAGTCTGTACTGGCTGGCAGTAGCGTGTGGGAGACATGCAGCAGAGACGAACCGTGATGCAGAATATGCGCACGCGCTAGTGTGGGCATGCATGCTGGCAAGTGTGCTCATGAGCAGAGTTTGGAGCAGAGAATTATTCACAAATGTGTGACAGAGTGGGGGCTAGGCTATGCGGAGAGAGAAGTACGATAGAAGAGGAGGAGGAGGAGGAAGAAGAGTGACTTGGCACAGCTTTGTTTTGCAAGTTAGACTGAGGCATGTTTTTGGCGTAGTGACTGCCTTCACGCTAATGATGCAATTTCCTCGCCTGCCTGCCAGTCGCAGGCAGCGCGTGTCTCACTTCCACTGCTGTGCTGGTCCTCCTCAGACTGAAACTTCATTTTGTCATGCCCACCCAGTCAGGCTTAGGGAATCGGGGTACCACAAAGCATGTTACACAAACAGCTCACTGCCACTCTCACTTGTCACCCACTTCGGACTAACTGTGGCCTGTCGTCTTTCTTAGAACTGTTACACCGATTTGACTTCAACTGAGAAAGGAGAAGCCAATATTGTGGTGGTGGGGGAGTAGGAGATGGCAGGGTGGAGCATGGTGGATAATGGATGATGGAAAGAGAGAATGAGCAGGCCGGGATGAAACCACATATTTTAGTGTGGCTCTGTTGGGTTAGGCCTAGCTGTTAGTGGTTCCCATCTAAAACTAAGCAGGAAGCCGCACTGGAAAAATTCAGAGGAGTTCTTCCTCAGTTATCCCCCAGAAATAATAGGGAGGTACTGGTGGTGACATTGCAGCTATGCTTGCTTGCATTGTATCAATGAGATGTATCAGAGATGAAAATCCTCCTTTTCCCTCGTTCCCCACCGCCATTTCCAACTATTCTTCCTGCAAAGCAAGCTTTTTATCCATCTATCTGCACCTCTAGTACTGCTTTCAATGTTTGGCTTTTTGTCTTTGCATTGTCTTCCCTTCCCATGTCTGAAGAGCATGACGGGATCTCAGCTGTGGATTACATCAATAAAAATGACTCCTTTTGTTCCTTCACTATGAGAGTATAGGACCCTCATGCACAAGTTAAAAAATGTGTTGTCTTGCAAGTGTGTGTTTATACTGTGGTGGGGCTGTGTCACCTCCCATTGAAAGAAAACATGAGAACACTGCCTCTGTATCTCACCAACGCAACAGTGAAACTCAGTAAAGGTGCAGCTGAAAACTGGGTTATACAAAGCAGCTACTGATATCGAATGGCTATTGGACTTTGAACAAGAAAGAGGATATTACACAAAGGCACAGGATTACCAAGGGTGAACATTCAGAAGTGACAACAAGAAGTGTGTTTCAACAACTGGAACTTTTTCTAGAAAGTTTTTTATCTTCCACCCGTCTGTCTCAGTCATCTTGTATTTCATTTCCTTTAAGTTTTACCACAAGAATAGTAATCACTGTTAGTAAATCTAACGTTCAAACTCAGAACATCACACCTACTTCAATCAACTGGGGTTAAAACGCATGGAACATGATCTGTAGGGGACAAGTGATCTCCAGAATAAATGAGGAAAGAAAAATGGATCAAGGAAAGAGTGGCTCTGAGCAATGAAACATCCATTTCTCAGTGTTTCAAAACAGATTTGTCTGAAGCACAAAAAACGAAACAACAACAACAACAACAACAACAAAAACCCACCTACAATCTGTGGAATTGTATAACATGAACAGATTTTGAGCTGATACAGCTAATCATCCTGGATCGACTGCTCTTTATTGGCTGGTATGACCTGTGTGGCTGCCCCAACAATCGAGTAAGGAAATAAAACCCTGTCACACTTTCACTGACTTAATTTGCCAGATCTAAAGACAACTTACGAATGTCACCCATGGGGTACAATCTAGGCTTGCGCAAGAAAACATAGCTTGCCAGTGCACAAGGTGCTGGTAGTATGTCACATACATTATACAGTAAGATTGAGCAAAAGACTGTGTTACGTCCCAGTAGATCAAGGTGCTGTAGATGGAAATGTGCCAAAAGATGTTGATGTACTTTAATGTTTCCCGTATTTGACAACTTTTTGTGTGTTGCTTATGGCTGGTCAACTTTCATCCCTAATTCGAACAAAGAACATGCTTAACCAGGTTTAAAAAAGCTGTTTTTACAATGCTCACATCCACTATTGGTATATTTTACACGGTGTGCTTTTCAGACTAGCACAAATTTTTATCTATTTGTATCTGTCAAATCTTAATAATAAAAAATGAGCGTAGCAAATTTGATCCAAAAGCTATAAAACCTTAAGGGCTTTTGCAAATCAGAAGAGATGAGCCAGCTCATTGTGCACTGTTGGCTGTGTGGTAGCAAAGTCACAAAGTTAACTTTCTGTCATCTCTGAAACAGCTGTTCTCATTACCCTGAATTTCCATAGATTTTATCAGACATTGTTGCAACAATATGCAGCTGGTCTATCTCTCCTACTCTTTGCCAGATGTCAGCTGTGATGTGCATTTTGTTGTTGGAAAAAACGGACAGAGGAGGGATTTACCCATTTTTTTATTGTTCAGGTGTTTGACTGTGGGCAAAGATCTCTACAGTATTCAGACGGCGTAGTGTAGGCGAACTTTGAACAGCAAAGTCCTTTGGTGACAAATTAAATATCTGCTAGCGCCTTAGTCCTGAGGTGGAAAACTTTCTGCTTAAAGTGATCTGTTGTGCATTGTCTTGCCCTGTCTGAAGGCTTCAAACACACAGATGTGTTGCTCACGCTAGCCTTCTTGGACCATATTTCTTCATCTTATGGCTGCCTAAGAGGGGTGTTTTCTATGTAAAGATATCATCTCTCGTCTCTTAAAGTTTCACATGACGACGAGGTTCCTTTAGCTGCTGGTAAACCTGAAGCAATTGTATATACACATTTAAACGAAGTCATGGAAAATGTAAAGCAGATGTGTTTTAGCCATTAGGGTTTTGGTGATGTCAAATGCAATATGTTGAATGGTGTCTTTAAAATTTGCAATGACTTTGAACATTTTTACGAGGTTGCCTACAAAGGTATAGTCGATGGATTCTATTTTTATTTCTTTCATGTGTGAGTGCAACCTGTATCTGCAGAGAAGCTGTACAGAGGGAATAAGCACCTTCTTTCTGTCTTTGTGTCTAATTATGGGAGCACTGTATGGTCTTTCTGCACCACAGCAGAGGCCCAAAGTTGCCGCTGGGTGTCAGATAGATGAAGCAGTGTGAAAGGGGGTTGGGAGGGTACTGGCTGTTTGGGAACAGCACAGACGAACTTGGTGACCAAGTGGAACGATACAAATCAAAACCGACGGACAGATACGGAGGCAGGCAGAGAAACATAACAGCTGGTAGATAGGCACGCAGAAAGGAAAGCATGATAGCAGACAGACAGATTCATATTTGGGATAATATACTGCTTGTAGTTACGTAACGAAAGGCTTACAGGTTAAAAAAAAAAATCTCTTACTGACTGCAGATGTTTATTGAGGCTGTACTGCTCAGATGGATTTTTTCTTAACCTTTTATAGTTTCCTACACTCTCAGTTTTTTCTGTGGTCTTTGATGTCAAATGTATTTTGGAATCAAATAGTATTTAATACCACACAGAGACCATAATTCAAATCTAGCAACATGACAAAACCATTTTGTTTGTGGAGGCAAGACCATAACACATTAGTTTAACTCTAGCGCTGGACCGACAGCCAAGACGTGAATATTTGTGTCATATTAACAGTGGCTGAATAATTTATTAATGGAGGGAGTTTCGTGTCGCACATATATGGAAGACAGGATGACATGAACTGTTGAGCCACTCACTGACATAAACTGGGCAAAGACATGTTTGATTACACTCAGTCCAGCCTCCAGTCCCATGAAAAAGTGTTATTTCCTTTATATATGGTTAGATTTTAAGAAGGAGAAGAAGAAAGATGGATTGAGAGGGGATCATGGGGCCCACTCCAAGTCAAGGCTGACTCATACGGATTGCAGGGTGGAGGGTTTCACTTCTGTTTTATGTTTGGTTGTTTTGGGTTGGGTTTTTCTCTTATTACTGGCTCTAGATAAGAAGCTTTATGACATAAACACTCATGCAATTATGAACAACAGTGGACACACACTCTTGGGGCACCTCCTGAGGCAGGTGGCAAGACATGAGCTGAGAAAAGCTTCCATTTGTTTGGCATTGAATGATTCAACATGTGATTGATTACCATTTTTACTCACAAAGGCAGGGCTGGGGGAATTCCTCTTTTGGTCTCGATTGCAACCTCTTGTGTTTTTCCATACAGGAGATGACAGGACGAAGCCAGTACATCTTATGTGGACCCGAACTGTTGCATAACATGAACATAAGAATGCAGGCTGTCGACTGGAGCTGATATACAGGAGTCCAATACACCTTTAAGGACAAAGACAGTCAGTGATGGACAGAGATGGTTTTATGACTCCAGGCTTTCTTACTATGTTGTGTACAAGAGAGAATGTAGGGCCACCCAAAGGAGAAAAACAGGTTGAGAAAATTGAAAATAACATTTCAGCTACAGGCTCCTCTCTAAATGGAAATAGATTATCCAAATAGTTGTGTGAAATGTCCGCTTACTCTAAGCTTGGCCGACAAATACCAAAAATCTGTTTCATTTCAAGAATGTAGCAGCTTATCAGAGATGATGTTCTCCTGCGCTGGTAACATTTAGTGAAAGAGAACAACCTCCTTTCTGCCCCCTTACAACTCTTGTGTAATTGTAGCTGGATATGTAAGAGTTCCAAAAGAAAAAGTAATGTCCTCGGGTCATTCAGGTGCCACATTTGGAATGAGTGGTAATAATCAATTTCCTTTTAGCTAACAAGAAATCAGCTTATGATCTCATCAGGACAGTGGTCTTGTGTGAGATTTGAAATGTGCTAGAAGCTGTGCTCGGATTGCAAAACAGTCACACTCTCAGCATAATAGTGAGCATGACCTGGAACTTACTCAGTGCTGTTTGCGTCTCTCTTAATAACTCCCTTGTGTGGTACATGGTACTCTGACCAGAGTGCAGCAACAATTACACCAAAGTCTGAGGACAATTGTTGTGAATAAAAAGATTAAGAAACTCTGATCTTAATCAGAGATTGTTGTCAGGCAGATATCCAGTTTCATAAATATCAATGAGGGTCTTAGAAAGCCCCTTAAATTCTTCCAAAATTCGAATCCTAATACCTGTCTGTCTGTACTTGCCCTAGTTATATATACTGTACAGATTTTTCAAACAGTTTCAGGTTTCTTACCCATGAACGTTCAGCATAGATGAACAGTGGTGGAAAAAAAGTGTTTTCCAGAGTCTAATGACTTGTACAGACGATCCCCATCAAGACAAGGGTCTTAGCCATGTGTTTAATAGCTTGATGATGAGGTTTGATGGTACAAGTAATAACTGGCTAACCGCTGAGTAAAAAACAATATGTCACACTACCTGACTCTCGTTGCAAAACCATTTGTCCTGTGGTAGGGCTTTAATGCTCAAATATACGGTCCTCTAGTTTGTCTTAAATGGCTCCAACACTTTTTGTATTTGAAAATGCATGTTTGTCTTTGGGTAAATTTTCATTAAGTTTATTTTCTTACCATGCAATGTAGAAATTGCAGAAAGAAACAGCAAAAAGCCAGCTATATAATGTGTTAAATTAATGTTTAAAGGAACTGTAGGAAGCACAAAATAATGAAGCTAAGTAAAAAAAAAAAAGAAAAAAAAAAAGATCATATTACAGAACTTCGTCTTCGATTTTCTATATAAGGATGTCACGGAGGACTTTAGGACAAAATTCATTGCACCATAAAGGTAAAAAGAGAATCTGTGCTGTACATTGACAATACATCAATTAACAATATTGCACTGAAACTGCAGAAACGTGTTTATCCATGGTTATTTAAATCGGAGCTAAGAGTAAAAGCAAGTTAGGGGCTTAAATTCTGATAAATAATCAAGGCGAAAAAAAGTATAGATTGCTTCATGGAGCAGGTGAATTCACATTAGATTTGCAAGATCACAATCACAACATAATCTGTTTTTAAGGAGGACTCCCCTTCCTCTGGGAAACAAACCAACAAGCAAGTCAAGTTAAAGCACCTAAAAGAAAGAAAAAATGCCTAAACAGCAGACATTGTTCACCCCATTATTTTGGGTGAATCATACAGATTGTTGATATTGGAAACCGCAAAAAATCTTGGACAATATTGTGGCTTTATAAATGATATCAGGGCTGGTTTACTTGCTTTGCACACTTAAGGAATGATTTTCAACCACTTGGTTATGGTGGAGAAAACTGTTAACCTGCTATGAAATTGTAAAAGCTTGTAAGAGCTTGGCTGCACAAGCGAGTCCATTCAGATATATACCCATGTTAACCAACCTAGTTTTACTGTAGAAATAAACAGATTTTGCACTCCATAACTAATTTCCTTCATTATAACTATATGGAAGCACTGTTGCCTCACAGCAAGAAGGTTCCAGGTTCAACTCCCGGCTGGGGCCTTTCTGTGTGGAGTTTGCATGTGTCTCCCTGTGTATGCGTGGGTTCTCTCCAGGTACTCTGGCTTCCTCCCACTGTCCAAAAACATGCATGTTAGGTTAATTGGTGTCTCTAAAATTGTCCTAAGGAGTGAGTGTGAGCGTGTGTGGTTGTTTGTCTTGTTTGTCTCTGTGTGGCCCCGTGATGGACAGGCGGCCTGTCCAGGGTGTACCCCGCCTCTTGCCCGAATACCGCTGGGATAGGCCCCAGCCGCCCCGCGACCCGACCGATGGATTCAGCGGGTATAGAAAATGGATGAATAGATGGATAACTATATGGAATAGTGTTAATATAACTTCGAGGTATTAACTCTTAAAGCCAAGTATAATTAAAAGCGTGGCTGCTTTGAATATAAAGGTGAGTTCAGAGAGTGCTACCCACAGGGATGCAAACTGTCTCTTGAGCTTTCGATAACTTGCATGTCACTTCTGCCAAAACCTATGAGGAAGGCCCTCAACTTCCATTGAGGCTTTAAAGCAGCAGTCTAAAAACCAATGGGTGAAGTCATGGTGTATTTGTACATCTTTTCTATACAGTCTGCAGTACACATCGATTCATCACCCCAACATCCACACTGCTGGACTTCCATTGATTAACCGCAATAATAAAAACATTTACAGCATTTTGCCAACAAAACGACTGTGACCAGTTGGGGCATCAACAGTGGATCTCTGGGGTGATTTCTGGCATCAAGAACCA
This sequence comes from Odontesthes bonariensis, assembly GCF_027942865.1. NCBI lineage: Eukaryota > Metazoa > Chordata > Actinopteri > Atheriniformes > Atherinopsidae > Odontesthes > Odontesthes bonariensis. Next base: position 15,766,716 of record NC_134520.1, on the reverse strand, counting down.
GGAGATTGTTTGTGGATCTTTTTGGTTTTGAGTTTGGAGCCTTGGGTCCTTCTTTTTTTACGATGTGTATCATAGTCCCACTAGTGGTTGGTGCTGTTGAAGGGAATACCATCAAGGTTCTGGGGCGTACTTGGTCAAGGTGGGTTTTATGTGTCAAAGGGGCACTGAAAAGTAATGTAAGGGCTCCATGTTTTCCATCAGATCACTGGACTGTATTCAGATGAGAAACAAGGCAGTGGTGGCTAAGGTAGCCAAGTTGTTGTCTTTCTATCAGAAGCTCAGTGCTCCAATCCCCAGTCCTCCCTATGTTAAAGTGTCCATGGGCCAGAAACTAAACATTGTCCTTAATATTGTCGTCAGTGTTATTTGTAGAGCCCAGATAAAGTTAATGAGTGCAATACAAGAGTGGACCTTCTAATCTTCTTCTCCTCAGTGGTTTTAATGTTTTGGTTGATTGGGGGTAAATCCAAGTTTGGAATAGTTGTGCAGTTTAACAATAAATGCTGAATGGGAAACAAAAACACACCAGTAGTTCAGTTTACCTGTTTGGCATCCATTCTACAAACACCTTAGAGACTAAGGGGCACTTTACACGGAAACGAAAACGGGTTAAAAACGCAAAACCTTTTTGGGGATGCACTATATCGTTTAGATGGTAACGGCGTTTTGGGGGCATGAAAACGCAAAAAAGTGAAACCGCCCTCCAGAGTGGAATTCTTGAAAACGCTCCACTGTCGTGCCACCGTGTAAAGGATGAAAACGCAAAACTGCGTTTCTCGTCACATAGAAAGTAGAAAGACTTGGTCTTGGTAGTGTTGCCACCTAGCCATCTGGCGTGTTTACTGCATCGATAAATATGAAACGTCACACACTTTTGCGTTTCCGTATGCACGCAGATTTTCACCCTAAAACGCTCGTCTAAATGCAGATTTAAAAGTGAAAACGAAACGCCACTTTTGCGTTTTGGTTTCAGATCGTTTCCGTGTAAAGGTAGCCTAAAGAAACAAAACTACTTAAACATCAAGATCATGCTGCCAACTAAATATGGGAACTCCTTCAATCTATGCAAAAACATGCTAAAACTAAGAACAGAGTCCACATCACTGTGAATGAAATTCCCAGAATCAAGCTGTAGCAAGAGTCTTGGTATGTTTTTTTTTTCTTTTCCCAATTAAAAATAATAACTACAAGCTAAGTACTGACAGACTTCCAAAAGGACGATGGCCAAAGCGTAGAGGACGTAACCGGCATACCTTTCCCCATCCTCCCCTTATCTCTCCTCGTGTTCCTAAGGTCCATAAACAGAAGTGTGCGTTTCCCTTTAAGGAACCCCCACCACTTGCACAACAGAGGGAGGAAGAGCAGGCCAGCGGAACAGCGACTGAGAGGGAAAAAAAAAAAATCCAACAGAGGACGGTTTCAAGTCCCCCCAATAGAAACTGTGCCTGATTTGTGGCCAATGTTGGAGATGTAAAAAAAAAAAAAAAAAAAAAAACAAGAAGAGAAAGAGAGGGAGGGAGAAGAGAGGGAAGGAGGAGGGAGGAGGAGGAGAAGAGGGGAGGAGGAGGAGAAGGGGGGGAGGAAAAACACTAAAGGGGTAGCTATGGAGATGGAGCGTTTTCCTGGCTGCTTTCTTTGACAGGTGTTGAGTGGGGCAAAAGTCTTAAAACAGAATTCAGCATGTACGCCAAAGGTAAAGGAGCTGTCGTCCCTTCCGATAGCCAAGCGAGAGAAAAGTAAGTGAATTATGCGTTATATTGTAAGAGTTTACCTGCTTATCATGAGGGCGAGGGGAGAGAGGAGGGGAGTACAACTTTCTAAACTAGGTGCTGTAATTTGAAAGGAGTGCGCTGTACTACGGCGCGCTCCTCCGTGCCGTCTCCCCAACCCATCCGACCACCTTAGCGTCCCTTAAACTTTTTTCTTTCAAGAACACATCGCCGGACTGTGGTTTTGCACAGGTTATCCTCATGATATTGTTTGTACAACGCGGGCACACCTCTTTTAAGTTGGCTCAACCTTTCGGAGACCGAAATTGCGTTTTATTTTTTGGATACTACATAGCGCACGCCTCTGCAGCATTAAAAGTTGAAGCCGCATCATATTTAGGTGAAGCATGTGTCGGTGGCATTCACAATAGACTGCTCGGCTGTCTCCGCGAAACTTTCAGAGATGGAGCCGCCGGAAGCTTGAATGAATTTCTGTTTTGTGTTTGGATATTTAATCGGGCGTCTTGGCTCTGGCCCGCTTGCTGTCCGTTTTGATGCGTAAAGCCGGGGCGCAATCACTTGCAGGCGATGAGGGGAAAAGTTTTGTCCCATTCAGCAGACACACAGCGGTGCTAAACTTTTGCTCCCGCATGAAGCAGAGTCACGCTGCCTGCTGCCACGAATATAGCTGTTTTTATAGCAGAGGCAGAGTTCGTCCAAAGCTTTGTCCAAAGCGTGTAAATGTTAAAATGAAAATATTTTAGATTATGTCAAATGACGCTGAAAAAAAAAACCTCTGCTCTGTGTTTCAGTGGATTTCTTTATTTTAAACCTCTACTTCCCCCCTCCCTCTCTATACGTAATGTGACTTGATGGTCAATTCTGCTTTTGGTTGAATATATGTAACTTTTAAATATTATAGTTCCCATATAGTAACGACAGCCCCTGACATTGCTCCTCTTCAGAGAGTTGGAGTGCAGTTGGACCTTCTTTGGACTGGACCAGAGCAGGCTTTTATCATAATTTGCTATTTTTACGCATTAAACAGTGTGAGGTTACAGGAGTGAGCAGGGATCCCTGCTGCGATTCTTTTGTAATCTAAAAACACTGTCAAGTCCTGAGTGGCCGAGCGGTTCCACAGCACCTCATCTGTAATAGAAACAGAATTTCTGTAGGGAATCTGGTAGCCTATTTTTGTTTTTTTTATCCACTGCTGTGTGTCGTTTTCAATTTATTAAGCTTTCTAGAGGCGCTTCTCTTGTGTGCTTAGAGTAAGCTTCCTCGAATACGACTTTGCGCACATCTGGTGCGGGGAGCGTTTGATTTCACTTTGAATTTACATCATTTGGTTGGAAATCTGAGCGGCACTGTTTTCGTGTGCGTTGAAGTGAAAGGGGTGAATCCTAAACGAAAACAGTCCCATGTGGTTTCATGAACAGCAGGCTGGGCGACCTCTGAACCGGCATATGATGCTTTGATATTGCATATGAACCATCAGCAGGCGTTAGGCTGCTTTTACACCTGTTTGCGAGTCTCAGCGTCATTGGTTTATTTACAGTACGCCGGGAGAAATATATTATTTAAATGCTGTGTCTTTAGACAGTTTTTGGTTGCACTTGCTTGTTCGGGGACTGTGGATTATGTTCCATGTGTCATTGGGAGTAAAATCAGTGCAGAGGCAGCATGTATATCAAATGATAGCGTAGGAGGAGGATTAATAATTTAACTCATAAGAACTACAAGTCTTCTGGGATCTGGAAATGATGAATGCTTCTGTGTTAAGGCTGCTTATGAAAAATAAAAACATCCTGCATTTGTTGATTCTGTAGTTTTTATTTGTGATTATATCCATCCCTTATTAATCAGAACCGCCACACAAGTTGAAAGAAAGTTTTCTTCTTTCAACTTTTGCATTTAGTTTTGTTTGCGTGTGTGCGTGTGTGTATGATCGACCTTATAGATGCTGTCCACACCTAACAGGGGCCTTGCCCTTTCCCCTCACCTGTCTTGTCAGCCTAACCTGCCCTGCAGGGCTAACACATGTTCCCTTGTAAATGTGGAGCTGACAACAGCTGCTTCAATGCATCGCTGAATTAGCTCATATTCATATTTACATATTCATATAACTCTTAACATATTCAGCTAATGAAAAGAGGGCGCCCCGGATGGACTTGTATCTTATTAAAGCAGACTCAGTCACACACTGGGGCATCACAGCGCTGGGAGGATTGATTGTCACGTCATGTGCTTCCTCAGATAAATAAACTACAAATTAATCATGTAGTTTCTCTCTCTTGGTTTCCTGAAATGAAATTGGAATGAAATCAGAACGCGAAAGGAAACTCTAAATACTAATATTACAGCCTATCAAAGCAAAACAGATTTACAGTACATTGGTGGACCTTCGCTCTGCTGATGTGTGAATCTGCTTTATCGTGTTCTTTTCTCGTTGAATAAGGGACGCTATATCGCAGTTAGATTGTCAAGGAGGAGTGGAAACTAACACACGAGAGAAACATTTGATTTGTCAACAGCAGGGTTTTTCCGTGTGGGACTGAGAGCAGTCGGACGATAAGGGTGTGGGCAGGGCATGAGAGTTACCCCGGAGCATCACTGCTACAAGGAGGAAGTTGTGGAGGAAAATAATCATTAATGGGAAAAAAAATGAGTCTAATTAAAACATGTTCAATACATAATTTAAAAAAAGTAAATAGATAAAATACAATAGGGGATACAGGCTTTATTTTCTAATTTCATCTTTATTTGGATCTCTCAGCTATTTAACTTCATTCTTGGAATATTTGAACAGCTGAAATATAGTCTGTGTTCATGAGGATTTCTCCTCTCTTTCTCTAAGTTAACACCTAAAGAAGGCGGATGACATACAATATATGCTGTCAGTGTCAGTGTTTCTTTTGCACCTTAGGAAAACCCGGCTTTACTTTCAGCTTTGCCTTGTGAGGTCGGTGCAGTTGGTGCCGTGCTGCAGGTCGCCTGCTGTGCACAGGTGTGCACCGGAAGACTCTGAAAGTTACTGGCCAAGAATCGGCAGCTGCTTTTCCACCAGAGCAGCACATCCTCATGAGTTTGCAGTACTGAATGCCTCAGTTACATACTGTAGATCTCAGGGTTAGTGTACAAAATGTTCCAGTATACAAGCTCAATTGTGCATTGAAGGGTGTTTGTAAAGCTGTGCGCAGCGCTTTTGTGTGCAGAGTGTGTGTTATTATTCCCCTTGAAATGAAGGCATGAGTCCTACGTGTTTGTTCAGAAAAGTGTAACACAAATGGGCACACAAACACTTACATATGTGGATTCCTCTGCACGACCAAGGCCTCACCACAAGTGGAATTCAGCAGCATGGCCTCGCTGTGTTGAGATCACAGGTAGCGGGGGGGAGCTCGTGGGGGGAGGGGGTGTTTGTAGCAGATCCTTGAGAAACGTTATTGTGATGAGACTTTTTGTAAAGAGAAAACAGGCTAATAATGATGAGTAAGGTAGAGGTAGAAGTGACGCCCTTGCAACCAAAGAAATTAATTAACGTTCTCACATTTTTCATTATTTTCTTAATTTGGATGTGGAGTAAAAAGATATATATATATATATATATAAATAAATAGCTGCTTCAATATTAATGTCTCATTATCATGTAGTGACTGGAACCTTTTTGAAAAGTGCACTGATGAATCCAGTATCTTAATTAAAGGTGCCATTCATAAAATGTCTTGTTAAGCGGCGTGATCAAACATCTCATTTTTTAAAAGGCTGTCTTTTCAGTTCCTAAAAGATTTTTGCGCTCTGCCTTTGCTTTAGTCATACTCTGTTTGTTTACACTGTGTTGGTGTGTCATTTCAAGTGATGCTAGATTCGTTTGGGAAGAGAACTTCAAGAGTAAAGTTAATCAGTTTGTTTTGAACACGAGTTTCTTTACATCCTCCTCTGGCTCCTCCCATGTATTTACATGCCATTTAATGGGGATCTTCAAGTCTGAATGCATGGTTTTGATTCTACACAGATGGCTCTGCCATCTGCATTCTAGGCTTTTGAAGGGAGCATAAAGAGCTGCGCACGAACACAGGCAGAAACACTGCTCGAAAAGTAAAGAAACCCTTGATTTACCCCCAGCACCCTTTGGCTGACTGTGCTCTCTTTCAGATATGTCAACAGTCAATTAATGCTGCCTGTCGTCAGCTGCTTTTGGGGCATCCGCACCAATTTGTTAGTCTTCTCACTTGAAATAAAGGAGGCAGTATAAATATTGAAGCTACATGCCTGAAATTGTTAATCGGTTTGGTAACACAGAGGACAACTCAGAAGTGGTTTTATTTTCTTCCTATTAGCATAGGGACAAAAGCATCTGCGTGGATGGTGATGACGTGAATGTCAAGTGATAATCGAAAACAAAATTTGGACTAATTGTTTCGTGGCAGGTTACATCATTGCTCTACTCATTAACTGATGAGCAAAGTTCGTCACCATTATCTCTCATCCCGAATCTTTAGAAGTCTCTCCTCTGCCACGTTAACCTGTGGATGTTTTATTTTTTAGCTAACAATCAAACGCACACGCAGGCCAGAGGCGACTCTTTTAAAGTTTGTGACAATGCAGAGTCAAACTGGTTGTTGGCACAGTGAGGATGAGAGGAGCGTGGAGTGTTTATCTGTGTTTGCGTGAATGCAGATACCTTTATGCGCATGTGTGACAATGTGCGGATTAACCCATGGCTAAAGCCAATCCATGTTTACATGCTCATTGACACTGATTTGTTTTGACAAAGGAGCTGCCATAATAAAGCCAAGCAAACAAAAATGGTGTGTGCGGTGGGAATAAGCTTTGGTGGAACAGCTTTACAGTGTCGCAGGTGTCTCAAACAGCCTCTCATTCACCTTCAAGTGATGCATAGCCTCATTCACACTCATTCACCAGCACAGTGTCACATCCACGCTTCTTTTATGGGATGTTTATAAATATTTGATATTCAGGAAATAAAAACATGCATTTTATTTCCTGTTAGGATTTGCGTTGCACTCAGTTCACCACTGAATATAAATTAGAGATGTTATATGTCTTTATCCCTCTCTTACTAAAGCAGTAACCGGCCCAGCTCAGTCTTCCATCACTTCCTTCGTGCATACCTTACCTCACCCCGACACCGCTATCACTGCTGAATTATTCAGATGAAGACATGAAAGTTAATTTGCTAACTGTCTGTGCTTTAGCTGGCTAAACTCAGCTGGGATGCCCTCGTCTCTGGAGGCGAGTGAAGGAAAGGGAAGGCTGGCTGGAACAGCCTGGGGCTAAATGTCAGGTGTGTTTCCTGGGGACGAGACAGTGGGGGAGATCTCCTTGATGCCTAGAAGTGGAGCAAAGTACTAGTTTTCTTGCATAAAGGTAGGGCCAGAAGAAGGGGGAAGATCACAAATGGTGTAGTAGATTTTTTTTTACAGTCCTGCCTAACTGCTGTGTGGTGTAAAAGCTGGTGCAAGTGATCTTGTTGCTGAAGGACCGGGAGTGACAGACTTGTGCTTTTCTGTTTGGTTTCGTGGCTTTTTGAAGGTCAAATTTCAACTTACACACTACAGTAGGCTGATATCATGGGCCTTGATACCCAGTCAACCACAGGTCAAATGATCATCCACCCACTCAGGCTGATCTCCCACTTCTCGTCATATAATTTTGCATCAGCATATTCCTCTGTTAGACTTCACCCGTGGACCTCATCAGAGAGAATGTTAGATGATGAGAAAGCTGCTTGTGGTTCGACACGTGAAACTAGTGCAGGGGTCACAGGGAAGCAGTTCAGAACTCAGGCACTGACCTCTAACACACCTACAGTACGATACGTCCTCCCATCTCTGCATTTACCCATCCTTCCTCAAAAACTTTGTCACTGGCTCGCATGAAAACGTCTTCCCAGCCTTGTAACACTTACTGGTTCTGAGAGAGTAACAAAAGGTGTCCCCTGAAGCCTGGATTGAATGAGTGTTTTTAAATAATGCATCGCAGCCAGTGCGCAGAGCCCCTCAGATCGCGCCAGGCTCTGCCATGAAAATTTCATTGCTGCAGCGCTCATGGGAATCTTCGCGGCGCAGAAAGGTCGTATTGGAGCTTTGGCCTGCAGCTGGGTGTGTCACCCAGCAAAGCGGGCCCCATTTTTACACGTTACACAAGGGTACCACCCCCACCCCCACCCTCGCTTTGCCGTAAACTTTCCTGCCCCCTGAACCCTGTAGACACATGTAGCAGAAACACAGCCTGATGTGTCGTAACATTGCAGTGAATGACCCAAAAACCCAGACCACGGTACATTTTAATATCACAAAAAAAAAACAAAAAAAACAAGCATTTTAACACCTTTTCTCTGTAGGCACTACTGCGCCTGAACACATATATCACACCACTATTCACTGATAATGCCACCGAACAGAGGAATTGTCTGTCAATCGCTTGCATAATAGTTTTCTTCTGGTGCATGTAAACTGTTGTGGCAGGACAAAATGCAGAATTTAACTGCACATGTAGCTGCTAGCAGGCTCGCAAACGGAATTGCCACTTGTAGTCAAGGCTAATATCTTAGTTTAACTGCCGAAAAAGAGCCACGTGACTGGGATGTGACAAATTAAGGAAGAACGCGTAGTGACTGACAAAAACCCAATCAAAAAGTGAGTGTGGGTCCCCGCGTCACTTCTGACCGGCCAAACTGAGATGCTGTCCGAAGATCTTCAACATGAAATGAGATCAGCAGCAGTTTCAGGGCTCATACGAGGTGTAAACACTGCAGAGGTAATGCATTTACGGCCGGATCATTCCACAACGAATAAACTGCAGTAAAAGAATGAAAGTTATGTTTTAGGTGTCATGATTCTTGCATGATTTCCTTCAGTGTCCCATCTATGTACCCTCTGATATACGTCTATAATCCACACTTTGGGAGTTGGCAAATTCAAATGAACTTGAGTGAGCTACACGAACGCTGCAGTTTTTTCTCCTGGTGCCTTAGGAGCGATCTGACTTCCTGATGATGGCTTGCTGCACGTGTGAATAATAAGATTATTTAATCATATGACTAATATCTGACCCAGTTCTTATAATAAAGATAGTCACTGGGGGTGCAGTAGTGACTTCATTTCATTGCAGTTTTTAGATGATTATATTACGAAGCACAGTTGAACCAAACTAGAACTAAAAGTAAAACTTTGTTACGCAGATTCCCATACAACACGTAATTAAATGTGACGGTCATGTTGCTGAACACAACACTGGTAACTTTCGCATGATGATAAAAGAACAGTCGCTCCATTTGAGCTCAATATTAAACATTTATGGACAAGCACTCTGCTCCTACTTCTGACTCACTTCTTCTATGCACATACCATCTTATGTCAGGCCTGCTAGTGATTGATGCCTCGATACAAACACATCAACCACCCAGCAAATGCTTACAGAAACACTAAACAAAAACTATGTCCGACACTAAATCTCATTTTAAATGGCATGTTGACACTAAGTATTGATGGTAATGCAGTTGTGTCTGGTATCAGGTGAGAAATATGGGTGATCTGCTGTTTGGCACAGCTGTAACAACAGATGGTCCTGAGGATATTTAGGTAACATTCTGTGATGTTTGTGGGAAGAATCTAGTAGTTTAACTCTGGCCCAGACCAGACCTCATTATGGATTCATTATAGGCTGAGAAAAGGTTGCTTTTGTGCTGAATTGGTAAAAGAAAAGGATCCACTTGTGTCCGGGTTTATCTGCCGGTTGTGTTTAGGTGATGGTATTTGAATTGCTTGGGATAATAGTCTTAAGTTCTCTGAAGTCTGGGCCAGCTACAGTTGTCAGGATCCCCTCTAGTTACTGTGTGATGAGCGTTAATGAGGCAATGGCAGTGACAAGTTACAAAGATGAGTCAGCTGTTGAGAAAAGGTGCAATCTGCTCTCTGAAATAAAGATGGTATGACTTCATAGATCAGGTTATTTTCTGCCAAAGGGAAATGAGTTTATTTGCTGTCTTGTTGTGAAATAGATTAATTGATCAGTCTCACTCTCGCGACTCTTCGTTAAAGTTTAAGGCTGCCGATTAGCTGAGCATTAAAGCAGATAAAGAGAAAACGGCTAGCCTTGCTCTGTCCAAAGCGAACAAAATGATCCTTTCAGCACATTTAAATCACAAAAATTAACAAGTAATGTTGGGTTTACCAAAACAGATAAAAAAAACCCCACATTTGCTGTTTTCAATTAGGTTATGTGTCATATTGGCTCTTGGTGGGAATCAACGATTTTACAGAGTCAAACTGTTTTGTTGCTTAGCAACCACACTTTAACTTGCTCTTGGATTAACAAATCACTAAATTCTTTTTTTTTCTGCTGTAAAAGTTGAAGTGTTTGCTGTTTTTTTCCTTTATTTTTTCTTTTAGAAACTAATCAAAAATGTACATGGCTTCTTTAACTTTACGGAACAATGATGCGGTCTCATTGTTAGTGTTATGGATAAAAAGATAGTTGATCATCTCTCCATGACTGATTTGTTCAACTTGATGTCTAAAGGGCAGAGTTTCACAGGTCCCTCAGCTGATGCTTGTGCTTTCCTCAACAGTTTAAACACGTTGGAATTAAGTTCACCAGCAACTATTTGGGCTCAGTTTACATTACATTAATGTGCGTGTTGCATCGGTCACGTAGAATGTGTCCCCACTTGGGTCTACAGTGATCACGTGCGATCACTTCTTATGTGTACCTTATTTCCATTATACACAGGAATGCTAAAGGCTCTGGGTGCCGATACATTAGTTGTCCAGGTGTTCCCTCATTGTGGCCACACACTACTCATTTTGAAGTCTTGCATTGGACAGCATTGATGGAAACAAAGTGAGAAATTTAGTTTATTCAAAATGTTATGCTCACTTTTCCTATTTTTATGATTATTGTTATTATTTCATTTTATCTTCCTAAAGACTTTATGTGCATCAAGGTAAAGGAAATAATCCTTCACAATTAGGTCCTGACCATAAGTTGTATATAAAAGATAGATGCAGCAGCTGTGATGTCACACAATGGCTTGTGGACTGCTGATTTGAGTTCTCGATGGATTACTTTTCACCTTTCCTTTTGAGGTGACGGACACGTCGTGATGTGAGAACACCAGGATTTCCTGCATGTTTGGCAACTCACCTGCAACTTGAATTGTCCCACCTATGATGATGCATAATTTCATAAAAGATTTCGCCACAGAGACCAAAAGCAGCCTCGCGAGATCTTTCCAAAAATGTCATTTCTCCTGCAGAAGTTGCAGGCAGGTGTGAACAGGGCTTAAGATTGCGTGTAAATATGAACATGACTTGTAATTGACCATCCTTTCCCACCTCTCAGTCACAGATGGGCTATGGCTCCTTGAGACCCTTTGAGGGCTAGATGAAGCTTGTCTGAATGATGACACGCTGTGCTCTATTTAACCATATCCAGTGTAAATACGACGACGCACAGTCATAGTTTTGTTATTATAACCAAAAAAAGCATCCTTGTAATGTAAAAGGCTTGTTTGGAGAGGAGACACCACTGTAAATCAGTACTGCTAAAATTTCTGAGTGCTGTTTGGATCAAGCCAGAGACTGAATGTTCATTTTAGAATTTATAGTTTAAATTATTCAAAAGCTAATATTAAACATTGTGCTGTCTGTCTGTCAGATCCTTTTAGAATTTTTAAAGAAATGGATCGTTTGGTCATTTTGACATCTTTATGTCTCATGTAAGAGACGTAAAAACGTATGTGACACACATGAACACGCTAAGCAGTGCGATGATGTCCGAGAATATTCCTCATCTCCCCCGTTCGTCTCCCTCTCAGTGTCTACACTTTGGTTTTCAGTCCCTGTGCTTCAACAGCAGAGACCCTTAAACCACAGGGATATGGCCCAATGCCACCAAAGCTCTTTAGCTCAGAGCTGCAGAGCCTTACATCACACATTTACAACCCCTTCACGGTGTATATGATCTTCATACTGTAAAATCTTGTTTATCCAAGCTCCCTATCACGTGAACTGTGGTGAATTTCTTCCAATTGTCCTCAGATGTTGGACTCTCCTGTTTGATGTGCCACTTGGAGTCAAATAAGTGTGACTCATTTAGGGAAGAGGAATGAGAACGAGCATGTTTCCTAAGTTTTGAAAGAAGCTCAACGGGCCCGTTTTTTCTAGATGAAACGAGAGGTTCAATCCTCGAACCTCCCGATTGCGACCCCCAGCACTGACTTCTGTTTTTTTCTCTCCCTGTCTTCCAGGTTAGCTTTATACGTGTATGAGTATTTGCTGCATGTTGGCGCACAGAAATCAGCACAGACCTTCCTGTCAGAGGTAAGTTCTTTTAATGTGACTTCCTGTTCAAAAAGGATGAGTGTGATTCCCCTTCTATTGTATGAGCAGCAATGGAATTCACATTACAGGTTGTCCTGGGTTCAAGCAGCTGTTGAGCAATTGTTACGAGTCAGGATCTGGACTTTAGGAAACTGTTGAAATTTAGGTATTAATGAATCAAGACTTGTTTTCTTTACAATTGCTCAACATAAACAGTCTAATCTTTTTGCCTGTTCATTCATTTGGGAAAACATAAACGCGGCTTTAGCTACACTCCTTAATGTGATTACCCACCCTTTGGTATTAGCTCTAATTTATAATCATAATCTGTATAATTAGATCAGTTTAACATATTGTTTGCATGTGTTGTTGTTTGTTTTCTGCTTTGACATTTGAAAAGAGTAACCAGTACCTACCAAGTTAAACCAAATTTACCGCAACTGCAAACCTGAACATTAGTCCCAGGTCTGCTTGACATATTAGCCTCATATTAGGCCCCTGAACTGTTGAAGAGGTAAGGTCTCTAATGTGTTGCATCCTTTTCCTTAATGGACATCCTTCCTGCTAATGGTCCCATGTCCAGGCCTTCTCCAGCAGAACACACACTCCTGCCCATCAGCTTTTTTAAGCTCGGCGTAGTATACTCCAGAACAACGAAAGGTCTTTAAGGGCAAGCAAAGGAAGTTCTACATCAGCCAACTTTAATTCAGACATTGTTCATCTGTGATGTCATTAGATGAGCTCCGGTTAGAGACTGTTGCGCCCACCTGAGCTCACATACGTATGCTGCATACACATAATATACACACCAGAGCTGAAAATGAACCAAGTTAGCTTCGGACTGTTCTGTACTTACAGATTTAGTACCTGAGGTACTCTACTCCCATACATTTATTTGACAGTTTTACTTACTTGTTACACTCGTTAAAGATTGAACCAGAGTTTTCTTCCCTTTATGTCTTCTGACTTCCTACAGAAAGCAGCATGTGGTCAGGGTCACTTATCAGATGAGCTGTTAAAAGCTCCCCAAAATAGTGATTTTTTTTCCCCCCCTGTAAACCTGCTACATAATTTCAATGAATGAATATTCAGGTGATCGAGAGACTTCACAAAAAAAAAGAGAGATTTGTTCAAATCCATTAATCATTTGACAGCCACTCAGATTTATCTGTTCAAACTAGTCACATACTGTAATAATAAATGATGTTCTGCATTACATAGTGATTTAATCAGATTGATACGAAAACCAGTACTTTCAAACCAGTACTTTCTCTTTAAAGTTTCATTTAGCAGCTAATACTAATTTTTTTTTGTATCAAGTTAAGTTTTTCATACAAGGCTTGACTTGTAACTGAGTTTTCACCTGATACTTTTAGTTGAGTTAAGAACATGAATACTTCTGGATCTAATACCAGTCAGTTAAAACAAGCAGCACTGCTGGTTACCTGCGCAGTTGGATTGGTTCGGATTTAAAATAGCAAAACAGGTTGTGTCTGGAGGTTACTTAAGTTTATAAATAGAAAGTTGGCATTTTACATGGGTGATATGCAAACTCTTTCTTTGTTTAATCAGAAGCAGTCCCCTCCTGGAGTTTTGTTGTCACTGTGAAGTTGCCAGACGCAGTCAATTTTCACAGCATTGAATAAAGACTCCCGCTCCACAAATCAGCCCTGCACTCTGTCTGAAGCGTACCTGTTGTTTTTAATGACATCTACACAGGTCATCAAAAACATTGTCCCACTGTGACGAGGCCGCCTGCGCTGCAGATGTGCATTGATTTTTTTCTTTGGTTTGTTTGTCTTCTGGCCTCTTGAGTTAATCTAGCACTTACCTCAAAATGAGATTAAATCTGTGCGATTAAATGTTGCGACTAAAGTGGATAACATTAAAAGGTGTGTTAGAAATTCCCTCAACAATCGAGCGATATTTTCCTCATCCGTGTTCATTCACAGAAGCATCTGCAACAATGATGGCTTTCAGCGCCACGCAGCTGAAACAGCTGTAAAGCTTACCTGAACACCTCCACTTTGTATGTTTCCCAGTTCATATAAAAGCAGACGGTTTGCCTCTTTGGATGAGAAAATGCCACCTACAGAGGAATTCTTTGATAGATTTGTATTGTGGATTGCTTAAGTGGAACGTCTTTCCCTCACATCTCTGTTGAAACTTACAGGCTGTTGTAACTTCAGTCAGAGAGCAAAGACGTAAGGACGATTTTTCAGATCTAACTGTCAGCGAGAACAGTGTTCCCTAAAATGTCACCTTATTTCTCAAATGGGCTGCACCTTTTAAAAGTTTAGAAAATAATAAACTCAACATAGACAACTGAATCAGACAACTTGATCAAAAATGATCAACATGACTGCTTTCATTTTAACTGTTGAAAGTGAGTTGTTGACTCTCAAAAAAGGAGAAAAAAAAAATCATGAAAAGGAAACAAACCCACCTTACATGGTTGAATTAGTCAGATATGATAATCCAGGGTCTGGTTACCTCTGCACATAGTGTGAAGGGAGGCAGGGAGCAGGATGCTGCTGAAAACCGGCTCGGCTGCCAACAACCAGGAGCTGGTGCCTGAAATACGAAGTAGGGATGGGGAGCGGCTCTGTGAGATTAACCAGTTGGGCTGCAGCGAGCTTCGATGATTTCAGAGGCCTTGCGGGTGAATCTTCCCCCAGAGATTTAAGTTTTATCGTTGTGCTGTTGGAAAAGGGGGTGATGTTCTGCGTCGCCTGCAGCCAGAGGTACACAAATATAGATGAGAATTAAAACAACATATAAACAAATGAACACACGCACGCAGTTCACATGTCCACATGGCATGTCTGCGAAGATGTGCTAAAGGCTATTTGAAGAGCGTTGTCTCAGACCTGCGACATTAAGTACCTCAGTGGTTTCATTCATGTGTTGTGCTTTGTCAAGCTCTGCATACAGGCATTTGACAGATGCATAAGAAACATATCAAGTTTAAAACCAAAAGTAGAATGAGAATACCTTCATTAAATATAAAGTCATAAGATAAACAAGTCAGGTAAAAAAATGATCATCTAAAACATGCGCAACTTAAAGTATTTGCCTTGAAGTCACATGAAACTGGTTTAAATTCATTCAGCTTCTTTCATTTTCAACAATTTTGAATTTGATTCCATACAAAAGGAATATCATAATTTAATGTTTTTTTCTCTGTTTGGTACGGCTTCTGGGAACAGACAACAGGGATGAATCCTGAGTATGAAGATAAAGTCTTCCAGAGCTGTTTTTAAGGCAAATTTTCCAAACGTAAGATGGTTTTGGAGTCTCTTTCAGTAAAGGCTGCAAACAGAAGCACTTGTTGCATTACCATGGTAGAAAAAAAAGAAGGCCAACATAAATCGAACAAAGGAATTCAAAATTCAGAAATAAAACTCAAGAGAAATGTAGCAAGATGCTATCAAAATCAGAAAAAAAACAGAGAAAATACAGTTTCCATTGCTTCAGCACAACAGGCATTTCCAGAAAACACAAGCTGATCAACAGAACTAAGATAAATTTATCCTGTAATGACATTTTACTACATTGTACATATGTGCTTTTAAAGAGATTAATATATTTTGTATTTCAGCACACACATGGAAACACGCATGTTTCAATAGATAAGGGACTTCCAGGTAGACTTAAGGCGCACACACACACACACACGCACACACACACACACACACATACACACACCTGCTCATCTAATGAGAGCACAATCACCTGGACTCTTTTGCCTTAATTAGCCTCTGTTCCTCCTTCAGCAAGAAGCACACACACACACACACACACACACACACACACACTCAACTCAGGTTTATAGTGTACACACAATACACTCCCGTCCCCGAGAGGACTTCGCCACTCTATGCTCTCCTGCACAGTGCAGCACTCAGCTCTTTAGCAGCATTAAATCAACAGGCCCACAACAACACACAGCACATCACATCATTATAAGTGGCACTGGGGAAATCTGTAGAATAGACACTTTAATAGAAACGTAGGGCTTGTATCTGTTTTGTCTATATCGTCCACGTATAGAAAAATAAAGAAATCTTCCTGCTGTCATGCTGTTCTCACTGACTCAGACTGTATATATGCCCCGAACCTTTGTGTGTTTATGTGTGTCGAGTCATGTCAGTGGGAGTGTGTGAAGCAGGCAGTTGGTCCGCTATCTGCCACTGGATCTTATCTCAGTGTCCAGATACAGGCAGGAGCTCTGCTGGTTTGTGAGGGCAGCAGAGAGGACTGCTGCTTCAAGACAGTCATAGTTTCTTATCCACAATCTCTGCTCTGCACTGCACTGCGGATCGCCGTGCTCCTCGCCGGCCTATTTCTCTGTCTGACTGTCGCTCTGTCAGTCTAATGTTGGGAGGAACGTTAAGCAAAATGGTTACTTTATGCATAAAACATGCAGAGGTGTCTAATTTTTCATTCTCCTCCTCTGTCTTCTCTCAACCCTCTTCCTCTCTCCTCCTTCTTTCTCACAGATCCGATGGGAGAAGAACATCACACTTGGGGAACCTCCAGGATTTTTACACTCATGGTGGTGGTATGTATACACAGATCCTCTTTCTTTTTTCTCCTTCCTTGACCACACACACACACAGATGTATTTTTGTTTTAGCTGCTCACGTTTATACTGCAAAAGTACTCTTAAAGGAATGAAGGCATGTGAAGGGTGGAGAGGGACAGTAATTGCAGGGGCTGCTAAGTGCATCATCTCCTGGTGTACTTCTGATTGACAAGTGAGCTAACTTCCCCATGTCTTTTATTTAAGCTGTTTTTGTAACCTCTCTCTGAGATGTTCACTGTCCAATTAAAGTCAAAATCAGTGACAGATCCTCTTATTATAGTGATTCACAAAGTGTGGCAACTGAATCTTCAACAAGTCTCCCACCTCAAAATGCTGCAGGTTTTTTTTTACAGTGAAAAGTGCACCGAATTAGCTGTGAGTGCTGCCTCTTTACATTGCACTCAAGGAAATATGTTTCTCAGTCAAGTTCTTGAGTTGGAAGCAAGTTATTCTGCACTTTCATACGCACATCCTTGGTCCTATTTTTTTTATATTTTTTATTTGAATGCAAAACACTGGTTGACAGAGATATCTTTGCCATTGTACCCATACTTGGCAAGGTTGTAATGACATGCATAGTGCAGTGCACTGACTGGAGTGTTCATATGTCGCACAGCAAGCCACAACTTCAGTGTGCCCCCCGTCCCCAGAGGTAGCCTTTGAGAGCTGTGCAAAGTGTGCTTCTGCATTTTGTTGCCAGAGTTTGGAAAAACTCAAACACAAACTACAGTTTCTGTGTGCATGCTGTGCAGCGCTCCTCCACTCGTCCCAGAGCAGCCCCCTCTGCTCTCACTCACATGCAGACTGTTGTCTTGCTGCAACAACTTACCCTCCTGTGGGATTACAGTGTGAGACTTTTCCTTCAGTGAGACCTCAGAAGAGACTGATAACAACAATCAGAACTTGTCAACTGCAAGTACGAGGACTCTTACTTTGTCACTGTCACTTGTCTTTTCAAGTCTTAGTAACGTAGTAACAGCTTAGTAACGGTGCTGGTCTCTGGCTTCCCACACACACTGATACATAAGAAAGTGGGGTACAGGGTGTAAAATCCCAAAATTTGTATTTGGCTCGTGATCATTCCAAATTTCCACGCTTGTAGGTGGAGTACAAGTATGTCCATCATTTTTTCCATCATGGAACAGTGAGTAGATGTGATGGGGTTAAAAAAAAGTGTGATAACAGCCAACACCTTCTGTCTAAAGCAATGGATTGTAGACTTTAGAGGAACCACAAATAGTTAAATAAAAAAAAGGATGAATAAAGACAGCCGGAAAGAGAGGTGACAGGGTCCTCCATCACTTCTGCCCAGCTGGCCAATCAGGGCGTGAAGTGCGTGTGAATACCAGAAAATGACAGGGAATTGCCGACTAAGACACCTCCTGTCAGACACTGGATAAGTGAGGGTTAAGAGACATTTAGTTGTTATATGATCATCCATCACGCAGGTTGGACTGAAGAATAAACCCCTCCTAAAAAGGAAGGTCAAATTTGTATGACTTCTAACTGGATTTGTAGGTGTTAATTTGCAATGAAGACAACAGGTAATGATATTCCCTGGAAGTGTAAGGAACACTGAATCTATTCATGTTTGTGTATCCACAATTGTGAGGTGCGACTCACAAGAGAAGGAGTGTGATTTTCTTTTTCTTTATACTTATTGTCACAGCTGGGGGGTGAGTTTTAAAAGACCTTTTCAACTTTCGTTAGGCTGTTGCTACTGCAAGGGTTTTTGCTGTTGTTTTGGATGGATGACAGGTGTCTGCCCCTCTCACTCCACACAGGGCTTTTACCTTAAGTCTCTTCTCTTGTTCCTCCCCTTCAGTTCTCCGGCTCACAGTTTGAAAAACTCCTCTCCATCATTATCATGTGGGTTCTTGTCTTTTAGCCTCCTCAAACAAATATGTCAGATCCCTTAATGCTGGGTAAATAGAGGACATATTTCTGTTTGTTTGGATGAACAGGGACGGCAGGCTTTGGGCTTGACAAGCTATTTTTCTCCATGTCTGAAATAGAAGGAATAATGAAACGCAAATGTATGATTTCCCCTTCACGGTTGTCACCCTTAGAGATACAAAACTTTTAAGTCAAAAAGAAATTAAAACTGGCATGACAGAAAAAGTGGAATAGCTGGAACTGGTGTAGACAAAGAATCCGGCAGGCAGGGAAGCTGGGAGGTTGAATCCTCAACAAGGCATCACGAGAGGCAAAG
Organism: Odontesthes bonariensis; assembly: GCF_027942865.1. Taxonomy (NCBI): domain Eukaryota; kingdom Metazoa; phylum Chordata; class Actinopteri; order Atheriniformes; family Atherinopsidae; genus Odontesthes; species Odontesthes bonariensis. Next base: position 15,747,858 of record NC_134520.1, on the reverse strand, counting down.
AGAGGGGACAAGAGGTTGACAGGGCCTGCTTTGTTTGTCATTCATGCTATCTTGCTCATCCCCAAAGCCCCCTGGCTGGCCCAGTGTAATAAACCCAAACATGCGGCTTCATTTATTCATCCTCTCTGGCCCCTGTGTGTGTCGTGAGTGTGTAGCCTGTTGACACGGTTCATAATGGTCCTTAAAGAGCCTGGCTTCTCTCAACCTGACAGCTCACAATTGGACAGCTCGCAGTTAAACTGACAGAAGGACATATGCAAACATACAGTGCAGCGTTGGTTTGCTCTTGTCTCTGCTGGAACCAAATAGGCTGGTCAGGGAGACTGGCCCACTACGTGTCTGCATGTGTGTGAAAGCGGTAAACAAAAAAGAAAGCCGCATTTTCCGACTGTATTGATATGTTTCAGTGGTGTGGGAGATGACGTAGCATGTTGGAGAATAGACCGATGATTAGCCAGGCCGGAGAGGGCAGGGCTCCAGTGTGGTACAACCTAGAGTGTCTGTCTGGGCCACGCAGCACGTGTAGACGGACACTGTCTTGGTTTGGGGGGGGGGGTGTCGGCTGTATGATGAGGATATGGAGGCGGAGTCCCTTCTCCACCCCCTGTCCACCTCTACGCCACCAAGCAGCCCCCCCTCTCCCCCCGTTCAACCTCCAGCCTCCTCCAAAACAAAAGCTCCAGATGGCAGAAAAGCCACCAACCTCCCTTATCCCTCACCCAGCGCTCCCCCTCCTTCAACCTTTGTCTGGAGGTCCGTCCCTTTGTTTGCGGAAGAGAGACCCCCGAACGGATTAACTCTTTGCATTCCAGCCTCTTTTGTGTTAAACAGCCAAATCTAAGACCCCGACCCCACCATCACCCCAGCCCCACCCCCGCTGTCTCCTCCTCTGTACCTTACTGAGGTTTTGCCTCCATGGCTGTTTCCTGTAGGATGGTGTAAGGGGGGGCTTCAGTATAAGACCATAGCTGCAAGAGGGGGTAAGGGGAGGGATGTTGGAGGGGGGGGGGGGGCTGGTGGTGGGGGTCACTCATCCACATCTGTTGTTATGGGTGGACGGATAAAGAAAAGGCTCAGCGAGGGCTGCAGGTGTTGATTGTATCATTAGCTCCTTCTCTTTTGGCCGCTGTCTCCTTCTTATCCAAAAATCGATTGCTTTAACCAGTTTTCACTGGATGGCTACTGAACCCCCCCACCCCACCCCACCCCACCCCACCCACCCACAACGCTAAACCACAGCACAACAACAGCATGTAGAGGGATTCTCTGTGTGATAGCCCCTAGCTGACATTCCTGCATGTAAGAGGCAGAGAAAACAGAGCGTAGTCCTCCTCTTCTACTGCAGTGTTCTTAGGAAACACGGGGACTTCATTTATCCATTTCTTTCTCCCAGCCTAATTCAGCCCTCATCTGTCTCCATTACTGTGTTTTTACATTTTATTCTCTAGACTGTAAATATGAGCAGCTTCCAGTTTGAAAGACCACTACCTTGTGCATTGATCCATCTCTAACATGGAACTTCAACTACTGTGTGATTAAACTACAGTCCATCCAATATGACACGGAGATATTGTGGTTTTTAACGTGTTATCTGAGTTTGGTTGGATTCAGCAAAGTCTTTAGGAAAATATAAAGCCTTTTTACATTTATGGAAGCCAAAAGTATGTGTCATATGTACATTTCTCAGCCAAAGCAGTCTGGTGTGTCCGTTTGTGAGAAACTTGCAGTTAAGTACAGTAAGATGCGTGTTTAACACCAAATCGTGTTGCTTTTCCCTACTCTAACCAGGTATTTTATTACCTAAACCTAGGCTTTGGTGTGTATACTTTTTTATCCCAAAAAGAAAAAAAAGGTACATGTATAAAGTCGACATTGTCCTTAAGTGTGTTACATACCTTTGCAGTACATCAGCATCTCCTGGAGCACTACAAACTAAGTCATCCCGCTAACAACAATTTGCCTTGGGCACACCCTCTGTTGACAGCATTTACATCAAGCTGACACTCACAGTAGAGCAAAGTATAACACCTGCGGAAATGTACACATTTGCATCTCAAAATATGGCAAACTTAGCAAAATTAACTTTTGCTAAGTTGTTACGGGGGTGTGAGTGGGTCTGGAATCTATCCCAGTTGCCAGTGGTCGAGAGGCGGGGTACACCCGGGATGGGTCACCGGTCCATCACAGGGCCAGCGTCTAGATTCATCTCAATGATTTGGATTCTGAGGCTTTCTCAAATATTTTCTGATGAGTTAAGTTGGCCATATTCCTTGAGGTTGCAGATTACAGGCCAGGATAAACTGGACTAATTAGCCTGAAGAAGGACATGGCGTTCAAAATGTCACTAGCACATAAAACAAGAGCTCTTTAGCCTGCTAAGTGTTCTGTAAGTTTCTTATAATGTGGTGCCATGTATCAGGTTTTTTTCACCAAAGTATTTCATTTTTGCGAGCATGTGTCTTATCTAGTTTAAGCATTCCAATAAGATCATGAAATCGGAAATGTGTCCAACATAGAGAGCTTCAATATAGCTTCTTCCTTTTTCCTCTGGCAGTGTAATTCAACATATAGATACGACTGTACACCTTTTTTTTGTGCTACGAAGACTGTAAAATTGCCCAAAAAAATCGATCATATTCACCTGTTTTGTGTGGACTGCAAAATCTTGACTGTTTTGTCACTGAATCAGTGCAGAATCTTCCAAATCCACATCATTGTGTATATCTGTGTACAATCATGACATTTCCACACTAGCGTTTCACACAGCTTGGATGTTTATTGATATCGGGTTGATAGGCATCCAACCTGCATTTTGAGGCATCTTATCATGGACAGAAATGATTTGTAAGACAGCACATGCATGAAAATGCTCTTTTAAAAGGCGAACCATATAAATGTGGATATAACTTAATTATATACTAGCTCACCAAGCGTCCAGCATGAGCTTTTGTGCATTTATGTGTGAATTACTTTAGCCACAGAACTTTCTATGTGATCTTATGGTGTCTGTTTGTTCCTTTTAAGCCACCAGTCTTTTCAAAATGCCATATGCTTTATTTATTAGCCACAGTCTAATGGGAGTTTTCCATATTTGCATGTCACATTATTGTTGTTGCCTCCTCCTGCTTCCTGAATACATTGATGCTACCAGGAGGGTATCTGCTACTTGAGTCAAGGTAATAAAGACAACTGGAGGGGTTGGGCTCCCCCACCTCCGCTCTTTGATTGCAACATTTTGTCCCATTAAGACGAGTCTGTTCTGATAAGATGAGCATGGTCGGCTCTGTGTAATTCTATTTTTTTTTTGGACCCTCTGGTTCTTTCACTCATCCTGTGTTCATGCTCAGTCTGCCCTCTTATCTCCATCTGTCTCCACCTCCGTTTCTCTCTCTGCTGAGTGACCAACTGACACACACAGGATTATCATGCAGACCCGCCTGTGTGGCTGTCGCTCTCTTCCTTTGTTTACTCTCCTTATTATAATGGAAAAGCACATTGTAACCACTGGCTTAGTCAGGCCACAGTTAATTGCAAGTAATTATCACGATGGCATTTAATTTTAGTAATTGTCTTCTTCTGGACGGCCGGACGCTAATCTCATCCTCCTCTGTTCTGGGTACAAAGTGCGAGTGTTTGAGTGTGCGCCGACAGTGTCGGCTCATATTTTCAGCCTTGCTTTTCATCTAAATACATTTAAAAAAAAAAAAAAAAAAAGAGTTTCCATGACCCTGAGTCGCAATTTACATCTGTGCTGTGTCTCTTCAGAGTGACAGCAGTTAAACTCTTCACCCTCGATGCAGAGTTGTGTGGCTGAAATGCCAGTTACTTCCCATGAAACTATAAAGGGCTTCCAGTGGTAAAATGATTAGATTGAAATGATTCGATGATTGGATGGAAACTTTGCTACAACTTGGGTGTGCACGACTTCTTGTTGATTGCCCGTGTTTGAAATTTGAATGTTGGTTTTCCAAATAATTTCTACAGATTAGTGTCTGTGAAAGGAATGGGGCAGCAACTCTGACATGAGTTTTCTCTCTCAACATTTTCCTTATAGTCAAATGAGACTGGACAACTTTACCTGGATTCAGTCCCGTCATGCAGTTATGTAATTCCTCCTTGCACCCAAAGTTTATTTTCACCTTCTGTGTTGGAATTCTATGTAGAAAAATGTCCCCGTGTCATCCCCCGCCAAAAACAATATCAGAGTAATGAAAGTCTTGGTTGTACCTTTAGTCTCATCCAGTCATGATTCTGCCTCAGATTATGCATAGAGACACAGAATGAGATTTCCCTTCATGGCCTCAGACATGTGCAGGTCAGCTGTTCAAATCGCAATATATTTCAGACTTCACAGGCCAGGAGATGTAAGATCACCTCACTCCCACCTCTGCGCCTGCACCTGGTTGCGTCTTTTCTGTAACAAACTGTAACCTGCGTCACATTTCATTTCCCTGAGAGCTGATTGGATTTGCGATGGTCGCGCCTTCTCGCTGCGGCTCCTCTCTGACGGAGCAGCAATCTCTTTAACACCAACCGATAGATATGATAATGTACACTGGCTTTATTGTCAAGCGACAGAAGGGCAGCACAACACACACCATGTGTTCACTGCCGGCTTCGCACAGTCCCTCCCTGTTCCTCAGTGCCGTTCTTGTCTTGAAAGGACCCCGGTGCTCGCCGAGTGCCTCAGGGCACCGACTCTGTTTTTTAATCTTTACATACTTTAATAACCCACTTCTATTGCAGTTCTTATGCTTTGAGAAGTTTTGTTCGATGTGCCGCAGGGCTGGAATTTAATGTTTATTGTTCTTTTTATTTTTAGGACACCTATTGTTGCACTTCTGTTTCCTTGATGCCCTCAGATAACAAAAATGAAAGGACGTGAAAAGGAATGTAGATATCGGTTATTAGCTGTGTTTTATGATAAGTGCATTTAAAGAGATAACAATTAACCACAAAAATTTAAGCATCTTGTACAATGAAAATAAGGGCTGCTGAATGACTGTTAATATTTTCTTCGTTTCATCAAATGTCAAATAATTTATGCAAAAGTGTTTATTTGCACCCTTAAACGACAGCAAGAATTTCCTCCTTTTAACACACTGTCCATAAGATCAATATTTCGAGGAAGGAGCACTGCTTTATGTGGACTGGCTTAGCGAGTACTTAATTTCAGTGGAGTAATTAAGGGCCCATTTGGAGTGGGACCTGGTGGCCCCTGTTGCCCTGGAGGAGTGGGACCGCTCCAGTTAAATTATATGAGTATGGCTGATTGGGCAGTAAGTAACATAATCAGAGTTGATTGGTCAGTAACCTGCAGGTCGCCAGGGCGTGCTGCGAGGAGCATGCAGAGAGGTCCTTCACAGCAAAAGCTCCTCAGAGTCGACTATAAGTTTGTGTGGTTGCCAAAGGGAACTCTGCTGCAGATGTCAGGGTAGAGGGTTTCTGTTCTCACAAACCTAAAAACTTTTTGCACGCTGATTGAAATGTGCCCACGGCTTTTGAGTTTTTCAAACTGTCAAGACAAGCAAAGTAGACAAGAGTGGATGATCTCTTGATCCTATTTCATGGATGGTCTGCTTTCCAGACGAAAGCTTCGAGATCATATAATGAAATGAATCAAAGTGTTGACCAAATATTCCCACTCAACTTGAACTAAATACAAATGAGATCGGTTGTGACATAATTAGGGTGATTCTTATTTTGAGGAATAGTGGCGAGCGGACCGTCACCACAGAGACACGGATCGTCACTTCATGTATGAGCTTAGATATCTGTCGCAAAACAATCACGCGAGTCTAAGCCCGAAAATTGTGAGGCAGATTGTGGTTGGTGATTCCCCAAAAGATGATATTTCGGAGTGGTCCGTGGCATAGTGGGTTAAGCAGGCACCCCATGTACAGAGGCTGTACGGCACTTTGCTGCATGTCATTCCCCCTCTCTCTGCTTCCTGTCTCTCTTCAACTATCCTGTCCATTAAAGGCATAAAAGCCCCAAAAAATAATAATAAAAAAAGATGATATTTCGGCCGCGTCGCCCACTCCCACTCTTTTTAATCAGATTCTTTCGAATCATAATATTATCAGTTTTTCCACATTTTTTTAGATACAAGACAGTATTACCAGACGTTGTTCGTCCATTCAGGACATTGAATCAGTATGATGGAAAGGATGTTTGGGTTCCAACAAAACCTACACGAACACAATTTTACTTTGGAAAAGGTCTTTCTCTGCTCGTACATTAAATACTGCTATTGTTAGAGCTTCTGAATAATACTGACATTGACAGGTTCTTGGTTTATGTTTGAAACGTTGGCCACCCAAACATAAAAGAGAGCAAACAAAATACATCTTTTGTTAGTAATTGAACATGGTTGAACACAGCGTTTGCAAAATCTCTGCTCCACTTTACAAATGTCGGTGAGTGCGTTTGTTTTATTTCTATGTGTTCAGTTTAACCTTTTGAAGCTTTTTACACAAACTTGTCTTTATCTGGGATTTGCAATTATATCTGCAAGAGAGTCACAAACACTAAGAACATGATGTGTGTGTTTGGATGACAGAGTAAAGTGTCTAACTGCTGTCGCTGTCTTGTCCTGTGTGCACAGTGTATTCTGGGATCTGTACTGCGCTGCCCCGGACCGGAGGGAGACATGCGAACATTCCAGCGAGGCCAAGGCTTTCCATGACTATGTGAGCGAACTTAACCAATCCTCTTGCAGGACACACGCATAAACACTTCCAGAATTTACACATGCCTGTGAACACACAATCACACGCACCGTGTGGATCAGAAAGGAGGGACTATTATGCCTGACATATTGCTGCTGGTTCTTGTTTTGACATGTCTGTGTTTCTTGATGTGTGTGTGTGTGTCTGGTCTGCCTGCTGCAGCCTCTGTTTTGGATGGGACAGACTGTGTGTCAGACGTTTGAAATAGCCTGCCTTTAAAAACGCAGACACCACTTGTATATTTCATGGGAAAGCCTTTAGACCCCCCCCCCCGTCTTTGAATTTTGAATGTCTCATAGAGAGTCTTTGTGGCATTCTACAACATTTCACATGCTCTGCCTTGATCAGATATCATTTCTCTCACATCTGTCTCAGCTGCATAACGCTGTAACTCAGCTGCTGGCCACACTGAAACGCTGACCCCTCCGGGCACAGCGACTCTCTTTTCCCAGAGGTGAAAGGTCAGACTACTGCCTGGCTACTTATTGGTCCACTCGTGGCTTCAGTAAAGGTCAAATCATACAAAGCAGCTGGCCGATCACACGAGCACATTAACGCACACATTCACACACAACACGTATACAGAAGGGGCACATTCAGAGCCACAAGGCTGCTCTTGTTGTGGCTACAGGGGATGGTCTCTGCGATGAAAGGTCAGGATCACTGGGCCCCTTTGACCCTCTCATCTTCTAAAGAGTTACACCAGTCAATCAGTAACCTATTGAACACACACATTTCTTGAAGAGCTGCAAACTGCGAACGACTATTCTGACAGGACTCATAGATCTCATTCTTTGCCCATAATGTGTTCTATGTCAACCTGTCAACTCTGTGATAAATATTTGCGCTCCGTCGGCTGGTATATATTTGATAAAGGATTATGTGGTTGTGCGGATGTTGACTGGACAAAACTGCTTCAGCCGCGAGATTATCGTTCCACCTGAGCAGAAGTTAAAGCTGAACTGGATTAGCTGTGCTATTCTTACCACACTCATTTCACTCAGGCTGTTTTATCTTGTAGCTGCTCACCCGTTGAGTTGAACTCTCTTGTGAGGTTTGACGGCAAAAGTGTGAGCGCTTGTCAGTCGAACAGATTGCATTTGTTGCGCATGTTCTGTTCATGTCTGCGCGGGCCACGAGTTGATGTGTGTGTGTCTCCGCGCCTGTCTGTGTGTGTGCATGTGTTGGACCACCATAAGATTAATTACATGGTTAATTAAACTTAGTAGTTAATTAAATCTGACAACTGTGTCTAATTAATCTAAATGCCATATAATTTCCTACACCTTTCTCCAGAGGTAAGCCAGCTGGATACCTGCATGTCAGCTCTTTAATGGCTCCTGTTTGACAGCGCTGGTCAATATATAGCCAAACCTCTAGCTTCAAATTCTCCTGCCGTTTAGGGAGCCTTTACACGTGTTTCAGTCTTTGCTTGTATAAATCAGCCAGAGTCGCAGTTACCACCGCAGCTCTGTAATTGGCTCAGTTGACCAAATGACTCAAACTGAAGTTTAGGACTTGATATATTGAAGAGGATGAGTGACTAAGAGCTGATTGAGACCATGGTAGGGTTAGGGTTCAAAAGGTCAGAGTGCATCAGCTGTTGAACTGATTTGTTTGTGTTGCATCAGAGAAACTGCTAGATTTCTAAAAGGCGAGTTTAACGTCCCCCTAATGTAGTAATAAAGTTGGTCAAATGAAACCTTGTGATGCTTACAGTGAGAAAAATATTAGGGATTTTGTGGTATCCTTTCGGTTATGCTGTTTCATAATCAAAGAGTACTGTGAGGTGTACTTTCTTTGCTTCGGTCTGCTGCTGACTTTAGATGTCAATCATCGTCCAAATTGATAGTTGAGGGTGTGGCTCTGACAGCGGTAAAGTGCAAGGGAAGGTGTGACTGAGCACTTGAGCTTTTGTGATTGTTTCCGTGCATGTGCATTTGTGTGACAGAGAGAAAGAGAGAGTGTCAGGGTCGAAGCGTGTGAATCCCGGGGGTGATGAGGGGTCTGTCTGTCTCTGATTAACTCTGGCTCTCTGGTCCCCGCAGACCGACGGCCTGATCGAGTCTCTATCACGGCCCCTTGCTGATAATGGCTCCTTTGCTCCCCTGAGTGCGCCCGGATCACAGAGTGAAAAACAACACGGCTCCCAGGAGTCGCACACGCTCCACTCTTTGTGTTGCTCAGTGGGAAAAGAGTGAAAGGAGAATGTGTGCAAGATAACGCAGGATTGGATTGTTTTTATTTATGTTTTTTATTTTTATTATAATTTAGGGTGTTTCTCTGGCAGCCATGCTGTTAGTGTTCTGTGGATCAATGCTGTGCAATGTAATTGATATATGAAAATACTGTTTGCTTATTTGTTTCCTGGAACTAATTTGGTTGCCAGGCAACATTGAGCCAGAATAGAGTCTTGGTTACAGATTTGGATTGGCTCGTCTCAGTTTGGCTCACTTTGAAGGCACCTCTTACTCAGCCTTGTCCTACTAGCCCACCGACTTTGTGGACTCTCCAGTTTGGGGAAGATAATGGAATATAATGTGCTAATCCTCAGATCCGGGGACTGGTTGACAGCTAATCCAGGGGAATGTGGTGGGATTGGAGCCCTGGCTGCGCTCCCAGAACTGGAGGCCTCAGACTAGCTGGGTAGCTGGTTGGCTTCACCCTTGAATGGTGAATCTGCTATCATAGACACTCAAGCTCGCAAGTAAACACTCCCACATGTAGCAACGCTTATGTCTATATCACACACCCACACTTTTATGCAAATGAACATACACGCTCGCAGTAAGGGAGATGATACTGTATCATAACGATCCCGAGAGTCTCTTATTTTAATTGTTGAAGTTGTATTTCTGTCCTGCCTCTTCACTTTGCCTTTTAATCTTGTTTATTTCTTAAAAGCGCTCCGCACGTCTTATTGTTCTTTTTTTCTGCTGGATTTTGGATGTTCCTCAAAAGAGCACTTTGCTGAGGGAACGCGTTTGATTATAAGAACGCGGCACATCTTTAGAAAGGCAATATGAGTGATTAAAAGGCACGGGCTTTGAGATAAAGAAAGCCTACTTAAGCGTGCGGGCGCGCACACTCGCCCATGGTGATTCTCTTTTAGAGCCGGCAGAAAAATGAGTCTTGTTTTCTCCTTCTGTGACACACTCTTGCAATCACAGACCAAACAGTCTTTCAGGAAGTGATACACTCTGCCTTGTTTCTGCAGACATTTTGCTTTGCCCCAGCCAGAGGTCACGACCCCAAACATCTGCGATTCATGCCAGCTCGGGTTCAGCGCCTGCGGAGAGGCACAGATTTAGTGCTACAAGTGCGTCATACACATTCAAGGGCGTAACTTTGGGTCTACCATTGGGGGGGTTAAACTCGCAGCATATTTATTTATTTATTTAATCATTTTCTTGCTCGCTAATTTGCCATTCCTGTGTTAGAAATACATTGCGATACTTTTACTGATTTAGGCTACTTAACGTAAATGCAGCAGTTCACTTCACTATTTATGCCATAACGACACAGTTAAATTCAGTGTTTAAGCACTAGCCAACATTGGCAGATGACAAGAACTTAAAGATTAATCAATTTCATCACTGTATTGGCACCTACATGCAGCAAATGTATTATGCACAATGCAACTCTCGATACATCACACAATACAGGGTGGCACACTGGAGTGCAGCTTGCACCTTTATTCGGAACTGATTTCACATATTGCCCACTTACTATCACATTAAGATTGCTATAAATTAATAATAATATTATTAAAGGAGTCAGACCTGTTACTGATGGTGAACTTGTCTTTAATGTCGGGTGTGTTTCCAGAGCCACTAAAAACAGCTGTAATCAAACCCCTGCTGAAAAAGGACAATCTTGACAAGACACAAATGAACAACTACAAGCCTATCTCAAATCTCCCATTTTTAAGTAAGATCATTGAAAAAGCGGTTTTTCAACCACTTAATTACTTTTTAAAACAAAACAACTGCTATGACACCTTCCAGTCAACTTTTAGACAGAACCACAGCACTGAGACTGCTCTGACAAAGAGTTTAACAACATATGTCTGAATACAGACGGTGGAAAAATGTCAGTCTTAGTTCTACTAGATCTCAGTGCTGCATTTGATACAGTTGACCACAAGATATTACTGAAACGACTGGAAAACTGGGCGGGTTGAACAAATTTCACGGAAAAACATATGTTTTGACTGTTAAGCCCGGTGAAGATTTAACACATTAGCAGTTATTCCAGTTGTCAACAACGCTTAAAAAGGTGATTTTCTTCTCTTCTAGCATTATCGTGACAGGAGAACCATGCCAACTTTGGATGCAGTTATCTAAGCGATAGCAATAGCCTCAATATACATATCGTTGGAAAGCTTAGTTTATGGCCGTTCATGTGAGCACAATAACTTAGTTTTGTAAATTTTACCAAAGTGACTGGTTTCGCCTTGCAGGATCACATATAAGGAACACATGAGGTGAACGTCTTGGTATGTGCAAGACAACATTCAAGACTTTTGCACTAGCTTTGTGAACTTTCTGAGCAGCCGTCACAGCCCTTTTCCATCAATTTAACTCTCGTTAATCCACCTCTTAGCACAACAAACCCCAAAAAAGTGTGACTGTTTTGGAGCAAACAGCAACTTAAGATACAGTTCAGTGACATTGGTTCCACACAGTGATCCCTGGCACCCTCTGGCACCACTCACCAGGTCCAGCGGCTGTGCATATACAAACTTTCGGTAGAGAAATTGGGTCGGGTAATACCAAGTAGTCGGTTTGGGAGGGGGGGGTTACATTACAGATTATTTAAAACATGATACTATCTTGAAATGAAATGAATGAATAAAGAAAACAAACAAAAGTTATTCATTCAGAATTTTATGATATTTTTTGATGATTTGATGATATTGGGGGGGTTATATTAGCTGGATCTGATTTTTGAGGGGGTCATGACCCCCGTAACCCCCGTGCAAATTACGCGCATGTACACATTGCAGTGCTTCACTGCCTCCACTCAGCTTTTGGCTAACTGATGAAGACTGCCATGGCAGTGGTCACCAGAAATGGTCACAAGGATATTTAAAAACGTCATATATCAAAAAACGTTAAGTTTAATTTTAGCGACTCAGATTTTCAGTGGCTTTCCCTTTTAAATCACTCGGACTCCAGTATCGCTGATTAAATTTAGGGTTTCGATTTTTTTTTTCTTTCCAGTTAAAACAAGCAAGTTGGACAAGTTGTCCACTAAAGTAAATGATATGATGACAGATATGCAACTATTTCCAGTAAGTTTCAAGATTGTATAAATGTCTTCATTTGACATTCTTTTGAAACCTCAGGGATCAAATTACGAATAGTATCATATAGATCAAATGCTCAAATAAAGGTTTGGCTTGGTTGCATGAAAAATAAAAAGCATTTTCTGTTGACCTATAGATTGGGATGCTAAATGTTTCAGCTCTAAATCGATTAATCCAATAAATAAGATGAGGAAAACAAGAGCCCTGATCTGATGTGTTCCCAGCATGCAGTGTGCAGACTGTAGATAGATGGAGATACAATGTTGGCTGTTGCTGGGGGATTCTTTGAGAGGGTTAAACATTTGTTCAGTTCGACCGCAGTAACAGGTGGTACAAGGGGAGGAGCTGCACTCTGTAAACAACCGTTGATGGCCGAGCCTTTGTGTGGACTCTGTGTATGTGATATGCTGTGTTTTCATCACTGTGAGTCACTGTGCGCCTGTACCAGGTGCTCAATATTCCTCATTTTGAATCCACGCATCTCTTTTAAAGCGGCCTTTATCCCCGTCGTTTTTTTTTCCTCGAGACAAAATTTACTCATCCTGCACCATCTTGCCTGCTTCGGTTCCTCTCAGGTCTTTTTCACCGCCAACACCCCCACCACCCTCACCACCCTCACCATCCTCCAACCCCCTCCTGCTGCTCTTTCTTTCCCCTCCTCTCTGTTCCACGCTCTCTTTCTTATTCCTCCCCCTCGCTCCTTCCACCCTCCCTCCTTCTCAGAGGAGATTGATTGGGTAATCTGGCTGGGTGCCAGCGGTGCCTGCTTCCTTGCTCGGGGGAAGGAGAGAAGCGGGGGCGACATGACGACATGCAGGAATAATAATAACATCCATAATATAGGCAGAGTATGTATGGATGGAGGGATGCGGAGAGAGCGAGAGTCCACCACGTTGGCACAGCGATATCTTCTTCATGCACATTCTCCTGGCTGTTTTCAGTTTAAATATAGCCTACACACAAACAGCATGCCACAGCATTGTGTCTCCTATCCTGTCTGCCTCTGTCTGTCTTTCTACCTCTCTGCCACTGCCACCACCTCCTCCGTTAATGACTGCTTCATCTTTTAATACCAGTTTTTGCATGGAGTGCCGGCTGGAGGCAGACGGGTGCTGAGCGAAAGGACGCTGCCTTTGTGTGCCGTTGTTTGCCGTTGTTACAGTCTAAAAGAAAAAGGCCAGTTGGCTCCTCTGTGTATGTATACCTTCTTCTCTCTGAGAGAGGCAACAAAGCCTAAAAGTGCTGCCCTCAAGCTGTGTGTGTGTGTGTGTGTGGGTGTGTGGGTGTGTGTGCGCGGCTGGAGGTCTGTAAGTGACAGAAGCAGAGGATCAAAGATTTGTTTATGATTCCCTTCCTTGCGGGTTAATTCTGGGCAAGCTTAAACTGAGCTGGGGTTGATCTCAACTTTGTAAGGACGAGCTCCTGGATCTCTGTTCTGCAGACAGAAGCGCAGGTGGAAACATGGAGACAACAATTCAGGGACAGAGACAGGAAGACGTGCGGCAGAGGGTGGAAGAGAGGGCGAGGAGGAGGACAAGAGGGAGCTGGAGAAGGAGGGAAGAAGATGTATCAGTGTGCAGGAAGAAAGTGGTGTCTGAAAGCACTGGGGACTCTGTTTGAAGTCTGTGTCTTTCCTAGTTTATCTGACTTTTGGTGCTAGCTTTGCACCGCTTTCTGCTAGCCAGAGCAGCGTAAATGTCATCAATCCGCCTGAGCAAAGTTATTGTAGAAGCCAAGCCCCGCAGCATTCACTTTCACTCTTCTCATGCAGATTTCCAACTCGGTTCCATTTAATTTTCCTAACCCAGTTACCCATGAATACCCTCTTAGTTGCAACATCATCATCCATAAAATTTAAACGGATGCTTTAAATGAATACAGCATTCTGGGAAATAGTGAAAACTCCTTGGGGCATTTGTTTATCTTTCCCCATGAAGCTAGGGTGAGTTCTGCCAATTCGGCTTCAGTGTAGTCATTTTCAGAAAATAAATTATGCTTCAGTAATTAAAAAAAGCAACATTCATCACTGGTTTGCCAACTATAACTGCATTACTGTGGAGAGCTGAAGTGAGCAATTTGTCAGTTGTAGAAGTTGTAGGGCGACCTTCCATGCCGGGGGTGTCTGATGCTTCTCTTGCTAGGCCTGCTTCTCCAGACTGCGTTCAGTCATTCACACACACACACACACACACACACACACACACACACACACGCAGACAGACACTTGCTGTCTCTCTCATAATCTTTGAAGTTCCCTGACAGTGGTTACTCCCAAACCACATCCACTTATCCATTTATCCATTGTGTAAAAACACACTGTCCTGCACAAAAACTGTGTAAATTACTGCAATTATGATGCCTCTGCTGAACTTTCCTTTGTGCTGTCCTTTATGTTTTTATAACTCTGTATCCTAAGTCCCTGAGAAAAGGGGCAGACCGGCCTGTTGTAACGGTGTGAGGGTTTTTACAGCTCCACTAAGTAAATTTCCTTTTTGGTGAATCGATTTGACTCTGCCGGGTTTTTTTTGCAGCTCTGGAGCTCCCTACTCTCTCCTCCCAGAGAAAAGCTCAGAGCACTCCATTACTGCCATTCCTCATTAAGTCTAAAACAGTGATGATAGTTACAGGGATTGTCAGGCAGGTCCCAGGGAGCGAAATCTATCTTCAAACATACACTCCTGTAGGTTAACTCTTCAGAGTTGAGAAGCCATCCCCTTCTTTTATGTCAAGTTCCTAAATTAAACCAGTCCCGCCTGCAGATGATATCTAATGCAAAAAATGTTGATTTTCCTTTTAACTCACGGCTGACTGCTTGCTCTTGTACAGGTCAGTAAGTGCATTTGGCGAACTGTGCAACTGGGCTGGGACGTCGAGTGTGTGACGACACTTATGAGGCTGTAAGATTAAGGATAAAACGAGACTCAATATTTAAGATTATGATTTTCTCACAATTATAAAAGAAGAACAAAAAAACAGTGCACCTGTTTCACAGAGCATGCAATGTTAAGCTTTGTTCAACCAAAGTGATGGAAAGAGGTTCCTTTGGTCAGCAAAACAACAGAGATGCACACAGCTTTTTGGACTCATTTTGACTGGAACAATCATGATCCTAATGTTTAACAAGATAATCGCCATTAATGTTGATTTTTTTTTTTTTTTGTCATTACTGGGCAGCTTTAGTCTCTGTTCAGAGAGATTCTTCACTTAGTAAACCCAAAGTTAAAAAGATGTGTGAGGAAATAAAAAGGGTTTTTCCTAACCTGCATTAAAATCCCACTCTGGGCTGGTGTGGCAGGGTGGCTGGGATTTTTGTAGGTTCCAGAAGCTCTGTGCAGTATCTTGCAGCGATGTCAACAGGGTTTGTATAAACCCAAGAAGTTTTCTTCTGGGCTGCTGCCACTTCTGAGCACAGTCTGCACAGTAGGTGCTTTTGACGGTTGTAATTAAAACCAAAAAAATGTAAAAAAAACTCCACGCGTGTCAAGTTGACCCCTTTTGGATACCGGGGAAATTTCAGATAACCTACGCTGAGCTGTTAAAACCCAAGTGCTGTGCATTCAATCGAGATGACTTAAGAAATCAATAAAGCTGAGTGATTATTGCAAATTTGAACTTTTCTCAGAAAGAAATAACTCAACCCTCACTTTGTCCTTCAACCCAGTCTTGTTTTCTCCTTGGCACGTCAGGGTTTGAGTGTCATCCTATTAAACATCAGAACAGTTATTAAATCTAAAAGACACTCTTTCCCCTTTTCTTTTTTTTTTAATCATATCTTTGTACACTCTCACTTTCTTCTTCCTCCCTCCCTCACACAGTCCTGGCCTTTCTCCTCACCCTCTGCCTCTCTTTGTAGCAGTGGGCGGGCTTGAAGCCAGCAGCCGTTGCAGCCTGGCACTGTGCATTCCTGGCACACTGCATGTGTCTGTATGTGTGTGTCTGCAGTCTGCCACTGCGCTGCCAGTCCACCAGTCTCAAGTACCAGCTGGGCACCCAAACACACAACCAAAATAAACTGGCCACCCTCAGCCTATTGGTTTGAGCGCCTTTGCAGGAGTGTGTTTGCTCGTGTTAGTGCATGCATGTATATGTATGTGTCGACGTGTGTGTGTGTGTACATGTGTGCACGATGCCGGTTGGAGTCCCCTCTTATTGGTCTTGCTGTATCACAAACACAGACCTTTCTCAGATGAATGCCTGAGATGTTCGTCCGTCTTAACTTTGCATCACAGTGAGGCCCTCCCTGCTAGGATTAAAGACCAAAACAATTACAAAGCCTTATTTGCAATTTAAATTCTCCTTAAATGCAGATTAATCCCCATTTTCCAAAGACACCAATGCTGAGAGGCTGAATGAATGTGTGAGAGAGATCCAGTTCAAGCCTCTGTTGGGGTTTCTGTTTCTAAAATAGCACTTATAACTTATAGAAGGGGATAATGAACGTGCTTTGAGCTGGTTGAGTTATATTTAGAGAACAGTTTGTTTGAGCTAAAAGCTTGTCTCTCTTTTTAATGATGGGACTAAGGCTCAGAATCAGCAGGGGAAGGGGTCATGCTGATTTTCACACCAGAGACCAGGTCCTCAGAAGTATTTGCATTAAATTTGTTTGCATGTGTGTGTATTTAGATCTTCAGATGTGTGTGCGTTTAGGTGCACGGGCCACCTTGAGCATGCTTTACTGCTGCCCAGGGTATATTTACAGACAGTGACTTTAATGCAGTGTAATGATTATTTTTATTTCAGGTACTTTGGCAGCCTGTTCGCTCTGAATAGAATGACTCCCCATTGGTCCACTGATTACCTCTGTGGCTGCTGCCACACCTGGTTCATTCAGCTCTCCCCTCTATTCACCATGATAACCTCATCCCTCCTGCTTTCATTACCACACCTTCTGTTCCTCCCTCCCTCTCAGTACCTGTCAGCTAAAGTCGGCAGTAGTGACAGCACCCTTGTTGTCTTTTTTGATGTCTTCAAAGCCACAACAACTTTATCATCTCATCACTTCCATTCATTTTTCTCCCCAAGCTTTACACTTTTACACACGGTTATTCCTCCTTGTTTTACTTATTCTCCCTGCCTATTTTTTCTTTTTATGCGCTGTCTCCACATTTTTGTAGCTATTCTTAGTTAGCTAATATATACCTTTAGGGTTCAAGGATGTTATACAGATGTGTTTGTACTATAATGTGCCAAAAATGTATGATAACTTCATGACTTCATCAAGCCACTAACTAGATTATTTCATGACAATGGCACTTGTTAATGTTTGGAATATATAGCGTCAGACAGTAAAGAAACACTTGTTTTTCGGCTGGAAACTGCAGAGTTTGTGGGGTCATCTTGGTCTGAGATAAGAAGTAGGCTACTGACCAAAAGTGGGTCCAAGTAGGGAAACATGAGTCATGAAAGAGGTTTAGGAGATGTAAATGGAGCAGGTCTGATCAGTGGCGGCCACCTGTTTGGAGTCTACACCATTTTCACACTTAAATTGGAGTGCGAGTGAACAAAGATCGAGGGGCTACGGGCTAAAAGCAACAGGTCTGCTGTTAACATTGTGGCAGAAATGGGACAAATGGGGCTGCTTAGTCCTCTGAGTTGGATCAATCATATATTCCCTCATTGAAGACCACAGTTGCATTTTAGTGGATGTTGGCTGACCCTTTTGTCTAGTGTGCAAAGGTCGCATCATATCAGCACTTAAAGGATCTGCTGCTAATGTCTCGAAGGGCTCCTACTGATTTCTTGTAGAGCCCCGTGCCCAGGGGGAGCAGTTTTGGCGGTACATGAAGGACCAACATATGCGGCTGTCATAACGCTTCGGCTCAGTAGTGTTAAACCAGAGTGTATATTTTGACTTATCATGTAAAGAAAGGCAACAAAACAACGAATAATAGATTTTGAAATGATGAAAATCGCCAATAACGCATCAACTAGACAAAAATTGATTCTACGCGTGAGACGCGTTCCTGCGACAAAAAGTAGGCGGGGTTAGTGACTGTGTGCAGGAGGCAGAAATTTGATAGACAGTAACACTCTACATTCGCTGCTGTTTCGTATGACGGCGGCTTATGTGTAGGTTTCAGCTTGTGGTTTTCTTTTTATCAGTTTAGTCAGAGGGAGTCGTGAGTTTTTTTAGATGTGCAGAGCTCAACATGTGTGTGAGATTTAAAGGCTTTGCATGCTCTTTCACAGACCTCTTTTACGATTACATGAAAAGCCTGTTGGTGAAGTGTCTCGGCTGCACTTTCCACTTGCCTTCTGAATTCGTGTCCTTCCTTTTTTCCTACTTGCAACTGTCTTACACTTACAATCACCTTGAGGGCAACAAATGCCAATGATGCAGAACAACAGGTACATGTGTAGAGAGAAGCCATCTGCACAGTTTGATTGCTTCTGTTTCATTCGTTGCTGTTCAAATTACAGTTTTAAGTGAACACGTGCTTCTTTTTCATTTGTCTGTTTATTCTTATGGGTTAAGTCATCTTCCTTCATTTGAGCTCGCGGCTCTGGCTCTCCCTCAGTTTGTCCTGTTCCCATCCTCCTTTGTTATCCACCCGGCAACTTTTTCCGTTTGAACTTTCTCTCTTCTTCATCCTCAGAAGAAGAAGAAAGCAGCTTTCACAAACAACTTAAGCAGTTGAAATAACATTACCCTCGGGACACTGCTATTTTAAGCCGCCTCTCTCCTGGAGTGAGTACAGGTTGAAAGTTTGAGTTTTAGATTTACTTCTGAGCAATGCATCTAATAATCATCTGCCACTTATTGACTCTTAAAGCCACCTCATAACAGATGGATAATGAAAATATTTGATAATTTATTTGATTTGATAATAGATACATTTTATTGGGACTGTGTCAAAGATTATACATTTTTCATTTTTTGGCAAGTCTTAAAACACTTCATAACTGAAAGATAGCCTCTTCGACTGGAGTTGAACCTCTTCCACCTCACACCAGCATAACTGATTATCTGCTTTTAGTTAATACTTTTGTAACGATGGAGATAAATATTGTGTCTGTTAGTCATCTAGACCTCCACATATTTAGAAAGCCACTGAGCAGCTACCTTTAGGTCCTAAAGCCTGAAGTAACCCCATATTGACCTGTGCTCACGGGCTTAAACAGGTTTGTCAAGCAGCTGCTCATGACTCACACATGAAAACACAGTTCATTAAAAAAAATTATATAACGACGGAAATGAGTTGCTGTTTGTGTTTATTTAGACTGTACTGTATAATTACTGCGTCATTACTTCTGTTTTACTATATAAAAACAGAGTAAAATCTCAATATATGAACAGGGAGTTTGTGTCTGTGCTGTCTCTTTCCATACAGACGTCCATGCTTCTTATTCGACCCACAGTTGGAGCTGCTTTGAGTTTATCATTTGCACAGTAAAGATTCTTATGTGTGCATCTTTGTTTGCTTTTGGCAATTCGATGCCATTGTGGGTAGTACGGCAGCTATTAGCCGGCGTTAAGGTCAGAACAGAGCGTGCAGGCTTCCCCTGCTGCTGTTTCGGGTTAATACTTCTGAGAAGGCTGGAAAATCCAAAAATCCACTTCACGTACTCGGTAACAACTGCAGTGTGTGAACTTCCAACCTCGACGCCACTGTCTGGACGAAAAGCCTCAGATCATTTATTTATATCTCATGATTAAGTTCTGTGGATAAATAGTTCAGCATATCTGCTTCATTGTTGACTGGACGTTTGGAGTGTTCATAGACACATAGTGCGCATGTAAAAACAAAGAAAAAGCAATTGTTTGAGAGGGTAACAGCACAGCACATGAGATATTCCCTTTATGTGTCCCGTCTGCTCCGTCTGATTTGACCACATCAGCTCTTCAGTGTAAAAAGTGACATTTGAAATAGAGATCCACTACGCTGCACTACTCTGTGCTCTGCTGCCCCCGGAAAAGGTCAGTCTGCTCTGGAGGAGTGTGTGCGAGTGTGAGAGTAAAGAGGCTGATTTCAGTTGGGTCACTTCGGTGTGCTCGGATATGCTGCAGAATGCTGCTTTGTGTTGTTTGGGACCATCACCAGAGTGTTGATCTTGGTATAAGAAAAGCAGCTCTTCTCCGTGCTGTGCTGAACCGAGCTGCTCTCTTCTGTGCTGAACTGTTCTGTTGGATGCTGTAATCTCTTCAGTGCATGGCCAGATTACTGTCTGCTCCATATTGTCTGGTGGCGGGTAGCAGGATGGAGAGACGAGGACGGGAGGCTCTGCTCTGATCTTCTACTACATGAGAAAGATTGCCTTTTCATTAATGCATGCATCTGGACATTTGCTATATTTGGTTGTTTGTCTTTTTTTTTTAAGAACTTGCTGTGTAAATCTTACGAGATTTAGGTTTGAATAAATCCAGGCTGAGTTGAGACATACTGTATGTGTTGTTTACCAAGAGTAGTCAACCAAATGACTAAATCCCACAGTAGTGTGATTGTGATTAGACAATATTATGCTAAGAATTATTTCCTTAATATTGTACAATGGTTGTGTTGTGCAGTACGTTTAGAAATTATTTTTTGGAAATTAAATTATATCTAGTAAAAATGAAGAAATTTGAGTATTCATTGTGCCCCCCCCCCCTTCTTAGCCACCCTTCCATGCCTCTTCCTCTCCATCTCTTTCTGTCTCCTGTGCACTCCATGCAGAAATGATTTCCATTCCTGCTGAATTAATGAGGTTCTGCTGAACTGAGAACAGGCAAGGGGAGCGTGAACACACACACACATAGACACACACTCACACACACCGGCACATGCTGGCACAAGCACACACACACACACACACACACACACAGACACACACTATATCCTCTGCTACAGCCTTTTTTGAGCCTGCATTCACACTCACACATGCACACAGTGATTCACTGAAGCTTGGGCACTTTTTTTCCTCCCTGTTTCAAAGCACAAACATTATTTTTTGTCTTTATGTCTTGCGTGTGCGCTTTAAAGTAAATTTCCAGAAACACGGATAAAGACGGAGCTGGACAGCAATCGCACTCACTTGGAGGCTTTACAGCGGACGCAGCACGGATGCCGGATCGTGAACGTATACTCACTGACATGAGTCAGGCCCCAGAGCTGGGCCCCGTTGCCATGGCAACACACTACTGTGTGTATTAAACACTACAATAGTTTGGGATTATTGGTGGTCCCAGCTCCATCCTGTCTCTCACGCACACACACACACACACACACACACACACACACATTTACACACACATAAATGTCATTGCAGGTTTCTTCCACTCTCTTCTTTCTGAATCTGCCTCCACTTTGATTTTGATTCGCGTTAAATAAAAAACTCTCACATGAAGAACCGAACAGGCACAAAGCTCTCTCCTCAGCCGAAGGCCCGATGAGCAGACTGCCTCTTCAAGACTGGCTCGTGCACTGTGAACATAGATGGTGAAAATGCACGTCGAGGAGCACACAGTCAAAGGGATGTAATTGCAGTGCAAGCGGTTGTGGTTATGTGCCAGCTTGTGCGCCACTTGAGAGCTTCGTTTAAAATCAGCTGAACAAAGACGAGTAGAAAAAGCCGAGTGATGTTTGGTGAGATCCTTCTTTTCTTAAAGCTGCACAAACGTGGAGTTTCAGGTGTGCAGTGGGGGTGTGAGCCCGGACCACCTCTAACTGCAGACTGAGCTTTCTTTATTTTGGTCCTGCTGCTTCCTTTCTTTGTTTTTCTTTTCTTTTTTCGTGCTTTCCTTCTTCATTAAATGCACATAATCATGCACATTCATCCACACTCTAAACGAGTGACTTCCCTTCTTCACCCCGCTCTCTGCTGTCTCAGTGTTTTCCTTTCCCATTTATCATCACCGAGGCTGAGGAACCGATTCCAATTTCATGTGTTTTCAGTCCATTCCTCTATTTGCTTATTTCTTCATCCCACTCTTTCTGTTTTGATCCCAGGCAACCAGTCAGCAGTCAATAATCTGTTAAATAGCATTGATCGCCACCATTTAGTTTCCTGGCCAGCTACTTAGGTTGTAAAGCTGATCAATGGCTTTGAATGGGAACCACCTAGATAGTGGATTGACTGCTGGGACGCTCTCTGCAATCATATCATTTGTCTTCATTTGCTCTTCAATTATTTGTCGTAATGGCTGCTGTCAAAAAACAGCATAATGCCGGCCCGTTGTGGTACCCTGGTTCTGGGACAAGAAAATGCCAGCATGTCCGACCAGCCCGACTCACCTTGACTCTGAGGCCCCCTCCTCCTGTGTCAGCCACACTGCTGCTATGTGACGGTGAATGAAAGGCATTATATAGTAAACAGCCCGAGAGGAGCAGTATCACATGTCGAAATGAGTATAGGACCACGTTCCTGTGTGTGTGTGTGTGTGTGTGTGAAAGACAGAGAGAGGGGGTTGACCTCAGTCAGTGTGATCTGTGAGTGCATGCAGATGGTGCCCATGGATGGATGTGTAGATGAAGTCCGACCCAGACTGGACTTCCTCTTCCCAAGAGCCCCTTCCTGAATTCATCAATCACTTCTTGTAGGACGCCGTGTGTGCCCTGGAATATACACTCTGTATGTGTGTGTGTGTGATTGTGTGTGCAGACTTGGGAGTTCTTCTTCCCAGAACAACTGCAAACTTTGTTTCAACCATTTTGTAGAGTAACTGAAACTTTTGAATATTCGATATTGACAATTTCAATAACCCAAATAGAAACTCTCCTTGCTGATCTGATGTTTTTTATTTTTTGATACGCTGCAGTAGGTTTGCATTTTTCCTCCTTCGTTTTTTTCAGATGTTCTCAGACGTTCTTTCCAAGCTGCATTGATACTAAAACCATATTTCTCTGTGTAAAAAGCACTATGACTTCATAGCACCTGAAAAACATTGAGTCATTGTATCGGCGAAACAACACAAAAAATTGACATTTCGGGGTAAACATTATCCAAAATTATAAGATTATAATCAATTATAAGATAAAGAATTCTGAGATGAGATTTAAAAGAAGATGCTGATTAGCTTAGAAGCTACAGTTTTGTCTGCTTGTTTAATAATAAGTCTCATTTGCTCATCATATGAATTAAGCAAATGCAATCCAGAAAATGACTGCTTATCAGACTGGTTGGAGGGAGAGGTTTTGTATTCATTGGGATCTAATAAACTGTAAATGACATAAGTAACGATTTGATCTTGAATCATTGTCCCGGTAAATCGAATAGCTGATGCAAATTTTCTCTCACTCTTTGACTTCAGGCTTCATTTGAACATTAAAGGAGCCCTCCTGCAGATTTCTGCCTATAGCTACAGTATAAAGCAGGTCAGCTTTTTCTACTCTTGGGGGTTTTATGGCTTTCCTTTAGTGGGGGCATCCCCCCTCTCGTTCACATTCAGCCTCTGTGACTCATCTAACACCAACTTCCCTCAAACTCTCTCCTTTTCTACTGTACCTCTTTCTCTCAGTCTTCCTCTCTTTTCTTTCCCCTCTTTTACCTCCTCTGGTTTTATTGGGGAAGGAGTGTCCCCCTCCCCCCGCTTGTTTGAAGTAGCCTGCTCATATATCACAGCCTTTCCTCGCAGGATATCCTCCCTCTTCCTGGCTCTCCTTCTCTTTCTCTTTTTCTCCCTCGTTCCCTCCCTCTCTAGAGTGATTAACTTGGGGGTCAGCTGGGGGGGGGCTGGGTGGGAGTACCTGTTAATGCTATTTCTTTTCTACACTTTAACACTCTTTAGCACCCCTTCTCTCTCTCTCTCTCTCTCTCTCTCTCTCTCTCTCTCTCTCTCTCTCTCTCTCTCTCTCTCTCTCTCTCTCTCTCTCACACACACACACACACACACACACACACACACACACACACACACACACACACACACAGTCTGCTAAGAGGAGCTCCGCTTGATGTATTCAGAACTGATTTTACTGTTTCAGCATCAAAACAGTCAAATTTGAAATCAGTGTTGGTATTGGTTGTTGTTTACAAGTGTAACCACCTTTCACAACTTATAAGGTATTATATCATTTTTGGTGACTTAATTTGGATGAAATAAATATATAATGACTTGGTGAAATAATAATGCCACTCCTAACTACTATAAGTATAAAGATGCATTTTTTTCTTTTTAGTACAGTCAAAGCTCACATTTTTTGGTTTCTCCACATTAAGACTGAAGTGCGTACTAGCATCGCGTTCTTATTTTGCACTTCTGCGTATCGATACACCTACATGATATATCATAATTGTAGTGTACCTCGATTAAAAGATTCAGCATGAGGCTTGCAGAGCCAGAACCGAGACTGGAAGTAACAGATTATAATTCATGTTGATATGTTTTTGTTCCTTTTTTGTGTATTTTACTTTTACCAAAGTTTTTCTTGATTTAAGCTATTGTATTGTACATTACATTGCAGTTTATTCAAAGTAACTTTTCTTGTATTAACTATACTTTTATCCCAGTGCAATTTTCCAGTTATATTTCCAGAGAGAGGTGGTTTTCGAGTCGCAAAGGGTAATAAAAATGATAACATGCAAATTAAGTTGACTGACCTTGTGGGTTGTTTGCTCGTGCAGTCCAAAATGACCTACAGATGCACATGTGACATTCAGTAGCCTTGTGAACTGTAAAGGTGGCGCCCATCAAGGTTATGGTTGCGTTCTAAAAATCATGTATTTTAGCCTTAACCGTGGCTGTTTTCTAAGTCCAAATAGTTCCAACTTTGAGCTGTAACTAAGTCATGTTAATGCCTAAGCGCAACCTGGAAGTGACAAAAGTACTAAGTGTTGTAAGTGAACATAACTCCGAGGTGTTTTAACCGGTATTAAACTTTTCACTGAGTTGTTTTATGGAAATGATCGAAAGCGCTGTGTGTAACGTGCCATCCAACCACCCCTCCCACCTCCTTATGAGGCTTTTGTAGCTTGTTAAAGGAAACACTCGAGATTGATGTCTGCTCTGATGTGTAAACTCTCATAGGAGTCACAATCCTTCCCGTCACTTTTAGGTTGGTACTTTAAAGGACACCGTTATGGGTCATATTAAAGGTTTTCAACGAACGACTAATGTGTTAGTTTCAATTGGAGGACCTGTTGAGATTAGGTGATTTTGGACCACAGCAGTGGTCAACAGTTCTAGGAGCTTGCTGAAGGAAATGGGGACTAGGAAGGACCTTCTGTGACATTTTAGCTGCTTGAATCTTGAATCTTGAATTCAGACTACACATAAGAACCCTGACGTGGCGTTACAGCCAGTAGGCAGTTGGTGGAAGAATCAAAATCTAATTTCAACCCCTCTGCAAGGCTCAAAAAATCCTGGTTGGTCCGTACTCCTGTGTCTTGTTTAAGTTTAAGACTAATGTTAAGCTCTTTGTTTAGATGGCTAATGTTCATTGTATCTTTACCAGTTTCCTTTGGTAATAACTGGTTCTGTTGCTGTTTTCATCTGCTCAGTCATGCACCCCCAAACGGTTACGTCACAAGAGTATCAGCCATGCTGTTAGAGTACCTGCTCCTATGTAGGAGTTTTATTAACTACGATAGTCAAGAGTTCCTGCTGTGCGACACATAAAAGAAAGGGCACTTCCTCCAATAGGGATACGAACTATGAAGAAGTTCCTGTGGGTCAAAAGCACCCATAGTGAAAGGGGAGGAGAATGCTGCCTGAAGTGAGCGGCCAGTCAGCAGGCTTACATCAGCACTTAACATCCAGTGAACCACTTATGTTAAGAAACAAGTCTTAGCAGCTTAACTGACATCAGATCATAAACCCATCCCCACAAAAACACCAGTAACTTTTAGTTTAGCAAATCTCCTCGTCCATTTATTAGGGAATCATTTTTAATGTGCGGTTACAACTTGCTCCCGAGTGGTCTTAAATATCAGTTGTGGTGGGGGTTTTACTGGGATGTAAATGACTGGACACCACAATTCATGACGTCTCTGTGAAACAAGTGTTCGGGTGCAGGTTTACTAATAACATGATAAAAATGGTCCTCTGACTGTGCTCGCTGATGTATTAGCAATACCAGCGACAACTTCTCCTTTTAATTTTTTTTTTTATTTTCACATCCACGTCGTCTTTCTTGGTTTATGTCTCCGATACTGCCAATGAGGGTCTGAACAGAACGACGGCGGGTGGCACATTCCCCCACTCGTCTCCTGCTTTTTCATTGTTGTAACACTAGTTGGCCCAAAAGTGGGGGGAGGAAGCTGAGGAGCAACAATTCCAGGTCACAACAAAACGAAGGCAAGGATTCAGAACTGATGGGCCATGAGGGGCTATGTGTCATTTCCTCCAAATTTCACACAAAACAAATTTCATCATTACAAGAAAATGAGGGCGTACTTCAGCATAGTTTCCTGTTTATTCGCCACAGAATCTGAGCCGCCAGGATTACCCCACTGTCCTTCATCGCTCCCTCTCGTAACAGTTTATTTGACTCTCATTCGTCCTTAATATCTTTTTCTTTACGAGATTCATTATTCACTTCCACCTTTTTGTACTCCTTTGAATCAGCCCTGTGCTGCCTTCCTCTGCTTTTCTCCTACTTTCCTTCCTTTTTTCTCCTCCTTGTTTTTCTCTCCTCGTGCCCTTGTTGTCATTTAGCTACTTCCCCCCAGCCCTGCCTTCCCCCTCTGTTCCCTCACCCCTCCCACTCCCTCTCTTCCTTTGCTGTCTCACTTTTTCTTTTTCTCCATCCGCCTGCCCTTTTACTCCTCCACCCACCCACCCACTCATCCACCCACCCGCCCCTCTTCCTTTCCTCCTCACCATCCCTCCATCCCTCGCGCTCTTCAGCCCAGGACAAGGAGGTGAAAGCCAAGCGGATTACAGTGGCAGTTTAATCTGGCTGACCCACCAAGGGATTGCTCTCTACTTTGCTGTGAGGCTGGAGGGCAACAGGGCTGAGTTTGTGGGTGTACTGAGGGGAGGGGGAGCAGGGGAAAGGAAGGTAGAAGTGTGTGTGTGTGTGTGTTGGGGGGTGGGTGGGGGGGCAAGGTAAAGGGAAGAGAATGAAAGGGTTGAATTTGGAGAGTTTCTGTCTGGAGCAGTCCTGAATTTTTCTCCAGGACAGAACGGTTTGTGTGCACATAAACATGCATATGGTGTGCGTGTGTGAGACTGCGGTGCCAGAGGTGGGGGAAGGGCTTTTGGTTGTTATTAAGAGATGGAATATTAAAGCTACTTTGCCTCTAATTTCTTTCCATCTGTCATCAAGTTGTCCTCTGTGTGCCTGTGTGTGTGTTACTGTCTTGTTCTATGAATAGAATTCACTTCAGATACTCACAGACAATTAGTCTGTTCTGTGTTTCAAAGACAAAATATGAAAACGTCCTTGGTGGTTCTTTTTTTTCTCTGAAAACATCAAAATCTCATGTTACTCCATCTTGTCAAAGTCATTGAGCCTCATGCGGCTTTCATCAACAGTTAACGCCCAGACTGAGGCCTCGTCAAATTTATCAGTTCACCAAGCACCGTACCAAGACTCTGTCATTGTCAACTCTGGGTCATTTGTGTTTGTTTTTATTGCTATTTTTAATCTCTTAATGTTTGAACATTAAGAGAACAGATGATGTGGCAATTGACAGTAGGGGTGTAGACAAGGGCTTTGGTTTGGTGTCAGTTGTGTGTGTGTGGGTGTGTGAGGCAGGCATAGTTAGAGTCAGAGGCTTCTCATCTGATCAAGTCAACTATAATTGATATGAATTTCGCAAATATGTCATTATTATCGTTAAATTACCGCATTTACCGTTAAAGCACCGCACCGCGTTACTCGCGCAAGTTTTGCCGCGGGTGTAGTTGAATTTACTCGCCTTATTTGCGAGTAAACAACGAGCGAATTTTCGCTCAAGGGGCTATCCATTTCATTCTCTCATCAACCATGGCTGATATAAGTACCATCGCGTCCTTGTACCTGCTGTGGCAGTCCGAGATTCGTCGGAAACGCACACGCCGTCGTGTCTGGGTCAGTGACATCATCCGGAGGTGCACTCAGCTCAGAGAATTTCACCGCCTTCTCCAGGAGTTGCGTCTGGATGACGGCCGCTTCCAGCGATATTTCAGGCTCACCAGGACCCAGTTTGATGACCTGCTCGTGAGGAATGGTGCCGTGATCTCTCGGCAGGACACCAACTACAGGTGAAAAGTGAACGCCTGAAATACCGCTGGAAGCGGCCGTCATCCAGACGCAAATCCTGGAGAAGGCGCTGAAATTCTCTGAGCTGAGTGCACCTACGGATAATGTCACTGACCCAGACACGACTCTATTTCAGCTGCGGAGCGCCTGTCCATCTGTCTCCACGTCACTGTCTTCCAGAATCTCAACGCTGATAGGCTGTCGTGACGCGAATATTTCGCCAAAGTTGGATTTTCTGAACTCGCGCAAATTCGCGTCTTGTCATTCGCGTGGCCGTATTCGCCTCATTCGCGCTGCCTCAAAACCGCCTTTCACGCTGCCGGCTCGAATCCGCGTCTATTCGCGTCTTTGCATTGACTTTGTATGTAATCACGTCGCGCGAAAAATTCCGGTCTGAGCGCACCGTTATGCTTTTGTTATGGGTTTTTCTGTTGCAGCTAATTTTTAGTGGATTGAAAAAAGCTAATTGCCATGAGCAGTTTGCCGTAACCCAATTCTTGGTCCGCTTCACCCCATAGATTTTTTACTGTCTTTCTGTCTTTGTGTCTCCCTCCGTAATACCTGATATGATTTCATAAAGTGATTTATGACTATGGGGACTTTTCTTGTATAAACATCATCCTTGTTGGGATCAGTAGTCCTCATGGGGACCAAAGCGTGGTCCTAAAGAGGCAAAACGCCATTTGTGAGGCGCTGGTAGAGGTTAGTGTAGAGGTGTGAATTTGTGAACTGCGGCTACATTGAGGTTAGCCATAGTTCTGCCCGGTAGCTAAACTTTTTGAGCAGTCGCCCCATATATAAAGGCTAAAGGTCCTCATTACAGCTCCTTAATGTTGGAGTCCTGGCCTGTGGGCCTGTGCCACCCCTCTGTTTCTGACGCCTTTCCTGTATCACCACTTTCAAATAAAAGCCACCAGTGCCTGAAAGAAAGGATAGAAAGCTAAGCAATGAATTTCAGGCTGCTGCAGTTTTACACTGTAAAACCAAACTCTGGATTATTCTGGAGTAATCCCTTATGAACAAACCATGAGGGATTACTCACGATAGTGACGGTGAGGCAGTGATGGCAGAAGCTACAGCCCAGTTTACACTACATAGTTTAAGCCCAATCTTCAAGTTGCCGACAAATTTTGGATGTCGTTGAGGAAAGCCCCAGATCAGAGGCAAGTTAGGGTTTGATCTGTGGTGATCTGGGTTTGATCGCTATGTGTAAATGCTTCAAAGATACAGTTCGTTAGGCTCGTGGACACGTTGCAGGCTCTAACCAATTATCTAGCATTCTAGATAGTTGGCAGGGAATAACAGCAAAATGAGATCACAAGATGCAGGCAGAGGGGAAACATGACGGGGAAATTGTGAAAAGAAATATATTACAAAAATACTCATGATGGAGGACAGTGTGAGGAAACTGTCCATTCCTTTGTAACTGTTTACTTTGGCCTTCTTCTTTGTTAGGTTTGGGCAACAAATGTTCCCAATGTAAAATTTACAAAACTCAGTTTCCTGGCTATGTTGGCATTGAGTCCAGTCCTCATGTCCACAACCTTATGTTCCCTACCTTTGCTCTCTAAGCAACTTTTTACCCTTTTTGTTTTTTTAGTTAAAAAAAAAAAAATCAAAAGTGTAAAAGGGACAGTTTACAGGTCTCTTTCCTTCAGTTGAAGCTAATTCTGCTGTCGCACCTCACTGACTGGAGAGAAATAAAGAAATTCCACTTAAGAGGTTCGGCCCTGATCAAACAGGATGTTGGTTAAGTAGATGTTGAACACAGTCTGATCACAGTTTAAACAGTAAGTGTCTTATCTGTGTGTCAACCTAAAAGGAAGTTGCATGCCAGCCTTGGCATATGGAAGCGACTCTGACGACGCAGTGCTGTTTTAATGTCATAAATGGGTTGTCGTACAGTGCTGACGGCAGCGCGGGGGACTGAGGCAAGCTGTGTCTGCGGCTCTGTTTGCCTCTACAATGCCTTTCATGTCCCTCATATCAGCCTTCCTTTCATCAGTCCACCCCCGCTGTGGCGTTTCAGAGGAGGGGTCCAGTCGGCGAGCCGGATTAGCCTCCAACTGGTGCTTGTCCAGATTCTGATTCTGAAGGGGGGCTTAAACCAACCTCGCCTAGAGAAAAGACGAGGGGAAGGAACAGGGGGCAGGGAGGGGAAGGAAAAGCGCTCCTGACGGGGTGATGCGCCTCTTCAGTTGTTTACATTGCAATTAATGTGCCGGATTGTCCCGTGAAAGAGCGGAGAAAGTCAAGTGTGAAGAGGATGGAGCAGTAGGCCACCACTGATACGGATACAGGAACTGGTGGGGTTCATTATATGTTAGTGAGCGCCTGGAGTGTTCATTGCTCGACACCTGCTCTTTGGGTATAGTTGTGTTTTCAAGTGCACACCGCGGGGGGTCACAGTTAGGGCATATATAATGGCATAGACCGATCAGCAACAGACGCCCTCTGCAGGGAAATGCTCTGCACTGTAAATATGTCGCTTTGTGTGTGTGTGTGTGTGTGATTGTGTGTGTGTGTGTGTGTGAGAGTGTCGTTCGGTGACACAGTGATTAACACCGAGCTGCTGTCACCGTCGCGCAACCTTCCAACATGGCTGCCTGAAGACCTTATTTTAGGCCACGCCAGGTGCAAGTGTTTTGGGCTGGTTACATGATCTTGGATGAATGTCTGTGTATTAGTGTGTATTAGTGTGTCTTAGTGTGTGTTCATTTGCGTACGCATATAAAGTTCTGTGGTTGTGCGCTGGGGTCAAGGTGTGTGTGTGTGTGTGTGTGTGTGTGTGTGTGTGTGTGTGTGTCTGCCTGCCTGCTGGAGTCCAGGAAAGGTCAGATATTGGGTGGAGGTGCCAGGAATAGGGTGTGAGATGCCTTGGTGTCTACAGGGCCATGTGACACACACACATCCACATACAGTTTAACACACACATACTTTAACACACATGAATACAGGGCCTCAACACCAAAAGAAACAGGAGAAGAAAAGCTGGTAAAAGTGAAAAAATGTTCTTTCCCTCCTCCATCTTCTCATCCTCCTGTCTGTGCCTCTCCTCTCCTCTCTCCTCTCTCTTCTCCTCTCTTCTCCTCTCCTCTCTCACGTAAACACGATGCTGCTTTCTGGATCTGGGATGCCTGAGGGACAGAGCACAGACAGGAGCACCGTCACCATGACAACAGCTTCTCTGAGCTGCCTGACACCCAGACACCATTGGCTGAGGGCTGTTGGGGGAGGGGGAAGAGATAGAGTGAGAGAAGTGGGAGTTAGTTAAGCAAGAGGTAGAAAGAGAGAAGGGGCATGGGTGCTTTCGTTTGTGTGTGTGTGTGTGTGTGTGTGTGTGTGTGTGTGTGTGTTTGTAGAGAGGAGATAACGGAGGCAAACGACCCTATTTCTCCTCATGGGGCTCTGTGTGAGTGTGTGCTGGTTTGATATGAAGGAGTGGAAAGAGGAGAAGGAGGTGGGAGAGAGGGCAGAGACGAGAGGTGGAAGGGGTGAGGAAGAGGCCAATGTGTGTTAAAGGGTGTAGAAGCATGTGTGTACACGAACTTCTCCGGGTTGTATCAAGCTGCTGGACCAGGTTGTGCGTGCATGTGTGCATGCATGGCCGCATCCTGATAAGCTCATGACCAGTTCGCCGTTCATATCAGTCGAAACTAAATTCAAATTTTGAAACAAGGTAACTATTTGAGCTGTTTAGAAGTTCCATGATATGTTACAGTTTGGGAAAGCACTCGACTTTGGATGTAGAACTTTGTTTGAGTGAATCAGTTTGAGTTCATGTTCTCATGTGGGGAGGAAATCGCTGTCACAGAATTGGTAATCCACACAAAAAGGAAAAATAAAAAAAAAATCAATAAAAACCATATGTCGACTGTGTGGTGTGACTGTTTCTAATAAAAAAAATGCTGTTTGCAGTGCATGGGTGGCCAGATTGGAGGCTGATGTTGTCTCTCTAAGTGATGGGGTAACATCACATAGGGAGACAACCGTAACATGCAGTTATGGTTTAACATGCAGATAACAGCAGGGGAGGAGAACTCATCTTTTAAATATGCAGTCAATGGCAGGTTTATACCTATAGTCTAAATCCATTGACTCAATACAGGCTGAGCATCCAGATGAGGTAAATCCTTCTCGTGGTGTGAGAATTGAATAGCTTTCCAGATGTGTAGAAAAGCTGCATGTTCGGGACCAGTTGCTACGTGCTTTTTTTTTCTTTCTTTCTTTTGTACCTTTCCAGCTCAGAATGCTTTGCCTGTTTAGATCTCATCATAGTAAAATGACAAAGACACAAAGCCAGTCAGAAGAATTACAGCTTTGCCGACTATATTCACATGCAAATCCTCTCTTATCAGCTTTAGCGATTTTTCAAGATTTTTGTGCTGCACCACAAGAGCGAGGTTTCGCTCCCCCGTTGAAAGCTCAGCTCTGTTCACCTGGTGGCAGAGAGCAAAGAGAAGCAAGCGCCTGTGAATGAGACGTTTTTTGCACACTGCCGTGTTGTTTTTGTGGGTTGTAAGATTTTCGGAACAAATAAACAAATAGGGTTGTTATTGTAAAATGAAATAAGCCAGCTGATCACGTACAAAGTTTTGAGCTGTGAGCTTTTTGCCTCTCTTGGCTAACGGTAACATAATGTATGCAGCAGAAAATAAAAAAGAACAACAAAGCTTAACAAGTCGAGTTATATCAGTCTCTGTTTATACATCCTTATATCTCAAACCAATATTTGCCCCGAGGGGCCTCACAATCTGTGCAGTAAACCACATCCTCTTCCTTTAGACCCTCGACTTGAATGAGGAACAACTCCCAGAAAGGGCAAAATGGAAACATGGATGAGAACCGATACTTGACCGGGTGGTGGAGGCGCACCACCATTAAGCGGCATTTCTAATTTTTTCCGAATGAAATATTATGTGCTTCTTTGCCTTAATGTGTACCAGGAGGGCAAAACGGCAGCCTCTAATGTTTTTATGCCCTGCTTGTTTGATTTGTTAGAAAAAGCATTAGATTTACAGAAGCCTTGGTTCTCCAGTGTTTGCATTGCTGTACCTGCAGAGGGGCTGTGAAAGCCAGTGCACCATGTTTATGTGAAGCTTGGCAGCCTGCCGGATTGGGAGGCAGCAAATGAAAAGTGTGAGTGATTTTTTCTTTTTTCTTTTTTTTTTTTTTGGTGGAGCAGAGCGATAGGGGGATGGTTTGTGTATAAGTGCACACGTCTGTGTGTAGCTCCACGTGTAGTGGGTCTTCCTGCCGTTTTGTGATCACTGGCATATTTAGACTAATCACTGAGGATGGGGAGCATGTGTCTCCACGAATATGATCTCGGGTGCTCCATGCTGTTTGCCCATGCGTCTGTGCCTGTGTTTGTGTGTGTGTTCGTGTTACCACAACTCGCACAGGGGGCTTAAATGTCTCAGGCTGTGCTTGCACACGTGTTGGTGTATCCATTTGCACGAAACAGAATTTTACACACACAAACATGCTGAGTGAGAGCGAGACGTATTGAGCAGAAGAAGGCGCGGGCGACGAAGTAGAGGAGGTTGCTTCTAAATCAGAACCAGAGGTTGAGACAGGGTGACGGAGCAGAGGCTCAGATAGGGGGGTCGGCATATGTGTGCGTGTGTTACTGCATTGCACAGACTGCTCTACTCTGGGGTGAAGGAGGAACTTGGGTGGGTGGGGGCAAACAAGAACGAAACAGTAAGCATGTTTCGCCTCAGCCATGAAGCCTTTCTCCTGACTCTAGACCAGAAGCAAACTCAAAGCACAGAGGCATCTTTTTCCTCTTCATTCCCATCTCTCCATTTTCTTTTTTCTGTTTCTCAGCTCTTTCCATTTAATCGCTCTATTTTTCCTTCTTGTTCTCTTCTCTTTGTAGCTATCTCTCCTAGTCTTTATCATTTAGTGTGTGTGTGTGTGTGTGTGTGTGTGTGCGGCTGTCGCCCCCTCTCTGCTTGTCTCTCTGTGCGTGCCACTGCTGGCTGAGACTATGCTGGGGATATTTCTGTCAGCCTCTATTTATTTATTGATGGCGATGCTGGTGAGAGTT
Source organism: Odontesthes bonariensis (assembly GCF_027942865.1). NCBI lineage: Eukaryota > Metazoa > Chordata > Actinopteri > Atheriniformes > Atherinopsidae > Odontesthes > Odontesthes bonariensis. Next base: position 15,713,658 of record NC_134520.1, on the reverse strand, counting down.
TGCCTGCCCACATGTGTGCTTCTGTCAAGAGAAAGTGAGGTGTTCTGAGGAAATCTTTACCTCCTTTTCCTCCTTCTTCACCATTCCATTTCATGGCTGCTCCAGAGTAAATATTTGTCAGCCTCTGTCTTAATGACAGTGCAAGGCCAACCCAGGAAGTGTCGGCTCTTTGACCTTTTACGGAACTAGCTGCTCTGTCCATGCTCTTCGGCTCGTCTCGTGGAAGATGAAAGGCTGGTGTTACTGACATGGACGTTTAAATCATCCCTTAAGGAGCACCACCCCCACTCCGCTGTCTCTTGGACAAGAAGCCATTGCCAGCTACCAGCCACTCTGGCCACTGGCATAGTTCAAGAAGCAAGAATGCATATAGAGAACATTAATGCCAAGTGTCGTTGCATGTCAGCTCCCTGTTAAACTCTGAAACTCTGGGAGTCTGTTGACTGGCGGTACCAAGTGGCAGGTCAATGCGAAAGCTGTTTATTTTCTTGTCTGTCTCCCTTGTGCAAACAGGGGCCAAATTGTAGATGTCCATCCCATAGATAGACATCTACACTCTGTCGCTCATCCATCTCATGCCGCACTCCCCTATTATCAACAGAGTAGCAAGAATGAGACAAGTCCAAACCTTGAGTCCTTCCGTACGCCTTAATATTCTCCTTTCCAAGGCTTTGCTCTCAGCAGGGAAGTTTAGGGGCCACAGTGTTGTTTAGCTAAAGTCAAACTGGCTTTTTTATATATTACAGGAGCACTGCCATTTAGATCAGTTTTTTTTTCTATGTAGTAGAGGATGGCTTTTAAAGTTGTTTGTTGTGGGATGTCGATGACTTATTGAAACTAGACTTTTTATAAAAATTGGAAATAGCCAGCGTGAAGTCTTCAATCCACTTTATAGATCACTGTTTCCAAGTCTTGAGTTTGTCATTTGGTTGATGCTAACTTGGGTTTTTTTCAGGCAGGAAAGGCATGCAAGGGGTGGAGCTGTCTGAGAACCTGGCGACACTTTGATATTGCACCCCAAAACCAAACTTTTAGAATGTATGTCAACATGTTGGTCGGACCATAATCGTAGGAAATCGAAGCTCTTAAAACCAGACTAACATACCCAGATTATGTGGTTGGAGATCGAATCACTTTGCAGTACCTACTCAAAGCTGAGGGGGTAACATGGCATCAAGCAACGGAGAAAGAAAGGAAGAAGGTTCTGAAAAAAAGAGAAGGGCCTTCTCTTCAGCTTTCATTATGTTGTCTTCCCTAAACCTGTTCCCTACCTGTTTTATGACTATTATTTTCGCCAAGTTGAAGATATTCAGTTCGTGAGTAGATCTGCTGTCAAACTGTCAGGAATCTCCCTATCGCCAGTCAAATAATAACTAAATGCTTAATACCTGCTTACCTGGGAACCACTTGACCACTTGAATAGAATATGAATTCACGTAAAAAAAGATCAGCTGTGCTGTTTCAAACAGAATCAGGGTAATTGGGAGCCGGCCGGACGAGGACACTTTCAGTGATACTCATGGTGTAAATGACTTTATATTGTGAACAAAGCAGAGGTTTACACCTGAAACACTTGCACTCACTGAACCTCAAAGGTCAACTGAAGTAGAAGCATCTGACACATAAAGACCCATACCCCCCCCCCCCGATGGTATTTTCACCTTATCAGTTCCCCATGACTTTGCCAGTTCCCCTTCTCTTACATCTTCCTCCTTATTTGCGCACAACCTCTCAAGTTTTCTTTGCTTTCTTTCCTTTTTTTCTTCTCTTTCCTTATTCCTCCTAACACCTCTCCCGCCATACTTGCTGCCTGCCTCCTTTCTCTCCCTTTTCTCAAAATGCCCCTGGGCCCTCAGAGTTTCAGCGAGCTCCACAGACCAACCATTGTCTTGGGAATGTGGTTTGCTGTCTCCACTCACCTCGTCCTCCTCGTCCTCCTCCCCCTCCTCCCCCTCCTGTCTGGCAGGAGACAATGTTAGGTGGTGTTCCAGCTCCCGGGTCCTCAAGGCCACTGTGTTTAAAAACTCTAACCTGTCTGACCTCAGGACCTGGATCAGGACAGCTGATCAGGATAAACTTGGCTGTGACCAGTGGACAGGTGGTGCTTGACATTTGTATTCGTCTGCTGTTAAAATGAGGCAACAGATGCACGCCAGTTTGCAATCAATATGAAAATCTTTTCAGAAATGTTTAACAGTTCAAAGATATTCTAGTTTATTATTGACTGCTTCATCCTTCTGTGGTGCGTTTTATCATTTCTTGTGAGGATTTCTTCAAACTGACTGTATGTATCTGCAAGGGAGAAGTAAAGGCTTCATGTGAATTTCTATATTTATCAAAATATCGGAAGCTGATCTCGTCAGTTGTGACTCATGAGGTGGAGGTGGTCAACATGGCGGTGCCTGTGGGATACAAATGGAAATTGGTAGCGTGTGCCTCATATGTGTGTTTCTGACTGTGTTTGTGTGTGTGCGCATGTCTCACATGCCCAGCCCCCAAATGTCTGGCGCTCAGGAGGACTGCTCCTTTGGGAATGCCTCTTCCTGCCTGGCCCTGCACACACACACACACACACACACACACACACACACACACTAACGCACATACGCTTTAAAATAGAAATGGGGTGAGTGGATCAGACTGGCGCGAGATGGTTTTAAATGTCTGGTGTGCTTCTGTTACTTGCTAAACATAATCATGAGGCACACATTCAGCTCAGTGGACGGGTGTGAATTTGGACTGAATGTCAAATGCGTAGGCAATTATCTTTTCCAGAAGAACATTGTAACTTGCTGTCAGAAGCTCCAAGACTGGACTTTCTTCTTCTCTTTTCTCAACCCATTTTCTCTATGACCGCATGATGCAAAGCATTATATGGTCATTCTTTAACTGTTGCAAGCTAAAGACGTCTGGCCTCAGCTTTGAGGGCCATCGTGTTGCTGTAGGCTCTGTGGAATGTGTGCAGACCGAATAACTCCCTATTTCTTATCTTCACGGTATATAGCACCGGCACTTCCCTCTCCTTTTCATCCCGCACCTTCTCGGCTCTGCAGGAATAAAATCCACTTGGGTTAGCGTAACATGACAGAAAGAGAAGAAGTAAGCAGAAGAAAAATGACGTACTGCCTAAGAATAGGGGAGGAGGTAGATATTGCTAACATGGCTTCCCGAGACTCTTACATTTTTAATAGTCCCATAGGAGGTCTCGCAGAAAATTAAAAAAGTATTTGCTAATTTTGGCAAATTTGAGCTGCTACTGATTTCTGCAGTCGCAATAGTGAAGTCTATAGGGTAGATCCACCATGGGAAGGATCTCTTTATAGCATTTATATTCATGTAGTAATTTATTCAAAGCAAATAACAGTTAGCCTTGTGATAGACTGGGTTGAGATGTTCTGTTGCCACGGCGTCACTGGACTCACTGTATAGAAATGAAAAGGGAGGCTTTGTTTCATTTTGTTTGTTTTAAGACTTAAGTTGGTCTGAATGCTACAAGAAAGCACTCGACCTCTGTCTCTCTGTTGAGAGATGTTAACAAAAGTGAGACCTTGAAGATTGTTTGAACAAAAGTAGTAACTTCATATACTTTATAAGTCACCGTAGATGTGCTCACGAGTCAAAAAAAAAAGTAAATGTGGTCCACTTGAGTATTAAATACTGTATGAGGTTAAACAGAGCTCATACTTGACCTGATCTGTCCATTATTGCTCCTCTAAGACGGCTCAGTAGCACCTGTGGTGGAGATGTAATATCCTTGGAGGAAACAAAATGGTACACAGTATATAGAACACAGAGCCCAGGAATCTGTCTGATGAAAATTGTTTCAGTGGCCTGAAAAGCTTCACCATCTCAGCATTAAAACTCACTAGAAAGAGGATGCGCAGAATGCTTTTGCGAGAATTATTTCTAAAGATCAATAATTGAGCTAATTATTATCTTCCACTTACAATTTAATAAGTCTTTCAAACATCTTCAAGAGGTGGCTGAACTGATCAGTCTTTCTTTTTTTTCTTACTATTTAATTCCTGCAGTGTTCAGAAATATTGCTGAATATCCTAAATTGAAGAATTAGCTGTTGTTTAAACACGGAGAATCACATTAACAATAAATATTTAAGTTTCTCATACTTTTGCAGCTGCAGTCTAGTTGTTTGAGCGCGATGTGCAAACATGATCGTAGCCGTCTGAACCTACAGCAAATAGATATCTGCAGATATGTAAATGTCAGATTATTGTGCACTAAATGTCAGTGTGTAGTACATATTCACTTCGGCTGTGTGAGAATGAGGTCGTGTAAGCGGGTGTGTTTAGTCTGTCTACACGTTGAAAATCTGTATTGAAGCTTAAATGAGAAAGCTCCCATTCAATCCTCTGGTTATTTCTTTTATTTTTCTAATGATTTTCATAGTTTTTGAGTTGCCAGTTTTTGTTTTTTTTTATCTCGGCTTCTCTCAGAATCGCGTTCTGCAAAGCCCAGACAGCAGCTGTGAACCTGTTGGTTTTCTCTTGTAGTTTTTCTAGGTGTAGGTGGAAGAGTTAAAAGTGATGGTTGAGGTTTTTTGCGGCTGAAAATAACGACTCTCCCGCCTGCTTGGTCTTTTGGCTGCGTTGCGTTCTGGTCTGCGGAGGCTGGGGTGTCTGAGCCTCTTTAATGACAGATTTCTCTCTGTATTATTGTTGAACGCTGGTGTAAAAGGGCAGCCGATGAAAGACAGTCTTGCTCCTTGTTTCTGAGGTACTGACATAAAACACCTGGCACAGCTGATGTGTTACACTCATTTACATTCAAGCTACAAGGAAAACAATGCAATAGACCTGGAAATGCAGCATACATCACCACTTACTGCTTTTATAACTGTCAAAACTGTTTAAGGGTGACTGCACACGTTTGTGTGTGTCGTCACCTGCAAAGTGGCCTTTCACGGGATGATCTACCTGCTCTGCCTTGATCTTTAGCACTCTGTGACCTGCCGGGCTGAGCATCTGCAATCTGTGAATAAGAGCAAGACACCAGAGGAAGCAGGGCATGATGAGTTTTTTTTCCATCTCTTGCACATCCCTCCCCCACTTTCTTTGCCAAATGCTCACGCACCTTTCATTCTACCACTGTTGACCTCACGTTAGGTTTTTGCCTCCAAGCTCCAAGAATTGTATTTTCCCCTAATTAGCAGCATTAATAATCTTCAATTAGGAAGAAAGGATTGTGCATGTGTGAGTCTGCCTCCTTTCACCAAACCGATGTGTACGTGCCCATCTGTGGACGGGTGGCATCAACACGCCCTGTCCTCTGGTTCTCTTGTGGTTTTCCACCCAACACCAACTGTCTAATGATGGAGTGAAAGGCCACGGGCAGAGTGGGCGGGAGGATGCATATCAGTGTGTGTGTGTGTGTGTGCATGCGTGCGTGCGTAATTAAAGAGAAGTGCCAGCAGGGGGGACCTGTGTTAGAAAGGATCACTAAAGAGAGCAGCAGGCCATCGCCAAGCTTTAGTCATTAACTACCGACACAGCCAATAAATGCTGCTGGGTGTGTGAGTGTGTACGTGGGTGTGTTTGTTTGTGTGTGTGTGTGGGGATTTACACAAACCTGTTCGTGTCAGGAGGTCAGCTACAAAATTACTTTAAATCACTGTGTGTTTTACTCAGTTTATGCATGTTAGTGTCGCTTTGGATTAGCTGAAGTAGGGTCTGCCTTTTCACGATGGTAAAACCACTTTATTACTTTTGTTTTTTTTTCTCCTTTATTTACATCTAGTTGTTTTATCTGTCACGTGGGATGTGTCTCTTCCTTCGTTCTGTCAGGAACTGACGAGCAGATTTGCCTGTTTGCGCATTTGTTGGTTGGCTCTATGAGGTGTTTGTCTTTGTTTACGTGTGCATACATGAATGCGCTCAGTCGTGTGTTTTCTTTCCTGTCAGGCAGTTTATGTGCATTGCTGAAGGTTGATTGGTTATCCCGAGAGGTAACAGTGGGAGTTAGTGCAGGTGCTCCGGGGCAGCAAGGGTGAGAGCCGGGCAATGTCCCCCAGCTACAGCGCCTTCCCACTGGGCTTCCAGCTCCGAGCCGTGCCTGGGTAGCTGGGAGGCAGCTCCGGGGCTCCTGGGGCCCTGATATTGGGAGGAGATGCTTCAGAGATAGAGGCAGTGTGAGAGGGAGGGATATGTGTGTATGCATGTGTTTGTCTGTGTGCGTTCTGTGGGGGGATCCCAAGCAGATTTGTTTACCGGTAATTAATTCACCTGATTGACATAACAGCTGCTGGAGCTATGGGAAGGCAGCAGCATATGTGCGAATGCGTGTGTGCGGGATATATGCAGCGCGCCTCAGTGCATACTCAACATGTGTCTGCATACCTGTTATGTGTGTGTGTGTGTGTGTGTGTGTGTGTGTGTGTGTGTGTGTGTGTGTGCATGCCTGCACAGAGAGCAGCTCCTGCCACTGAGGGCATTTCCATGTCGCTGGGTTGGGAGCGGGGGTTCCTGGCACAGCAGCCCGGCATCTCTCCGTCTTCCATCGATTAGACCAGTCTGTCGTCTGGCAGCCATGCTTACACACTCCTGCTTCACTGCTAATCTTTATAGAGTTGACTTCACTGACAGACTTATTGGAACACTTGAAGCTGAGGAAAGAGGAGGAGAAGCAGGGCTTTGACAGAAGGACAAATGAGAGAGCTGGGAGGAGAGGTTGATTGCAATAACAGTAAGGAGCAGCTTGAAGACTAATTCCTGGTTTGATTTACACACAACACTGCGGGCCAGATGGAAATGGCTGTTTGTCTGAAAATCAGTGTACAAGCCACAGAAACGACATGTATACACACACAATGGAGCATTCATACGAGCTTGAGGCACTTCCATGAATGCCTAAGCCTGTTTTTGCCAGTACAGACATTAGTTCACCAGGAAGTATTGTTCCTTTTTTATGTTATGTTTTATGCCTTTCTTTACAGCTCTTGTGCATCAAGGACAAGTTCTGTACATTAATATTTGCTAGCTGTTGTCAGGGTTTTTTTGTGCAGCTGGGGTTGCAGACAAAGAATGACGTAAAAATTGGAGGATGTCGCAGAGGCAAGCAGAAGCTTTTGTGTAAGCTCATAGAAGAGTTGGATTGGGCTCTGTTTGCCTGCATGTCTGAACTTTGTGTTCAGAGCCTTAGGGTGCCAAAGAGGACATTTTTCATGTGTTTATGAAAACGTGTCTGTGTTTGGATGGTCAGGTCAGACAGATCCTTCACAACCTGAGAGAAACACAAGGCGCACATATCCGCAGACACACAAACAGGTTGGTGTCGGTGTTGTTGTGGCCAGTAGGTAGCAGTCTGTTGGCCTGCTTGTTTGGACCCAGATAACAGCAGATCCATTACCCCCTGCAAGCCCAGGTCTAATCACCGGACAGATAGAGCTGCTCACTCACTGTCTGTGGGCTGCAGCCAGGCTCCAGTATGGAGCTAAAGAGGATCCCAGTCAGGGGCCAAAGCAGAGCAGAACCCCTCATGTTAAAGGAAATGATCCAATACTCTACATGTTCCATGATAATGCCTTGCACATGTTGAAGGAAAGGGACTGGTGGGAAAGTTTGCCATGCTTTTGATTTGCAAGTAATTGTTTCATCAGATATCTTAGGGTGGCAGTTGCTATCTTCTTGTCTCTCTTATTCATTACTGGGGTTTCTTGCCATCTCAATTGATAAACACGATCCAACTAAATCAAACATAATATTCACCTAATTAGTTTTTGTCGGCACCATACTGGGTTGTCTTATTTTAAGATGAGCTGTCGCAAGATCGGTCTGCTTTTGGAATTCCTCCTCAGGCTAAAGAAGAATACATTTGGAGAAATATGTTCATTTGCTCTTTTAAACTCCCCCTCCAGAAATTTATTAAACCCCTAAGAACTCATTTCTGTTCATTAAAATTGCAGATTTGGAGTATAGTTTCCTTATGCTTTAGATTGGACAGTGGCACGGGTCCTCTGATCGACCTTTTTAGTAAGAAAGCGAAAAAGACTAAATGGAATGACTGCTTACAACTTTCAAGTTGCCTTCAGTTGTTTCACAGAAACATGAACAGCAGGAATGACTTGCTTTACCTGCAAGAAAAATGTATATTTACCTCACATAGAGAAGATACCAGATAGAGGGAAAAATGGACTGATAATTTGAATAGAAACACATTTTTTAAAGCTCTTCTCAGTTTGAAGGAGGCGTGGATGGATGTTATGCAGCAATTAAGTTGGATCATTGCTTAAAAATGGAAGCTGAGAGGAGAAATCTTGTATGAAAATTGGTTTGAGAAGATAATGTGATGAAACAGTGTCACAAGATGTGGCTCTGATTTGTCTGGCGATTGCTTTGTGGAGGTGCAGAGAGGCTGTGAGCTAAAGGAGAGTGATGTGTGTGAGGAGTCAACGTGGTGCTGGTATTGTGTGTCGGGTTTGTTTGTGTGTTGGGAGGGAAAAAGAGGGAGATAGCTGTGGCATACCGGGCAGCTATCAAAAGCCACAGGCTGCTTTAAACTCTGTGTCTTTCTATTTCTTTCTTCTCCTTCCTCTTTCTTCTTTCATTTTTTTCTCTTCTCTTCTCTTCTCTTCTCTCTCTCCGTCCTTCCCTCTCTCTCTCTCTGCTCCCTGGCCGTGCTGATGATTGACGGCCTGAGGGTTTTAATGGGCACCGGAGAGCAGGAGCTGAGGTCGGGGTTGTCATGGCAACTAGGAGAAGGGGCCTTTTGCTGCTGCTTCACCTGAGTACTGTGGAGCCTCGTTGGCTGGCTGAGGCAGGCAGCCACACACACACAAAGACACATGTGCTCACCACACATACTTCCATACCAGCACCACCTCTTCCATTCAGCCTTCCTCCTCTCCCTGAGATGCCCTGCCACCTAACCGAGCATCTTTCTTTGCTCATTTTCACTTTGTCCTCCTTTTTTCTTTCTCTTCCTCTCATATCCTCTTTGTCTTTAGTCTTAGCTGCTGCTGATCCCTTAATGCTCTCAGAGACAACACAGCTGGCTAGCTGTAAATTTTCAGAATTCAACCTTTTCTTTGGTCTTGAAACCAGCCCTTGACCTGCTGTTTTGCACAAAGAAAAAAAAAAAGAAAAATGCAACAAAGTTGCTCCATCCGTAAAGCTGGTTTCACTCAGTGTTCGTTTTGTGACGTCTGCTGTAGAAGTCCCAAATATGGAAAAATTTATTCAAAGTAAATGGAAAGATCATAAAGGACGGTCATACCTCGCACAAGGAAATAAGCAGTCACCACTGAAAAGAGCAGCATCTCATTTTCACATTTCACTCGGTGCATCTTGACTCAAAAGCCCATGTTTATCTTGCAGTGATGATTATCGGCCCCAGCAATGAGCCCACTCAAATCTGCACAGGTAGCACACCTAATGACACACAGAGCAAGACCAAGACCAGCAACATAACAGCACAACCCCTTTTGGATGCATATCACTTGAACCGGGCCCAGATCTAGTCCCGGGTCTCAGTTATTTAGAACTGAGAGTTTGTACATTTGCAGATTTGCTAAATTAAAAAAGATTATGAAAAATAAGGATGAAAAACATGCTGGTTGTCATGGTTGTTAGATCCAAGGACACAAGTGAAAACACAGAAAATAATCTATAACCCTCGTGTAACCTTTCAGGTGAATCCAAATCTGATTTTTAATCACCAAAGTGTTATCTGTATTCTTTTACTATGAGGTACAATGTGTTGTTCTTCACTGTCTCACCTCTCGCTACCCTTTCAGAGAACTCTCTATCTCTTCTTCACTCCTCCCCTTCCTTCCATATTTGACAGCTCCTCCTGTTTAAATATGTCTCTTTCTTTTTGTTTCTGTGGTTTTGGACTCATGTCAATGTCCTTTATGTTTTGATCAGAGTCGAACCGACTCGCACCTTCTCACCAGTGTTGTGTGTGTGAATGCGTGTCCTGCCTTATGGCCTCGGGGCCTGTTAGTTAGCGTCTGGGCCGTGCAGGTCATCCGGGGCAAAGAGGGATTGCCTGCAATGGAAGTGAATGAAGATCTAGTTACATTGGGGGAGGGGTTGTGTGGTCACATTTTCTGAGTCCATGATTGATGAAAAGGCATTATTGACATTATTGTCAAAATGATTCATATGAGAATTTTCTGATCTGCTGAGCCCGTGTTGAAGGTTATGTTTCAGGAACTTAATCCTCTCGGTTAAGTTTAGCGACACGTTTGGCTGTTGTTATGGTTAAGACAAGCCAAGACTGACTGACAGACATTTTTTTTTTGCCCATCCATCTTCTCCAGTCTTTTGAGAGTGACCCCAAGGTCAGGAAAACAGAAAGATAAGTCGCATTGTAGAATTAGTTTGGGACTGTCTTCATAGTCTGCCTCAAAATGTTCTGTCTGAATAACTCTCTTGTTCTTCCTCGCGTCACTCCGGCCAAGTGTGAATGTCAGGCTCTGGCAAAGCAGTCAGGACCGAACGCCGACTGTCAGCTTCACCGCCTCGGAAGAAAACCAGAACAGAGAGTGTCACATTTGTCTTCTCCTCGATGTTGGAAATCATTCTAATTGAGAGGAAAGATGAAGGAAATATTACCACGAAATGTATTTAGGGTCCACATTCAAGCATTGGTACCATGCATGCAGAAGGGAGGGCTGTTGCATAAATCAAAGATTATAATACTGATTTACATTTTTACATGATACATCAATCGGCCAAAATACTGCTTGGAGTTGAGCTAAATCCATCAAAGTGTTGAGGAAAGTTTAAGGAAGAACTTGAGTACTTTTACCCAGGGAAGTGTTTTTGTGACCCTCTCTGCAGCTGACTGATTTGTGCCCCATTTTAAAGTTCAGTGGATTCTGAAAATGTACTGTCAGTTTGGCGGTCTGCTGCTGATGCAGTGTACTGATTAGTTTACTAGAATCAAACAGGAATCTTGATGTTCCTCCTAAACCACAATATCTGCATTTAGTTTTGTGTCTTTCATCAAATCATTTATCAGTGAGCCAGCTAATCATATTCTCATCAGTTGTAATCAGATATCCGTAATTGCTGTATTTGCTTGAGAAGGAATGTTATCAGTGTTGGAATTCTTAAAATGAATCATATTTGACTGTCTAATTTTGGCAAACAGGGGATTATTCTAGCACCTTTATCCTGAAACATGGCATTGCTACATTAAACAGGAATATTGAGAGCAAATTTTGTTTCTTTTGTGTCTTTTCAGAGTGCGGCCGCTGCCCCCAGTCCAGTGATGGGCAACATGCCACCCAATGATGGCATGCCAGGAGGACCCATGCCCCCAGGTTTCTTTCAAGTAAGAACCTTCCGTGAGACTTCATCCTTAAACCAACAGCCACCATCACCTCAACTATCACACACCCCCAATCCCCCCCACTCGCTTAGCCTACATTAAGCCTATCCTTCTGTCTCCTCCTCCTTTTTTAGCCTCTTTAGCTGTCCTAATCCCTGTCCAGATGTGTTCCCTTCTCTGTCTCCACCGTCCCATATTTCCACAGTTTGTCGGGTTGTTAACCCCCGGTGCTCTGTCTGATGCTTCTTTATCCAGACAGTTTACACGAGTACAATGTTGTTGTTTTTTTTAAATATGAAATGTGGAATCGGTACTAGGATTGTTAGGAAGAATGAGGCTCTTTCTCCTCTGGTTTGTGTTGCCTCACTTGTTCCTCTTGCCATCACTGTTTGCTGATGGCCATCTCAGATGCTGGCGAGGTCACTCAAATACAAACACACACAAAGAAACAAAGAAATGGAAGTTTCCACCTACCTACATTCCCAATAATGTTCACAAAATTACTGACGATGAAAAGAGAACTGAAAGGGTGAATTCCCCTAAACCTGCTTTTTTAGCAGCAGCAGATAATTGTTTAAGTGTAAGAGTGATTGCGCATTAAATAACATTTTTCTCATCATTCCAAGTTCGGAGAGCAGTTGCATTTTGAGAAATTTTTTACAGAAGGTAGAGGGAATAAAACACATCAAAAGTTTAGAAAAAAACTTTAGCAAATTGCCTCTTCAGTTCAGTTCAGGCAAGAGCTCGATAAGCAGATTGATTAAAAAAAAACTTTCTGTCCGCATAGCTGATACAAAGCTATGTCCAGCCATTGGTTTTCAAAGATTTGCAAAGTCTGGAAATCATGGGAAAGAAATACATTTCCCACAATACATCTCAATCCTCCCCACATAAATGTCAGTGAATCACGTTATCATCTTAAAGGGATGTACGCATATGAGGCATTTGGTCTTTAAGGATTAATTAAGTATATTTACTTTATCCCTTGTAGGAATAATTGAATAAAATGTGTGCTGTGAGCATGTGGCACAAATGTCCATTTACTGAATATTTGCTGTGCACTTTATGTATGTGAGACTGAAACCATTTGTCTTTTTTTTTATCTTGTACTAGTTGACTGGCAGGATGTCGTGCACTGTGCAGCATGTGTGCGTGCGTGCGTGCGTGCGTGCGTGCGTGCGTGTGTGCGGTAGGGTCGTGGAGAATGTTAATGATGTATGAGCAGTGAGCAGGCCAGGGAGAAAGCTATCTGATGGTGTTGCGTGAGTGACATTGCTTTCCATAAATAGACCCTGTGCGCATGGCAGACAGACAGACAGAATTGGTAGAAGGAACAGGCGATGGATGGATGCTACCTTTACTTTAATCTTCTCGACCCTCCTCTTCTCTCTCTGCTTTGCTCAGCTAATCTAAAGCAGCCCTAAAGAAAGAAAAGAAAAAATAAAGGTATGCCTGCGCTGTGCACAGCTATTAAGGCTAAATCTTCTGTATGAGTCCCAAACCTAACATCACATTTCCTTAAATCAAGCTCACTCTGTTACCAGGAAAACAGCATGAATTAGTGGCATCCTTCAACTTGAGCTAGGAGACACACTTAGCTCTCTTGGTAACTGACGTCCATTCCCTGGGAACTAATGGATGCCGTGCATGCTGTTAGTGCGGACTATAGAGTTTTCTGCAGCACATTTATTCTTTTAAATTAAGTCGGGAAGCAGCCTTTTACTATTACCCTCATTGCTCTTCGTTGGGTAAAGTCAGCCGACTCTGGGTCAGTTTTCTTCCCCCTCTGCCGTCTCCTTTGTACGTCTGGCATCCTTCTCCATGACATTTCCTCACTCTCTCTGTTTCTCTTGTCTTTCGAGACTATTATTTTGTCACACGCTGCCAACAGTAACGCATTCATACTCACTGACTCCTGGGTTCATGTATGGCCTATGTGTGTCTGCGGCAAAAATTGTTCAGAGTTGTGCTGGCGTGGTAATTAACATAGATGACCCCTACGCTGTTAGTGTGCTAGTGTGCTAGAGGGAGGGATGACGGGCAAAGTAGGGACAAAGGAGGAAAATGGAATTGGAAAGGCAAAAAGGGTGTCCACTCTTCAAGTGTCCTAAATCCTGACTTATGCTGCTGTGTTCAGTCTTCTCACCACGTACGATGTAACATTGTAGCTTACCCTGTTGTCCGACCCTCTAACCACCCCTCAGAAATCTAACTTCGGATGCTATATTTACAAGGTGTATTGCTTTCCTCAAGGATAATGTTTCTTTGAGGCAAAAATTTAATATGTAACGGGCTGTAACTGGATCTGACTTGCTCATGATACTAACACAGTGACCAATATTCTGTCCATGTGACCGGACCGGAGTCGAACACACCATATTCTCTGACATCTTCCTTCTTTTCTGTGTTTAAGTGATTTTAGCCAAAGCGAAATGTGACCTAATCCCTTATTCATTGAACTGGAGTTACGTTAAATAGCCAACACAAACTACTGTGTAAGTCATTAGCGTAGTTCGCAGCATAGATTCAATGCAGAGTTATAGATGGAACTCGCAGAGGGAGTCTGGCGGAGGGCTTCTGCAGTGAAAAAACAAGCTGAGCAGAGAGCCTTGATTTAGGCAGCAAGCCAGAAGAAGGCAGAGGAAAAAGAATAAGTGCATATGGAGTATACATGTAGTATATAATCCTTGTTCTTCGTAAAAGTCCATTCCTGCTGCATCATGGCCCTCTGGGGAGGACAAGCAAAAGGGGAGATGACAGAGGGGGAGGAGAAAGAGTGAGGAGAGGCAGAGTGACAGAGTTAATGACAGGGAGGAGAGGAAAAAAGCAACAGAGGACACTGAGATGTCAGGAGTTTTTCAAAAACGAGAAAAAGGCTAAACTGTGCTCTTCAGATACAGGTATGTGATCCAGATAAAACCTCAGAAATCTCTCTTTGTTGTCATGATTCTACAATCTGCACGAGGCACGTCAGATACTCAAAAACTGTGCTTTCCATTAAGTCTGTAAAGCAGCAGCCGGGGTGGGGCTGCCTCTTTCTGCTAAACTGGAATTGTTCCTTTTGCCAACAAAAAAAGGGGATCCAAAGTCAAAGGCTGTGCTTCTTACTGCAGGTAATTGCTGCTCTTCAGAGACAACACTAAAAAGCACAACAGGGGGATTAGGTTTGATTACACATTAGAAAAGCAACCAAGGTATCAAAGACAAATTTAAGTACCTGTTCAAAGCTGACGCATGGTAAGCACACGGTGAATTTGGAAGTCATCTGTTCTCAGTAATTTATTCAACAAAGATAAGGCTGATCGCGGTGTTCATTCTGGTCAGTTATATTTCAAAGATATGTAAGTTGAAGTGTGGGCAGACAAAAAAAACCCATACATACATGATTGAAGAATAGTGTTGGATATTATCCATTACCTGTAAAGATCAGATGTCAAAGCTCAGTGTTTGGTTGAGGTCATTGTTGTGTCTTCACCAGAGGATGTACAGCTCTGTTTTAGATCCTCGATGAATTAGGCTTTTACTGGACGCAATGCGGTTCTCATATTACCCCAGCTTTGAATCAAACAGTGATCTATAACAGCGTTCAACCACAAAAGACACCAACTGCTTGTGTCTGAAAAAGCGACGAAAAACATTAAAAATGCCTTTTTTGACCACATCCACTTGAGCTCTTTCAATATAAGTTTTGAAAAGACTGACGCTGTAGGAGGCAGATGGGAATGTACGAGCAAAACTCGAAAACTCTCTCCCACCTGAAAAAAAGCCAACGAGAAGAGGCACAATCTCTTATCATTACAGCTTATCCTTGAGAGGGCAGCAATAAAAATTATACCTAACGATTCCCTTTGAATGGCAGGCTCTTATGAATAAGAGACAGTCCTCTGCTAACATTTTCCAAGTCCATTGTCTGCTGTAGCTTCTGTTAGACTTACAGTAGGTCAAAAACATTGACAGCCACTGCATTTACACAGTGATTTAACAGTAGCCACTTTGCATCACCCCTATCAGCACAATGCGTCTGATATCGCAGGTTTTTCTTTTTCCTGTTTAAAGACAGATGTGAGAACTTGTTCTTTCCATGTCTGTTGGGGAAACTTGAGAATATCAGAATGATCCTCTCACTTAAGGAAGAAATGATCATAGACTCACTACACTAAAGGGAGGATAGAAAGTTTTTAGTAATCAATGAGCTTAATCTGAAGCTCAGAAAACTGTCTGTAGAATGTACGTGCACAGGAGAAGTGCCTGCCGCTTTATTTCTGGTGAGCATTTGAGGTAAAGAGGTATGTCTGACACGTTTTCTTTGTTTCAATTTAACAAAATAACAAGTTACTGATACACAAGTCTTGTGTGGGACATTGCAGACATTGGACCAAACAATTGTAAGTCAACGGAGGGGGAAATCCTCATATTTCAAAACTTTATAAAAAAGTCTTTGTTTTGCGTGCTGGAAAATCAACTATGTCCACCAAACAAAATGAAATCGAACTGTTTTTTTTTTTTTGGCGTGATCGCCCTTTAGTTTATTGAAGCACCAGTTCCGACCGATCCCCTGACGAAACCTGTCGCAGTTCTTTGCATTCAGTCTATCGCTGTGTCCTACCTTTTTCCTGCGGCCCCACAGTCACTCACAGTTGGTGAGATCATGGCTCAGAGGAGGACGTATCATTGTGAAAAGGACTCAACTTTTGGTGACAACTTCAGAAGAATCTGAAATATTTCCAAATTTAAACAGGGATTATTACTCCGGTTAAATCCTACCCAAACAAAAGTAAACTTTGAGTAAAAGTTATTTGTGTGACTGGCATGAGAGATTGTCCTGGAACCTTTGCCATGCACACAGGGCATGAACGTTTTTTTTATTGGATATTGTTAATAATTTCTATAACCACAGATAGATGGCAGCTACAGGTAATAACATTTCCTGCATATGCGTGTGCAGGCCGGATGCCGCGTTTCCACACACTGCTATTGCCACATTTTATGGTAAACAAAGTAAACCTCAGAGTCCAAAAAAGCCATCTGCATTTAGATCTTGTTGTGTCCATTTCCTATTCCCAAACCTTCAGAACTTGGTATTTGAATGAGCAACTTACTTGCCCTGACAGCATTTCCCTCAGTCTTCTTGACCATTTCAATTTATTACAGAGTAAACATTTTTAAGAACTCAAAAGCCTAATAAAACATTTTCTTTCAGAATAACCATAGTCACACAAAAATGGAACTTTTAAGAAGAGAACGTGTAATTTATCACTTCCATCCCTGTATGGCTGTATGTTTGGACTTGGTGAATGTGGACCAATCAGACCCGTCCTCTTTGGTCCTGCATGTGTCGTGCCAAAAACCTGTTGCTCAATAACGCATCATGTAAATCATTTGGTACCACCCTTACATTTTTAAACATCTGTCAGCTGTCCCCGGGGACAAAAAACCCTCCACTATAAGAGAATAGCGTGTTTCCTATCTGTGAGCGGACATGCTGGCGTGCCATATACCACGAGCTAGCAGGAGACCTACTGCTGCCGCTGCTGCTCTCTGGAATGTTAGCAAGGAATGACAATGAGAGTGCATTCTGTGTGTGTGTGTGTGTGTGTGTGTGTATGTGTGTGTGTGTGTGGTGCTTTTCCTCCTGGCTTTGTTTGTTGTGTTCAGTGATGCAGGGTGCTTTGTGCTCTCGGTCTGTTTGTGTGTCTGTGTGTGTGTGTGTGTGTCCAGTAGCTTGATGGCAGTTACACACTGCCCTCTAGTGTTAGCAGCTATAAACAAAAGGAAAAAGAAAACCTCAGAAGGCTGCTCGTCTTCCATCCCTTTCTCCCCATCTCTCTGTTAGTGGTCCATCGGGAGCAGCGGTGTGGGTCTTCCTTAAGCTGAAATGAGTGGCGAGGAGGCGAGAGGTTTGTGTTGATGTGTTTGTGGTACTGTGCCAAGCTGTTATCTCCTTAGCCGGGTAGAAAATGATTTTATTAATTGCTTCATTTAACGCTCCCCATGTCCCCCTCCTTCCTCCCCTCTCTTACACAAATACACAAACAACACCACACCAGCCGCCGCGTGCTCGCACACACCCCAGCCAAACTACTTTTCAAACTCGTCCTGCGTACACCTCTGTGACAGCTGAAATGCTTTCACGCTCCCCGTCTCTGCAGGGACCTGTAGAGAGAACAGTACAACCATAAAGGCCATATGCTGGCCCATTCAGATGTAATAGCAGGAAGACCTGGGGAGGCTCAGCCAAAGGAGCTATGCTCCATTACGGCACATTATAGAGAAGAGAGGAGCACTGTGCGTGTTTGTGTGTGAACGTGTGTGTCAGAAGGAATGAGAATATGTATTACCTGTGATATTGAGGGGGGGGGGGGGGGGGCAGGGCAATGTTCACACAGCTACTTAATTGAGTCTCAACTCCAATTTAGGGACAAAAAGCTGGTCCCTGCAAGATAAACTATTAGGTTTAGGTCAAGTGTACGTTGTGCTCATGTATGCTGTGATGGTTGAATACAAGTCAATTTGACGTCATCCTAAGTGACTAAAACTGGGTTGTGTGTGTGTGTGTTTGTGTGCAGAACCATACTGCCGCAGCTGGGTCAGTGCAGTCAGACCCCGCAGGGGTGTCTTGTTAGACACACTCACACAGGCTGGCTCGGCAACAACAATAACCTCTGAGGTCAGACCGAGCTAGCGCTGCATTAGCCCCAGTGTGAACCTGCTGAGAGACGGACTGAGCCAGTACAGCTGGTGTTAACCACCCAAAACACCAGGCAAACACACAGAGTGGCAGAAAAAACACAGTGTCTCTGATAGATAACTGTGCCAACACATCTAGAGTACACTGTATGTTCAACTGAATAAACAGTTCCAGATCGTCACATAAATTATTGACCAGCTGCATACTGTGGGGCCCGTTAAGAAGTGGATTTAGTGACAACTTGACTGCTTCTCAGATGAGCATGAAAGCCTAAAGAAAAGTAAACTGCTATGTCTCCAAAGGATTGGAAGCACCTGTTTCGAGAGCCTTGCTGCTGCGGAGCTCAATTCCTGTGCGTCTTTAGAACGAGTTGCCACATTTGTTTTTTAATGCACATATGCACAAGCTCATCTCTCCCGCCACAGTCTTCTGTACTCTTGTATGTCGCACCAACAGCAGCACAGCCGCAGCCCTGTATGTGTGCCTGTGGGAGCACACTCATTTCAAGCTGTCAGTCAGTCGTGTTTATTTTCCCACAGTAGCGGCGCCCACAGGTTCCTGGTGCTCGGCTCTGTCGGCACACCGTCATCCCAGCCATGCCGCAAGAGCTGTCACACAGGGAGGGAGTCGCAGTGCAGGGTGGGAGAATCTGTTGGAGTTGGAGGGGGGGTACTGGAGGAACATGTGCAGCTGCCTGCTCAATGCATACACGCAGGTGAAGAAGCAAGCCATTTTTGCCACGAGTTCACCAAAGTTTCCACCTACAAATGACTAAGAGCGGTTTTCCTTTGATTGTTTTTAAAAGTCATCTGTGGTCACTCCGACGTAAAAGGTCTGATCTCATGTGCACGGGAACAGCAACACATTAGCTACTAGCGCCTCTTATTTTCTCCAAACACAACTTATAGCATCAGATAATTGTGAAAAGCTCATTTTCTGTTTGTTTTTCATCAAACATCTGCGTATTTTTTACCTTGGGCAGACATGCACGGATGCCTATACACCTAAAATATGTATTTATTACTATTGATTTGAAAATTGTCTCCTATAATTTCTTGGGGAATAATGAGTGGACTAATCGAGTGATGTCAGTTCATAAAGTTAAACAATAAATCAATAGAAGCAGCGTGTGTGTGTGTGTGGTCATGGATCTATATCTGCATATTAGTATTAACAATATTTACCAGGGATGCTCGCCTGCCTGTGTGTAGGTCTGAGGTTATGCTGCACATGGGTAATCCTCTAATCCCTCACCTTTTCACCATGATGTGAGTTACAGACCTGCTATAACACACACTCAACACTGGAGAGAAGAAGATCCTGCTCTCAGCTGTGAAATAATCTCATATTTGCACTCATCACCTCTCAAGTCACACGCATACTCACACACCTGCAACGTAACCTGATAGCAAAGGGCTTGACAGAGTCTCTGGCAGACGAGTAGATAAGCCCGGTCTTGCAGTGGGTGGTCCTCTTCCTCTGTATTGATGTTCAGTTTGTAACAGGCCTCCACTGACGTGGCTGCCGGAGTCAGATGAGGTTACTGTAGGAGGGGTCACAGAGGTTAGAGTTCACCACTGTGTCGCTTCAGTGGAGCACTCTTCTTTTTTTCTTTTTTTCTGTTTCTGTTTCATTTTGGAAAAGTTGAGAGTCCCTGTCCAAATACAAACTGAAAGTGTAGTTTTTGCCGATCGTTGGTCGAATTAGAGTTTGTTTAAGTGACAGAGTCATTTGAGCCGTTTTTAGGTCTGGGCTTTTGTTTCACTGCCATAATGATGTTTGATTGCGTTTAAATATTTGGAGTTTCTTTGTAGCGTGAGACAGACCAGAATTAAGCTTGCTTTGGCGCTTGATTTTGTGTTTGGATGGCTTAAACTCTGGCAAACTGGATCGAGTGTCATCATAGTGGAATTGAGAAAAATAATACCATGTTAGAATTACCCTGAATTATCCTTTGGCAACCATACTGTAATTGAATGTTAATCACAGCGGTCGTCATGAATTGATCTGACCTCATCCTGGCAATTAACAATTCCTGTACATGAAAATCAGTGCGGCCCTTTGGAAATGTCAGTGACAAATCTTATTATATGCACTCCCAGTTGGTCTAACAGATTAGATGTGATAGTTGTGCGGTAATTATAGGCTACATATGTAAATTGGACATGCTGCATTTGCTGGCTGTTTTTCTCTCATTTTGACCACCGGGGCAGAAAGAAATTCACAAAGACCAAGTTCTATTAATTTATATCAGCTCATCAAGTTAAAGCAACATGTTTGCAAATGATCACTTCCTTACAATCTGGAGTTTGGTTTCCTGCCTCCTGGTGCATGTCAGTGCCACACTATCTATTTAGCTTAATTGTCTTGTATCTTTCATAGCAGCCACTTGTGTTCCAGGTGTTGTTTTGATCACAAACGTCTAGAAAAAAACATTCTCTCAATGTTTCCTGTCAAGGGTTAGGGTTAGTCAGTAGATACCATAGATAAAACTAAATCTTGAACTTACAGGTATTCATGCTTCACACCAAACAAAGTTCAGCCTTTTTCCACAAAACTTACAGGAGAACATGAGGGATCTACATTTTACATGTGTCGCAACTGAAATAAAGCTTTTGAGGAGAAAGAAGTCCGTCATGTAGAACTAAAATTACATTGATGTGACTCGAACTGCGTCACATGACGTTTTTATTTCTGAATTCTTAAAGAGAAAATGATCATTTTCATCACATGTGTATCATGAATTATGTCTGTGCTCTCATCCACTGTACACAGTTCTGAGTTTATCAATATTTTATGATTGCTCTTTTGCTCGCTATTACAAGTCTCAATACCAAATTCCTACCAGGGTTGTCCCACTTTAGATGTTGACCCTAGAAATAGCGGCTAAATGTTTGTGAATCTCCTTCCAGCATAAAAGCAGCTTCATGAATCCTCAGTAAACATGGAATGGACTGGCCACCCCAGTACCCCTCGACTGGTATGCTTTGCTTTTGCCAAATACAACAAATGTCATCTCAAGGCACTTAGATAATAAAGTCCAATTCAAGCCAATTGGAATTCAATTCATTGTAATCATAATTATTTATAAAATAATCCAATTCATTCATATAGAGCCAATTCAAAAACAATTGAATGTTGAATTCCATTGTGATATAAATATTGCCCACCCCCATTCCTACCTTTAAAAAAAAGAATCATATGACCCTGCCTCTCACACTTCCTCAAAGCTTTGTCTTTAAAGTTTCACTTAGATTGTGAATTAACTCAATGCTGTGCAAAAGTCTCGAGCCACTCCTCATTTCTTTAAAAAAACTAAACTGGAAAAGGTGAAAATATTCATGGAAATACAGTATATGGAGCAAAAACAGGGTTTATTCATTTCTAATAAGCTTGAAAGTCAGTATTTGGTCTTTATTTTTCAACACAGTCTGAACCCTGTTAGACAGGTTTTCTTGTCATTTCTTTAAGTAGTCTTCAGGAATATTTCTCCTGGCTTCTTGAAGGACTTTCCAAAGCTCTTCTTTGGCTGTTGGCTGCCTTTTGTTCTGTTCTCTGTCAAGATGATTCCACACTGCTTTAATATTGCTGAGGTCTAGGATCTGGGGAGGATTCATCCCTCCATAAGACTGGTTGCCACTGATTTTCAGTCCAGTTGTTGAGTCATTTGCCATTCTTCAGCCTTTTCTCTTTGTTTCCCTTCCATAAGAAAGACTTCTTGACAGCCACCCTTCCATGGAGATCATTTCTGATGAGGCTTCAGTGAACGGTAGATGGATCAGCTGAAGGTCCACAAGCACCTCTCAGTCTTTTTTTCAACAGCAATGTCAGTCACATTTTAATACAAGTGTAAAATGCTGGAATACACATAGTACCAATGTGAGAAACACTTTTTTTAATTTTTTACTCACCATGTAGCTCATCTGTCACATCTGGAAAGCCTCTGGTTTATGGGAAGGATTACACCTGGTTAGAATGTGCAAGTGGCAGAACATGATATATACAGTTTGCTGGGATCAAATAGGAAAATAGTAGTTTGGTAATAAACAACCAGGTGTCTTGCAGATACCAGAGATAGTTCTAAGCTCCTGAATCTGCTCGTTTCAAACAAGAATTTCTACTCATGTCCACATATACTAGACCATCAGTGTTGGATGGTTGGATATAGATTAGCCTTTAGAGGGTTTAGAGGGACTCTACTCTGTTGCGATTGGTTGCTGCATCATTAGACATCTGATGATACTCATGTCATGAGCAGGTAAATGTGTCGGTCGTGGTCTGATTTAGTTAAACTGCTTTGGTGGCAACCTTTAGCCTAAACAAGTTTCAGAAACTTCTAAATAACAGCAAGGTGAGTCTAAACTGCTTTTTATTCTTAGTGAACTCGGTTTCACAAATTGACAAAATTCTAAATACTTCTGTTGTGTCAAGTTGACGGCAAATATTCAAGGGTGGATGTCAAAGCTGTTCTGTTCGTCGTGCCGTATTAAAAGGGGTTTATTGTAAGTTAGTTGTTGTTTTTCACTCTCAAGCAGCTTTGGGCAGCAGCTGATACATTCTTGTTGCACGCCACTGATATCTTCATATCTTGTGTTTTCCAGGGTCCTCCAGGATCTCAGCCTTCCCCTCACACACAGCCCCCTCCACACAACCCCAGCAATCCCATGATGGGACCTCATGGGCAGGTAAGACGGAAACAGTTACTTCCCTTCCATTCCCTCTCAGCTCTCTCAGCCGACACTCACTCACATAACAGCAGTGTTCAGACTGCAGACAGGACATGCCGCATCCACCGTTGTGGATTGGATGAATAATTTAGCTGTGTTGGCCCAGCTGTAAGGAGCGGAGGTGCATCTGGAGGGCCTCCCCTCTCCCTCAGCCCAGCACTCACCATCCCATAGTCCATCAATAGACCATTAATATTGCAGCACAGCCTGACACTGTTCTGCTCTTTGTGCACAAACCCACCGCAACATGGTCAAAGGAGGAGAGAGGAGAGTGTAGAGAAAGAAAACACTATGTAGTAAGTCTGTCCTCTCCCTTTACACTTATTATAATTATATAAGTCGTCCTCCACTTGCCCCAAACACACACACGCAAACACACTGACACGCTAAACATGCAGAATATAATTACCCCTGAAACGCTATCTCCTGTTGTATCTGTGTCGTCTGTGCTTATCTCTGTGTGAAGATGATCTGTACATTATTCTGCAGTTCATGCTCCACGACACACACACCTCTTATCCAGTCAGCCTTCAAATCAGCATGCTCCTACCCCTTGATACTAAAACAGTTGGATCAAGTTCAAAACTAATTCTGATCATCTGACACTGAAATATGGCTCAGTGCATGTGCGTATTTGTAGTTGCAGCAGTGTACTCTCATAGGTGATTCTGCAAACCATCTGTCTGTGATGCTTTACATTATTCACTAGTTGTGTGCTGGCTCTGCATATGTGTCCCGGCCAGCCTGTTCTTGTCCCCGCTCTGCTCGAACATACCGCATGTTTCTGAAGTCTCTGTTAGAAATCGAACTACATGATCAGAGTCCTTTTAGAGATGCTCTCTGGTAAAGCGGAGACGGTGGAGCTGCACAAAATAGGCACACCCGAGATGTTTTGTGTTAGCCTGTATAACTATTATATGCTCTCGTTGAGCTTCCCTGTGTTTTTGCTGTTTTTCTCCTGCATCTCCCAGTCTTCCCTCTGTCTTGCGTGTTTGTGTGTAACCCTCACTTATCTGTCACTTATCTACCTTTTTCCTAATGGCTTTTACCACCTGAGGTCTTACTTTCCAAGAAGTCATGACAGGCCCCTCCCTCATGGGAAACATAACATACGCAACAGCAGCACATTATTCTTCGACACAATAGCTCCCCCTGCTGGAATACAAGGTTGTAGCCCCAACAGATAGCAGGACAGATGCAGTGAGCCAGGTTCTCTTGATCCTTTCTGCCTTATTTCGCTACCTAGAAATGGAAGCAGGGCTTATGGAGACCAACAGTTAGCCGGTAATGTGAGAAAAATCTGATCTGCTTTAGACGGTGGTATTCTTGTTTCTGAACAGCAGATTTGTGCAGGTAATGAAACAGACATATCCTGAGTTAAAATGTGAATTAACATCACGATCTTAGAATGATTCCAATATTTATTTAAGAGAGATTCATTTGAAAGCCCAAAAGTTACCCAAAAGGTATAGAGAGGTATCTCATTTAAACATTTGTCCATCTTAAAACACCAAGAAAAGGGTGGGACTGGACTGGGATGGGAAGTTATTAAACTAGAATTCGAAGTTGAAATTGATGCAGAGCTGATAATGACTTCGGCAGGCTGAGACATGCACACTGTGGTGTTCATATGTGCAGTGCTCACTGTCATTACATCTCAATTTTATGTCCATGGACAACAGTGAAATGACAAAACCTCTCTATGAATTATTACTGTCAGTATAACTGTGAAGGTGAGGTTTATTTTAGCATTGGTGTTTTTATACTAATGAACCATGGAATGACAGTGCTGCCACGTGAAAAAAAGTAAATCTGTTAAAGAAATTTCTGAGTTGTTTTCGCTGTTTCACTACAGCATGTCCTGCTCTTAAAAGTACGGGTGCACAACCACGTTTTGAACCTGCAACATTGAAACAAAGCTAAATGCAAGACTTTGTCTACAACTTGATCAGAAAACACCAGATTAGTCTCCTCTGGCGACAAGTTACTAGTGTGGACAAAAGCTACACAGTCTTTTTTTTTATCTTTGTGGGCACTTTGTGAGCTTTTAGAGAAGTCCCACCTCCCATCACTGCATTCATATTCTTATTCTATTACAGATTTATTGTTTTTGCGGCACTTCTATCATTTCTTTTCAAATTAGATTGAAATATTTTTTATATTCACAACTACAGATTCTGCCTGTTTCCATGCTTCCTTCGTCTTTCCATCCAAAATGTATCCCCCCGCTACAGCCTGTACTGAAATGTAAAAAAAAACAAAACAATATAAGACATTTCTACATAATTTGGAGACACTCACATCTTGCTGAAGATTTTTGACTGTTTGAGCTGCGATGAATGAGATAATTAGATGCTTATGATTCTGATGTTTCGGTAGTTAATTTTTTTATTGAATTTACACCTACTTCATTCATTCATTCATTTAAAGAATAGAAATATGGAAAAATAATCATGTGCCGTTTCCATCCTTTTTGCAGCCTTTCATGTCTCCGCGGTACCCAGGTGGCCCAAGACCCGCCCTTCGTATGCCAAATCAGCCTCCTGGGAGCATCCCCGGGTCACAGCCCCTACTTCCAAACAGCCTGGACCCCACCAGACCTCAAGGTACAGACAAACCTTTCACCTTGTGAAGACATCTTATATTTGCTCCTGAGTATAAAGATGTTCTCCCTTATTAACAGAATAGTTGTTGAACAGAATTGTGCTGCCATCTTAATGTGCTCTGTGTACCGAAACAGGACATCCAAACATGGGAGGTCCAATGAGAATGAATCCCCCCAGAGGCATGGGAGGCATGGGCCCACAGGTAGGTTATAACAAAGGAAAGGACATGGAAGTCATACAGAACAAAACAGCGATGTTACTAGAGCAAGTTACAACATGGAGCGGTATCCCTCAGCACTATACTACCAATCCACTGTGCAACTGCTGCCTCAAAGCAACATTTGGTGCTCGAACTGTTAGTTTATGAGCAAGCCCAATGTTTGGTTGCCCTTCATTAAGGGCTTCCATAAAAACAGCTATAATGTCAAACCAGCAGCTTATAAACATTCCTCTGGGGAAGAGAAATTTTGGTTTTGCCGGCCCCATAACTTTGCCTTTAAATGTCAGAGGCGCTCTGATAATTAGCTTGGCTCTGACCAGAGCTGACCCTCCGCTAACTTCATTTCTACATGTTGAAAGCTGCTTGCGGACTCCCACCTCGAGAGACAAACAGAGGCCGAACACTCATGCTGCTATGAGCAAGTCACCACCGACACATTTTCCCAAAAAGAGAGCCAGAGTTGGCAGCATGCCCTTTATCACTCTCGTTTTAGTAAATGTGATTTATTGTAGTACATAAGAAGCTCAAAGAACAGTGTTCTTTCAAATTACCATTACCAGACAGCTGCCTCACTCCTCACCCTGCCACTGCACACTACTGCATCACCTCACACAAGGACACAAAGGCACACACTTTTCCTATGCCCTTCAGCCCCTCTCCGTGCCACCCTGGCTCGGTGACTTTGGCAGCGAGCGCTCCAGCAGCTGGTGTGGCATCTGCTCGACAAGTGTAATCATCTGCTGAACAAAACTCTTCCTCTGAGTAGAGACGCTCTGTGGCCTGCCCACCTACTCCCACACACACGTACATACAGTATAGCAGCAGCCAATCCCGCCCACTGGGCAGCCATGAAAACATACATGCAAGTACACAGAGAAGGGTATGAACACACAGCATATACTGACTACACAGAGGCATACACCCGCACACACGCAGCTGTCCATTTTCACACACAGCCCACTCCCACCAGCCCACACACACTCATGCATGAACTTAATTAAACACTCGTTAGTGGTAGACATAATCGTTGCTGACCTTCTTAAGATTCAAACCTTTAGACCAGGGATCTGAAACTCCGGTCCTCGAGGGCCGCTGTCCTGCAGGTTTTCGATGTTTTCCCTGCTCCAACTCACCTGATTCAGATCGATGTCTCATTAGCCGGTTTGTGCAGAATTTAACAATCTTTTGAAGAGATCCATTGAATCTGAATCAGGTGAGTTGGAGCAGGGAAAACATCGAAAACCTGCAGGACAGCGGCCCTCGAGGACCGGAGTTTCAGATCCCTGCTTTAGACTGAGCTGGTGTGAGACTCTGTACTGATTATGTGTCCATCTCTGTGTGCAGAACTATGGCGGTGGAATGAGGCCTCCTCCAAACTCCATGGGGCCAGGGATGCCAGGCATGAACATGTTAGTAGACTGAAGAAAAACTCTATTTATCTCTCTGTATTCTTTTTGTTTTGAAAAAAAAAATAAGGATCGCTAAAACGAAAATCCACCCTTTTTTTTCTAGATCTTGTTTGTGTAGTTTAGCAGCTGTTATTGGCTTAGAAACATTTTATTCGCCAGGTCGGTTCCTTTAAATCTGGAGATGCAGCAAAAGCCTGCATAGCAGGAACCAAAGGTCCCCTGGGTTATGTATATGTTATTTACTCATCATTCACAAACAAGTCACAGTGCTTTGCAGAGACATAAGTATCAGAAAGAAAAATCCAACAAATCCCACTTGAGCTCTCACTTTTCAACAATAATGGAAGAAGAACTACGCATCAACAGAAAGAACTCAACCGACGGGCTCAGGTTGGGGGGGTTTATAGAGGGTTGTACTTCAGTATTTTCAAGACGATAAAAACGAGATTGAGCCTATTTTTATTTTTTTTGTTGTTCTGCTTAAAAGTTAAGACCAGTCTGTGATGCTATGTTTCGTTTGGTCTGGCAGATTCCATCTGGCCCTCCTCCCGTACTGATTTTCATCCAGCTCAACATGTGTCATGCCGATCGCAGACCATTTGTCTTAAATCTGTGCGGACATGATATGGTGACTGAGAAGTGCTTAAAGGCACCTCCTCAAGCCCACCAGGATGGCTGATGTGAAACAGTCTTCTGTGTCAGTGTACATGAACTGCCCAGTATATTTTCTCAGAAAGAAGAAAGATGAACAAACAGAGATCTTTTTGTCTGCCACGTTTCAGACTTAAGAGAAAAAACAACGGAGAGACTCATTTGCTTCCGAGCATTTCTTTAGTGATTCCAGGACAGACCCGACCTGTGCTCTGAGCTAATTACCAGTTTCTCAGTTTTACTGGTTTTAAGCTGTAGGTCATTTTTTCTTTTTCTTTTATTCATCACATTGGCATGCAGAGAACTCAGAATGTTGTCAGGGTAATTTTGGTATTTAGTGCTACAACAGAGTGCCATCTGTTTAAAAAAGAAAACAAGCATCGATGCTACAGATGGCATGTCTCAGAGGTTGGAGGTATTGGGAAAATAATATCAGACCTAGAATTGACCCAATGACGCACACCATACTTTATGCGTGCAGATGAAAAGAGATGGTTGTCGATAGACACAGCACACCCTGTTTGAAATACTTGAAAACCACTTCAAAGCTTTGACATAGACGCCCTCCTGTACCTCTGCCTGTCTGTTAAAGTCTGTGATCAGTTGTTGAAGGCTGTACTCAGATCATGCAGAACCAGAATGAAGCGCATACCTGTAAAAGCAGCCACTGGTGAGACTGCAAGTGACCTTCAACAAGAAAAAATTAAGAGGAAACTGTGAGATATAATTTTCTTTTGAAATATTTAACTGAATTGAATAAAACTTTATTAAGTCCCAAAGGGGAAATGGTATTGCTGTAGTATAGATTATGAAGAAAAATTAACTAAATAAGCAAACAACAACTAAAAAGAAAATAGAAATGAGTTGACAGACTGTTGGAGAGTTTGAGGAAATGTAGAAGAAGATATGGTTTAGTTTAATTCTAATCTTAAAGTAGGGATTCTCCTGTTGGATTTTTCTTAAAAACTTTTATTGTCCATGGACAATAAAACGTTGAATAAAAGCTGAACTGGAAAAGTTGGGTAACTGCTTTATGGTGTCATTGGTTATGATAAATTAGGAATGTTTGTACCCATAGCTTTAGTGCTATGTTACCAACATGTAATATTTTATTCATTCATTCATTCATTTCTTAAGAATAATTGTCAACAACATTTTATAGATTGAGTTTATGATAAAAACCTAGCATTCAAATAATCAAAAGAGACATGTAGGCAATGAGAAGCAGCTGCTGTGATACATGAAACTGTGGTATATGACAGAAATCCTCTAATTTCTTTCTCCTTTTCTCTCTGGTTGGTTTCCCCAGGGGTCCTGGTGGAAGAGGTCCATGGCCGAACCCCAACACCAACTCAGTGAGTCATGTTCTCTCACATCTTCTTTCCAGTATGCCTGACTGTGTTTGGGATAACTGTGCCTCATGTTTTCTCTCCCCTCCGCAGATAGCTTATTCATCTTCATCTCCAGGCAACTACGTGGTAAGTGTCCTGTCATGAACTCGTGTTCGACCGCGGGCCATAAATTACCTGTCATGCTGTGATATCTAACAGGCACGCTGCCATCTAGATGCACTAAGCACTCAAAGTCTCTGCTTCTCTTGCTCTCACCCCTCAGGGCCCTCCAGGGGGAGGCGGCCCACCAGGAACTCCCATCATGCCTAGCCCCGGAGGTGAGTTATATGCTTCAGTTGGCCTTTTGATTTCGTCTTTTATCCAACTTCACTGAAGGAGGGTCTATCTAACAAACATCAAATCGGTTTTCCCACACAGAGATCCGCCTCTAATCTTTTTTTTTTTTCTTTTTTTTTCATGAAAATCTCCATTTTTCACTTAAGACGTTTGGTAAAAAAAATATTCCAGTGTTGTTCGCTGTGTGTTATCATAGTTGAGACACCTGCTTTGAAGGGAAGCAGAGGCATGTTGGTCTGCAATCAACAGACTGAATCATCTCAGCTTTGACCCATCAATAAACTGTCTCTGTGGAGGATTGGCTGAGAACAAAACACTATGAGCTGATATCCTGTAGATGCTCTGTTCCTGTTGGCCTGTGCAGAGCCTCTTTTTATTTCCCCCATTTATTATTTATATACATAACTCCATTGTGATATGTTGCGGGGCAACCTTTTCGCAGCACTGCTCACACGTACACTGGGAGGGAAAAAAAAAACATATTTCCACTGCAGTCGCCAAGAGTGTGCGCTCACACATACACACGCACAAATCTCCCACAAAGATGCACACCTCACTCTTGCTCCCCCTCTTTCAGTCACGACAACACCAGCGACATTCAGAGACACTGACGGGCGAGGCTTCCCCAGCACCTTGCACATGCTGTATCCATTTCTAACTCTTGTCTTTTGATTTGTTTTTATTTCATCTTTCTCATCTGCAACGTCCTGTCTGCAGTGTCAGAGCAAGGTCACCTCGTCCTTCTCAATATTTTCAGGAAACGCACACACACACACACACACACACACCAAGACACAGCATGTACCGGGTGTTGCCAGGGTGTCCATATCTAATTTCCTTATCAAAGGAATAAGGGATTCTGAGTTTCTTTTGTCAGACATTGCAGAGAGCAGTGAGCGGTCTGCTCGATAGACAGATTCGCTAACATTACGTACTTACATTACGCACATGTCGGCAGGTGCAACAATGTCAAGTGAAAGACAGACCTTTGCCTTCATTTTCTCCCCAGTTGTCACCATTCCCCACCATTTAATGATTTTTTTCTCCCAAAACTTGCACGCTTGTTCTGAAAACAGCCAGGGGTATCAGTGTGAAAGTTTATCTGCTGCTGTGACCAGCGTTACAGTCTTCCCATTTCAACCGTCGTACTGCTCTTGTTTCATAGATTCCACAAATTCAAGTGAAAACATCTACACAATGATGAACCCCATCGGTCCAGGTGGAAATAGACCGAATGTAAGTGCTTGTAGTCTACGTTTGACTCGCTTGAAGGTATTTTTTAATGTGTAATGTGTTACCAAGTCACGTTAGAAAATCCTGAAAAGAAACTGAGACTTTCTGTCGATGTTGTTGAGACCCCCTGAGGCAAATTTGTGAGTCTAACAATTGAACTATATTAAAGAAAATGATTGCTTTCCTTTAGTTCCCTATGGGACCGGGTCCTGATGGGCCCATGGGTGGAATGGGTGCCATGGAGCAGCATCATATGAACGGATCACTAGGTGAGTCCCATTGTTTGTAGCTGGCACTTCCTGAAAATATTCACTGAGACCTGCTGCTTTCTTTGATCTCAGGCTTGTGGAAGTAAGACTCTGCCCTCTGATGGCAGATTCAGGAAGTGTTCTCCTCCAACTTTCTATTGATCAAAGCTAAAACAGATTAGTGGGGCAGTGAGCAGGCCAATCGATCCTGTAGATGTGTGAGACAGGATCGGTGAAGCCAGTGAAATTATTGCCCATCTGTATCTGAAACAAATAGCTTAATTAAAGGCCATTACTTGTGAGGGGGCAGGTTGCTTCCACTTGAACTGGATATCCTTTTCTGGCACTGAATTAGCAGCAGAGGTGAGCTGAGATTCGGCTAATGTAAATGTTTTTTCTCATTCTGTTTCTAATCGCAGGCTCTGGTGACATGGATGGGTTGCCAAAGGTAAGACTGACTGACTATGTGTCTGTACACAGGACACATTTCTCTCTCTATGGAAGTCCATCCGTCTTATTGGTTTCTTTTATTTGTGCTGTAGAATTCTCCCAATAATATGGCAGGCATGAACAATCCTCCCGGCACTCCGCGGGATGACGGCGAGATGGCAGGCAACTTTTTAAACCCATTCCAAAGTGAAAGTGTGAGTACCATACCACAACACAGCTCAATACAACATCTGCCTTTTGTAGTTTGTTCAGTTTCGGTTTGAAAGATTCCTGAAAAAAAAAGGAATTTTAAATGGATTATTATAATTTTTTTAATCCCTCTCCCACTGCTAGGCAAAATGACGCCTATACAGCGTAGATCTCTGCAAGCAGTATGTTATCAACAGGAAGATTTCAGGGCATTGTAACTGAAGCAGTTGCATATGTTGATATAAAATTACAAATTGCTGTTACAACCTGAACGTTCACACACAAGTACTCACAACCAGAGGAAGATTGAGGCTTCCTGCCTGAGGGCAGGCTCACGAGGACATCTTTTTTTCGCCTATTGGGCTCGACCAATAGGTGAAAGAGGCTGAAGAAATACCCAACTGAACCTATACAAGTTTAACTTGAACCACAGGGGCATTTTTTTCAATGCTTCATAGTCTTCACTTGTAATTTCACGGCAAAGTGTTGTCACAGTGTTATCCATCTATGATAAATCCACATAAAATGCAGAGACCACCGAACTGAAATGCCCTCATAATGGTCCACAGGGTAATCCACCATTTCATGTGACAGCTGAGCTTCCTTACGGTCAGCCTTGGCCTGTTAAGCAATGGAATATGCAGATGAATATGGTTAGTATACTTAGCAAAATGGTCTTGTCAGGTGGCTAATGTCTGTGGTTCCTTTCAGTAAAATAGCATTCATAGCCTTTCCGTTGCAGAGACTAGCATTTTCACTTCAAAGAAGAGCATTTCCCACAGGATTACCGTCGCTACCAATAGAGCTCTATGTCAAAAATTGGACACATTCCCAAGATTTCTGCCTGTTAGAATTTTTAAGGCATCCCCAATATGGGGAAATCTGTCCAGGGTTGTATAGTACCAAAACTTTAATGTATTAAAAAGATTGCTGAGCCATAAGAAACTGAAAGATGAAAACACTTGTTATTGATTGGAAAATTTACTTTAGGATTCCTGGTTTTGGTCTGAGGCTTTTGAAATTTGTTTGTTGTTGTTTTTATTTTCATTTATTCGTTTATTTTCTCCCCGTGTATGCGTGGGTTCTCTCCGGGTACTCCGGCTTCCTCGCACCATCCAAAGACACGCATGTCAGGTTAATTGGTGACTCTAAGTTGTCCCTGGGAGTGAGTGTGAGCGTGCATGGTTGTGTGTCTCGTTTTTTTATCTCTGTGTGGCTCTGTGAGGGACCGGCGACCTGTTCAGGGTGAACCCTGCCTCTCGCCCAATGACAGCTGGGATAGGCTCCAGCCCCCCACCCGCGACCCTGAATTGGAATAAGTGGGCATAGAAAATGAATGAATGAATGAATGAATAGTAAGTCGTGTCTACTGTTGTTACCATGGCAACACTTGGTTCTAAATTTGCTAAGGGGTACGTGTTCAAAATCTTTCAGGTCTAATAGGTTAATAGGGCTGTTAGGTTGAAGTATATACTTGTAAATCTAGCTTTCACACTGATCTAAAAAGAGAATTGAGACAGAGCTGTCTAATATTTTACTCGCACCTGCCACAAAATCTCCACAGTTTTCCAATCTGGCTGAACAAATTTAGTGCTTTTTTTTTGTCGTTTTCTGTCGTATGCAAGCTCGGCCTAACTCAAACACGGAAACGCAGCATGCCCAAGCACACGCATGTACAAAAACACGCAATATGTTTTCCCTGATGCATGGAGAGAGATGAGGCGATAAACTGTGATGAACTGAAACTCTTTAACATTTTCTCCTTGGGCTGCCTGCTTGGTTTACTCGCATGTAACAAAAAAAAAAAAAAAAAAAAAGAAGGAAAGAGAGTTAACTGCTGGGTGTAATGTTTGCTGTAAACGGCTGGTGTTCTGGAAATGGCATTTGATTCAAGCAGTTGTAATTCTTTCATCTAAAACTGTAGAATAACAAATTTAATATAGTATTGGCTTATCTTTTCTCTCGTCTCTCTTCTCTCTCTTTACAGTATTCACCCAACATGACGATGAGTGTGTGATTTTTTTTTTATCTTTTATTTTACTTTTTCATCCTCCCTTTATCTCAACCTCCCTCCCCCCCATTCACCCCGGTGCGTCTTGCATTACCCTCTTCCTTCCCTCGCTCCTCCTCCTCCTCCTCTCTGTGGATGGTGTGTCGTGCCACACAGCCCCTGGGGATCCCCCTGGAAAGCAGGACTCCCCTCAAGGCCCCGCATCCCAACGCCTGTAAAATGGGTGTAAGAGCTTAAGAGGGCCTCCAGCAGCAGCAGGAAGGATCTCCTCTCCTCTTCTCCTCGCCTGCGGGGGCTCCATCGAGAGGGCCCGAGAACAGTGAGAGCCTGAACCTGCCCAGAGCCTGACTTTCCCAAAACCGGCACGTACCCTGGTGGGTGGAATCCAGGTGCAATCAAGATTTCCCTCTTCATTCAGCTCTGCCCCACCACGACCCCACCATTGTATCAAGCTGATCATACATTACGAGGATACGCAGCTGTTGACTCAGACGGGG
This sequence comes from Odontesthes bonariensis, assembly GCF_027942865.1. Classification (NCBI taxonomy): domain Eukaryota; kingdom Metazoa; phylum Chordata; class Actinopteri; order Atheriniformes; family Atherinopsidae; genus Odontesthes; species Odontesthes bonariensis. The sequence goes on along the minus strand of NC_134520.1, from coordinate 15,679,749 downwards.
AGAGAACACCCTCATTCAGAAACTCTTATCCTGTGGCAGGATTGATTTTTTTTCTTTTTTTTTCTTCAAAAAAATATGAACTGATATGTGTTATTGTCGGGCAAGAGTGGTTTTCATTAATTAAATGTTTGTATTTTTGGTTGTTGATGATAATATCATTGTTCTAATTTTCATAATTGATATTATTCTACTAATGTAGTTATGATTTTCCTGTAATGGGCACATTTTATCTCAGCAGCAGCATCAACAATGACAGAATAAGCACACACTCGAGAAATGCACAATGATTTTCTGTTTACATGATCTGAACTTATTTGTTATTTGTGTTTGTTTTTGTCGCGGTTAGTCTCACTTCACATACCTCTCCATAAAACTTCCTCCCAACTCATAGTTTGTGTCTTTGCCTCCTAAATGTTTTCAAAGGAAGTGTAATCAGGATAATCGACTGTCCTCCTGTGCTGAAGTGATTTGTGCTGAGGTGTTAGTATCTCAGATTGAACTAGCCATGCAGTAAAAGTAGAGGGTTGTTCCCAGCATTGCTTGTCTTGTGGTACAAAGTGTCTGTTGATGCACATGGATGATCGGATGTTTAGCTATCGCGTCTTAATAAGCAAACCCTCTCACGGCTGTCTTTTACTGCGAGAAAAATGGCTCTGGTGACATCCTAAGCTGACTTTCAGGACAGAAGCTTTTTCTGATTCAGTAACTTACAGAAACTGAGTATATTTTGTGGGTCCTCTTGTCTCTTATACAGATTTATTTTTGTCTGTAAATACAGCATATTTAGCTTGTATTGTTCTTGTTTTATTATTTGTTATTTACAAGTTGTCTGTGAATCCTGAAATGTGGTTCCTTACCCTTCATGACTCCAAGTGCAACCGCTTTTCCTCCCGGGATCCATTCTGGTCTCTGGCCATTGTCTCCTTTGGGGCTGGGAGCGCTTGTGGGACCTCATGACGCAGTCGCAAAGCCGCTCTTGCTCTGAGTTAGAGTTTAACTCTTTGATCCACTTTCAGACAGAGCGGACTGAATTACTGTCGCTGTGGAGTTCATGTCAGCCGGTTCCCTCGGAGAGTCCCTAACGCATGGGTTACTGAACTCAGGGGTGCGGGTGATGGGAGCAGAGTGATGCACCTTGGGGTTCACAGACCATGCAGCAACATTGGTCGAAGAAAGGGGAATGATAATAGGAAGCTTTTGGAACGGATACATTTCTATACTGTGGATTGTTTTCTGCAGATTGTTTTTGTCTCAAATGTATTCAGCTGAAATTAAAGCCCGTAGAATCTGCACACAAAGAAAAGCGCAGTTACATGTAACACTATTTAATTTGTTTCTTTCTGTATGTTCTGTACCCTTGGCCTTATCAGCACTCACTGTCGCTCTTTCAAAGGGATAAACCATCCCACATGGCACCACATTGCAGCACTCACATCACGTCACATTTGTGTGCAAACAAGCGATAACTAAACAACCGTTGTAGCCTCTCTGGGTGATGGCAATGCACCTGTCAGTTTCCTGATATCAATGTGAACAGATTGCACCCAGACGTCAACAGGGATATCTCCAGGATTTGGCTCTCAGTGGCCTTGGGATCACTTTCTCCAGTGTTTTTTCGGTGTAGTGACACACACCTCCCCTCTTTCCTCCTGTCCCACCCCTAACCCCGCCCCCCAACACACAAACACACACCCTTTCATTTCCTTTCTTTTTTGTAAATACTGTATAATGCATTTTGATATCATTGACATGTTTTGATATGTCAGTCACTACCAATGAATACAGCTGAAAGTAAATTATAAATAAGACTGTCCATGTTTTTCATAGAGAAAGGATGTGCTAACCATTTGGCTCGTGTGGCTAAATTTGTAGAATACAGTAATGTGGCTAAATGTATAGATTACTGTAACACTGAATGCAGATTGTATGCTAGAGACAGGCGGAGGGGAGGATGTGACGGTGAGAGGACAGGACAGAGAGAGAAGCAGACAAGTCGTGGCGTCCTTGCTCTGCCCTTGACTCCTTTGATGACAGTCATGACGTTTCTGTTGGTTTTGAAAATAGAATTTAAATAAAGAAAAATCGTGTGAATACGTTTTTCCAAAGGGCATCTTCTCACGAAAAACACGTGACCTCACATTACTGTTTTTAATATGAAGGATTTTTATCAATTTAAGAAAACTTTTAAAATGGAAAAAATACGTGACTAAACCTCATTTTAAATTAAGTATAGATCAAAAAGTAATACTTATGGGGAAAAACTGTGTCCTTTGCTATTCACTCCTGTAATAGCGTTGTATAGTTTGAAGCGCTCTCACTGATCCTCTCTCAGTCCTCTGTGTATATTGATTGTTGGCCATCTCTGTACTTCTATTGTGATGTATAATACTGTACCATTAGAAAGATTGGCTGGTCGGGTGGGGTGGTATTATTGACTTGGGGAGGGTTGGGGATTCAAGGGAGGGGGATATAAATGATTCTCCTGTACCATTCATGGTCCTCTCTGATGACACGGCAGTATTCAATATGAAGCAGTCTGTCTCTTGGGTTTGCTTTGTATTTCATGGTAGGATAGTTGAGAATCTTGTCTTAGGGACTTTAGGTGTCTTGTGTAGGTAATAAAGATGTTCTTTGTATGTTTCTTTACATTGTAAAGTTTCTTTTAGACTGAAAGAAAAACAGATAATTTGCTTATCAAAAAAGAAACAATGCATCAACAATAAATGTCATTTGATTTTTCCCTGTTGTTTGAATCTCTTTAATGTTATAACCCTTATCTCAATGTTATAACCCTTATTTCAAGCCGCACACCTAGAGATACTGTATTCACTTCAGGAACTGATGTTCATTGAACCATGTTAAACTTTGAAAAACACATTTCCCACAGTATCTTTATGTGTTTTGGCAAAGACACATAGTGGCAGGACAATGGTTATTTTTAACATAAGTTTTATATATAGTTTGAATTTTGAGCTGCCTAAGCTTTGAATATAAGTGGTGTACATATATAAATGAAAATAAACATGTTTTTATTCAGCATTGGTACAATTTTTGATTAATTTTAATTAATTCCCCAAACAGAATAAGGAAAAAAAGAATCCACACAAACAAGGTTTGGTTGGAGGCACCCAAAGCATATATCCAATAGTGAATTTACTTATTTAAGAGTTTAAGGGTCATACTATCTGAAATCAGTTTTAACAGCCGTGGTTTACAGTTTGAATTAATAAATAAAGGCTTTCTGCTCAGTTAAATATTATCGAATATACTTATTATTCTGGTAATGGTTTTACTTTAACTGCTTTCCATTAAGGAAAATACATATTTTCATGTATTGAGGCATTAAAACCGCTGCCCTCTGAATGACTCCAACGTAAAACATAAATAATCACGTAAACGCACACGACGTGCATGAGCTCAAGGTTAACTGCCTGTTGAGTTAGTACATACGAAGTACGTTTGACGTTGTTTACGCATCGTTACGCATTCCTTCCCCCATTCTCGTATGTATGAACTGCAACCTGACTTCACTACGGTAAGCTGCAGGAAGGGGACACTGCTTGTGACCAAAACAACGCTATTTGGAGGTATGCTTTAGCTTATTTTGATTCATAAATTTAGTGCTCACAACATTTATATTTGTCCACGTTATCCTGAATCGATAAATACAATGCATCGTAGTTAGACGAGACGTAAATATTCCTTTGCTTTTCACTTGTAGTACTAGATTGTTAGCTACGGTACGTACCTAGCAAGAGTACGGCTAATGCTACAGTATTTTGTCACTCTATTAGCATTAGCCTGCTAGCCGCTTAAGGACTTAGCAGCAGGATAACTTGCAAGAAACTTCTGGAAACACGACTGTCTTAATTGTTGGAGTACAAAAGATAACGGGCAAGATTATGGTAAAATGTTTAATATGTCAGTATTTCTTATGTTCAAATAGATGATAGATGACAATATCCGGGAGTTTATTGACGGTCTTGGGAGACACTTATGCGGTTGATGCTGATATGTTTTGGCTTATTGCACCGGATGAGTGTCTTCCCGGTGATTTTAGATTTTTATCGAACGAGGACTCAGCACACACTTTGAAACTGCAATGAGGGTGCATCATTTATTTACGTTTCCTGATCTTTCTTCTCAGTGATGTTGTAATGACTGAACAAATGGACAGTATGGACGCTTCGGAGGGTCACGTTAACGCTCCATCTGATAAGAAGAGTGGCCAAACGTCGCTGCTGGACAGCGGGGAAGACTTTGAGGTTTTAGATGAAGAAGATATTGACGACGAGCCTCCTCCTCTCGAAGATGCCGGTGGTGGGAAGGGGAAAAACGCTGATGACACAGAAACGAAAACTGCAGATGAAGATCCAGAACCACCTGGTCAAGTCGATGAATGGCTAGACGTTTTAGGTATGCAAAAAATATACCGTAACACGACAGATTGTTGTGGAGTATCTTTCCGCATGAGCTTAGAAGGTAGTGGTAAATATTAGGATGTGGAGCTGGCAGAGAAAGTGAGGACGATATTAACCTCTGGATTTGAGAGAAATTAGTCAAAGCTAATGGGAGGCCCCTCTGTCACTTATTATTAATACTCATATTAAAGGAATAAAGTGACTTACCTCTGTCGTCTTTTGAAAGCCACAACAAACAGCTTTTCATCCTTTACGTTAATTTTCTAGTGTATAAGCACAGCTTTTACACAACCAAATCATCACACTTGTCAACACTGAAATCAAGGCGATTGTGACTTGACATGAATTTGCTCTACAAAAGCTATCCGTTCTGTTACTGATTTATTTAACGCGAGTCCCTCTGCAGGTAATGACCAACTGAAGAAAAAGATCTTGGACGATGGAAAGGGGCGAGACAGTCGGCCTCAGAAAGGACAAAACGTAAAGATTCACCTTAAAACATACCTGATGGATGGGACACAAGTGGAGGATCAACCAAATGTGTCTTTTACTCTGGGAGATGGGGATGTTATTCAGGTAAACACTTTTTTACTTTTCTTTTGAGTAACGGTGTGTAGTGTTGGCAGAAATTATGCATTTTTATGTCCAGCTATGTATACATTGCTCTACACTAATGAGAGCATTTAGTATCACAACATAAGAGTTTTTAATACTGCATTCTCCTACTAGGCGCTGGATCTGACGGTGCAGCTCATGGAAATGGGAGAGAAGGCTCTCATCCGGACTGATGCAAAATATGCATACGGTGCCAGGGGAAGGTAGGCAAGCGTATGAAAGTGCTTGGTATGACAGCCGCGAGAACTGATCTTGTAACGTACAAAAATTCACTTGAAATTTCTTTTTTTTTTTTTTTTTTAATGAATCACAAACGTCTTTTTTCGGCTAACCCTGTTCCAGTTTTTTGTTTGGAGTCCGTAGCCTTGTTTAAACCGTGCTTTGCATTTCAGGAAAGCTTGTTTCAGAGCAGCATCAAGTCGTTGCTGGTCTGGATCAGAGAAGTGCTCGTGCCAATGCAAGAGGGCAGGATTATGTTGAGTAACCACTGCAAGAAAAAACCTTTTGTGTTTAAAAAGAAAAAACAAACAAGTATGTTATACTGATGCATGTCCTTGATCCAAAGGAGAACAGTTTAAAAACTCACTTTCAACATGATTATGATGTCAAAGCAGCAGTGTAAGGTCATCAGTCATTTAATTTTCCACCAGTGTTTTATAAATGCTGCTCTTCAAACAGAGTGTTTTTAAAAAAAAAAAAAAAAAAATTGTCAGTTTTACAAAGTTTGTAAATGCAAACTTAATATATTAATGTTATGTGTTCATTTGCTTGGAATTAGGAACTCATGCTGCATCAGACTGCATGTTAAATCTGGCCCAAATCCGAATTTTTTATAATTTTTTTTTTTTTATCCGCTCATATGTGACTCAGAACAGTGATTTGGTCCACTTCATTATGTGGTCATAAATTTGGATTGGATTGTTTACAGGAATTCAAATTGGAATTCACACTTATCTCGTGACGTCTTTGTGTTTTGCTTTTGTGCGTCATCGCATCGTTGTTGGTTTTTTGTGCACGCAGTTCGGTTCAGTGTGGTGAACTGTTGTTAGCCACATTAACAAGAATAACGGGAACAGGCCAACAAAGAATATGATCCGAGCAGTAAATTGGAATTTAACATTAAGGCCTGCAGTCTGAACGAAGTCTATGATTTCAGAATCTCGGCATTTTCAACCTCCACACATTTACTGTTCAAAGCAGAGAAAAAACATGGCCGCCTCCTCTTTGCCGCTTTGCTATAAACAACAGATGCTTATCATTAGTTACATAGTTCGTTCAACTGAAGAAAAAAAAAAATCTTTAAAAGCGATAACATAGCGTATGATTCTAAATCTAATAACTACTGATATGAGGTTAAGGACAATGGAAGAAAGATTTTACTTTACCCGGCAAGCTGGGGTCGATCTAGCCCAAGTTCCAGACGAGGACATCAGATCTCTTGTTGCTTTTCCTTAGATTTTTCTTCCCAGTTCTCGAGTTCCCAGTTATAATGGATCGCAGCTTTAGACGCTGAGATTGCAGGTAAATTGAGACAAACAGTGTGAAAGAAAGAGAAGCCAAACTGTTTCCCGGCTATATGCCTCTCTCTAGAAATTTAGAATAATCTAGATGCAGATTAAAATGTTATACAGTTGGTGTTGGAAGTAGAGGTTGACCGATCGATTTGGCTAATTAACTGACACTAATAGGACGTTTTACAAACTGTTGTTAGCTGAGCAGCCACCACTATCACAACTGTTAACGCATGATTGCATGTTACAGTTTTTTAGGATCAAGGTACTCCTGGTATGTGGCATTTCAGTTCAATCTTGGCTTTGCAGCTTAGACACGTGTCTCGGATGGCAAGCTTTTTGTTAGTGCTGGGCAATTAATCACATGATTTCCCTGATTAATCGCATTTGTACGCAAAATCCAAAAATAAATTCAAAAGTAGTGTATAGCTTTTAGCATTTAGTTTTAAAAATGTGCTGCCATATGAATGAAAGTGCCATAACATTTGTTGTGCAAACACACTTTTAACATCAGCATCTTTCTGTAGTTTTTATGTAGAAGCCTCGCTCCACTGTCTGTTTCCTTGAATGACTTGCTGCTATCAGTTGTGTGTTTTGCCTTGAAGTGATATTTTAGCCTGGAACTACTACGGTGATAAGACAATTCAACTTGGCAGTGTTTACAGATGACTTTGGTTCTGTCGACTCCGCCGTCTGAAAGAACTTTAAAATGAAAATGGCCAAGTAAATTTTCCATACCCTTCTCCATGTTTGGTGGATCCGCCGATTACTTTCTTTTCCGGTTCCGCAACAGACTTTTACAAAATAAAAGCCTGTGAGCAACAGACTTTTACAATAATAAAATCAATAATAAAACCTTCGTTAATGCGCAATATAATATTTATCGGCGTTTCATATTTAACGAGTTAACCCGATAATAACGAGTTAACTCGCCCAGCTCTACTTTTTATATTTAAAAAAATCAGACCCGTGGATAATTAGCTTTTTATTGCATAGGTACCTTGATGTTATTTGGAAAATGCCATTTTTCCATTTCCATTTCCATGCATGCTATTTACACTTAACACTAAGCCAAGTAAACATGCCTGCATTTTGATGACTATGATGTAATCTTCCACCTTTTATTGGGATGGGTACATTTGCATGTGGCTGTGAATTATAAATGGCAGCTATGGCAGTGTCCAGTTCTGCAGGTAGCATCCTCAAACCAATGATCTATAAACAAAGGAGCAACCGGCTCATTTCAGGAACCAGCAACCAGCAACAACACATATTGGTAAAGCAGACCTGTTGATAATCTGAAGTGTGAAATTCATCAGCGACTCTAGCGTCTTCACACATGTGTTGGGCCTTAGTGCAAAAAAAAAAAAAAAATCTTCAGCTTTGGGTAATTGTGGCGAGCGTAATCGCGTCCCATAGGTGTACCATTGGTGTCATGACTCCTTCTGATTAGAGACTCCAGGCTGTCTTTGACTTCCGTCAGTCAGCCTACAATAATGTGGCTTTACAAACAATGGTATACTCTTCTTTCTTTTCTTTTCTAAATAAACGTGTACTGAAGGAGAATCTCTTGCGTCGCTCCCTCTTTCCTACTTTAAGTTTTCTATTGGTAGGGCTCTTCTTCGAACAGCCAGTTGCATTGATGTATTTCCGTGGCTCTCGGATGATGCAAAAGCCAACCAGTTCTTGGATGGTTGCTGTAATATACTTCTCAGATTATTTTAATCCCTGCTCATGTGTCCTTCCCTCTCCAGTCTTGAACCTGAGGTACCCCCAAATGCTGAGCTGTCGTTGGAGGTGGAACTTTTGGAAGCCACTGATGCTCCAGACCTGGAGCTTCTACCCCCTGTAGAAAAGATTGCCCTGGCCGGCCATAAGAGAGAAAGGGGCAATGTCCACTACCAGCGTGGGGACTATGCTTTTGCAGTCAACTCGTATAGCAATGCCCTGCAGATAACAGAGTCCAGCTCCAAAGGTGAGATGAACACGGAGTCTGGTGATAGTGAGATTTATTGTCGTTCTGACAACATTGATTAGGCATTTCATTAAGATTTAAAGTTACACCCCTCCCCGTAAGAACCTTTTTTCCCAGATTAAAAATGTGAAACTCACTTTTAGCGACATCCCATTTTACTTCTTTGTGTGTTTGTTTGTTTATTTATTTATTTATTTATTTATTTTTTGGGCCAGTTGACATTAGCCCCGAGGAGGAGAACGAGCTGCTGGACGTTAAAGTGAAGTGTCTGAACAACATGGCTGCCTCTCAGTTGAAACTCGACCACTATGACGCGGCTCTCAAGTCTTGCGTCTCAGCGCTTGCTCACCAGCCGGACAACATAAAAGCACTTTTCCGCATGGGCAAGGTACACCCTACTCTTGTTCTTTCCGTTTCTCTTTGTTGCCCTCCCTTAACTGCTGCATGATTTTTGCTTTAGGTGCTGGCTTTGCAAGGTGAATACACAGAAGCCATTCAAACCTTGAGGAGAGCACTGAAGCTGGAACCAAGCAACAAGGTAGTTTTAGCCTCTTTGTTTTATTAATTGGTGAAATCCATCTTTTAGAATGTAGAAATCTCAGTGTACCTTGATGACCAGTAGATGGCGCTAAAGGGTAAATTACTAGTTGGATTGTAGCACAAGGTCAGGTAGACTGCTGATTCATCATTTCAAAGGATCTGTTTTCATGTTGTTGCTGTAAATAGGTCCGGCCTGCACCCCAGCCATATCTAATGCCGAGCCACTGCCTCTGTTCTCCCGCTTATACAGCTGGGTATAAGCAGCTCTTTGGCTATACAAGGCCACTTGACAGAGCATATTGAAGTGTGTGGGTTTCTTGGATCAGCTGCAGCAGCATGGTACTCATGCCCAGAATTCCCATCTTCAGTCCTACACCAATCTGTCAAACAGCACATGGCCTGTACACCACATTTCAGCCAACACATGCAGTGCAAACGTAATGCACCATAACATTTTAAAATAGCATGTCGTCGATGAATTGCTTAATATATGTTCCCGTGTGTAGCTGGGAACCCGAAGTACTAAAGAGCTCTTTTGCATGGCAGAGTTGAACCAGGTAATAAGCGGCACCTTTTGTGTCTGTTTATATTGGCGTGTGTGGAGGGCGCCTTGATTTATTCTCAAATGCTAAAAGGCAGAGGTGGGTAGAGTAGCCAAAAATTGTACTCGAGTATAAGTACTGTTACTTCAGAATAATATGACTCAAGTAAAAGTAAAAAGTAGTCATCCAAATAATTACTTGAGTAAGAGTAAAGAAGTGCTTGGTGAAAAAACTACTCAAGCACTGAGTAACTGTTGAGTAACGTCTGATTTATTTGTTAACACAAGCATTCAATCAGACAGACAAAAATACAAAATAATCATCTTTAGGCAAATTAGAGTTCATCCAATTGATAAAATAAATTAAAATTAATTAATTACAAAATAGTTTAAATTAAAATAATCCAGGTATATTCAAGAACTTCAATAAAAAATAAAAGAGACTTGGGGAATGTTTAAAACATATGCAACCCATATGTAACCTAAAAAACAAACATTCGCCTATCCATGGGGGAAAAAAAAACGAATTTAGGAAACTTACCGTTACATGTTTCCTCAAGTTAGATGTTGAGTTTTGGAATGCTGAAATGTCCGTTTGTTTTGGTTGACACAGTGGTTCGCACTTTTTGTAAGGTAAACATGCTTTCAATATGAGGCCTCGTCTGCGTCTTCATTTCCGACCGTTGATTCTGAAATTTTTCATCTATTTTTTTTTTTTTTGTTTGCTACGACTGTAAATTGTAAAGCTAACCCGTCCCGCCGCTGAGATTGAGTATGGTTGCGTGACGAGACTGCACGGCTACGTTTGATTGGTGAAACACAGTCAGGTGGTAGAGCCTTTGGCGGAAGTCTCTCTCTCTGTCAGAATAAAACTTTAAAATGAGGCGTACGCGGGGGGATAAAAATAATGACGCGTAGAATACCAGAGGTAAAAAGAAAAGTAACGAGCTCATTGTAGCCTAATGTAGCGGAGTAAGAGTACAGTTTCTTCTGCACAAATCTACTCAAGTAAAAGTAAAAAGTATAGGGATTTAAAACTACTCCTAGAAGTAAAATTCTTTCTCAAACATACTCAAGTAAATGTAACGGAGTAAATGTAACTCGTTACTACCCACCTCTGCTAAAAGGTATGCGTCTGTATCATTGCTCTAATAATGAAAAGACGCTCATTATAATCGGAGAGGCAGTCTTAAACTGGCCCAGGAGGTAACTAGATGCACTATCACCGTCCAAACGCTGACAGATAAACCGTCTGCATTTTAGACACATCTGTCCGCCAGTTACATCCTCAATCACAAACGCAGATGGACAAGAGAAGATTTATTTGTCTGGGTTGTTTACTTATTGAAATTGCATGTGGACTTGACATTCCCAGTTTAGATTGTCTCTATGCAGACTTTTGACAAACAGATACACTTAAGGCCGTATATAACATGTTTATCCTACTTCATCCTCTCTCCGTGGCACAAGCAAGTGTTTTATGATTTTTGTCTGTTTGGTGGGCAGTTGTTTTAACAACATCATTGACAATTTTCATATTGTGTGCGTGCGTGTATTATCGTATTACAGACAGACTCTGACTCTTTACTCTTACAGATCTGTGCAGTTAAACTATGCTCAAAGCATTAAATCAGTATTAAACAGACATTTTCCTAAACTGTATTGGCTCTGCCTTTTTGAACTGCTTTTACTAAAGATAAAGAATTTTTTTTTTTTTTTTTGTCTCTGATAACATTGCTTTGCTTAGTCACTCACCAGCTTTAAGAGCAGTGCAGTGACTCACATCTGAGCCCATGCTGGAACAATAACTGAGCCCATATCCTGGAATAAATGTGTGGACATGTGGGCTAAACTACAGGCTAATTTTGTGATACAAGCCTGTGATTTCTTGGAAGGAGCGGCATAAACATTTTTCCTCCATTTAATTATGTTAAGTTTATATCTGTCACTGACTCTTTAATCTACAATATGATAGGAAAGAAAAGAAAGAAAAAAAAAAAAGATTGGTCATACTCCTCTTGTAAATGCTATTTCCTGGGATTTCCAGGCCACATGGTGACCGCTTGTGTCTGCTGATGTAAAGCCAATGTCACCCTGACACGTTATTGTTACCAGGAAGATCAGTCTTTGGTTTGTTTGTTATGCAGCAGCAGGACTTTGTTTCCAGCAAATCAGGATAACACCTTCGATGGGGACCAGAGGGGCTTGAAATTTGAACTCGAGCCTGCTACACCTATTTGTCTTATCCCTCTTGTACAGACGATCCATGCGGAGCTCTCCAAGCTGGTGAAGAAGCACTCGGAGCAAAGGGGAGCAGAGCAGGCCATGTATAAGAAGATGCTGGGTAACCCCTCGAGCAGTAGCAACGTACAGAAACCCCGAGCCAAGTCTTCATGGGTGAGAAGGAAAAACAACGTGTTAAAACTTTAGGGTCACAATATCGTCAGTTAAGATCCTTCTGGACTTACACAAGTTCTCTTGGAGTGACATGTAATCGCTGATTTTAAAAACAGGAAGCATTTGTGATGTGTATTTAATTCGATCTTCACCGTCTCAATGTGTCATCAGCCTTCTCAAACTAAACTCCCTTTTTTCTTTCCGCAGGGTCTCAGCTGGAAGTGGCTTTTTGGTGCCACCGCAGTGGCCATTGGCGGCGTAGCTTTATCTGTTGTAATAGCTGCCAGAAATTGAAGCGAGCCTGCAGCAGTGACACGACGAGTCAAAAGCAGCGGAGGAGCCCTAAACGCTGAGGCACATTGGGCAGCTTCCTCTGACCTTTTCGTCAGAGGGGGAGGAAATGTCAGTTGGTCAATTGCCTCTTTATAGTCACTCTCTTTTTCTCTACTATGTTTGAGAACCATTTGTGACAAATAATAAATCATCAGTAATTGCATATGGAAAATGTCTTTCCAGCCTTGTTAATGCGTAGGTTTATGTCTTTCTGTCATATTGCCAGACGCCGTTTTCTGTTGCTACCATTGTTTTTGTCGTCTGTGTTTGGAGCTGATTATTTCAAATGAAAATTAGTTGAGGACGGATTCAGATAGAAGCCGTTTTGATTCTTTCTCATATATAAACAAATTGCTTTTGTGGTATGGTCCTTTTAACTCGGCTATAGTTTCAAAGCATTAGATTGTGCTTGTTAAGTAATATTATCCAAGAGATGTGATTTCACTTTGTTATGGTACAATGTTCCTAATCAAATTGCTCTCTCTTGTCCGAGGTCCACAATATGACGAACACTGCACCTGACCCATTCCTTCATGTGTTTTGTATCAAGGTAGATCCCCGTTGTAAATGTTGGAAGATGGAGGCGGTTTTACACTGAAATAACTTTTTAAAGTCATGTCCGCCTCATTAGAGAGATGGAAGCGCAAAAATTTATGAGAACGCGTATGTATTTTAGTTGAATAAAACCTAACAAACTGCAACCTCAGTAAGTTGTATCTAATTGAATCAACACCTCTCTGAGACTGTCGGTGACACAGAACAGGTGGCACATATTCTTGATTGGTGTTTTTGGGCTGCAATTTACAGCTGAGGGATTTCTTCATCATAATTACTCATATATATATATATATATATATACACACTGTCAAGTCATGGCGCAGCTTGTAAGCATTGAAGTGGAACGAGAGTTAATTTTTACCGTTTGATTTCTAGTCAATTGTATGTCTTTATTTTTGATGATTAAGACCAAATGTTGAACGATGTGTTGCATACACTGTAATCCTGCTTGGGAGGTTTCCCTGAAATTGTGTTCTCCTACTTGTTTTATTTATTTTCCTGTTTTTAAATAATTTTCACAACACAGATGTTGAGCTCAACTGGAGCTGTGGTTTCCTCAGAGTAGGCGATAGTCCACTAGAGCCAAATGTTGCGTAATTTCCAAATATTTGCTGACACTTAACTGGTCAGAAAAGTTCCTGGCATTCCTTAGATTAGCTACAAAAAAAAATAAAAAAATGTATTTATCACAATAAAAAATTATTAAACAACCTTGTTTCCTTTGTGTGTTTTAAAAAAATCTTTATTTTTTTTGTAGTTACAGACTGTTGTGAACGGACTTTACACGGCTTTCCCTGTTCAGCACCGTGTAAAACATGCTGTTCTGTATCTATGCCTTTATGATGGAGGAGGCAGAGACGTGACTGCTTATCAGTGTCTGTATTTGGTAAATCCTCCATTCAAATACAATAAGTCATATTTGCATGATTACCGATCTCAACGGTCCTCTTCGCTAAACAAAGACAACTAAGCTTGTAGTTATGAAGTGATTTCCCATTACAGCTGGACGTTCCGAAGTTGTCTGGATATCCGCTGACAGTGAGTGCGTTTTTCCCCCTTTTCCTCCGGACATTGACGTTTCGCTGACGTAATTAAATGACCTATCTTTTCCCTCTTCCTACTCAATGGTGATGGTGTCTGCACGGAGCTAAGAATCTGTTTTCGACCACCCCCCCACCGAAAAATAATTGTTATTTAAAATATTTATTATAGTAGACAAAATAATAGTCAACAATTAAAAAAATATATAAAATAACAGAACTGTCAGAGAAGTTTTCTAACTCAACTGTTGTGGGGAGAAAAAAGAAAGAATGATTACAAATCAGCAACTCTGATAAACTGTTATAATACGGGCGGATTATATATATTGCTGTCATGTTGGACAATGACACACATGTGTTAATGTCACTTCATTTCTTCTGTCAAACATGACCGTATTGGGCTCCATCACTGCCCGGTGACTTCATCATCAGTGACCAGTCGCTGAATATTCATTGAAAAGCAACGAGAGTTCTCGGTTTACGACAGAGTGCGTCCGTGCGCGTGGTGGGAACGGTGGCAAGATGGCGGCGCTGAAGGAGGAGCAGTGCTACGGACTGTCCTGTGGAAGAGTGAGCAACGGCAGCAATGTCACCGTCTTTCACGTTAAACTCACTGACAGCGCGCTGAGGGCGTTTGAAGGCTATCAGAGCAGTAAGGTAAACGGCCCTTTACATTACCGTCTCATTTCGGTTGGCGTCGGAAGTCTGTCCTGGCGGCTGTGACAGGCATAGTGAGGTCAGTCACCGCTCTGTCTGTTGCTGCCTTCAAGCTGCGATTCACAGCAGGCTGGCTAGTAGGACTGTAAACTGTGTAGTTCAGCGGCCACCGGGTTTTGAGTGGCCGAGCTGACTGTTGTTGTGTTTTTTTGTTGTTGTTGCTTTATGGCGTTTTCTAGCCAAAGTCGGAATCACTCCACACCGATTATTTGGCTGTGTACTCAGAAATTGTGCTGGTTAGTTGTTTCATTGCATTAGGCTGTTTTGTTTCAGTTCTCGCAAGAATCTGAACTTAATGTGTCAAACCGAAACGTATTAGCGACCCGTAGGAAATCAAACCGAAGACATTGGGCCAGTTTGCGTCGTGTCTGCAGATGTTTCCAGAAACTTTGTGAAGCTGTCAAAATGTTTGGCAGACCCTGCTAGCTAAACTAGCCTGTGACTGCTCAGAAAACTGTTGGCCATTTAAATGCTACTCTCTCCCTGACTCTGAAGTTGTAAAGTCAACGAAAGCCTTGAGTGTTTTCATGACGACGCTGTGAAATAATTTTGGGGAAAAAAACACCCAGCATTCACGCGAGAGATGGCTATTTGATTTCCCAGCCTCCTCGCTGCCAGTAAAGCTTAACAGCTTTAGAAATGCGTCAAAGTTATTTATAAGTAGATTCAACGCGTCTTTTGTCAGCAGTGGTTTTCTAAAGGCAAAAATCCATGGTCCGGTCTCTCGAAATGGCTCTGCTTCAGCCTCTTGCCTGCTTGGTGTCTTTTTTTCCCTGAGAGCTTTAAGTCTGCTGGTGGCCATCTAACGTTTCAGCTTCTATAAATATTTGACAGGGTAAACCTGGCAGGCCAGGAGGAAAGGGCCATATCCCCAGATTCAGTGGCTGTGTGCAGCAGGACTGCAGCTGATAAACCACAAGTATAAAACTGTAACCGATAACTGGATGACGACCAGCTTGTCTGCCCTTTACATTGTCAAAAGTTGTGTGGGAAATGAATATTAATCTTTAGTTTTAATCTTCCCTTTTTTTAAAGACTTTTTTTTTTTTAGACATAAACTTTTCCAAGATTATGAGATTTTTAACACAACAAAAAGGGCAATTGTTTGAGGTGTTTTGCATATTTTGAATAACAAGAAAATATTTAGGTAACTATTTCAATCTTTGCCCAGTACTAAAAAACTAACATTTAATTCAAGGCTGTTCCTGGCTCCTACCTGGATCCACGAGCTGGTCATGTACACATGCTGTTTTTCCCAAAGGAAACAAGACAGTAAACTTAGGAATGTGTTGGGGATCTTGGGCTTTATGGAGTTTACTTCCAGAGCTCTTCTTGAGCGGAGAATCCTCTAGTATACGTCTTTAAAGTCCTGCGAAGTACCATTAAATGTGCGTTCCCATGAAGGTTTATTTTCAAAGTCTTTAACATGCAGTTTAATGATTGAAAAATGCATTAAAGACAGGAATTTGGTTTACTAGGGTATGCCTTGGTGTGCCTGGCCAATAAAGCACGGACAGCAGAAGAGGGGAAGTTGGTTTTACAGTAAAGGTGGACTTTTCTAGAAGTGCCTCTTGAATAGACGAATAGGTGTGGAAATTGATTAGATTTTACTGAAAACATTGCCGTTATCGGTACTGCTTATCAGTGCAGCTCTTTACCAGTTCCCATATTGATTCATTCATAAATTTTCTGGGGATTTTTTTTTTTGTTGTTGTTGTTGTTGTTGTATGGTGTGTCTGTTTGAAAGTAAGCCTACAGCTTAACCAATACAACATTGATGTAACCATCATTATCCCTGGAAAAAGGGCTCCTCGGAAACTCTCTCACGGGTAGAAAGTGAAATGCGTGGCATTCCGGGAATGTGCAGAAAGCTCGTGTTGTCCGCTGATTGTGCATCATTCTGGTGTTTCTGCTCTTGCCAGAATTTCTTTTACAGATATTAAAACGAGCGTCTTTCTTCAGGAAACGAAACTACACGTGGAGCCGTCCTTATCTGGCACGGCTCTTGTTTTTTTTTTTTTTTTTTTTTTTTTTTTTTTGTTGTTGTTGTTGCAAGCTTCCTGAAGCGCAGACGCACAAGTTTGGCATCGTTGTTTTTCTCAGCTGTCAGAGGAATGAAGGGAACTGACGAGCCAGTCAGTTTGGATGAACCTGACGATCAGGAGTCGGTTCTCGATTACCATCGCTAATTGGTAACGACAGACTTTGCTGCTACAGTTGCAGTGTTCGAGTTAAAGCCTTTGCTCCCTGTTTGACCAGATCGCGGCCACTGAGTGATCAAATTTGTGCATGATGGAGAAGTGAGTGCTTGGTTTGTGGCGAGTACTCAAAGAAATGGAGTGACATTAGCATCCGCACCATCATGTGGGCGGCATTACGTCTTGGCCGGCAGGAATGTTCAGATCACTTTTTGGCTTTTTATGTGGAGGCTTTTCTTTTATAGCTTTTGGGATCTAGGCTCGTGCATACTTTTTGGACTTGCTATAGTTTCTACGTGACAGCACAGCATGCTTTCTCTTTTTATTAGAGTTGCACAAGAATCGAGTTGCAAAAAGAGCTGTCTTGTCGTTTCTCGAGTAGCCTCCCGCCGTGATGATAGATGAACATACAACAACACCCCCCCCCCCCCGATGCGCAGTAACCATGCAGGTGTGAGTGTGTGCTGCTGGTCTAAATAATAGCTATTGTTTGTGTGCATATGTTGCAATATTGTTATTTAGTCATAGATTCTTAGTCGGCTGCACCAATGAGAACCAGACAATATTACCAGAGAGCAACGCAATCGTATTAAGCCCTTCAGCAAACAGACCACATTCCTACAAGCAGTACCTTTTTAAAATGACATATTTGTAGTCGAGTATGTTGCAAGTCAGACCAACATCATTATGAAACTTGAGCATATTTATGTGTGTTAATGTTTCACTTGTACACGACACATATACACAAATCTACATAATTAGACACAAAAGCAGGCTAAAGCTTTGCATTTTGGAACAGCGAACATTGCTTTCAGTGTGACTTGGGTTTTGTTTTGTTGCCTTCAGCTTCCTCATAATTATTTTAACACTGGCTGTCACCCAGCTGCAGCAGTGAGTTGGAAAAGGAAGGGGAAGAGAGGAGAACTCTTAATTGTCTCGCTGTAAAGTCCCTAAATATGTCTGCATCTGTGGAAGAGGAAGAGTTTCTTATAGCCTCGTTCTAGTGCAAACTAACCAAATGCAGTAAAGTTGGCTCAGGTGCAAGGCTAATTCAGTTTTTGTGCAGAAGTCGGTGTAACTTATTAGGAACAGTATTTCTGGTTGTCTGGCTGTACATTATGCAACAGCCATTGAGCAGCAGTGGCTCGCTGTATTGGCTGCAGAGACGTGACTGTCGGCCGGGTTCCTTCGTGGTACATCTGAGGACAGCGTTAGCTGGAGCTTGTGCTGCGGGACCAGTAGCCTGAGACTCAGTTTTATTTTTACGAGCTGTGACATCCGCAGGGAAATGAATAAAGGTACTGAACATCACCATCGAGCACAACGTGACAAGGGGAAAAAATAAGTTCGGAATGATGCCTTTGAATGACAGAGAATAGGATTGGAAAACTATATGAAGTGGTGTGGTTCAGCAGTGCTCAAGCGGTTTTATTTTCTTCGCTACAAAAGACCTAGTTGCCCAAGTTGTCGTCACAAAAGCTTAAGAGTCAAAGTAAATGATGATGAACGACTGTGCGAGACTACATTTAAGAGCATAATGAGTAAACTGGATAGTTTAGGAAGATGTGCATCCATGGACATCAGGACAAACTTCCACTTGGAGGCCCCCATGCAAGTACACACAAACACATACACACATGTCCTTTTGCTGTTTTGACAGTAAACTTGTCTTCAGTCAACACAACAAACTTGTCTCTCGCCGAGAGTTTTAAAACAATTTTGACACCCGTTGTCAGTCGTGTGTGTATGAGCGTGCACACACGCAGCGTAATGGTTTGTTAATGGTGGTTAATGATTGGTCTCAAAAAGGGATGAATAGAAATAAGAAAATGTTCTTCTGGCATGCCTTGTCCCATTGGTATGTGAAGCTTTTGACACCATTTTTCCCACGCTGCTGCTCAAGCCTCGGTTATTGTAATTCTCATTCATGCAGAATTGACATTGTAACTGAAGATCCCTCAGTGAATAAACGTTTTCATCAAATTTTGACCTTGTGAATCTGAATTCCTGTCGCACCGTGAAATCAAAATGCCGTTTCAGGCCTGGCGCTTCCCTTGAAAAGACGGCGCACCGTGGTGTCGTGCACCAGTCGATTTTTGTAACTTGGCGGCGCCGAGCACAACGAACTGGATGGACCGATGTGAGACCAGGCTCAGTGAGGAGGTGCGTTTGTACAGACAGCTGTACGAAACTGCAGTGAAACAGCACAGGGAGCACGTAAACTCCCAAAACTGCTGCACAGAGATTGGCAGAACTTTGGGGAAAGAGGGAGAGTTCTGTTAGAATGTGTGGAAGAAGCTACGGGACAGATACGTGAAGGCAAAGAAGAGGGCAGAGACTCTGTTGATGCCGGGGGCTTCAGACCTTTATCTCTATTGACTGAATTAAAAAATTAAAATGATCTGAAAACTGCAGCAGTATCATTAATTACAGTATTCTTGCTCTTGACAGCGGCATTGTTTTCTTCTCCACTTTCATGGTTGTAGAGTAGCGGTAACCTTCACGTAGCAGCGCCACCTCTGTGACGGAGAAAATTGCAACAACTGGCGCAACGACTTGCGCCACTATATAGGGTCCTATGGCGGGCACGAACTCGTGACGTCATCAACACCACTCGCGCGAGCAGATGCGGCAATCATGCTAGAGCCTTTAGTCAGCGGGGACTGAGGCTTAGGTGGGCCACTTAGTGGCCACTTGATGGCGCTGTCTGTTGGCCCATCCTTAAAGGACTTATGAAACGAATTTTAATTGTTGGAATTTCACAGTTTTTGCTGCTGATTCTAAAGGTTCCAAGCCTTGCGATTAAAATGAGATATTGTCTGGATAATAATTTATCCGGGAAGTCATGTTAAAACGGGCTCAAAAGGAGCCACATTTTGTCTTTTTGTGCGAATTCACTTTTTTTATGCGTGACGTCATAGGGTTGACATAGAAGTTGTAGTAGTCTAACTGTAATGGCGGCGTCTATGGCTAAGACATCAGAGCACGGTGGAAAATATTGTGTTGCTGGAGGAACAAATGGTGTTAGTTGCAAAAATAGCAGCTTCACTGAAGGCATCTCTCTGCACATGTTTCCCAAACTTAAAAAATACTGGAACTCAGGCTGACAAGGAGAAGGCAAAGACAAGAGCACGGTGGATCGTATCTGCCTGCTGCCGCCTGGCGATAGCTGCACCTGTTACGGTGTTTGCTGCTCGGAAGCAGGGGACTGCTCGGTCTGCTCTTCGGTCTGCACACATATCCAGCTATAATTTGGCGCCGTTGTGAGTGGCTGGCCGTCTACCTCTGCTAGCTTTTTTTGTGTTTTGTCATGTTTTTATCGTTTTCATCACTACTGATGCATGATCGCCTAAGTCTATTGAAAATCAGAGATTCTGTGGACATAATATCGATCACGTCAACGATCAGACAAAGCCACCGCCACCTGTTTTGGCGTCTGTATCCTCTTACCTATGGCATCTACCTGGTCGGTTGCCAAGCAACAGCCGTCGCAGAAGACGTGGAAAGAGAGGTGGAGTAATATGCCGGCTGAAAGCCCACCTGGCTTTGCCCTCCACCCGTCCGACCCGTTAATCCACGCCATTGTTTATTAAGCTTACATTAAAACCATGTTTTTATCACATACGTTTTTTTTTAAGTGGCTGGATTTCAAAGTGCCACTTCGTTAGGTTTCAACGTGTCAAAGACAGCGCAGCAGAATGCCATATCTGCGAAACCGGCATGTTCAAATCTTTTCCAGTTTACCACAGCAAACATACACTATTGTGTCATTTGATTGATAACATCTTAATAATAATCAGCGTGTAGTAGGAGCGATGGCTATTTTGTGCCCGCCGATCCTGTGCTGAAAATGGTAACTTTCTTTCATTTCCATTACCCATACGGGAGGTGCAGAGAGCCTCTACAATATAGATATTAAATCGATTTGTGTGGCTTAAATTCAACGAAAGTTTTTCCACATAATGTTAGAGGTGTGTTCTTTCGACCTGCTGATGTTTGTATCAGAATTTTGGTTCCTTTATGAGATATAGGTCCATCAAATGTATGTTGTTTTCGCAGCCAGCCATACTAGCAAATAAGGGAGTCAACCCTATGACGTCACGGTCACGTGGCCAATTTCGCACCAAAGGCCACATAATTCACACTTTTAAATGGCCGTTTTAACAAGTTATGCCTGGAAAATTTAGTTCAAGTTGGATTGATAGTTTTAGAAAAAGACAAAAATTTCATTTGAATGATAGATGAACATTCGTTTCAGTTCATCTTTAAGAGTAATGAGGGATTGTTTAAATCTCTTCGACCAGGGAAATTACTGTTTGTGTAGATGCAGCTTTGTCAAACTCTGTGTGATAGTTTGAAAGCATTTCAGTTTAATTTCTGAAAGATTTTTATTCTGATAAACACTTCATTTAAAGTTCTCATGTTGAGAATTTATAGGCTTTGCCATTTTTCTTCAATGCCCTGTCTCAACCCCCACAGAAAAGCACGGGAAGTAATGGAGCCTGGCTGGAGATTTTGCTGCGAGCACTATGGTTATTTAAGGAATGCTTACTCCCCAGTTTCAGCAGCACGGGACACTGCAGGAGATGACCGTAACCACTAAGGCCAAATATGACTCTAAATGTCATGGTGTTCTTCTGTCCCATGGCAGGGTTACCACAAACTGACCATGTCAACCTGGTGTCACTGCACACAGGACAGACTCCCTGACCTGCTATGTCTGTGTATAAATCACAGTTTGGTCTTTGGTCCACAAACATGCCTCGGCCTTGCGGTTATTTAATCGATAATTGAGCAGCGTGTTGCTTGAGATCGGGCAAAAGTGTGTTCTTTGCATGTAGTCTTCACTTTAACAATGTTTTATTAAGTAAATCTGAAAGAAGCCTGGATTAGACTAAACCATAAAGGAATCACCTTTGAATTTTGAAATTTGAAAACACTTTATTATTTTCAAATGTAAAGTTTGTCTTTGTCCCTCAGAGATCAAACTGGTGTTCTTGTCATTGTTGTCAGGCTGGTAACATGTTTTTGGATCAGGAATAATTGCCATGTCTGGGGTGACAGTGTATGCAATCCTGTTGTTCCGCCAGTTACAACAAAGTATACCATGAACTTGTGAATGCAATCGCATGTATGTTTATCCATACAGTTAACTGGATTAATTGACTAAATGACGCCCATGAATAGTTTCACGTCGGTTGCATGCGCTGCATAAATACCACATGCCTCCAGTGTGGGTAGTAATTGATGGTGAAATCTCAGCAACTACAATGTGTGCATGAAACTTTTTTTTTTATTATTATTCTCAACTCGGTAGGGAGGTCAACAGCAGCTCAACATCACACAAAGCCTCTTCTGTTCATCGTTTGTATGCAACTCTTTTTAAAGAAAATGGATGGATTCTTATAGATGCATAGAACCAAGGAACTTGTAGATTATGTCCCATTTCAGAGCTTAAAGCTGTAAGGAAAACAGGGCTGATCAAATTCTAAGTGGTACCCTTTTTATACCCTGATACGAATACCTGCTGACTAATCACTTTCACATCACTTTTCACCCAAATCGCCAGCGAACAGCTGCTTTTGAGAACTTTATTTAAAAAAAATAACGTTCTTACTCACTTTAGTTTTCCCATAAATGTCTCTTTTCTGATGAGACGTTGCTTTTTAAAGGATTACGAAAAAGGTTCTGCTCTTGAAATATCCCGTAAAACAATGTCCTTAGGTGTTGTGTAGCACCTAAGGACATTGTAAGAAACGGAACTTTCCTCAGCTCTCTGTTCGTCACTCTTTAACATCACGGTAGCCAGTTGCCCCATATAGCTGCTGTCAACCTACACATTGTGTGATATGACCAAGCATAGCATGGTTTTACTAAGTGGAATATATTGTCTATCTCAAGGCTGTCATACTTGCGCTGCCACTGTTTCATGTGTGTAACAGCGGACACTTCATGTACTGATTCAAACCCTTCAATGAAGAAAGGGTTACACATGAGAAACCAAGGCTTCCACTTGAAGCACAAGATCAAAAGTAGCTCCTCAATCATTAAATTGAAGACACCAAAAGCTTCAAAGGGTGTCTTTCTAGTGGTGAAGAGCCAGTCTCAGTAAATGCACAAATAAGTGTGCCCAATTAAGCCTACATCTGCTACTTCGTTTGACACTCGCAGCTATTTTAAAGGAGTGGAACGGTACGCCGCGTTTTCACACACGGGACATAATCAACAATGATGCATGCTCACTAAGCACTGAAAGTAGATACACCCAGTACCTTTTCACCCTCGCAGAGTGCACGGCACAAAGTGCTCTTTCCACCTCTGAAATTCTAGACGGGTTGAACATCTCATCAGGGCGACCGTAATGCAACTAAACACCTCACAGTTTTGGGCTCCGCAGCCATACCCGTGGGGAGTTAGACACGGCTATTTCTGTGCACATTTCCAACAAAAGAAAGACGGACCCCCACCAACGCGGTTCCACTTCTGTGTGAACATATCATTTAAAATGGACTCTGTTTAGCAGAAAGATAAATGGCATCCGTTTTTTGGTACATTTAGTTTTTTTTTTTTTTTTTTTAAAGAAATTTACCAGCATATAAACTCCTGAGACATAATACGCAGTGCCAGTAAAGCGTCTTGTGAGTTTTTGTTAATAGGGCAGAAGCTTGGGCTCGTTTTAATGAACTTTTTCTCATTCTGGCCTAGCTGACAAGTCTAATACTCAATAAAATGGTTTAAGGAACTGAATAAAACTAAGCAGGATTTGCTGGTGAAATACCAGCATAATGACCAGCAAGGTGTACTATTTTGTGAAGATATTAGTTCAGAGAGCTGATTTAAATTTTTTTCATTATTATCATTATTTATAAAAATATTTTAAATCTCTGAATGTCTGCCTCATTTGTTTATTACAGACATAAAATTGTGATTCAAGCACTTTCAGATTTCTAAATTAGAACCAGTTCAAGATTATTAATTGCGCACAAAAAATTGTTTGAAAATGTATGTGAGATGTTAATACAAATGGGATAATTAAAAGTCGAAGGGCTAGAGTTTGTGCTGTAGGAAACACAGTTGAACGACAGTGTCATCAGTTTAGTTTATCACAGAATACTTGGCTTCAGGTCCAAGCTGTGTCAAGCTGATCCCCCATTCTGTTGCCGGTTGGCACCGTGTGGGAACATCCACAGCATCAATCCACGGTCAGGACCCTGCTCTCTGTCCCTAAGGTTAGCTTTGTGGAACATTCTGGGCTCAGGTCCCAGAGAATAGTGACCCGTCAGCAGCCCATTCAAATGAACAGGCTGAGGGTAGCACTATGTTAGCAGTGCTGCGAGGGGAGGAGGGCATTGGGTGTGACTGCTAAAACTGGTGCTGTGTTGACCATTTCAGGGGTGGGCCATGAAGCGTAGCTACATGAAATGTCTGGATAGCCTGTGGGAGTTCAGAACAAAATGAAACTATCTTTTTTTTTTTTTTTTTTTTTTTACTGTAAACATGGTGTGGCTGTTTTCACTTTTTAATTTGGGCTGTTTTGACAAGAAAAGTGTCAGACAAAAAGACAATTGTTCAAGTCTCTGAGTTTGTCTCTCCAGGCTCTGATGCCATAGACTAAATGGTAGTCAAGTCGTGACTTCACATCAGACATGACTACACTTTACAGAGTCTTTGACGCTGTGCTGAGGTGTGCTGGTGCTGTGAGTTAAAGGCGGGGTAGGGGATCTTTTTCTGGAACATTTTTTTACATATTGCTTGAAATACTCTTCACACCCTCATTGCAACCAATTAATTAAAAGTTTTGACACAAATATGAAAAGTTTTAGTGGCCTCTAGAACGTACAATCTAGGAAAAACAGTATCCAATCATTGTGAACGGACCGTGAACGAAGCTTGGCAGGAAGCTAAACTAGAGCCAGCTTGGCTAGCACCTAGCATTATTAAACGTATAGTTAGCATAAACTAAATACTAAATACGGCAACGATCGATGCTTGCTGTCAGAACAGCGCTCGTGCACCTTCGTGCTCGTGCGCGTTCATGTACTCTAGAGGCGTGCCTTCGGGGGGAAAGTGAAGAAAAGGGTTGGGACTTTTTACCTGTGTATTTTCAAAATGCAGTTTCGCTGGACTCAAAATCCAGGATCTCCTACCCTACCTTTAAGTTCTGCAGCTGCTAATGCGTTTCCATCTTATTTCAGAGTTGTTTAGAACTAGCATGTATTTAAATGGAACACAGTCCTCCAAGGAGACATTAATAACAACTATTCAGTTCATGGTGCCCTCGGTTGTCAGAGCATATATAAAGATCCTTTTAAACTGCACTAGTGTGCCTTGTGCTTCATGCTTAAGAAGCCCGTCAAAAAAGTTCTCATAGTATCCCTCGAAGGAATGTGAGGATTACCAAAGCCGGCAACATTCATCCAAGAGGGACCTAAGCAGCCATCACCCACACATGTAAATGTGTAATTAAAAGCAAGTATATCTGGCCTAAGCATCCTGTGTCAATCTGCAGCCTTAGTGCGTTTCCTTTTATATGAATTCCACACATTCTGTCCTTTTCTTTTTCTGAATTAGTCTTAAATTGCTCCAAAAACACATATTTACATTGGCTTAGGGGGGCCTAACTGAACCCATTGCCTTCTGCATGGACAGAACTTAACTTTACAGTTTTTTTTTTTTTTTTTTTTTTTTTTTCCGTTTGTTTTGGGGTTTTTTTTGTTTTTTTTAAGTTTTCTTTCCTTTAATATCGCTCCACCAGTTTGGACTATTTTGTCCTAGTCCATTACGTTAAATCTAAGTAGGGGTGGGCGATATGGAAAAAATGTTGTATCACGATTTTTTTGCATAAAATCACGATTTCGATTTTTTTATCACGATCTTCCATCCAAAAAAAAAAAAAGAAAGACCAATTACAGTAGAGTTAAGTCGACATGCTGAACCACAGAAGAGATAAGGAGTAAAAGAAAGAATTTGGCAATCAACACATTGTAATTCAACTGTAAGCCAATTCAAGATGAAAAATAATGATTAAATTAATGACATCTGACACAGTGAGAGTGAAGCAACCGGAACTAGAAAAACGAACCACTGATGACGACTTGACTCCACCTGTTAGAAAGCCCATGTTGTTTGGTTATTTTCAGTTAAATACATTAATTACCTCCGCCAAGGAGGTTATGTGATCGCCCGATGTGTTGGTTGTCTGTCTGGATGTTCGTCTGTTCGTGCTGCAATCTTGCGACCTGCCACAAGGTGGCGCGACCTGGCGGAGGTCTGCACTCTCTGAGTGCATTTCTAGTTTATATAGTGTTTTACGGTGAATTTTCATACGTCCAATGTTCGTGAACGCACCATAGACGTTCCGATGTTCCTGAATGTACCGCACCTGTGCTTGAGACGATGTCGCTGTAGTTCGTTTCTCCTCCCGATGCAGGCAGCAGTGAACAGCTTGTAATTTTCCCTTTGCTGTTTTCACCTAACATTAGCCTGTACACCCTGGGTTTATTGTGTGTAAATGCCAAATAAATCCACCACAAACTGGACATCTGTATCCGTGTCTTTTAACGGGGACACACACCATACACCAGCATTTAAAAAAAAAAAAAAAAAAAAAAAAAAATCATTGCGCTCGCTGATTGGCAAAGGCGATCTATACGGTTTCTCTAATTTGGTAGATCGCCTGCGATTCTCCACTCTTCCTCGCCAGTCACGATTTTATATCGTCAGATCGCGCACCCCTAAATCTAAGACATCAATTGAATGAGCTTGTAATACCAAAGAGGTACTTACTCAAGGTACTGTAGATTGAATACACGGCTCAAACGTAAATATGGGCCAAATGGCTTCTGTTCATTGTGTGTTATGTGAGGCATCAAACAAAAGAAGTGTAAGTGAAACCGTACAAAGGAAACGAGCTTACTAGTCTTTGTATGCGTTCTTTCTATCACTGGGTCAGGATCTGGCAGGAATACAAAGATCCGTTTTATCTTTAATAAGCTCGCCCTTCCTGGAACTTGGAACTATCTCATTTGATTATATTTGATCCGCTTTTGCACTAGCAGGAGGAAAGTGACTTTTGCATGTTTAGGTATGCTTAGATCCTACAGTGTTGGACTCATCCCCATCATAGTTTCTATTTGTCATATTGTTTCAGAAATGGATGACAGGAGCTTTTGAACTTAAAAAAGAATTGTCATCATGACAAGAAAATGGCCAACTAACAAAAAAACAAAGTGATAATTGTGATCATCAGTGTTCATATTGTGCAGGCTTCACCTTCAAGAGATGAGCTTTTTTTTTTTTTTTTTCGCACATGTATGACCACTGAACCCATTCTCACACATGGGGTCTGCCTTACTGGGGAAGAAAATGCGTCCTTGGTAATCCACCACTGTTCTCCTTTAGTAACTCAACCATACCAAACAGATGTTGCTCAGCACTGCGTTGTGTGCTCACAAACAGTACAACAGCGCTGCAAAATCAGTTGAGAAAAGTTACAGCTACAACAAAAGCTGCACCCACAATGTTTTCAGTCCTTTACGGCCCAAAAATCTGTCTCCGGGGAAGTAAAGCAACAGCGGTATTTATTTGTTTTGGCCCTTTTCCCCCGTCACTGCTTCCTCTTCTTCTGTTGGGCCCCATTACAAACTGGACATTACACTGACTCCTGTCCCATCCCATTCAGTGGTACAAAGCGGTATTACAGGGAATTCTGGTCTATCCTCAAGGGATCTGAGCTGTATGTCTCAGCTGCATAGCAACAGATATGTTTGTTATATGAGATCATGGCTTCAGCCTTTTCTAATTTTATTGATATGTGTCGTTTGAACATTTAAAAGTCGGAGGAAATTGAAGGTGGGCTGCCTATCAAAGCGTTACTTTATACTAAACATTCACATTATAAGGATGAACTCGACCATGTCGCCATACGTTTCAGCTATAATCATACGTGCATTTAAAGGTTATATTTCATCAGACGCCATTACATGAGAGGCAAAAGTAAGTCTTCATGTCTTTAGTCTGACTCGCATTCATCTCGGTGCCGGTTGCCATGCGTTCTGTCTGATTTCTGCCGTTAATTGAAGAGATTGCTGTCTAGTTTGGAGCATACCTGTATTCTCATCTTTATGGTAATGATTAGAGTGGTGGTAACCCAGTGAGCCTTCATTTGGTTTGTGCAGGGAAGCAGCCAATGTAACTTTAATGTGATAGACACGAAGGGGGGTGAGAAGAGAAGCTGCATACAGTTTCTGAAAAAGAAGGCATAATTATATTGGACAATTGGGGGTAGGGGGTTACAAAATGAATATGTGAACAGGATGCAAAATGCACCTGGATGGGCATTAATATACCTGGGCAGCCTGTCTGTTGTGTTGGAAACCTTCAATATAGCAATTATAATAATTAGAAACTCATAGTCATTATTATGATTATATAATCCACTCAAATTGTTGATTCTCTGTAGTTGAATACCGAGATGTAAATCATTCTATAAGCCTGTGTTGGAAACTTAATGTCGTTGTGGATTTCATTCCATCAACATTTCTGCACTGATCTTGCAGTACTTAAGGAGGTAATTGGGGATCTTTAAGATCTTGCCGGGAATACCTGTCTTGAGTATTTTGAATGTGTTAAAGTAAAAATTGTCCTTAATTCTGTTGTTTTAATTTTTTTTGCAGGTCCTGTCATCACAGCCGTTGATCAGATTTAATGGAAACCAAGGGGTAAGAACATGTTCTCTCACTCTGTCTCATGCATGTAAATGTGATGGAAAGTATTTATTTATTTTATTCCATTGCTCTAGCTGTATTTCAGGTAAACTAACACATGATTCGAATTGGAATTAAATATACATTCTTAATATGACCTGCAACTCTGTTTAAGATCATTTTGATGCTTTAACACAAACTGGCATCAAGCAAGATCTTTTTTTTTTTTTTTGGGGGGGGGGGGGTTTGTTTAGCAGCAGGAAAGACGTCTTGTCAGCTTTTGTGGACTCTTTGACCTTTTTTGTGGCTAATTTGTCATCTCATGCTGTTTATCACACAATTTGCTTTGATATGATATTTCTCATTTTCCACACAACAGTTTAATCGCACATGTTTTCCATCTGAAACTTGCTGCAGTGCCTTGTCCTGTTGAATGTTCTCATAAGTCGGTGTATATAGTTCGACATAGTTTAGAAAGCTAAAGGAAGGATCGTGTTTTTATTCTTTCTCAGCATACTCATGTTTCTGTCCACTGAGGGAACTTTGGCATGGTGATGAAATTTGAGCTTAATGCATCGGTTTAGCTAGATATGCTAAGGTACTGTAGATTGATCTTTCAAACACCGGGGTTGTTCTATTTGATCCTGCGAAACGTTGTACATTTTCTCATGGAAATGCAAGGCATGTTTATTTGTATAGCACAATTCAACAAGGTGATTCAAAGTGCTTTAAAGAGACATTAAAACAGTAGAAATAAAAAGCCAGATTTAAATTTTAAACAAAAAAGAAAGATATAAGAACAATGGATAAAATCGGTAGTTAAAATATGATTAATTCGATCTAATCATTTTTAGCCAAAGAAATATAAAGTTGTGTATGTGTGTGTGTATATATATATATATAGTTGTCAAACAGCGAGGGGTAAAACTAAACAAAGAAACACTGAAAAGCAGAAATGTCCGACTTTTTTTTTTTTTTTTTTTTAAATGTTTGTGTAACAAATGAAAGTCGGCGAATGCACAAAGTTGGCTGAGTGAGAATGTAGAAAGCCCTGATGAAATGCACTGAACATTTGTTTTTCATCTCGTGTGTTGAGCAGATCTTCCTCTTTTCATGCAGCTGGCCACCTCTTCCTAAGGATAATGCAACTCGTGCATCGGTGCCAGTACGCTTTTATTGGCTATTCGCTGTCCCCATAAAGAGGCAAAGACGAGGGTTAACATGTGAGAGCCCAGTCTGATATGCACAGGCGGTCTTTTTACACTTTTGTATGGGGAAGTTTCAAGTTAGTTTGACATGAAGTAACCTGGTTCACTTCATGATTTGGTGTGTCCAGTCACTGCAATGACAATGCATCTATTTCCAGAATATTGACTCTTTATGCCAACATGGTGACAGTGCCTACAGTAGCAAACACTCTAACATCTCCACACATAATAGTGCTAAATACATACATCTTAATTGTCCTCTCCTATATTTTCCTCTCAAACTCTGAATTGCACAGCCTCGCATGCACCCCCAGCCTGTTATTGGGTGCGTGTTTTTTTTTTTTTTTAATCAGTTCATCAGTGCTCAAATGTCATAACAGATGCTCCAGCAAAAGTTAGCACCATTCGAAGAAACGTAGAAACCTGTGGCTTTCTTCGTGTTCTGTGGAAAATTGCTGCCGTGTTTGCCCTAAAAGGCTTCTTTGAGGCTTTTAAGGTCCACGTCCCCAGGTTCGCCCCTGTCAAAATGTTACGTGTGACAATTGATAGTTTTTAAAATACAAGAAGGAAACGCTACAGAAAAGAGAATTAATATGTGGTCATTACATATTGGTTCTCTGATTTTTAAAATCCTCAATTGCAGGGTAAAAATGTCCTCTGAAGGAAAATAGTCTGCTGAAAAGTGGTGTTTCATATGACAGATGGTTTGTTGCACACAACAAAACTGTCATGTAAGCCTTTTGTTGAAAAGTGTTTTTGAAAAAAAATGACAAACCCACGAAAAATAATTTTAAAAAAGAGAAGGGGGGGGGGGGGTTGTAAATGACTTGGCAGGTGATTGGATGAATCGGTTGTCTATCAGCAGTTTGCTTCCACCAATCAAATCTGTTGTTAAAGTAAACTTTCCTTTGAAGCCTGTTTGGAGAAGGGCAAATGCATCTTTTGTATTGAAGCGTTCTTCTTTACAAATTATTGGTTGTGGGCAAACCTCGGCCCCTCCTGTAGCTGCAGGGACAGGGCACTGACACAGCTCGCCATGGCCACAAACTCATAGCCCTCAAATCTGGCAGGATGGATTTTCTCATTACAATCGGTGTATTCAGCTGCCTCCCAGTCACATTTTGTGCTACTATCTTTAGCCATAATTTTTCTAAGCATCTTTCTTTTCTGTACTAACTGGTCTACTTTAGGCTGTCTGTATGACCCTGCCTGAAAGATGGTCATTAATTAGCTTCAGGTCTTCTTCTCTTTAAAATGCACCGAATACGTTCAATACATGTGTTGTAGAGCCGATTTATCATCCGATCTGAATGAAGTATTTCATTGATGCTGCAAGCTCGCTGAGGGGAAAATGAGTCACTAATCAGAATGCTAGTCAGAAGTGTGAAAATGGCTGAATTACAGAGCAGATGGTCTGGCCTCTCATAAGATCCCCTCTTCATTCATTCAGACTCATTCACCTGGTACAACTAGGACTAAGCTCACAAAGTGTGGACACTAACCTTTTAATCTCTGCTCTTGAATTCTGATTTCCCATCAAATTTTGTGGTGGCTTTTAAGTTTTTCATCTTTAAGTGCAGTTTGAGTTATTTGTGAATGCCACAGATGCTACATGCTTCCTTCCAACAATGCGTTAGTGGTGTTTAGCTATGATTGGGTCCATACTTGTAGTTCTTCCACAGGGCTGTCGTACACAGTGCATGCTTGAGCTTCCCATGGGGTGTGTGAAATGTCCAGGGGGCTGGTGGGCCTAATTTTTTTTTTTTTTTTCGGCAATTGCTGTGCACACAAATGTCACAGTAGGCAGACTTCCTGCTGGAAATGCACTCTCACGGCTGGAAATGTGAAGGAGGAGGTGCAAATTGCTGTGTTTACTTTACACGAGGCTCCTTGTTGTGTTTTATCAATATTGCATGCATCTGAACATGTCCACAGTCGTGAGGAGCGAGTGGAAAGCAGCGCACAGTTCAGCAGAAAGGAGAATTCGGGGAACACATAAACCCACACATGGGCAGTAAATTTTACAGAATATTTGCTGATACGCTCACACGTGTCTCACCCGATGTTCCGGATAATTTACTTGAGGGCTGAGTAGGAAATTTAGACCCGATGGAATAAAGCTGACCAGCCACACTGCTCTGGAACATCACACGACTCAGAACATCACACGACTCAGAACATCACAGGACTCAGTTTTAGAGATACAACTTTTTATCATTGCTTCATATTCCTGTAACACAACCAGTTGGACTGTAGAATGTTTCTGGGATCAGGGCGCTGACTATTTAAATATTTATATATCTAACTTAATTTTTCTTTTCTGTGTTATTTCTCGTCGGAAAGAGCATTTGGGGTTGTACCGGAGCCACAGTTATTTTTGTTTGTGCGTGTCAGGAAATTAATTTAGGTCATATAATAGTATAATCAAAGTATCTTGATTCAGCTAAATCGCACTAATGCACACTATGATATCAGTAATCAAGCAAACCTGTGTGCATACAACTTTGCTGTTAATTTGTCAGCAACGCACACTGAAGGAGCTCTTTTCACACCGGTTTTAAAAAAAGACTGCTAACGCCTGCTAAATTCTAGCCTTTGAATGCAACGAGAGAGCGTTTGATCAGTATTCAGTCCTGTGTCAAATGATACCAGCCTAATTATCTCTGAAAGTCATGCCTATCAGAAACTGTCATCCAACACAGCCTGTAGGATGCAGTGCAGTGCAGAGCCATCCCTTCATGCTGTTGTAGCTTAAAGGCTGGTAGTTACTGGACTGATTCTGAATACATTTCACTGAGGGGAAATGCGTAGACACTGTGAAAGGATTCAACCGAGCTTTTTCAGTGAAACTTTATTTCAGGTGCACAGTACATCTACACAAGCAATGCTTTTTCATTAACTATAAAAATCTAAGCTGAAACTCCCAGGTTTAGAGAGGATCAACCTCTTTAAAGACTACTCTCTCATGGTCTATGTATGCACATAGTTCCTTAATCACTAACATTTGTTAAACTGAAACCTGAGCCATTTGGTGCGGAGGAGCCTCTTCTCACAGTGTCATCCTCTACATTGCGAGCCAACTTAGTCACTCTCCTCTGCCTCTTGATTATATCTGGACACAGTCGGCCTATCCCCTCACTTCCTTTGTGCTCTAAAATGACATGGAAGCTGGTACAGAACACACGTTTAGATGGCTTTCTGCACCTGTGGTATTATATAGCTTGTGTTGTTGCTTTCTTTATTCGGCGTAAACGTCATATTCTCAAACTACAACAGCTTTGGTTTTTCTATCGAATGGTTTATGTGGGCATTTACCGTCTCAAAAGCTTTAAATGACGAACGCAAGATTGCTAGGCACCTTGTATTCTCATTGACTGCAATGGCCACAACTCTGTTGCGTTTCATTATCCTGCTTAACAGGGGCCACTGTCATCAGAGAATACTCCTGCCATCAAAGGGTGTATGTGGCCTGACAACAATGTTTACGTGGTGTGCTGAACGTCGGTACCGAAGGTTTGTCAGTAGGACGCTGCCCAGAGGATCACACTGCCTCTGCAGGCATACCATCTTTCCAAACTACACTCCTCAACCATGGTACACCTGCACACCTGGCTTTACACATGATGGAAGAAACCATGGATTACCGAACTAGCCACCAATTGTCCAGTCATCTGAGTTTGGCCTTTTTCAGAGTTGCTTGGGTACTTATATTTTCACCTTATTCCTGTTTCAAACATGTACCATTGTCATCCATGTCACATGTTGGTGTTAACATTGCGATTGATTTGTGTGATATTATTGTACTCTAATGATGACAACACGTTATAGAGGGTTCAGGTTGTCATCTAAAATAGGTTTAATGTTTTAATACCTCAGACGGCATGCTTTCTTTGTCGTATGTCATGACAAACGTTCCAGCACACAGTCTTTGTCAGTCTTCAGCATTAAGTATGTTTATGTGACACTGTTTTGGGGGGGGGGGGGACTGGTAATCTGACCACAAGCTTATTATTGTTATTATTTTATTTTATTTTCTTAAATGCATGTAAACATGGTAGTTCAGACAAATTTGAACAAAATCGAGCTACACAAAACTTGGCTAAAACACCAGCCCAGTAATGTGGGTGGAGATCAAATCCCTCCTGCATCTATTGACTCAACTCGACTAAAATGGGCCAAGCCGTCCCAACTCCCTGCATCTTTTTTTTTTTTTTTTTTTTTTTATTTATTTATTTTTTTTATTAGAATAGAATGGCATAAGTGTATTTTCACACAGCCAAGTTCCCAATAAAGCTGCTCTCACCTTTATCTGTTATTTTATGTCTGACCTCAGATTTTGCGATTTTAAATATTCGGCCCATTAAGACTATGGCAAGTTGCAGTCGCTTCAAGCATTTCAACGTTGCTACATTTATTTATTAATTAATTTATTTTTTCCCCTCTCTTATAACAGCAGAGTTATTTGACAAAATAATCATTCAAGTAACTCTAAGACATCTGTGCAGTGAATTCAGCTATACGTTCATGCACAAAGATCTCCCACGGAAAAACTTAGAAGGGGCTTCTTTTTTTTAAATTTTTTTTAATTAATTAATTTTTTTTTTTTTACATGGTACACAGTTACAGGCACACTTGTCAATAGCTTGATTTCTCTCCCATAGATGTGCTCTGGGACAACAACGGTGATCTAATTAAATGACCGCGTTGAGCTGTAACCTTGGCTCTACTCAACTGTGACATAGGATCCTGTGTTAATTGATGATATTTGACAATGAAAATGATGAGGAAAGGCTTATTCTTAGAACATATCCCTCTCTGGTTTATCTTTATTGAGTGAGCTGCAGCAACGTGGTGTTCCATTAAGCCAATTTACAGATTTAGTTATTTGATGCATAGGGTGGGGAGGAGGAAATTTAGGAAGCAAATAAATTGTATTGTTTTATTTTCTTAAAAGTTGACACCTGCAGCTCTCTCGTGTGTTGAAATCTTCACACAGAGCTGAGCTGCCTACAGTTTGACTGCATGGCCGTTCTAGCACTGAGGAAAGCCAGTGAGTCACATCCTGAGCCTCTTATTCAGGTTAGGTCGTTGGCAATGAACTGCTCACTGGTCAAGGGGACCTGCCTGTGCAAGGGATCCAAAAACCATCTTATCGGCAACTGTAGCCATCTGTTATATCGGACCAGTGTGGTGCACAGTCTTTGGTTCTGACATGAATTTGTTTAGCCAGAAAGACGCACCTGGAAACTCAATCTCCTGCCCGGACTTCAGTCTAAAGATACAGTATATTTACTGGAGTGTTTTTGTTTTGTTTAGGAATTTTACAAACCACTTAAGCGTTGAACTCGAAGCCTAATAAATAAATTTTGAGCTGAACCAGGAATGCTTCAGGGCTATGTTTCTGTCGCCTCGCGTTCTCTGCGCTCCTTCTTTCAGACTGCTCTTTGACGTGTAGAGTTTCAATTTCATCAGTCATTTTGCGAAGCGTTTCCTCTATTTCAGCAAAGTGTGATGCAGCTTGTTTATGAGTAAAGATTTGCGGAGTTGAGTAACTCGCAAGTCAGCCGTGGTTATTTCCTTCCTTCTTAAGCAGCCCTGGAAAAGGTCAATATGGGGGTCCAATAAGACGCACATAGCTGTGTCAAAACCAAATAACCCTTTTCGTAGTTGTGCTGAAAGAACTGGAAAAATGACCTGTTTAGATTGAGGTCATTTAACAGTTTTCAGTAATTAGATAGTTTTTGGGGGCGGTTTTTATGTCTGCAAGAAAAAGAAGATTTTACCGATTTACCAGCACGGTACAATTATGTTCTTTGGTGTTATTTTTGACTAAATGTCCATGCTCTCCTCCTTCTTTATCTCCAACAGAAAATTTCAATACCACGGTCAGAAAACTCCAGCGAGTTCCAAACGTTTACTTTCGACCTGTCAAATGTGGGCAGAGATAACCCCCAAGGCAGCTTCGACTGCATCCAGCAGTACATCACCAGGTGAGGCTAAACGCAGGATCGCACTCTGTTTTTTTTTTTTTTGGGGGGGGGGGGGTTCGGTTTAACAGGCACCACCTGAGGTGAATCGTCAAGCTACTCTGTAAGATTCTTGACAGATGAATCCACGATGAATGTAAGGGAAGCTCTGGCTCCTAGGGAGCGATCCAAAAACTAACGATGCAACTCTGAAGGTTATGGGTCTGTATGGATGGTAAATAATTTTGTTCTGCCCTGATAATTTTTAGTTCAACAAGAGTGATACACAGACGCAGTCCAAGTGATGCACAATGTTTGATTAATATCCCAACAAGTTTGCTTCTCCGGTTTATAAGAAAATAAAAAAAAAAATTAATTATTAGAAAAATTAAGAACTAAGTTGCTCAAAGCAGAGAAAATGCATGCTAATTTTAGTGTCGGCTTTAGCTTTGCTCTATTTGAAGTGTGAATATAGTAATTGAGATTTGAAATGTATATATTAACTTTCAGATCTTCTGCTCTGGCTATTATAGTCGAGCAGGCGCTCAGACTATACAGAACCTGCTTATGGTGTGGGTTCAACCCCATATAGACACTGTAACCTAATGCTATGCATCTTTTTATAACCCATCTTATGTAAAAGAATAATAAAAAAGAAAGGCTTGATCAAATAAATACCAACAGATGTCTGTTTGTCTGAAGAAGAAGAATGAAGCCAAAAAAAAAAACAGACAACAAGAATTTTCGTCATCCCTCACTCTCTGGTTCCTGACCTCATTATTCAGAAAGTATTTTTAACATGTGGGTCAGGCTGAGGTCATTCAAATCTGACTGGATCCTAATCAGCCTTGAGTTGCAGTCTTTAAAACCCAAATGACAGAGCTCAGCTTCCACTGACTGCGCCAGCGCCATTTCATTTTCTGCCAAATCCTCATCAAAGTGGAGGGGAATCAAAGACAGCCGGGAAGTCAGGAAAGAATGGGATTTGATGTGGCAGCGAGCCGTACTGTGGGAACCCAGAGCCGGGTGGAAATTGGAAAAAATAATAGTTGTGCCCACAGGGGGTTAATTGGATCTCATCTGGGCAGGAATGCACAGTGAAGGGATTGGTTATTTCCCATACTAAATGATTAAATTCATAACATTACAACTTTGAGTAAAACTGAGAATTGATCTGTAGTTGTTTGAGTTACAATTTTCTAAAATTTTTGTCTGCTTTAAACAATTGTCCAAATTCATTCCCTTTCAGATTTTCCAGGTCATCTAATTTCCACTCTGTTCCTGTCTCCCTCTCTCGAAATCTTCTTTGTTTTGGCAGTGAAGGGAGTATTCAGTTGGATTGTTTGGGCGGGATCCAGGACAAGATTACAGTACGAGCCACCGACGACTCCTACCAGAAGGCCAGAGAAAACATGGCCCAGGTCGAGGAGGAGACTCGCAGTAGGAGTGCCATTGTCATTAAGCCTGGGGGAAGATATGTAGGTGAGGAGGTGTGATACGAAGAGACGAATACCATTAGTCATGTGGTCGTTTTATTTATTTTTTATTTTTTTAAAGATTTTTCATCACCTACCTGTAAAGGCGCTCGAGCACAGAAACCAAAGTGGCCAGAAAAATATTCCACTTCAAAACCATAAAGATGTCAGGAATTGAATTGCAGGAAAGGACTGGAAGAATTTTTCCTCTGCAAACATCCAAATGGCTCATGTGTTTGTATAGCAGTGCTCTGCTGGTAAATGGGTTCACCCTGGACCTGACGGGGTTTTTGTCGAGTTCTAAATGGCGGGGGCCAGCACGCTGCCAGCATGCCTCATCCATAACAAGGACTTTATTGAATGTGATGGTGCTTCGGTTCCTTAATGGTCCTCAATGTGTATGTGAAACGTACACACAGATGCTCTTTGTACCTAATCTCTTGAATGTAATTTAAACGCACAGAGGAAGAAATGCCAGATTGTACGCTGGCATATAGCGCCAACTTCCTGACTTTGTGTTTTGGGATAAAATTGGCAGTAAAAAAAAAAAAAAAAAAAAAAGTACATCATGCTACAGTTGTAGTTAAGGGCTTCAGCAGTTCTGCCTCGTTGCTTGCAAAGAAAGAAATCCACAGTAAGCCTATTGACTGTAAAGCAATGATTTTATAAAAAAAAAAAAAAGGTTTGCATGCTCTGTGGAACCAGCATTTCAATCTGGGAAGTTGTCTGAAAGACGACGTCTGTGGGAGACCGATGATGAAAACGAGTGTTTGGATTGGTAGGTTTAAATATGTGGCAACACTAAGGATCACTTCATGGTGCGTCACTTGAGTCGCCTGAAAGTTTTCCCAACTATTAACAGCTGCCGACTTTAAAATGTTGACAGAAAGAAATGCTGTTTATAATGGAATTACAGTTCTTAAGAAAATACGTCACTTGAATCACTTCATTGTTGTGCTTAGATTTCAGAGGGAGGTTATAGTACAGTTCACTTAATTTCATCCATAATGAAAAGTCGCATAAATGGAAAATCTAAGGTTTCTAAAGCTTACGTGAGAGTCGGTTTCAATCTTACTTTGTTCATGGAGTCACAGATTCTGTGTACATTGGAGTTATTGATGGAGAAGTGAGCTAAACGCTGTAACTTTTTCTTGGCCTCTTGCTAATAAGTATATATTAGGTAAAAATGTGCCTCCATATCGCCTCTCAGGTAAGAAAGTTCAGATCCGGAAACCGGCACCTGCGCTCACGGACATCGCCCCCTCTCGGAGGACATCTCGGCCCGTCCTCATCTCTAGTAGTACGGTAAAAAAAGGCACGACTCAGCACCGACCTCTCCGAGAGCGCCTCATACACCTGCTGGCCCTCAAGCCTTATAAAAAACCTGAGCTGATCCTGAGATTGCAGAAAGACGGCCTCTCACTGCTCGACAAAGACTCCCTGGACAGCCACCTGCAACAGGTCTCTCACACACACACACACACACACACACACACTCTCGGACCCTATTATTGTAATAGTTTTTTGATGCATGTGATCGCTGATGATGATCATAATATTTATTCGAGATGAGTGGACTCACCTGTGGCTTTTTTTTTTTTTTTTTTGTTTGTTTGTTTTTTTCTTTCCTAGGTTGCCAACCTGAACGGGAGAGAAAACACCTTCACATTGAAGGACTTTTTGTATAAGGAAATCCAGAAGGATTGGCAAGGCTACACAGAAGGAGACCAGCAGCTCCTCAAAAGAATTTTGTTCAGGTATGTAAAACATTGGAGCAATAACAGGTGTATGCATTTAATATGTAAATGTTTAGATGCAAGTGTTTGTCACCCCATGTTATTAAGTTTACTGTTTGAAATCCGTCGATGCCTAACTCTCTTTACTTGGGCTGACCTTTCTTTGGTTTAAAGATGGAGGGTGTTTCTGAGTGCAGATCTGTGATGATGCAAACTGAGCACTTAGTGGAGTGGAGCCGAACAGAATGATGGAGCACTGAAACAATGAAGTGAAAACATATTAAGGAATGTAGTTCACGCATGCCTGCAGCAGCAACAAGTCACAGAGGTCATTTGTTCATGCTCTTGTATACGACAATATGACTCATAATGGCGTCCTATGAAGCGCAGTGGTAAAGGAGCATTTCCACAACACGGCTGTATTTGTTCTCAAGCTTTTCCTTTAAGAAGCCACAGAATTTTCATAAGGAAGTCGGAGGTAAGGTTGGATGTTGCAGTAATGCAGTGTTTTCAGTCATTCATGTGACGGGTTCAGAACCAGCGTACCACAATGGGTTTTTTTTTCTTTCCTTTTTTCACTTCTGACTTGCATTCATTTGATAATCCTTTACTAAAACATTTGCGTATCCGCTGGGAAGTGTTGGTACAAAGCCAATTAAATGTTGATCGTTTGCCATAAAACTAATTGCACCACTATTTCACTTTAACCTGGTAATGATTCATTTAACAGCCATTTACTGAAAATGAGAACCGTTTACCTTTTCAGCCTTCCTGAGCAAAACGTGCACATGATGGCAGATATGCCACCTCCACATTAAGGACACATATTCAACACAATGACCTCGTTAAAATGTTATAAATCGGCATGAACTTTAAAATGCGACATTTCCCAGTTTCACCCGTTGTTTTCGAACAGGTGAATGAAGATGACCGTGTAGCTCTGACAACAGTTGTCTCAAAAATTGTGATTGCATGATTTAAATGTTACAGGCCAAGGTGTGTGGTTGTTTAAGAAGCAGACCTATCTGCAGATATTCCCCCATTTCTGTGTATTGCACTTGATTGAATCGAAGTGTGTATTTGCCGAAGCCTTTAACTGCTGGCCCTCTTCCCGGTGGTAAAATCTGGTTTCTCGGGATCTGGAACGCTGTGGAAAAGCAAGCTCTGAAAACGGGCTATAATTAGAGCAGTCTGTGATGTTCCCTACTTAGCTTTTGTTTATGTTGTGGATGCAAGAATAGTTCCTATTATCGTGTCATACTTGACTGCAGCACAACTCCAAAGGCAGTCAGAACATTGGCACTGAATGACCAGAGGAAGCATAATGTGCGTGTGTGTCTGTGGTATAATGCAGTGCAGAAGCTCTGCAGAAGGTTTGTTTTTCCAATGCACCTAAAATATCCAGTTATTGTAGCGACTGCTATCTGCATGATTTCATGGTATTCGCTTTATTGGGTTTGTTTTGAAAGCTCTACAGTATGTACTAATTTCTTGACCTTGTTTGTAGATTAAAACGACTTCAGAGAAATTGGCAAAACAAATGTTTTCTGAGCAAATATGTCTCAGCAAATATTTAAAAAAAAAAATTTAAAAGTTGATTTATTTCA
This sequence comes from Odontesthes bonariensis, assembly GCF_027942865.1. Classification (NCBI taxonomy): domain Eukaryota; kingdom Metazoa; phylum Chordata; class Actinopteri; order Atheriniformes; family Atherinopsidae; genus Odontesthes; species Odontesthes bonariensis. Next base: position 15,639,206 of record NC_134520.1, on the reverse strand, counting down.
GGACTTAATGGTTTTCTGGTTACATGGTTTATTTGGTGTTTTGTACGTACCCGGGCTTGTTTTTTGTTTGCAAATGAGTGCAGGTCAACACATTCTTTCTTCCTTTACTGTACTTTGAGCTGTTTGTGAGTTTATCAGCTGACTAACACCCCTACCCTCCCACCTCGTACTAGCTCCCCCTCCATAGTTCCTCCAGAGTTTTGAGTCAGTGCACTCAGTCACGCAGCAGCAGCACAGCAACATGACTGGAACGCACATGATGCAACAGTGTTCCAGCACATGCTGATCTGTGTGTGAGGTGGCCCCAGTCCAAGGTTCAGCCATATCTGCCTGCCTCCCATCTCACTTGTAGCGCCGGACAGTCCACTGTACAGACACACGGACGCACACGCCTTCTTTTAAGGAGGCTGGGGCATTGACAAGGCTTTGTTTATCCAAGTGCCTCATGCTGATATTGTCATCAATTTGTGGCAGCATTATCACAGCATGTGTGAAATGTTTCTTATTTTTCCAACCAAAGTGTCGCATTTGTTGTTGTGGCCTTCCTGTTTGTATCGGTGGACTCTGCACTGATCTGACAAGCTGAGTTAAATTCAGCTTCAACCATTTGTGTGTATATATATTTAAATATTATGCTTAAATAAAGTACTGGTTCAATAATTTAACTGTGCTGCTAAGAATTCACTGTATCTTTAGCACACTTTGTCTTCACTGCATATTGGCACAGCTCTTTGTTTGGCTGCTACCGTGACAGATTATTTGGGCACTCAATCAGCCACTCTGTTCATACCTGCAGCTGTAATGCTTCTTCTTGGCTGAATGAGACCACAAGTGAACTCCTCAACGTGCTGGTTTAAATGGCACAGCCGCGTGAGCTACTTGTGGGGGATAGAGTTGTGCGTGCCCTCTTCATTTGGATAATCATATTAGTAAACTGGCCAAATGGCATCCATCCTTAAAACGAGCTGCAGTACCATATTCTCTCCCTCTCACTTCCTCTCCTTCACTGCAGAGTGTCATGTCACTGTCTCACTTGTCTTGAACAAGCTGCCATGATTCTCAGCCTACTAAAACAGAAACATTCAACAGTGATTACAAAACTTAAGAATTTACCTTCTAATGAAAACCTCAGATGGTGAAAAACGTATGGAAGTTTTCCCTCATTTAGTTATGATAAAATGCTGCTCTGTCAGGTTCCTCCTCCTCCATTGTTGTCATAGCTACCCACTCAGCTTCACAAAGCACCAAACTGCAACTTGTTTTTGAAGTTCTAGCATTCAATTTGCCTGTCACTGAAGAGGTGGCAGGGAGAGTTTGTGATAGGCTGCCTTTGCCTGGACTGGAGCATTTTCAAGCTTTAGGAATGTGAATCACTTCAGATACATTTTTGGAACTGATTCAGCGCTGGCTTTAGCGTGAGAGGCGCCGTCACCAAATAACTCTTCAAGCAATTAAACTGAATTGTGTCGCGTCTGTGTGAAGCCTCCATTGCCGTCATAGTGCCAGTAGAAATGCTTCGTTCCCTTAACGTGGTTTCTCATAGTTTTAACTTCTACAGACATTGTATTGAAGCTTATTGCATGTATTTATGTCTTTCTTAGGAAACAAACCCAGAACAACTCCACACCACTGCCCGAGAGTCCACCCAAAGAGCTGGCCAGCAGTTCTCCATCTCAGGTGAGCCTCATCATTTTTACACATTTCCCTGCACCTGGACATGGAAGGATTTGAGATTTACGAGATCTATTTAGTTGCATCTCCTCAAACAGCTGTATGACTTCACATAGCTACTTTTTTATTGATAAAAATATCTTTTATTCGGCTGCTCGACTAGATTGACTCAACTAGTTCTTAACCCGGACTTTTGTTGGGCTTTAGAGTGCAGGTAAAGCTGTTTCCCTAAAGTGAAGTTTCTGATTGGAGCAGCTCCTATGGGTAAACCGAGGTTCCTGTAGGCGCCTTAACTATGAGTGCTGCCACAGTTGCTTCCCATTCAGAGCGGAAATGTAAAGCTAACTGTACCTTGTTAACTCTTTGCTGCTTTAGTCGAGCTAAATGTGCTCCGCGAGTTTGCAGACATTAGGCTGGTTGAAAACTATGTCTCCTCAGATTGGTATTCGCTTTATTGGGTTTCCTTTCAGTCTCCTCTTCAGTGAATTTCAGGGGCTTCTTGTGCTGTGCATGTCTTTTTAACTGGTTCCAGGGACCTGTATTCCTTTCTAATGATTGTCAGGATCTCTTCACAGACTCCAGCAAACAAGATTATTTGCAGTTCCCATAAGGTAGAACAACAGCTCATCTCATCCCTCTATCTCAGGTTGTTTTTTCACCTCAGACACCTGCTGTATGCCCCGTAGTATCCGCTCTCTCCCTCGGTAAATGCAACACAAACGCAAAAGACAACAGTACCTTAGCTTTGTTTATGCAGGGGGAGGTGACCCTGTGTGTGCACCTCCGATAGGGGAGGGATGAATCAGGGAGTGCTACGTTAACCAGCAAAACAAGATGGCCACACAAAGGTTACAAATTAGAATGACCTGTTTCTACGAGATCCAATACCCTACCGTTTAGTTGGTTTTAAAGAAATGATAATAATAAAAAAAAAACTCTCAAAGAAAGATGGGTGCGATGACTGCTTTCTGTAAAAAGAGTGTTGCAGGTCCAGCTAAAGCTGCTTACGGGTTCCCACTGTTGTTTCACATTCTTTTGTTGGGAGAGCCATTTTAGGGATTGGTTCTGCCACTCTCAAAGTTTTGAATGTTGATCTATTTAAACAAAGGCAGTGTGTTATGTAATCCCTCGTATTGTGTGTGCAAAGGTAAAGGTGGATCAGTCACCAGAAGCCCTTTTCACGGATCAATTGCAGTTTGCCGGCAAAAAGGTGATGTCCATGTGAACCCGCGGCTGCTCCTTGGTAATTCATACGGACGAAAGCGAAGCGCTCATCCCGCATCGGTGTGTGCTTGCACGCATCAAGCCAACACTGCGTAATCAGCCGAGTGATGACGGAATCATTGGATATAGTGGCGTGTTTCTGCAGTGCTGGCTTGCCCTTATAAACATAGCCCGTTTGCCTCTATTATTACCTCCCATGCCTTCTGACGTATCAGCGGCAGATCAACTCAGACAATCCCTTCCTGCCACTTTATTTTCACAAATGACATCGATGCGTAGTGAAGGCGCGTCTGTCCCAGCTTGAAAGTTGTATGAGGAGGCCTTATGTCGTGTTTTCTGTCATGCTACCTTTGTCCTCCAGCTACCGTTGTTTTGTTTGCTCTGACCTGGACCACAGTTTCACTCTTCAATGATATTGGTTTATATTTGACCCTGTTTTAGGTTGTGTTACTAAAATTGCTGTCTTTCTGCCAGAAACGACCCGCTGCTGAATTCATTGACCCTCTTGCGAACAAAAAGCCCAGGATATCGCACCTCACCAGTAAGTCTGCAACAACCCCAGTAAATGGCAAAATCAGCTCTTCCAATGGGAGAGGAGATGCCAGTGGAGCACAGTCCGGAGTGGCGATGTTGTACGGCATGACGTCCAGCTCGCAGCCACTTCCCGTGCTGGACATCCCTCGTTCCTTTGAAGCACTGTCGGACGTCAGCAACGACTCCAGCAACAATGGCCGCGACTGTGATTCTCAGGAAATGGCGGTGTCCGAGAGGCTCAGTCAACCGCCTTCGCTCACGTCTGCGTCAACAGCGGCCACCCCTCAAAGCATCAGCACGTCATCCTCTGGACACACGGTCCTGGAAGGCCCACAGGACAAGAAAGCTTCCTCTTTAAACAACAAGTCCAGAAAGAAGTCAAAAAAGCATAAAGACAAGGAGAAGAGCAGAGACAAGGAGAGGGGGAGAGAAAGAGGGAAGGAGAGGAAGAGTCGGGAGGAGCATGGGCCTGAGCCTGAGCCTAACAGAGCCAGCGAGATGAGCCCAGGGAACTTCAAAAGCAACAGTATTCCACTCAAAAGCACAGGTGAGAGCAACAATAAAAGTACAACTAGATATGTGAACTGATGGTTAGTCCTGATGGTGAGTAGGTGATGGATGATGTGACCACTATGTTTCACACTGACTAAACTGAGACCCCTGCTGTTCAGCTTTATGAACTCAAATATTCTCCTGTGACTTGGCTTAAAAACCTTTGGAGAACCTCACATAAAAATGAAATTCACAATGTTGTTTATGTATTTATAGCTAATTAAAGTCAATGAACCTTTTTGTGCTTTTGCCCTTCTTTGTGCATCATAGCTATGAATGTAGAGAGCCTGTAAAGATGACATGAATTCTGACTTTGGCCTTTTTTCAGAGCTGAATGGAATGTGCAAAAGTACCAGTATTCCTTCATCATCACCTGAGGTGGCAGACTATTTATTGTGAGTATTAAAAAAAAAAAACTGTGTACTTCCACGTAGGTCCTGAATCTGAGCTGCAAGCAAATGGTTCGAATTCTCCTGAAACTGACTTAGAATGAATGAGCTTTTCTCACATCTTGAGGCATGTGTAGACTGGTGAGACACTGGGGCAGACGAGACGAGATGCGAGGGAGGGGCGGCGCTGAGATGAAGAACACGGGTGTTGGCCAACGTTTAAAACCCTCTGATTACTCAGTCGTTTTACTAACACACCAAAGATGATACACTTCCTCAGTTAGAAGTTGGTCAAATCTGAGCACACAGGCATGATTCATGTGTTTCTAGTCTCGGTGTGCGTTACAGTTTCTGAGAACATTATGATGGTTATGAGATTCAGTGCTGAAGTTACCAGGTCCAAGTTAAAGACCGGTGCTGGACTTTTAATGAGGACACCAGCAGAAAATTAATTTTAAATGTCTCGGGTAACCTGCTTTCATTGAGTCCCCGACACTCAAAATTTGAAAGATGCCTTAAGAGTTTCTTTTGGAACTTTGGCTGTCGAGTAACGTTTTCTTGAATTCTGATTTCAGGAAGTACACGGTGATCAGCTCTCCGGAGCAACGCCAAAGGTATAAAAATGATTTCAACGCGGAGTACAGTGAGTACCGGGGTCTGCATGCTCGAATAGAGGGCATCACCCGACAGTTCACCGTGCTCGACAATGAGCTGAAACAGCTCCAACAAGGCACAGACAAGTACAAGGTAGATGCCCCGAAACAGAGCAATTCGTTTGATGTCATTACTGCGCTGATGGCGTTTTATTTACCGTCCTCTACATCTTTGTGTTTCTTAACAGACAATCCACAATCAGATACTTCAAGAGTATCATAAAATAAAAAAGGCAAGTTGGCTCTACTCAGAAACCAAATTTCATTTCGAGCGTATCGGAGGAGATTATCAGGTGGTGACACTCTGCTTCTTCTTATTTTATTTTTTTTCTCTCTTGCAGACTAATCCAAACTATAGCCAAGAGAAGAACCGCTGTGAATATCTGCACAACAAACTGGCACATATAAAGAAACTTATTGCGGAGTACGATCAACAGCAACTTTAAAAGTAGTCATTAGACACTGTTCCCCTGTTATCTCTGGAAACCAAGCAGATAAAGGAAAACTGTGTGTGGAGGGGGAGGGGGGTGCAATGAAATGAAGGGAGTTCTCCCCTCATTGGGGCCAAAGGTTCTAGTGGGGACATAGCAGGACGTATGATCTGTTTCCCCTCCTTTCCCTTTCTTTTTTTCTTTTTTCTTTCCCCCCTTCGTTGAAGATGTGGCCTGCTGTGACCAGGTCTGTCAGTGCAGTGAAAGTGCAGTCAGAGGAGTTGGATCTGCGTGGCTTCGTCCAGCCCAGCCTGCTTATAGTGCACTTAGGTCTGAAAGAGTCACTTGTGAAAAGTTTCCTACTTCACCTGGAGATTTTCCAAAATAACCTTTCCTGCTTTTGAAACTGGAGGAAGGGGGTGGGGGGGTGGGGACACTGAGATATGGGGGGGCAAATTGAAACACCAAATGCATCTTAATTGTTTTGAGTTTAAAAAGAATTATGTGAATAATACATTAGTTTTCACCACATACTCACTGGTATGGTTGTGAAGCAGAAACTATTGCTTTTGTTATTTATTTTTGACACTTAACTGGGATTAATCTATTTTACACTCCTCACTATCAGTGCTTAGAAGCAGTGTCTCTTATTTCCTGTCCTCGCGTCTTTAATGTCAGCCAGTATTTTCTTCAGAAGCTGCCTTCCCCATCCGATCGTCAACCTGTTGACGACCACGTTCAGTCTCTTTTACAGAGATGCGGATATTACTGTTGAGCAAATCGAGAAGAAATGATTTTCTTGGCTCTGCTGTTCTGAAATCATGTAGATGTCTTAACAGAGGAGGGGTGGGGGGGTAAAACCTTTTCTTTTTAAAGCAGTTCCTCGCTGTCCGCGGCGAACCGCTTGTAACAGCAGTGTTCCTCATTTATGGGTCATCCTATTGTAGTCGGTGATTTGAATAAAACCACACATATTTGCTCTTATTTGTAGCAGCAGAAAGCTTCGAAGTTACCCGGATGGTGAACTGTGGGCGTTGCTCTTCATTTCACTATGGAAGATTCTCCTCTTTTATAACGAAGCGAACGCGATGCAAATCTTCAGTCTTTTTATCTATTTACCCCCCCCCCCCAACATATTCAAAACATCAATCCACAGATCTTGTATTTTCTAACTTTGCTTCATCATCATCATCATCATCATTATTTCCTCGTGCTGAAATCATTGTTTTGCCGTCTATAAAGACATTTAGTCTGCTGTCCCACCCACTTGTTGGTCCAATTTGAGACGACTGTTAATATAAAGCCGTCTTTTGCTCGCCCTCCTTTATGAAGAAGGACCAGTTTTTGGGGGGCTTTTGTTGCCTTTTCAAATGTGACGTCACATGTTCACAATGAACCCTAAAAATCTATTGGCTGGATCGGCTCTCCTCTCCAAGAAGCGGATGATTAGCAAAAAAAAAGCAAAAAAAAAAAAAGGCGAGTCGGCTTTCGTCAGCGAATGCATTTCTTATATCGATCTTTGTATGTGAATATGAAAAATCAGCACTTTTTCTCCTGATCTTGCTGTTACCGGGTGGGTGGGGTTGTTCATCAGAGTGCATGCTTAATGAATGTGTTACAATGAAGAGTCTTCGTATCTTTACTTGAAAAGGAAAAAAAAAAAAAAAAGAAAATGGCCCAAGAATATCAAAATAAGATCGAAGGTCCAAGTCAATTAGTGCGATCGATTTTAAAACATGGCTTTGACCAGCATGTGTACCAAAGTGCCCATCGGGCACCAAATGCTCCACCAAATGTTGGCAAAAGAAGATTTTGTTTTGCAGTATTCTCTACTTTCTGATATCATTTCTTAAGTCTGCCTGATTTCTAACTGTGTGGAAAGTCCGAGTATTTTTTTTTTTTTTTTCCCCTTTGGCATCAGACTGGGATTGTAACTGCCTCCGTTTTTCTGGTAACACTATGTTAAGTTCCTCATCGCAACGGTGCTGACCGCCGCCGGGGGCTGCATCCGGGAACTCGACGACGGACGTGGAGAGTCGCCGCTTAACTTTGCACAGTCCCGCAAGAAAGACATTTGTCACCATTATTACTGTATTTGGGAGGGGAGGGTTTCTGGAAAACTGTTAGACAACGCTGTATTACATTTCTATTACTGTCCAGTGCTGTTGTGAATGAGGTTTATCGGTGACGGACGCTTTGAGCCGGTGGGGAGAGAACCCGTCGGTACCGATTCTCCAGCACAAAGGTGCCACTGTGTGAACTGATTGTGCCAAACAGACCTATCGTATAGTGGTATTTTTGGTTTTTTTTTTTTTTTGGTTTTTTCTCCTCCCCTTTTGTCTTTAGTATATACATGCTACTGTAAAAGCAAAGAGGGCTTTGAAGTCTAGTCATGAAATGTCGGCGCTAAAATCCAAATATTTTTTTTTTTTTTTTTTTTTTTTTTTTTTTTTTTTTTTTTTTTTGAAAACCATAAGGGACTGGGACTGAAATTAATCTTTTGTTTCAATAAACTTCTTTAAAACCCTTATCAAGAAAATTCTCCATCTGATTTTTATTTCAAATGTTTTTATTTTTTTACTACAGTTGACAGAATTGATGTAAATAAAAACTGGTCCCCATGCTGAGAGAAGTTGTGTCCTCATAATACACGCACACATTTCAGAAAGTACACGTTTTTAAGCTCTGTAGACTTTTCAGAATCCGTTGCCTAAAAGAAAGATTGAAGGAGAAATTGATGGTGTTTGGAGATTTTTTTATTTTATTTTATTTTTTTTCGTCCCTTTCAAATTTCTCTTGAACTTGCCAACAGTGAACCATTACTCGATGCGGGCTTGTAGTTCCGGTGGTGCCCTGTGGATGGCAGCAGCTTCATACAGCTGGTCCTCACAGTGCTGTCACAACATGTTTTTGTTCAGAAAAGCAACAATTTTAATGTTAAAATCCCTCCACACCCACAGACTGCGTTGTTTGTCTTGCTTGTTAAAATCTTAAATGTATTTTTGACCCCTCCAGGGACCCCGTTCAATGGTAGGGAAAATAAGTAAGTCAGTAGATGTGTTTAAATGTGCAATTAAGCCTATGTGTAGTCTACACCTGTATGAGTTGTCTCATTGGCATCCTTTTAGAGCCCTCAAGCAGAGGTTGTTTTCTGCCAAGTCTATTTTTCGCACTGAAAAGGAAAAATAAGAAAGGCCTTGGCAGCGTGAGCAGAAAGATGCTCGGACAAGGCAACGCAGAAGACGAGGCTCGCTGTAATCCGACACGCTGTGAAAGATCCCAGAAATCTACACTGTGACTGTGTTCTAGTTGGCTGGGTCGGGCTTTGCTGTGCCTGAGCCTTGCTATGCTGGCTCACGTCCCAAAGTTGGCCTCAGCGCTGCTTGGGGAGCTGGAGGGGGCCCGGTCAGCAAGTTCACTGTGGCAAGCTGCCATCTCTCCCTCTCTTCAACATACTGCACCATATGCACTGACATGTTTACACACAGCGGCAGGGCTGTGTTTCCAGGGCTTTATTGGTCAGACGGCATTTAAATTGTCTGGGTTTGTCTGTACTAAGAAGAGAAGGATCTCCTTGCATGTAGATTCAGTGCTAACCGAGCATGTCGCTGCGTTAATGTGCAAATCTAGGCCATGGTTGAAATGAAGGTCACTCAATTATTCGTGGTAATTGTGTGTTACACATAAGGGCGTTGCATAAGGGATTCAAGTAAAATGGCTGGATGTCACTTTCTCTGCAAAAAAAAAAGAAAGTCAACGTCTCATGCATTTAGGTTGAAATGCTGGCAGGAAAATAAAAAATAAAAATACTGCTCCTGGCACCTGAATCATGTCCTCATTTGCAGCTTGTGTCAATCGCACACACACACACAAAAATCTTTTGATGTGTTCATATTTTCTTAGGCAAAACGTAGCAGAGGATTGAAGTTAGCTGAGAAATACCTAGTCCTCTATCTATTATTGGTGTAAAAAGTCTCAACTCTGAGACGCATTAGGGTTTAGGCCAGTGGTCTTGGATAAAAGGAAGCCAGTACACCATGACAAATGGATTTTGTTCACAGTGTGACACAGCCGGTGACAATGCTCTTCCCAGCCTGTAAGGGCACGCAGTGCAACTAACAGGTTGAGTTGGTGCTGGCCTGATTTACCTGCTGCACTTCTAGAATTAATTTATCTTCCTTTCTTTCAGTCGTTTACGGCCAAGCTTTGGTGTAGGATCTTAAATGGTGTTCTCTCCTGGTCTACTGTGTAATGCTGTCTGTCTGTCGTCTCACCACTAACAACACCAGTTAAATACTATTTGACATTTGAGTTAATCATCAGGCCCTCTCTTGTTCTCTTTGCAGCCTCCACGCTATGCGTACAGCTTGCCGTGTCAACAGTGTAAATGGATCCGTCTTGTGTCTCTGTGCAAGTGATTTGTGAATGAAATTGAGCAAAGGAGGACCCCTTGTTGCTTATTTAGCAGGTACCACATCGGATTTTTAACTCATCCATCAACTAAATGCAGAGATCTTGTCTTTTTTTTTTTTTTAAACTCGTTTGTGTATGTCACATCCAGCGTCCACACTTGCGTGCTTCATTTGATCTGGTATGGGTTTGGAACTATAGTGCCAATGCACATGACTGAACCTGCTTGTGAACAACGCTGGCTTTGTTTTGGATTGGCAGGCTAAAATCGGCCAACTTTTCTGTGAATGAGCTGAGTTTTTTTTTTCTTCTTCTCTCGACTTCTCCTTGTCTCTTGATCTTATTCTCATTTTTAATGTTTTTTTTAATAAATAAAAAAACCTTATGGAAAATGAAATCAATTCTTCATCAAAAGAAAACTATTGCAGTAAGATGAATCATTTGGGCAGATAAACCAAGCAGTTCATTATAAATCACCACTTAAAGTAGGTAGTTTACAGTTGTGCTGTGAACTCTTTGAGTAATTTATATAATACGCTGTAATTTGCCTGCACTCCACCATATATTTCCAATGACACTCATACCGTTTGCAGCAGGTTTTCTTTTTTTACTGGTGCTTACAGTATATTAAAGGTGCCTGAAGTACACATCTTATACTGATGTTTCACAGCATTTATTTTCTTAGGCATACAAATTCAAACTGAACTGTGCCTTCCAAACCCATCCATTTGTTCATATATTTGTGTTGGTTTGTTCAAAAGCACGTTGCAGTAACGTGGAGCAGGAACTTGAAAAGGTTGACTCGTAGTTCATATTTGAGGTAAAGTGACTTTTGACTTTTCTTTTGGTAAATACGTTTGTGACAGTTCTTCAACGAAGACTTTGAACAGGCTCATCGATCCAATCTGCATTTGTGTATCCATCACAGGTCAGCTGCGTGTCTCTGCTACACATTTAATAAAAAGTAGGAGCTCTTGACTCTGAATTCTCTGACAGCCAACGACGAAACAAATCTTAATTTCACAAAGTCATGATTGATATAGGAAATCAAAACTTGGAGAAACTTCATGAGACTAAATCTTTTTTCTCTTAGAAAACCAGTGTGCAGCCATTCATGCGCTGCAGGCTACCATTAACCCATTTGGTGCAATGATATCCAGTTACAGTTCAGAAAAGGAGAGACGGTGTTGTTTTCTTGGAGATAAATCGGGGAAGAACAGTTCTACATTTCATTTTCTGGTAATGTTTAGGAAGCAAGCCGATCCCAGACGACAATGGATGAACCTCAACAATCAGTATAAGATTCAAATAACATTTTGTTCACATCTAGCACTTTCCGTTGTCTCAGAATAGAAGTGCTAAATTGTGTTGATGACACACATGTTGAAATTGTGTGCACACAACAGTTAGAAGCTGAAAGTATCATGATCCAGTTAAATAGGGCAAAAGTTGTTTAATATTGTACACAGCTCTTTATAAATAAAGCAGATGTTTCATGCTGTGATTAATGACAATTTGTGGCTCTTCAGAACTAAGTGTAGTAGTGACCCTGCTGAAAAAACAAAGCAGAAAATGATTTAAAAAAATAATTATAATCATCTTTGTCCAGTGTTGCGTTTTTTCAAAAATCAATATCAATGACAAAACAATATATCTATAGATATAGATCTGTATAGATATAGATTGATTTATAACCATAGATATATCTATATAAATACATGATAGATTTGTGTAATGAAACGGACGTTGTAAAAATGTGTGTTAGCTGCAGTATATTACTGTGTGACCAAAGGTTTGGTATATTAAAGACGAAAAACAACAACAACAAAAAGTTGTTGTTTTTTTAAAGTAAGGTAATTTTTATTTGGTCATTATAATACATAACAAAATATAAACATCAATTGATTTCTTTGATTATGTAATGACCAAAAGAGTCTAGGCTGAAGTAAAAAGAAACTTATTGCGCCTAGCCCTATTACACACTTTATATATGTTTCCAAGAAAACAAGACTAGCAAACACAACACAACAGAAAACATCTGAAACATGACAGAAGATTTAAAGCAAAACAATGTCCATCAATCATACTATAGTTGAATAATTTTCAATTAATAATGATTTATACCTTTTTTTTTAAATTTTCTACTGTTTTAGAACTTTTTAAGTTCTCATTTAGCTCATTCCACACACTAACACCTTGAATAGAAATACAAAACCTCTTTTTATTCGTTCTAGTTTTAATCTTTTTGAATATACCTGTTCCTCTAAGTTTATACTGACTTTCTCGCTGCTCAAAGAGCTCCTGGACTGGTGATGGGAGCATGTGATTATACGCCTTGTACATCACTACGGCAGTGGTCAATTTAACAAGATCAGGAAATTTTAGTGCGTTTTGGTTAATAAAAAGAGGATTTGTTGGTGTTGTATAATTAACTTTATTAACAATTCGGATGGCCTTCTTTTGAAGTAAGTAGATATTATTTATATTTGTTTTATAAGTGTTTCCCCATATTTCCCCACAGTAGTTTAAGTATGGAAGGAATAAAGTGTTATAAAGAAGATAAAGTGATTTTTGATTTAATAAAGTTTTCATCTTGTTCATTTTGGCTATAGTTTTAGCTAATTTTGTTTGAAACACACTAATTTGTTTTTTCCAATTTAATTTTCATCAATATAAATACCCAGAAATTTGTAATCAGTCACTCTTTCAAGTTCTAAATTGTTCATTTTAATTTCGATTTGATTCCAAACTTTCCAGTTACCAAAGATAATATATTTTGTTTTGTTCAAATTAAGTGAAAATTTTCCTGAGTAAATTTCTGTAAAAACGGGTCATTCTAAATTGTTGTTTTGATTAAACCAATCATTGAAAACTGTAATCGGTATTAAATAAAACTTACATGTGCTGTAATTATTCTCTTCCACGAACTATGCGTAGAATTGGCTATTCGATCATTTAAGTGTAAAAGATGCGTGATGTCACGTATCTCACGCGTCATGGGACGGGTGTATTGCTCAGCTTAGCCCTGTTCTACTGGCCCACGCGCAGTAATCACGGTCCTCCCGATGACGTCTGTGTCCCCGTTCACTGCCGGTGGCCCCCTGCCATATTTATTCATGCCGGGCAAGATGGCGGCGCTACGGACGAGGTATTATTGCCAGTGGACGTAAAAAGGCATTTTATTCAAAATATAAAAACGAGTCAGATATTTGTACAGACTTGACCGTGTTGTGTGTGTATTTATCACATAACAAGCGTCGAGTTTTTTTTTTAAATTTTATAAGTTTCAAGATTTTTTTTCTTACAAAATGTTCACGTTGTGAGTCGCTCGCTAACCGACCAGCTGGCTAACAGAAAGCAGTTACTAGCTAGCTATCTATCACAGCCAAGCCGCCTTGAGGTGTAGGATGGGAGAAAAGCTGGAGCTCAAGCTCAAATCGCCGGTTGGAGCAGAACCCGCTGGCTATCCGTGGCCATTACCAGTATACGTGAGTGTTAAACTTCAAAACTAAATTTTGACAGATTTAGGTTTAGTCTTTTGTTTTTGTCTTTGTTAGCTAGGTTAGCTTTTGGCTAACGCTGGCTAGCAGAAGCAGCAACGGCACACTCGTCCGGGGACTTGGGTCACACCGGTCTGACGGGTGACAGCCACAGTGTATAAGCCCACAACTATGACTTACCAGATATTTAGATTATTTCACCCTCATGCTATTACAGATATTTACCAAAATATAGACCCGTTAAACACGTTCAGGTTAATTTGATAAGAGTAGCAGCAGCAGCAGCAGCAGTAGTAGTAGTAGTAATACTGACATCGGCACACTGTAATAACAATAATACGACAATGTTTTAAATGAGAACGACTGAAACGGTTACTAAAACTACCTTTCTAAACAACGCGACTTCAGTCTACCGAAATCTGTGTTTTTAATCAAGGTGTGTAGTTAGTACTTCGTGTTCCTCCATGGGGATGTTAGTATTGGTCTCTCTGAGCTCTGATCCACCATGTGGCATTTCTAAACAATCCTACAAGGAACACAGCAGCTTATAGGCTGCATGCAAGATGTTGAGAAGAGTGAGATATTTCAGAAAGCTAAACCATTTACCTTTCGGTTGGGGATCTGGTAACTCTGGTATGTTGGGAGGAAATAGGATGTCACTGGACAGAGCAGCTGTGGGTGATTGTGAACTGATGTGTTAGAACACCTCCGACCATCATCATCAAAACATGAACGTAGTTCGTTCCCTTCAACAGAGTTACAAACTATGGTATATTCAGTGCCAAGGTGCTTAATGTTGGGTTTACTCTCCTTTCATTTGTCACCCATCTGTATGTATGTAAGATCTCTTTGAATTGGCAGTGTTGCATTCCTCGATACCCAGTCTGGCCATACTTATGCAGTTCTAGTAATGCTTGCTTAGAAAGAGAGTTGTTTTATCTTAGCTGTAGGCCGATGTCCATGTAAATGCCTGCATGTCAGTGGCTGATAACAGTTGACTCATCCAATCGAAACGGAAAGGAAGGTGGTTGCAAGTTCTGTGGTCGCTTTAGTTGGGTATAGTTAGCTTAAACTATGTTTCTCATTTTTAGTAATTTTGGTGAGACTGCTGACTGAAAGACGCTGCATTTCTCAGAATGTCTGAGTTCTCTCTCGTCATTGTTCACCTCTCTACTCACAAAGTCGCATGTCTCGTTGATCTTGTTCTTTCAGTTCTTTCATCCAGTCTGTTTATATATCACAATATGTCACTGAGTCACTTACAGTCCCCCCCCCCACCTTGAATCATTGACTCCTACAGTTTTTTTTTTAGCTTAAGGATAAGCAAGAGAAGAAGAATGTCAGGAATTCAATACATTCTTGACCTGCAGAGTGGCTGCGGGACAAGCTGTCATGTATTGAATTAGAAACAGCTGATGCATGTAGAGTTCTCAAATATAGAGCCTGTCCACATGCTGCTCTCCTCTTGCTTTCAAAGAGGAAAGACATCATATTTTTTTTCCCTTCACTCTTGTCCATATGGTCAACTCTGTAGGGAGGAAGATATGAGACTTTTCCTGCTCAGCTGTGCTATATTATTAGAATTCAGATACATGTGCCTTCATTCAAGCTCAAAGTATTTTTTTCTAGTCTTGGTTTATGCTCCAGTTTTACTCTTGTTGAACTGCTTGCTTGTAAGAAAAGACATAGGTTCATTTTCCACTTCCACAGAGCACGGACACATGCTCTGTGTGTTGGTATGCTTGTGGCGTACAGACTGTTGGGGTGTGAGGTATGCTGTTTAAAGCAAGCAAAAATGTGCTTTCCTTGGATTATTGATCTTTTTCACCCTTTGTTTCATTTTAGATTTTCACTGTCTTTCCCTAAAACCTCACATCTGTATATCTGTAAGTGCTTCCATATGAAGTCCACCTCTGGTGTGGTGCAGTTCTTTGTCCATCTGGTTGTGGGTGTGGGCACTAACAAGCCACGCAAGAAAAAAAAAAAGACACGGCTATTTAAGTTCCGTCGAATATACAGTATTTGGTTTGCTGCTTAGCTGCCTACTGAAATCAGTATGCGATTTCAAGTCAGGCAGCCATCGCTTTCAAGTCAAAGTTCCTTGGTGTTATAAGCTTGTGATCTACTGCAC
This sequence comes from Odontesthes bonariensis, assembly GCF_027942865.1. Lineage (NCBI taxonomy): Eukaryota > Metazoa > Chordata > Actinopteri > Atheriniformes > Atherinopsidae > Odontesthes > Odontesthes bonariensis. Next base: position 15,623,711 of record NC_134520.1, on the reverse strand, counting down.
TGAGTACAGAATAGAGGAGCTGACACGACTATCTTGTTTTAGATACTGATGTACTGTTTGTTTGCCACCAAATGAATTAGCTGTATTTGATAACTCAAGAGTAGTAAATGAGTGAACGGCTGTCTTAGTCATTTCTTCTTGTGGGCTGCTTAGGTACACAGAGCAGAGCAACGTGTGGTGTAAAGCTCCTACACACACAATGTGTTAAACTAGTGTCATGAGAGATTGACTGAAGAGGTGGTTTAAAGAGGTGGAGTTGTACATTGCGTCAGTCAGACCTACAGTGCGGAGAAAGGAGGGTTTTCTGTTCTTTTTGTCTGACTCTCGCTGTCAGACGGTGTTTATTTTTAGCAGCAGCCCTGTGCTGGTGTTGCTGTGTGCCGTCTTTGTGTGAGCAGGTGACCTCCCCCCACTACTTCTCACTCTCTTGCTTGCATAGTCTCTTTCCTGCGCCTGCATACCTCGTATAGCTTCTGCATTTTGTGAGACTCTGTGTGCAAAATGTGTCAAGCTTGTGCATTTTCATGAAGATTTGTAGCTCGTGCAGCTTATTAGAAGCACAGGTTAGCACACAGGGTGATAATGTGGCTGTAAGTGGAAGACTGCTGAAAGAAGTAGAAGATTTCCTGTGTCACCATGCAAATTTGAATTCTGTGCGCATGAGGTACGTTTTAGCTTTGGCGGAAGTCTGCATAGTAGTGGCGGGCAGTATTGAGCGCGAAACCAGGAGCTCAAGGCTGTGAGCTGTTAGCTGTGGCTGCTGTGCCAAGGCCTCAATAAGCTGATAAATAGCAGGCTTTCCCTCCTCTTTCTGGCCCCCTTTGCTCACTCCACAGTTTGTGGTTTTTATCACTTGCACTTTTTTTTGTTTTTACTCTTTTTCTTTTACCTTTTGATTTATTCTTTTTTTCCACTTTTACTCCTTTTCTTGATCTCAACCAGCCTCTCCTTGGCAGTGTGCTGAACAGGAGACAGAAAGTGGGTCAGTGGGTCAGCTCGGGCATCATGCTCAGGCTAGCTGTGCTCTGGCTGAAACCTGAGCCCTGTTATTCCCAGAGTGCAGTTCGGCTCCCATTAAGATAACCAGCTATAGATTCCTCGTTTTAAAAACAAAAAAAACATATTTATTAAGTTTTGTTCAAGAGGGTATAGCTGATCCTAACTGTGTTAACTGAAAGTGACTCTGAGAGATGATTTGGACATTCAATTGAACTGACAGCAGCAGCTCTAGTGCTCCCTGTGAGTATACACCAGAGGCATTCAGGCATGAAATTGAGCTGTTGGTCAGTCTGTTTGAGAAAGTCCAGTACAAAATATGTTGGAATGCATGTACTGCAAAATAAAGGAAAGACACGCTCAAGGCTGTGTTTAAAGTGTGAGGAGCATTTTATGCTCTCTGTAGACAGTTTGATGAAGAAAAAAAGTGTAGAACTATCTTTGTAAATGAGCTCCTTGAACACACAGAGTTTTTGTAATCTTAGCATTGAGTCACACTTGTGCTCAAGAGGTCGTGCAGGCTGTCAGATGTTCGTGCAATTAGAGGATGAATCAGACATAGTACTTGTTGTGGACGTAGCACACGAAGTGGGGGGGGACAGCAACCCGTGTCTGACGGCAAACTCGACTGACGGCTCTGACAGCGTTTTGCATCACGTGCATCTGCGCAATATAATAGCCCATGATTCCCGAAAATATACTGATATCACCACAAGAAGGCAATTAAACACAAAAGGCAATTCAGGGAAAATGATCTAACAAGTGCAAACGAAATGAAGTTAATTTCTGAAAAATGGGTGGTCTGGGTGTATCTAAGGGATGCTGCCGTTGTTGCGGGCGGGTGCGTATGCAGTTATAAAACGAATAAACGATTATTAGACTAAAATGTTGAAATATGTTTAATATGAAATTAATAGCCTATAATATTTAAATATTACCATTTTTAGATGATACGCCATGTTTGTAGTCAAGCTGTAATATGCAAACTGTTGTTTGCAAATTTTGCACTTGACTTTTTTCCCGCCATTTGTTTTGGTAAAATTCTGCCACACTGCCGATGTCTTTGACATTGATGGTAGAGGAGGACTCACTGTAAATGAAATGCTAAAAATAAATATTCAGCAAACCACCTGACGTTGAATAACGTAGACGTTCTTCAATCTACCCGTCTCTAGTGGGTTGGGCCAATCCAAAATAATGAAAACAAGGGGAGTGTTCTCTGAAGACAGGCTGTTATCTGTGAAACAGGGGTGCTCTGAAAACACCCCCATTAGCACTTGGTACTTTCCTCCTGATGAAATTAACCATAGACCGTACAAAATTAACAGAATTTCAGAATTTTGGTCAACCCAGAACGTATCGACCAATAAGTCGACCAGTCGACTAGGACTTTACAGCCCTACTGTTTTATGAATCGTGCTAAATGTTTAATCATGTCTTGTGCCTCCCTTCTTCTAAGGATAAACACCATGATGCTGCTCATGAAATCATCGAGACCATTCGGTAAGTTAACCTTCCTCCCTCTGACCCAGCCGCCTTTTTATACTCCCACATTCACATGACTGCGTCAGTTGAATGACTTAGTAATGATTTTAGGCATGTGTTTTTTGTAGGTGGGTGTGTGAGGAAATCCCAGACCTCAAACTGGCAATGGAAAACTACGTACTCATTGACTATGACACCAAGAGGTGAGTGTTGGGTTGTGTCGTGTGTGTGTGTGTGTGTGTGTGTGTGTGTGTGTGTGTGTGTGTGTGTGTGTGTGTATATATATATATATATATATATATATATATATATATATATATATATATATATAAAAATCCTCCTTAAAAACCCACTTTTTCCTCCCTGGCTTTTAATCATATTTAAGTAGACTCTTGGCTGATAACCTTGATTTGTTTTATATCTTTATTTTATTTATTTTAAAGTATTTTATTTGAACTTATCTTATTCTATTTTATTGCACTGTGTTTTAGTCTATTGATTTTAACTGCTTGGAACGGTTGCATTATTCACTTTTACCTTTAATGCAGCTTTTATCCTGTACAGCACTTTGGTCAACCTCGGTTGTTTTTTAAATGTGCTCTATAAATAAAGTTTGAGTTGAGTTGAGTTGAGGATAATGCACCATGTCACAAAGCTCATATAATCTCAAACTGGTTTCTTGAACATGACAATGAGTTCCCTGTACTCCAATGGCCTCCACAGTCACCAGATCTCAATCCAATAGAGCACCTTTGGGATGTGGTTGAGATTCGCATCATAGATGTGCAGCTGACAAATCTGCAGAAACTTCGTGATGCTATCATGTCAATATGGACCAAAATCTCTGAGGATTGTTTCCAACAATTTGTTGAAAGTATGCCAGTTCTGAAGCCAAAAGGGGGTCCAACCTTTTACTAGCAAGGTGTACCTTATAAAGTGGTCGGCGAGTGTATGTAAGGGTCCTGATCAAGGTGTTTTTTTATGAATTGGTATCATGGTCACAGCTTACGCCTCAACTTACAATCTGTCGTTTTTAGGCCAGTGGCAACAACAACATTCTATCTAGAGTAATCAACACATGGCTGGTTAGCATATCAACATATACACACAATACCAGAACTATTTTAACTCAATAAGTCATTGATCATATAAGCACATCTTGTATTGTCCTATTGTAAACTCAGCAATATCACAGAATCAACAGTAGCATGTCCCAGTCGGACACACATGCTGTTTTCAGTGTCATCACAACACAAAACATCATATTCAGTGTTGTTAAGGAACAATTACTCTTTTCAATAAAGTTTTGTTTTGGATTCCCCAGTTTCACTTCTGCAGTGTTACACTTTGTTAACAAGGGAGTGACACTGAATGCTTTGAATATGAAAAGGGTATTCATCATATGCTTGGGCCTTCATAGTTACCAGTAGGCTTGGACAGTATCCATGATTTGGAATCTTTCTCTTTTTCTAATTGTTTGTGTTGTATTTTAACAGTTTTGAGAGTATGCAGAGACTTTGTGACAAGTACAACAGGGCCATTGACAGCATCCACCAACTGGTGAGTCCATATGTCGGAAGTTTTTAAGCTTTCTGAAGGTGAGGTGTAAGTGAACACATTGGTCACAAACATTAAGTGGAGACTACTGCACCAGAATTAACACCAAAACAACACAACTCTGTCTTTGTATCATCACTTTTTTTGCCATTTTGCATTCTTTTATTGGCCAGTCTACTCTATTAGGCCTCAGTTTATTTTTAAAGAAATACTAATTGGAAATCCCATTACAGTGGAAAGGGACCACCCAGCCCATGAAGCTAAACAAGCGTCCTTCCAATGGGCTGCTGCGACACATCCTGCAGCAAGTGTACAACCACTCAGTGACTGACCCAGAGAAGCTGAACAACTATGAACCCTTTTCCCCTGAGGTTTATGGAGAGACTTCTTTCGACCTTGTGGCTCAGATCATTGATGAGATGGAAATGATGGAAGAGGACACTTTTGTAGACCTTGGAAGTGGTTGGTTTACCTTTTTTTCAGGGGGGTCTTGGTGTTAGTCCAGTAACTCTTTTAACATGATTTCTCCTACTCAAAAAAAGTTATACGTGACACAACGTTGTGAACATTGGCCTAGATGTTTGCGTAGATGGCAAACCTGATGGTTTATCTGTTTGACTGTTTGATAAAGGTCAGAAATTGTTTGTTTTTTGCAGGAGTGGGGCAGGTGGTGCTGCAGGTTGCAGCAGCAACCAACTGTAAACACTACTATGGCGTGGAGAAAGCAGACATTCCAGCTACCTATGCAGAGGTAACTGCACTGTATCTCACAGGGGCTCAAAGATATTCCAGGAAAAAACTCCTGCAGGGAGCAGGGCTGCGTCAAAAATCATCTTTAATGTCAGCACATCCGTTTGCCCCTCGTCTACTTTTTAGAGACGCACATCATCAGATGGTGACCGTATAGGCTCATGTGCAATAATGATATCAGAGGAGCGGATGTTTTAAAAACACTTTTACACCAGAAGAAAAGTACTTTTGGCATTATACAAGAGAAATTCGAGAAAATTCTTTAGTTCTTTAGTTGGAATTAGTTCTACTTGGGTACATTTGAGTTATTCTTTAATTTCAGGTAAAATTAGTTTTGTTTATGCTCTAAAAGCAGAAAATGCTGTATCGTATATAGTTAATGTAGTCTGTCATGTGACAACATGTTGAAACTGATTCAAAAGTCGTTTCTGCCCTGATGCGGACCTTTTTTAAAAAAATTATTTCTTTTGGAAGAAGGGCAGCAAAAAGCAGCACAAGTGGGCATCAGACCTTTTTTTGGGTAAACTAGGCAGTATTTTACTTCTTTTTTTTTTTTTAAATCTTAAAATTTTGCCATTTCCACCAACTTTTTCTCATGCGCAACTTAAATGTTGATGGAAACGTGGCTAAATTTGTCAAATGCTACTGTTGATGGCTGCGCTGCTGTTTCATCACACAGATTTGGTGGGTGGCTATTTGTATTTATGTATCAAGTCCATTTTTCTTCCTCGTGCCTTTGTAAGGCAAGGCAAGGCAATTTTATTTATAGAGCACAATTCATACACAGGGCAATTCAAAGTGCTTAAATTTCATGGCTTTGATCGATCCTCAAATACATGATCCGTGACTCGGCTTATACTAGTGTTTTAGTTGTTGGCACGAATGGTTACGTAATGTTGTAAAGATACGGCTGTAAAAGGTACAGACATACCATGCTAAAGACTGCATTAATTCTCCTGAGTTGTTGTTATTTGTTTTGACATAAAGATTCACATTTTTTCCTCTTTCAGAGCATGGATAAAGAGTTTAAAAAATGGATGAAATGGTATGGGAAGAAACACGGGGAGTACACAGTAAGTTGACCCCTGTGCGACACTTCCACCAAGTAATGCTTCTTACTGTACACACCTAATATGTTTTTTCTGTAATTCTGTAAGTATTTAGGATTTTTACAACCGTGTTTTTTTCCCAGCTGGAGAGAGGAGATTTCCTGTCTGAGGAATGGAAAGAAAGGATTGCCAACACAAGGTGGGGGTTGAAACCGGGCCATAGTGACTATCTCGAAGACGCTGTTCTATTTATTGTAGTAGGACTGTTTATAAGATGAAGAGATGCACTGAGGGAACTAGAAAAACCAGAGGCACCTTTTACACTAACACAGTCTCATCCACTCCATTTGCCTGAGGAAAAATCCAGCTCTGCAATAAATTTCAATGTAAAAGTATATATATATATATATATATATATATTCACACTAATGCCCTTTTGCTCCGTGTATGATCTGTTTGAACATGATTGTTTTTTGTTTTTTTTAAGAGCTGTAAAAACGAAATTTTCTTTACTGATTTATACAAAGACAGTTGATTGGGTTTGGGGGGGGGGTTATGCTGCATAAACATGAAAGAATTACCAGAGACTAAACATTGTTGTTCTCACTATTGTTTGTATCATATCTTGCTTAAAGAATGTTTTCTGAAACCTTGTGAATGAACTTTCTCTGTAAATCTAACATAGTTCTAAAGTGTGTCTTCCTTTGTCTGTTTTCCAGTATTATTTTTGTGAATAACTTTGCCTTTGGTCCAGAGGTAGATCACCAGCTGAAGGAGCGCTTTGCTAATATGAAGGAAGGTTCGTAATTTCTGGCTAAACCTTGAATTATTGCTGTAATCACTACTTGTACCATCACTTGCCAGTTTGTTCTTGAGAGACTCAGTATATTAAAGTCCTGCTCTGGTAGTTATGAATCCTCTAAAACTCATCAATGTACTTCCAAACTATATATGTTAAAGTTAATGCCAGGAAGAAAACTTGTGTTAAACAAAAATGACCCCGGGGGGGACTTTACTTCCTGCTCCTCATAAAATTAAAGAGATGTTATGCAAATCTAGTCCTGCCACAAACCCACCCGCCAGCAGCTGACATCGGCCTTCCCCGTCTCTGCTAAGCAATGACCAATTAGAATATTGGCATAATTCACACGTACATTTATGAACCCAATGTGTTATGATTGCATGTTCAATGAGGCCCAGTAAATAAAAAAGCAATACGTCTTTGAGCAAAGAGCAATTCTCAAGAAATTGGAAGGAATTACACGATGTTGTTTGCGCTTGGAAGTGTCATAATGATATTGTGTTAATTTTCTATGCTTTCAACAATTTGGGCTAAGAGCTACTAGCAGGCCCAGCCCTCCCAAATGTAGTCCAGTTCTCCAATTTGGGATTAGCGGCATACAGCAGAAGCCAGGCCAAGTGACAAGCCGAGTCGCACGGTGAGCTGTGTCCGCCGATCGGAAGCTGTGGAAGCCGCTGGCTCTGGAAGTGCTGGCACTCCGGAGCTAGTGGCTTCCACAATGAGCCAGGTTCTGGTCAGCTCACAAAGTGCTCCGGCTTCTCACTTGGACTTGCTTCTGCTAAGGTCTCCAATTAGCCTGCATCAATTCTGTCGTACGCATGTAACGCATAAGATGACACAACTGTGCAGTGTAGAGACTCTTTTACCTTATTATTCAGTAAGGGAAAAAATGTAAACAAAGCAATGCTTGTGTAAAGTCATGTCAGATCCCGTCTTTTTACACAGTTGTAGATTTCAGCAACCAACTGAAAGAAATTCAGACGGGTCATTTCTTTAACTTGATTTTTGATTTTCCCCAAGCTACTTGATTCCTTTTAAATTCGAATCATAACAAACTACTAAATAAAACGTGTGTGAGGGTCATAATATCTAGTAGGGGAAGTGATTTATTTTTCTTCATGTAGTGTTGTTGCTCTTGTTTTTAACACTGTACTCTCTAAAAAATAATGCGTTCTTTCTGTCTGTTTTTTCACAAGGAGGAAAAATTGTGTCCTCCAAACCTTTTGCACCTTTAAATTTTAGAATCAACAGTCGAAACTTGAGTGGTAAGCACCAAAATGATTAAAAAAAGCAGATTTTTTCACAACTAACGTTTCTTTTATGCTGTCTGACATTCATTTCTGCACTACAGATATTGGCACAATAATGCGCGTGGTGGAGCTTTCTCCATTGAGGGGCTCGGTATCCTGGACTGGAAAGCCGGTTTCTTACTACTTGCATACCATAGACCGCACCATAGTAAGAGCCAAACTTTTTCTTTGTTATTATTGGTGTAACTTTTGAAGTGAGGACACTTTAAAAACAAAACTGCAGACGCTATAAATTCTTGCAGAGGAAATTGTAACCACTACGATTACTAAATCAGTACAAATAAATTATACACTGAAGACAAACACTGGACTAAGTGTAAGTTGTATGCTGTGATGATGATGAGAGCTTGTATTGTCTTAATGAGTAGTTAGTCCTGAGAGAAAGCAGGCTGAGGAGACAGAGGCTTTCACAAGCAGTAGCAAGACCGTTGGAGAACCCTGATGTATCTCCTTCTGCTAAATAGTTAAATCTGTGATGAAGCTGGCAGGCTGCCAGGAAAAAGCTGACGACAGTTTCATTGTGTTGATATTTCTCTTTTTTGACTTACCACTGTCACTTCATATCAGACATGATTACTGTTGCCACATAAAACACATTGTGTGTATATGGCATGCCTGTAGTTCTTTACAGGGATTTTAATTACTATGATACTTTGCAATCGCTGGAATCAAAACACTGTAGAAGTTCTGTCAATATGAATCCAACGTGCCCCTTTACCTTGTCTTGTTTTTCAGCTTGAAAACTACTTCGCTAGTCTCAAAAATCCTAAACTCAGGGTAAGTCACCCTCTCCTGGAATAGAGAGTATTGACGTTGTTACTCTATTTACTGTATTTTCCGTACTAAACCATGTTATTGGTTCATCTTACATTAGGAGGAGCAAGAGGCAGCTAGGCGACGTCAACAGAAGGATACAAAGGACAGTAAAAGCAATAACACCACTCCAACAAAACCCAAGGAGCAAAACAAGGTATGTGAGAGTTTAACTTAAGGCTGAGTTATACTTCTTTTAACTGCCCTTGCGCTTTCTTCTTGCGCGTATGTTAATGGCTCGAGACGTTTATACTTCATTTAGCTTTGTCGGCGCTTGCGTGTGCTGCGTGGCGATTCACCGCCAGGACAGTAGGTGGAGTAGCGGGTTTTTTCAATGACAAGCCTACTATGATGAAAGGAAATTCACCGCCAGGACCTCTTCGAGTGATTCATGCTTCTTCTTCTTGTAAATAGCCGGTATTTTGTCAGATTTTCAACACCTTGGGGGTCTAAACGACTACTTTCTCGCCTGAAAATGTTTCAAATGTTGCTAAAGTTATATATTTACAGAGTTTATAGCTTAAGCGAAATCAGCTTTTCAGGCTGGCTGATTTGGGCTCGGGCAGGAGTGAAGTGCACTGTGTGTAAACGCTCTGCATACTGTCTGATCGATGAGTATGTCGTTTTCAAGTAGTAGGCTTGCGTCTTTTCTTGCGTGAAGTTTAGAAAATTGAGGTGACACACGCAAGCTCGCAATGGGGGGCTTGCAACAGCGCAAGGGCTTGCGTTTCTTCTTGCGTCTTGCTTTGCGTCTTGCGTTACCGACTATAAACCAGGCTTTACATGACCTTATGTGGACCGTTGTTCCAAGGACCTTTGGTAATTCTAAATTAACCTTTCTAAATTAAATGCGTGTCATTTGCCCCTAAACACTTCATTCCTTATTGTTACTCGTCAAAATAGCAAGACAATGCCTCTGTGCTTTTTATATGAATATGCTTGTGTGTTTTTTGCCTACATGTATTACAGCAGGACTCCTGTGGTGAGGAGGAGCGTCCTAGCTTGGTGACAGTGGTCAAGCCCTCTGCCAAACCCCGAAGAGCCCGGCTCTTGTCCAAAGGTCGCAAGCTAAACAACAAGAAACGTGGTCGACCCAAGAAAGTTACCCAAGCTTCTGAGAAGAACAAGAAGAATCAGAGCGCATTGGATTTGCTGCACGCCAAGACCCTTTCTGCGGCACCACCTCAGGGTTAGAGAACACGCAATGCTATCCTATTTTTTTTCTTTCTCAGATTTGTTTGGAAAAGCTTTAATGAAGAATGAAATGTCACCAGGCTAATTATTTTCTTGTGTTATAGATTCATACCGGCCACCTCAGAGTCCCTTCTACCAGCTACCTCCCAAGGTCCAGCACTATACATCTAGTCAACTGCTGCTGAGCCCAACTCCTCCTGCTCTGCAACAACTGCTCGGTAAGCTGACGATGACAAAGATTATTGTTTTTTTCTACATGTGATATTTCTAAAACTGTACACAGAATGCAGATGACTTATCGGGTCGACTCAGCTGATTTCAGTGAAACATTATGGCCACATTTTCACTGTGTGTTACTTCATACAGAAAGTGGTAACTTGTTTAAATATTGAATTTTTTGTGCTGGTCAACATTCTCTCTATAAAAAAAAATGTCACTGTTATAAGAGCTGTGATGATCGCAGGTCATGTTAGATGCTCAGAGGATTTTTAGATTAAGAATCCACTTTGTTGGCCTTGATGTCGTGTGAATGTGTGTGTCCCTCCCCCCCAAACAAACTAACAGCTTGTTTCCTCTTTTTTTTTTTTTTTTGCCCAACTCACAATTTCCAGATAACATCAAAGTCCAGTACCTCCAGTTTATGGCCTACATGAAGACTCCTCAGTATCGCTCCAACCTGCAGCAACTTTTAGAGCAAGAAAAGGTGATTAACAACTAAGTCTGCGATGCCTGTGGAGACAGGCACAGTGCACGATTTTATGCACATTTAAGCTGCATAGAAATTTAATCTTCACTATGCTTGCTTTTAGTGTCAGTATCTGTACTTCATTTCTTTCTTCTTCTTTTTTTTTTTTTTTATCTTCCTCCCCTTCTCTCTGTCTCCAGCAAAAACACAGGGACTTGTCAGGGCAGGCGGAGCAGCTCCATTCGGTCTGTCAGTCTCACAAGGACAAGATCAAAGGTCTCTTTCAGACCAAACTGGATGAGGTACAAAGTGACGGTTTATTGACTTCCTGTGAACTTGGCCGAGGAACCTCACATAAATGTCGATGTTGATCAACGATCCAACTTTAGGCAATGATCCATTTTGTCATGTCGCATCTGTCTTATCAGATATTTCTTCAGAGTTGATATTACCAAGAGCCATTTTATATTCTACCGCATCATCAACTTATTTTGTTTGTGAGAGTATCACCTGTGGCATTATTCTCCTCACTACACATCTAGACAATCCTGGAATAATCATACACATCACAAACACCACATAAACACTCTGAAATACAGTATGATAAGTATAAGTATGAGGATTGCTAGTCTTATGCGCTGATTAGTGAAAAATAGCACAGTGACCATGTTGACTTGCATTCAGTTATCCACACCTGCACAAAGTAAAGTAGCTAGCTGGTTAGCATCCATTACATGCAACATAACACTGAAGTCTGAACATGGGTGGAAGCTAACATCAAGTCTTTAGTTGGCTAACGATAGCTAATGTGATTTTTAATTAGCACGATGCTGGGAGCGGCGGGCTTGCTTCCACATGACTCAGTCAACATTGTTACTCTAAACCATACTGTTTTGATATCCAGAAATATATCAATCTTTACGTTGTTTCCTTGTCTTATGTGACCATTTTAACATCATGCATACAAAGCATGTGTAGTAACAAGTGTCTGAATACAGCTTTGTTTATGAGCCACCTGTTCATCTTAAATCTATTACATTTAAATCCCAATTGCAGATCAACGCAGTTTTAGGAAGATGACAAAAATCAGCTTTTATGTTGCCTGTGTGTTTTTCCCAGTTTTCTTTGAGGTTTAGCAGGACAATCATGTAGATGAAATGTTTAATTCTGTTACACTTGTGACCGCACTGGTTATTCATGGCAGGTGTGATCAGACACAGACTGAGCTGAAACTGTAATCAGGGTATCATCATGTCATATACTATTTTTTATTAAAGTGTTGAGCTGTTATCGGCTTGAAACTAATGAAAAACCCTGCTTATACCTGTTTGTGTGGTTTGTCTGTGTGTGTGAACAGCTTGGAGTGAAAGCCCTGACTGTTGAAGACCTTCTTCAGGCCCAGAAGGAGATATCAGCCCACAATCGTCAGCTGAAAGAGCAGACTAAGGCGCTTGAGAGAGACATGGCTTTGCTGAGAGACCACAGCCTGCTACTGGTGAGACCTTTTAGTCTGTTGTAACTTCCAACCTGTTATTACAGCATCTTCCCCAGAGGTTCAAACCTTACATTACTGCTGTTTTATGTTTGTGTCACGGTGATTAAAGTCACTGGCTCGTCTTATTAAAGATGTTTGTACTGACTCTACTGTCTCTATTTTGCCAGTGAGAAGACAAACAATAGATAGTGAGTGTGCCTGCTGTCTTTCAGTTGAAGTCTCGATGCGAGGAGCTGAAGTTAGACTGGGGCTCTTTATGCCTGGAGAGTTTGTTGAAGGAGAAACAAGCCCTTCGTAGACAGATCTCTGAAAAACAGAAACACTGCCTGGAGTTGCAGGTATAAATTCTATCTCTTCAGTTTGTTCCATTCATTTTCAAGTGTTACAGTGTTTACGTTCCTTCTCTACAACACTCCCTGTACTTAATTCTCTAGCTTTTGCTTCTGTCTTGTCACCCCTCTTTTATTTTTGCACTAGCTCCTCAGTAAATAAATAGCTTTTTCACCTCAACTGTTGTTGTTGGAGGAGCTGATAAGCTATAATACCAACATTTTTTTTAATCATTTGAATTATTTGAAATATAGTCTCCCTGTTATCCTGAGTAATTACTCCCCCTGGTGTTTATTTGCAGATCAGCATTGTGGAGCTTGAAAAAAGTCAAAGGCAACAGGAGCTGCTTCAGCTCAAATCTTACAGCCCCCGTGAGGGTTCCCCATATAGAAAGACCCTGGAGTCACGCACCTCCACTGACTTGGACTCCTCTAAACTCGGTCTGTCCTCAGCACCAATTGTCAATGGTGTTAGCCCAGAACTTTCTATCAATGGCACCAGCTCACCTGGTTTTGACCGGGCTAACACAAAGGGGGAGCTTTCTCGCTATCTGCCCATCTCTCCAGACCATGAGATTGTGCCTGCCATCCCTGATCCACGACAGCGGCAGCAAAGCGCCTCTCATGCACTTCCTGACTACACACGCTTCTCCCCTGCCAAGATTGTCTTGAGAAGGCACCTTAATCAAGATCCCACCGCCTCCGCTCACCTACGAAGTCCAGGGATGGCCACACACAGGTTTGTTGCTCCTAAATGCTTTCCCTAACACCAGTTTTCGGAATTGTTTCTAAGGGATCAGAAAGATATTTAAATGACGCTGTGTTTACCTGTTTGTGTTTTTAGGGAACTTGGGAGTGTTAACTCTCCACTTGGAGCCAAACAAAACTGCCCCTCTCCGACTGCATCCGATGCTCAGAATAATCCTAAAAGCTCAGAGAGGGTACATTTCTTTTTGTGTGTGTATTTGTATGTTTGCTGTTTATTTGTCTGCAAGCTCAAGGGTTTCTACATTGTTTGGAATATTTGGCTGTTTCATTGTTCGTGGATGTTTTATGTATCAGATGTACAGGAGCTTTAGAAGAATCTGTAAGACATGATTAGACTGCTTCTCTTCTAAAGATATGAGTTCAATTCAGATTGTTTCATCACGTCCTCTAGATGCAGTCACAACTGTACTGGTCACGGAAATTGTGTCATTATTGAACACTTCCATATTAGAGCTTTCAAGGCATAAAGAGGATACACTTCATCCAGGTGTTTTACCTACTTACGAACTTGTATCCAACCTCAAGTTTTAGTGACATGTAGGCACCGCCTACACGGAGCAAAATGAAGCAATGAGGAAAAATAGAAAAGAAAGAATAGCTGTGTGGAAATATTTAGACAGCAGTACGACAATTTGCTGACACTACAGAAGCTGGTGGGACTCTCCTTAACCACCTTCTTCAAAATCCGAGCGCTCACAGTACTCTGACTTTTTAATTTATAACGTTATTGTTTGAAGCGATGTATGAAATCAGACAACTCTTCTTTATACTGAGATAATCTCCTGCCATCTGTTTCCCTTGTAAAGTTACCTGTGTGTATTTCTCCTCCTCACGGAGGCGCGTTATTTGTCGACAACAAGCTGAGCTGCACGGGCTTACAGTTTATAGCTAGCCGTTGTTTTTTTTGTTTTTTTTTAAGCAACGAGCCTCACATGAAGTAATATGTTGGGCAAACCATGGCTGGATGGTTTAAAGGAATGTCAACAGGATTACTGTGGCATTAAGATAAAACTGAATATTTTGCCTCGTTTGTATATAATACCGGTGTTTCTATCGATCATCAGCACTCAGCTGAGCAATACTACGATATGGATTTTGGCTCATTACACCTGGACCTAGTTGAGACCAATAGGAAAGCATTGTAGTTCGATAGAGGATGGTTGGCACTTTAATATTTCTCCCAGATTATCCTGTCTTCAGTGGCTTGCTGTAGAATCCAGAGCAGAATTTTGAATCCTTGTTTCTTTTGCTTTAGTTGTCATGAATGAAACTGAATTGAAATGGATTGTTTGCCCTTCTCCTGTTTGAACAGAGTGGGAAGGAGAGAAGTCCATCTGTTCAGGGGGACAACATCACAAGCCTTCCAATCAGCATCCCTCTGAGCACTGTCCACCCAAGTAAATTACCAGTTAGCATCCCACTGGCCAGCGTGGTGTTGCCCAGTCGTGCTGAGAGACTTGTGAGTTTGCTCATGACATTTTCAGCATTGCAGTACCTCTACATCAGTAGCCTTCTCTTAATAAATTATTGTTAACTGGCACACAATAAGACGTGTACGTTGTGTTATTTTAATTCTTCTGTAACTTACATATTCTCCACCTTCATGATTTCAGAGGAGTACTCCAAGCCCCGTGTCTCAGTCAGGTCAGATCAATGGTAAGACTTAGCCCACAACAACGTCACTCAGAACTCGCATGATATTCACTATTATTACCCCAAAACAATCCACGGCTGCTTATGTGATTCTAGTGAGTGCAACAAATCTTTTATGTGGGATCTTTGTTTGGTCCCTCTGTGCTCTACCTGACTCCGAACTGTTCTGTATTTTTAGGATATTCATCTAGCTCAGGGCTCATGAATGGAGGTCCCCACCCTGAGGACCATAACGGTGCTTCTTCATCACCTCCTCCCCACAGCAACACCCCTTTGACGGGACCAATTGGCCGAGGAGGTACCATCCAGAGCCCTTCACTCAGCACTGGGGGGGTACTCCAGTATGCTGATGGACCTCCGAGGATTCTTCCAGAAGATGGACCGGACCACCACGGAGCGGAATCGGACACCGAACCACAGGACAGTGAACTACGGAGGAGGATGTTCTTTTCTTCCTCGTCCTCCTCATCCTCGTCTTCCTCCTCGTCAGGCAGTGGAGGCAGCATGGCCGGAGGATCACGCCTCCATCATCACACTGGCAACTCAGCCAAGCAGTACCACAGTAACCATGGAAATCACCACCACCAATCCCCTGGCCCACAGCACACACACACACCCACACATGCGTCATCATCGCACTCCTCCCACAGCCTGGGCTCTCAAGAGGGACGCAAGAGAGGGAGAAGAAAACGCAGTTCTGCAGGGCCTATCATGGCCAACGGATCCCCAAAGAGGAGGTCTTTCCCTGGGCTCAGCTACAGCAACCACTCTTCAGGATCACCACTCAACATCAACTCCATGGTGAGTCATTGAGACTCATTTATTTGCCTTGTACAACAGCAGTGAAGTGAAATCACAAGCTCTCTGTCAGCTGAGTGAAAAGAGTGCAGCCAAACCCAGAAATTTAACTGAAAAACTTCCAAATATGGTTACAGTGCAAATTAAAAAGTACAGTTTCAAATCTGCAATGGGATCGATCTAGAAAGAAAACACAATACTCAGTTTGCTTTTTAGGTTTAATTAGGATTATTAACGATGAACATTTTCTGCTTTTTAGGTCAACATTATATTTGAATTGACTGGTGTCGTCCTTTTTCTCTTCACAGGTAAACACCATTAACCAGCCTCTGGAGATCTCTGCCATCTCCTCGCCAGAACAATCAAGCCGCAGCCCCAATGGTCCTGATATGGACCAGCCCCCCATTTTGAAGAGAGAGCGTCCTCTGGAGCTCAATGGCACTGGTCGATATTCAACAGCACCGAGCTCTGATGATGACGACTCAGGATATCCTGCTGACAGCTCAAGTTCTCGGTAACGTTTATGTCAACTGGTCTCCAGTACAGCTGCTGACTATTTTTACCGGTCTTACTTTTCCAAATAAGAATCAGATGTTTAAACCTAAAAAAATGTGCCACCTTGTGTTTTTATATGTATCGGCTCAGTTACTGATTTGATAGGCCTCATGTCTTTTCTGTTGCTTACCATTATTCTATCTTTATAGAATCGAGAGAAAAATAGCCACAATATCCTTGGAGAGCAGAGATGGACCTGGTCGACTCGGGGATGGTGAACGAGGTAAGGAAAGAAAACTGTTGGAATCTGCACTGCTCCTTCTTCACAACAACTGCCCTCATTTTCCTTTCCTATAGGCAGGAAATCTGGTAGCAGCAGTGGTAACAGCACAGGTAGTGAGGCTTCCTCCTCGTCATCTTTATCCTCTACCAGCAAGTGGAAATCTACCTTTTCACCCATTTCCGATCCCAAGCAACCCAACTCCGACGGGCGACAGGGGGGTTCTCCATTCGGCATGGGAGGGTCGAGCCGGGGCACCGACTCCGATTCGGACCACAAGCAGCAAGGGAGGAAAGGGAGTGATGGGGAGTCATCCAGCTACATGGCCCCCAACCCTTTCCTCAGTCAGGATGCAGGGACTCGGTGTGGAGGCAGCAGCGTTTGCGTCCAGGCAGGGATCGGTTCAGACCAACGCCAAGCCCTTCAGAAGCAGAAGAGTTCTCGTGAATGGGAACTGAAGACCAACAGCGGCTTGGCCAGCCAAAATCTGTTTATTTCTGCTGCCGCCACCAACGGAGGGGGCATTCTGAGTGGGAAGGTGGGAGGCAATCCTGTAGCAGTTTCCTCAACCTCTGGGTCTTCTGTGGGACAGTACCTGGGCTCTCAGTTCCCACTTGGAGGGACCTCAGTCCTACAGTCCTTGTTTGGAGCCCAGACAGGTGTTTCCACTGTGAGCGGACCCTCCAGGCTTGTCAACGGACACTCTGTTCTGGGAAGTTTCTCCAGTGCTGGGCTGGCTGGGGGAGCAGCCGGAGGTGAGCATCACTGATTGACTGATAATTAAGGTTTCTCTCAAGATTAATGAGCAGTCAGAATGAGGTTTTAGTCTCACGCTGGGGTCATGATAAAGAATACAATAAGCATGAGGGAATAAGCCAGGTAAGTGGAGGCCCAGTGCTTCCGTCTTTCTGTCTGCCACTCTGACAGTTTGTCTGAATGACAAACTCTCTGTGCCGCCTTGCTTCTGACATGGATTTGGCTGCTTGAGTGATGCAGTCAGAAACACCCTTGGAAAATACTAGAGTTGAAAGAGAATTTCTTAAAAATGTGAGAGTTTTGGCTTTAAAATCAATGGGTGACCGTGGATTGATGTAGTTTTGTGACAGCTTTGTCCCATTCTGTTTTTTTTTGTCATTTTCTCCGGGTGTATCTGTTAGAGATGTGTGTCAGAGTCATTTCACTTTTAAGCAAAAATACCCAGTTATATTCTGATAAACTTCTTGTTTAAAGCAGCACTGAATTGGCCACATAGGTTTAAATTCCTCCTCCAGTTAACAGTGGACTGACTCTGTCTGCTTTCTGTGTGCTTGTCTCATACTCGCTTGGCGCTGTGCACAACCTGGCTCAGTCCTTGCTTTTCTCTTTGTCCCTCTCATCTTGCTCTCTTTGCTGCTGTTATCTGCTCTCTCTTCCTCTGTCTCCACTCTTGCGCCCTCCCCCCTTCCTCCATTTCTGCTGTATGATTTGCAGGTATATTTCACCACGTGGTTCCTTCAGTGTCCTCCCATCAGTTTGGGGCAACGCTGCCCACCTCTGGAGGCCTCAGCTCTCTGCTCAGTCTCTCCTCCTCTCCCTCTGCCTCCTCCCAAACCCAACAGCACACCACTCCTCAGCCAGCTTCCACGCGCTTGACCTCCGTGTCCTCACCTCTCTCCCTCTCACTGTCCCAGGCCCAGCAGAGCCGCACCCAGTCGGTCCTGCATAGCCCCTCTCCTCAGACGCTGTCCCTGCCCCCTCCACCACCCCTGCACAGCGTGCCATCTTCCTCTACATCCACACACTCTGACGTACCGACATCTTCTCGATCAGACCCCCTTCACTCTTTGCGTCTGTCTCAATCTTCTTTTCACCACCAGAGAGCACAGTCATCCCTCTTATACTCCATCTCGTCCACGTCTTCGGCTTCTGTCTCTACCGCTGCTGCTGCTGCTGCTTCTGCCTCCCTCTCCTCTTCCTCTCTGTCAACCAGCTCCTCGTCTCGTCCATTTGCAGTGCATTACTCACCTCGGCTGCCCCCTCCACCACCAGCAAGCAGTTCGGGTGGTGGCGGGAGCATGTGGAGGACTCAGGGCATGCATGGTACCTACACCACCTCCCAACTCCCTGGCTCCCGACCTAGATAGAGTTTGGGTGTGAGGGGAAGGGGGGAGGATGGAGAGGGAAAGGCGAAGGGCAATCAGAGGGTGGATACAGGGAGATGGGAAGTGAGACACACAGGATACCCATTTTCCCTGTGCTTCTGCAAGCTGTTGTTCTGATTGAACAAGGTAAGACGATTATAAAAGCATCCTGGCTGGATGAAAAGTTGAGATTTTGAACCGTGACAATGTTGTGCCGTTTCTGCTGACTTGGTTGTTGCTGTGTTTAATCTGTAAGCTACAGAACCTCTGACAGTGTCTGTTTCTGCTTCGATTGTTTCAGGTAACTGAAGAAAACTACCTCAACGTTAAATAAACTATGCAAATGTCCAGGTGTGGACCAAGGCACTCTCCTGATTTCACTGGTGCTTCAAACCGTCTGCACTACCAAACCGCCCCAAGACCGGCCTCTGTACTCGGATATTTAACGCACACACACACACACACACACACGAACGCACGCACGCACACGCACGCATATGCGCACACTCACACTAATCACCACTATGTTCACCTTGAGCAGAATTCATAGGTACTGGTTATGTTTATGTGTGTGTATTGAATATTGGTTTGGAAATTTTACAATCTGAAAATCGGCTCCTAATGAACTTAATTATTGTGTATGTTTTAACTTTAAGGTGCTCTAGAATACGAGCGTTTCATTGTCTTGTTTTCATCCCGATAATGACGACTATCACTGGGCTAAAAAGAAAACAATGTACAATGTATCAATAAACAGACTGAAGCACGCAGTCCATCTTTCTGAGCTGTATGCCATCAGGCGCCACTCCCACCCCCTCCCACCAATGTTTTTGCCTCATCAGTGTGTGAGTGAATACTGCAGCACACAAATAACACACAGCCAGCTCATTGAACTCTGCTCAGATGCCATGCAGCTTTGCCTTTCTGCATGCGTGCTCTCTTATCTGCTTTCTTCCCTCGGTGAAATTCAACACTTGTTGCAGGATATTTGACTTTGAAACAAGATGAGGAACATTTGCTCTTAACTTCACACTGGATAGTAAGATGCAGTTACTCGGGTAACGGAAGTCCTGCGTGGTTAGTTGACACCCCTTGTCATGTTCATGATTTGCTGTGATTGTGCATTAAATGAAATTTAAAAAAAAAACATATCTAAACTTAACTTCTCAGCCACCAGTTGGAACAACACCAGTTATGTTTACCCTCTGATCTAATGCTTGAATTGATTGTGGTTTAGTGTTTTTCTGACAGTATCGGGTCCGTAACATAACAGTGAAAGTATTCTACTGAATCAAAGGATGAAAAATGTGACAGAACAGTTTTCAACACTTAGCAATCTTTTTTTTTTTTAACATTCATGTCTGAAGTAACATTTCCAGGGGTGTCAGCGTTACTTAGCGGTGTTGATAAAGTTTTAATCTCAGAAAATAAGACCAGATGAAACTCACTTAATGAGATGGTGCTATGTGACGTTGTCAGCTGCTCTGTTGTTAGACCCGTGTTATCAACGAGCTGCGGCTACATTGTTGTTCAAGTTTACCGAATGGCTGAAAACAGGTGTCTGACAAAACAGGATTCAACTAGTTTCTGTATTTATTACGGCTTTCTTTGGTAAATCACACTACTATGTGAAACATTCTTCCAGTCGGATTTTTAATCTCGTCCTGAGCTGAATTAAGTCCTATTTACCGTTTCCGTTGAGAAATGCAGGTTTACGCAAATGTGGATCTTGCTGCATTTAGTTGATACAAACACACACACACACACACACACAGTGTCACACCCTCACACACTGGGAAAACAAAACGTAACTTAACCATAACCACAAGAAACTACTGGACTCTTTTCACACCTGTTTGCTTGCTTTATAAGTGTGTAATTTTGTTTTGTTTTTTTGTAAACGACGTTTTGTACTGTGAATGTGATTCATTCTCTGACTGTATAGTTGTGGATAATTTAGATGATTATATTTATGCTGTCGGTCTCTCCGTTTGCCTTGGTATTTGTTTTTCACCTCTTTTTTTTCTTTTGTTTTGAAATCCTGAGTTGTGTTGACATGGCAGAATGCAAATAGTGTGCGCGTGTGTACTTGACTCGCAGTCTGAAAACCTGGTGCTAAGTTTGGACTGTGCCTGATCTTATTTATTCTGTAACGACAACATCAAAAATCAATTTGAATACTTGGTGCTGTACACAGGGACATTTGTAAAGCCATTTATTTTTTTTTTTGGTTTGTTTTGTTTCTTTCTCGTATTTAAGATGCTACGTCTCGCTCTTTGCCTCTTGTACGACTGTAGACGCCCCCTTTCAAAGACGCGCTCTCCGGGAGCTGGCTCAGATGCTCAGAGTCTTGGGGAAATAGGTGTTGGGGGGCCTCTCTCGATGTTTTACAGCTGACGTCAGTCCGCTTTGCTCTCAGAAGTAAAGCTGCGTATCTCTTAGTGAACAGGACACACTGTCTTTGTACATACGTTTGTTTGTTTTGTTGTTGTCATACGTTTTCATCATAAAAACAAAGTTATATGAAAATATGTATCTATACACAGTCTATATGAGTATATGAAAATATATATGGATATTATATAGAATATGCGATAAGGGGTGTTTGGTTGCTTGCATCTTAAATTCAGCCTGTTAAACAGGAGGCTCGAAGCAGAGCAAAGCATTGCCACCACAGGACCTTAATCGATAACAGCACGGCAGCACCTGGACCCTTGTGATGTACTCGAACCAGAACTAGAAACTCTGAAGCTATTAAACACACACACACACACACACACACACACACACACACACACACACACACACACACACACAGGTGCTGTGGCTTGAACACAAACTAGATTCCAGCACCAGAACTGTTAAAACTTTTTATCAGGGGTTTCACCAGTTTTTTATTTATTTATTTTTTTTCTACTAATCCAAATTCTGCAGGAAAAAAAAAAATGGTGCTCATGTCTCCAGACAATGTCAGTTTCAGTCTTTACAAACTAAGTCTCTCCTGATGCGTACAGAAGCGTCTTCCCCGTACCTCGTTGCGTGTAAATGCCGCAGAGATGCTGACGTGAAACACTTTGTCTTCGTGTTCGTGTGTGAGAGCAGTCGAGCTTTCTTTCACTCTTGATAGCGGAAATACACTTAAGCTCAGTTGTGTGCTCCCCTCCCCCCCTTTCCCTACCAATGCATATCCAAGGGAAGAATAGACAAATAATCAAAGCTTTATTGTTTAAAAAAGAAAGAAAGAAAAAAAAAAGAAAAGAAAAACTGTTTTTGGGTTGTTTTTTTTTCCAGCTGCGACTGTTCAAGTGAAAAGAAGAAAAATAATTTTAGAACGTGATTAGAGACTAGTCCACTTGTTACCAGCACTGAGAGGTATTTTGTAATTATTGTTGATGCTGTTTTGATTTTCTTATTCTTGGTGTTCAATACAATTGCAGTCCCATGTTTTGCTTTATATCGTGTCCTCGGACTCCTGCCGGTTTTTAATACTACTTTTCAGACAAACAGCACGGTGCTCTCCTTCACTTAAAACAAGGAAATTGCAGCTATTGATAAATACTACTCTTCTCCTGTTGTGCTGCGGGGTTTTATGGTTTGATGAAATCCAACACGAGCTCGCCCGGTGGCTTTTCTGGTGGTCCAGTCTAACCCTTGGAGCTTTGTCTTTTCTGTTGGAGGGGGTGGGGAGGAGGTTTAGTGCGGTGTATGTGCAAGTAAAAGTAGTTTGTGGAAAAGGTGAATGCGCTCATTACACATTTCAACCAGTTTTGTAGGTGTCCGAAGGGTCCTTTTGGAGTGTGAATTGAATTTAAAGGTTCTATGCAGCTTTCCAGAACGCTGCATCCAGGTACATTATTGGTAGATAATCTGTGAGAGCTTTGCAGTCATGGCTGTTTACTTTAAATCCTGCCAAAGGTCTTAACTCAGGAACCACTCAGAGTGCTTGAAACGATGCTAAACCCACATTTATTTAGTCCCCTAAATAAATGTCCCCTAAATTGAACTCAGGACCAGGAACCACCCCCCTCAGCAAGAATATTTCACAGCAAATTTGTCAGCGGCCTTTACAAACCGACTTCTACTGGCACATACATCCAGCCCCTTCAGGAAAGTCCAGCTTTACGAGTGGGCGCGATCTCAAGAAGCTGTGAAATGGCAACGACTTTCAGCATCTTCCTCATCTCACAAATGCCTCTTTCTCGATTTGTGTCACTAAGAAGGAGGCTCACTGTCCCTTGTCAGGATCCCTTTAACTTAAGTCTGGTTTGCGGGTGACGGGACTGACGGGGAAGGACAGCGATGGCCTGCGTTCTGTGTATAGTGATCTCTGATTGGTGAAGCCAGGGCAGGTATGACGCGCAATAATGGCAAACCTACTTTCCAAAAGGCCCTGGATTTTTCATGGAAAACAATGTTACTGTTTGATGTTGGTGCTTTTATCCTAAGAATTTATAATGAAACAAATGGAATTAATGTTTATTTCTGTGTTTTATGATTATTAATAAAAAAAAATGTTTTGTGTATTATTGAATTCATTTGTCATGCGCTTGACTGTGTCTGTTCTGTTTTGAGACAGTGGAAGAAGAGGGAAATGTATCATTTCCTGTGTTACGATGTCGGGAACAGACTCCTGCGTGGTCAAAATGATCATAATCTGATTTATTTAAACCACCCAAAAAATGTCTCCGCCGTGCAGGTGTAAATTGAGTTATTGGTGAATTATTGTAATATCTCAGAGATAAGATTACAAACGTTTTAAAGTTTAAAATGGAGGCTCGTGAGACACTTAACAGGCCTTTAGATGTACAGTATATTTCATTCAAATTTAGTTCAGTGATGAAATACAAACCCAGTTCCAAAAAAGTCAGGAAGCTGTGTAAAATGGAAACCAAATGCAATGATCTGCAAATCTCACAAGCCAATATTTCATTCACAATAGAAAATATCACATTTTAAAAGGGAGACATTTTGCTAGTTCATGAAAAACAAGAGGTTCTTAAACCAAACGACTGGACCAACGTGTTGCGCTTAGTTACGGTGACTGGCAACAGGTCAGTAACCTGATTGAGTATAACATTTATTAAAAAAAAATCATAAAAAGCATCTTCAGACCTTTTACCAACTGAAATCATTTGGTGCATCATGATAACCAAAAAAATGACAAAGAAGAACTGATTCTCATGAGCAGTGAGAATCCTGGACAGCGTTCACACTGGTTTACCAGATGCTCGAATAACTGCTTTTTTTCTTTAACTTTTTCTTGGGGGGGATTGTGCTCGTATTTGCGAGCCATAAGCATGAAGATAATGTAGAAAAGTAATGGACAGCTCCTGCTCTTTCCTCACTAAAAAGACCTGTGATGTCCAAGAATGAGGGTTTGGCTTCATCGCCTGGGATACACAGCCGCTCGACAGCTCAGAGACCTTGACTGTCTGCAAAACAAGACTGTGAGAAATGCAAAGGGAGTCACAGAGTTTTTAAAGGAATTTGTTTTTTTCTGTTAGGACGAAGGATGTCTCGTAACCTGAACGATACTGTTGCAACCAGCTCTTATCGTCCTTTTTGATTCATCCAAATGCTACTTCATTTCTCAAGCTTCCACAGTTTCTTCCTGACCAACATGAATGGCCTTATTATGTTTTTTTGGCCTTGTATCTGACAAGGTTACATGTTAAAGACGAATGAGAGCCCACGGAAGAGAAATATGGCCACTGGTTGTGAATTCGGCGTCTTAATTTGTAACAGAGTTCTGATAAGGAAAGAGGTTCTTCATCGAAAGGAATTTGATGCTCGGCTGCGAGCTTTAAATGTAATTTTTGCAGTTGCTGAAGGCATCATCTTCAAGTAGAATATCATCACTTTGTTTTCTGGATTTTTTTCCCAAATAGACCGTTAAGCTGGGGCATCTCTACCTGTAAGCGACAGTGCTTTGAAGTTCTAGCGTGTGTTTTTTTTATTAATGCAACATGGGTTTGATCTTCCTCAGGGTCTTCACTCTGCCTTGTGTTTTTCACGCATTATGTTACTGAAACCCACCAGGGCCTTTCCAGGGGCGGAGCTATAGGCGGGGGGGCAACTGCCCCTGGGCCCAGGGCCCTCACCCACTCAACCAAAAAAAAAAACACGTGTATATAGTTCCCAGTTTGCTTGCATCGCAATGTTCTATGTTTAAACATTCCGAAATGTTTTGTTGCAATCTTTGCAAATAATGTATATAGTTTAGCCTAACCCAGCCACTTGGATGCAGTCAGCTCAAACAGGTGCCGGTCCCAAGCCTGGATTAATGGGGAGGGTTGGCGTCAGAAAATAGCCTTCTTTTCTCGTCACTCGATGGATGAGATGGACATGCTTTAATGAGCATGGGTGTACGTGCGCGTGCACCGGAACGAGGGGGCCCGGTCGGGATGTTTTGCCCCTGGGCCCTGTCCGCAATTGTTCCGCCACTGGGCCTTTCCCCATATTTAGCCTAAATAATGCACATGTTTGCTTTACAGTTACAAAGGACTAAAAAAACTCCATCCATCTTCCCTCCTGGGACACATCATTCTCCTATCTTGGCGACCTGCCCCTCAGCTAGTGAGAGGGGAAGGTGGGAGGATGGAACTCCCACCCTTCGGACCTTGACACGTACAAAACAAGCGACTGAGAGAGGTCGGATCACACAGGCGTTTCGAGCAGACAGTGAAGCATGTTGGCCGTGCTGGTGATATTCTCTAGCTGGCTCGGGGTGACAGTGCAGGTCCAGCATGGGCAGCAGCTGAGCCCACCTCCCATCCCCGCAGCATCAGGTCAGGCGGTGTCAGTTGATTAATGCAATCTTGTGCAGCATCGTTGCCTTATTCTGTTGGTTTTCATGTAGTTTTGAGCAAAAAAAACAAAACTAAATACTAAACTTTTTTCAATTCAGAGCACGCCTTCCCATCAGCAAACGCAGCTTCCTCGCCACCTCGTAACGCACCCTGCTTTGTGGATGACGTAGTTGCTGCACTGCGCGAAGCAGCCGGAAACGATGGTGACCTCGCAGACAGCAGTCTGTCTCTGTTTGGAGTCTGCAGGGCCTCAGATAACTCATCACGCTTGTTGTTGTCGCGGCTCGCTGAAGCACTGAGGCGGAACAGGAGAGCCGGTCTGGAAGTTTTGCATCCGGCTGCAGGTAGTAGTTCTTTCTGGCTGCGATGTCGTTTTTGCTGAAATGTTTTTTTTTTTTTATCACGCATTGCATCTTGTTTTCTCCATCAGTGCTGGTGTCGGAGCAGGACGATGAGCGAGGAGCCATCGCGGTAACCTTTGACCTCCCTCGGTCCCCTTTGCTCAAGCTAAACCCGGTGCTGCTCTTCACCTTTGAAAGTCCCCTCACAGGCGGTGACCTGGATGTCGCGCTCACTGGTCAGACTCTGCAGCCTCACACACAGGTGACGAAAGGCCAGGCGGGAACACTGCATGGACTATGCTGTTAAATCGGATGTGAGAATGGGACAATTGCTTTGCGATATTTCATTGCTTAAGGAAAACAGTGTTGGAGACACTTCCAAAGAGAAAATCGAAAGGCATCGAACTTGTAGATTTTAAATGCTGTCACCTGCTAACCAGAAGTTTCCCTGTTGTCTGTTCCAGTCTGTGTGCCTTTCACAAGGAACCCAACACATACTGCTGACAGGAAAGCCATCAGGGGACAGTGATGAGCAGAAATGGACGATTTCTATTGAGGCGAAATCCCCCAATATGAGTGAGATGTGATTTTCATTTGCTTTCATGGTCATATGTCGTGTGCACCCTCGTCACGCTTCGTCTCATTGCAGGGCAAAACCTTAAAGACGTCCTTATTGGTGGAAAATCAGGAAGTAACATCCCCATAACACCACTTCTGCTTTTCTCAGGGGAAACTGGACCTGAAACAAGGTTGCTTTTGCTCTCACATCCCTCCTTTGGAAATAAGTGTTGTCACAGTGGTGCTCAGTGACATGTCTCACGCTCTGTTCCAGACCTGCGCAGGGTTCTTCACAGACCTCCTTCCTCTGTGAGCTGAGGCGGTTCCTGGAAAACGTCCTGCCTCAGGACCACATCAAGCTCCCTCTGCTCCCAATGGATTCCTTACAGTCCCTGCCTCCCCTGGCACTCGGCTTATCCTCCAGCGAGACAATGCTGGCAGGCATCATCAACTCCTCTGCCCCTACTATCTTCTCCTTCACTAGCTGGGGCTCAAAATCTCCGGTGCAACACGGACAGTTGGCCCTGTCTCCCGCACTGTTAGAGGAGCTCGGGCAGAGGCTGGAGCAGAGTGAGATGCAGATATTGGAGTTTATAAGTGAGGCAAACGTGGATCCCAGAGCCACAGAGAGGCTAGGGAGGCTCAAAGAACTCAGTGCTTTTCAAAGGAAGGAAACAGCAGCAGGTGATGTGGCGAGATAACCGTTTCGTAAGGCACGGACCACTGTAGACTTGTATCTGACCTTTTTGTTAACACACAGACATAATAAATCTCTTTTCAACTCATGCTCCTCTTTTCTCTTCTGCTTTGAACAGGTGAGAGTCAGTACTGTGCATTTCTCCTGCTGAAGGCCCTGCAGACTGTGGCCCATGCATATAACATGCAGAGAAAGCTGCGGCCCACCAGAGCCGGCCTCGACAGTCCATCGGGGAGCAACATATGTGGCTTGAGGAGTCTCACCGTGTCCTTCGAAAAGCTTCTTTTGGGCCCACAGACGGCCAACATCAACAACTGCCAAGGCTCGTGTGCTTTCCCACTGACCAACGGCAACAACCACGCCGTCCTGCTCAACTCGCACGTCGAGAGCGGCAATGCGAACGAGCGGGCCCCCTGCTGTGTGCCGGTGGCCTACGACCCCCTGGAGGTCGTGGACTGGAACGCGGAAGAGTCTTTTCTCTCCATCAAGCCAGATATGATAGTGAAAGAGTGTGGATGTCGCTAAAGCCGTTCGCCCCTCGGAGAACACTTTAGATATTTTGCTTGTTTGCCGTAACCCTCGCTGACTGTCACATGTTTAGTGGGAAAAAAAAGTGTCACTTAATGTTTGTTGTGTGTTTGTTTTATGCAGTACGGTTATAGTACATGCAAGTTAACACAGAGGTGCTTTCACTTTATACAGTGTTATCTGTTCTGAAATATGTTATGGGATTACAATCAATATATGGCTCACGTACAATGTATGTTAACAGAGTTTTAAGACCACACTATATAAGATGATTATTTCTAATGGCAATGTCAGATAATTTTACAGTGAGTTTAGTTGTTAATTTTCCAAATCATGTGTACTAAGATATTTAAATCTTAGCGTCTTCTGTATGATTCATTAAATGATGGTGAAAAATTTTAGCTGATTGAATGTAGCATTCTCAATCTTTATAGATTAAATGAAAAGTATACATAATAACGTCTGTGTTCTTCATACAGGAATCTGCTGTTTGAACAGGTGATGACCTTCCGTGTGCATTTCCCGTGTTACTCTTTAGCTTTTGGCTTCAGGATTGCTTTGTTGACGATCGGCTTTTTTCTTCTTCTTATTGCTCCAAGTTCTTCGGTCCCCCACCACCACATGAAAGTGTCCCACATGGAAATCTGGAGGCAGAAAACATGCAGCCACGAGCTGTCCAATTCACACAGTAAAGGCCACAAAAGTACACACTGTGAACTGAGAAAGATAAAGAGAATATATAGCAAAAAAGAAGGACTTGCTCAATGTTTGGTAAACAAACATTCTTTGTACCCAAAAGGACATACAGTGGTAATTATACTAGAGATAAATCATCCAAAAAAATAGTCCAAACAAAGAAACTAGATATCTTCATATGTCTAAAGAAATCTGTTTTCAAGTATAATGACTCCAGTTTTTAAGTATAAAAATCTAATTACAACCCTTATGTATGAAAGGCTGGGGCGCTGTGTGAAATGTAAACAAAAACACATTGTGATGATCCACAAATGTCATAAACCAGAGTCTTATGCACAACAGAACATGGACAACTCATTGTTGAAAGTAAGACGTTTTTCTGTTTCATTAAAAGATCATCTTGAATATGACGGGACCAAATGAGTCTGAAAAACGAGTTGGTTCAAGGGTAACCAAAAAAGAGCGGGAAAGTAACTGCTGGGAAAAAAACAAACAGCTGGAGGAATATGTTGCGGAGGGAGGGAGGCCAACACTGGTGAAAATGGCCCTGTTTCAACCTTTTTTTGACATGTTGCTGCCATCAACAACACTTTCAATGAAATAGTAAAATGTCCGACTTTCAATATTTGATCTCTTCTCTATGGTTCTATTGTGAATGAAACAATGGCTTATGATTTTTTGCAAGCCATCGCAGTCTAATTTCATTCACACTTTGCACAGCATCCCGATCCTTTTGGAAGTGGAGTTGTATGTACTGTTGTTTAAACCAGCCAATTACAAACAAAACTAAGTACGAATACACTCTAGATTCCATGATGTTTCTGTGGATTTTTTTTTTTAGGATCTTCCTGTGTCCATATTTTGGCAAGACTTTTCCAGAATTATCTTATGGTGAAGATGAACTGTGTTGAAAAGACAGACCATACCTGAGGTAATGAACCGGCCTGCAGGCTTCCATAGAAGGACCTGATACCTGTCTCCTCAACAAAATAATCCAGAGCATCTGGAAAACAAAATCAGATGAAAAGTAAACCCGAAGCCTTGTTGACTTAAATTTGACTGTAAATCAGCTGTGGTGCGAGGTAATCAAATAACACACGCAAAAAAAAAGCACAGATAGAAGCAAAAGAGCAGGAAGTATTTCTGCAATAAGTCAGAACAAACTCCCATGACTTCATGAGGCTTTGGTCGCTGTTGATTAAGCGACTGAAAATGATGGCGAGGGCTCACCGTGCACTTCATGGACTCCTGAGCTCACCAGTAGTATGACCAGGGCCAGCACCAAGCAACGATTCATACTAAATCCTTTCCACGGATTTGGAACATCGCTCAAATGTTCAATGGACAGAATCCGGTCGTAGGACACTACAGAGAGACACAAACAAGTCAGAGACAAGTGCTCACACTTATATGGTCGTTAGGGGGAAGGTTTAGTCTTACTTATGATGTTTGCAGTTGTTCCAGCTCTGGCTCCTGAATTCTGAGGTTTGAGATGAAATCCGGGTCCAAAGTGACGCTGCACAGTAAAGAATTTCCTTGTAAAATACTGGCAGCAGGGACGCCAGTATTTTTCCATTATTTTACAGAGCAACTACTGTTATTTATTTTAACAGTATATTACCATTTTTTGGATTACAGTATATGACCGTAGAATAATGGTAGGTGTTGTAGTTATTTTACAGTGCAACTACTGTTATTAATCAAACAGTATAATACTGTTTTTTGGATTACAGTACATGACGGTAGGATAGCTGTGTTTTAGTCATTTTACAGCGCATCTACCGTCATTTTTTTAACAGTATAATAACGTGTTTTGGATTTGGACATCAATTCATTACAAATACTGTTTTATGCTGTTAATTTAAAAGTTATCTACTGGTATTGTTAAATGACTGATTTAACTGTTAATTTACATGTGAGGGATGAATATTCAACAGTATTTTACAATCATTGTAAAATACAACAGTACAAAGTATCCGATTGTATTTTACAATAATTGTAAAATACAGTCGGATACTGTTGTAAATCCACCGTAAATATACAGCAATCCGTTACAGTGTGTGGCATGAATGAAGCGTTCACTTTTTGTCATGTTTAATTTGCAAAGTGCAGGTGCATTCTTGTGAGCCCAGTGGTTCCATGTCAGGGACTAACGGGGCAGATTTAAATAGACACTCGCAGCTCTTTGACTAAGAAACTCGAAGCCAAGCTTCATATCAGTCTTTGCAAAAGGAAAATGCACTTGCCTGATTTGCTCCCTCGGTTGTACCTCACACAGATCTGGTTGGTAAAATGTGTTGCTGTTTGATTCCTCCTCTGTGGACACCGCGGACAGTGTCCCACACAGCCTGGAACATGTTCCCGAGCTCCTTGATTGACAGGAACAGATGAACGGTATTGGAAAAAAAGGAAAGAGTTGTCTACTAATGCTGCAGATGATTCCCAGCAGTTGGGAGTTATAGCCTATATCCAGGCATCAGAAAAACAAGACAAACTGGAGGAGATGATGATAATAATGATTATAATAATAATAATAATAATAATAATAATTCCATTTTTAACAATGATAACAGAGGCTAAACTGGACACCTGTTGTCAGGGGGGTGATCCAGTGATCCAAAGCAGCAGCATAACAACAATAAAGAAATATAGAATAATAATGTGCGTGAAAATGTAGCAGACAGGATGCACAGGGCCATTAAAGAAAAAGAAAAAAAGATCAAATGTGCATAGCCTACGCTTTCCTCATGTTAAGAGTTTGAACAGTGATGTGACCCAGAGTTGTGCAGTCACCTGACACATAGCAGTGAACTGGTGAACGGAAGTAATGATTCCCTAAAGTGTTCTTTATCACCAAGATGCTGAATGTGTCTGCTGGGGAAGGAGCTTCACCATCGCTCTGCTGTGTCACGCAGTGGCAGCGATGGATTGTCCAAGCGAGAGAACATCTTGTTCCTCAGCGACTCGGAAGTCTCCAGTTTCCGACCAGTGATGCTTCCGGCCTTGTGAATGAGTTTATTGATCATGCACCAAGGCATCTCCGGCAGTGACATTGAAGGACCTCAGCTTTGCTTCTATCTTTCTTGCACGCATCATCAGTGTTGCTTCCCATACATGTAGTTTCCACACAGCTACGAAATCCCCACACACGCTTGTGTTCATAGGCTCCGGCCACTCTTGTCTTCCTGAAATCACCTATTTCTTACAATCCAGGAGCAGCATTACTTAGATACACGTTTTTAATGCTTTGTTTATGTTTCAGTTGTGTGCTGTTTCAGTGTTGTACCAAGACTGATTATGTCAGCCTTTGTCCTTTGTGGCATTTGGGAGTACATGACTCCTAAGGGACCACACCACAAAGTTTCCTGTCATCCAGCTTGTCTATGATACGGCCCACTACGGCAGAATAATCAGAGAACTTCCACAGGTGGCACGATTCAGAGATGTACTGAAGTTCTGAGGTTTGAAATGTGTAGGAATACACTGTGGGATGCTCTCGCTGTGTCACTGACCACAACTTCACTCACAGAGATCCCACTCCTGTCCTGATTTCAGCTCTTGCCGCCTTCCCCATATCAACCCTGAACAGAATGTTTTATTTTAAGTCTAGAATGTAAATTGATGACCTTGATGTATGGATTACATGTTCAGGTCCATAAAATGTGATTGTCTTTCTTCAGGCAGACAACAGTGTATTTCATATCATAATGTTCTTGCTCAATGTCTTCAGGAATAGCAAAGCCACAGGTTTCACAGGTTTTTAATTCAAGGTTGTTATTATGCACGCACACATGTAGATATACATAGTATAGAAAAACAGTAAAATTCAAGGATTCGGTGACTGCGTCATGCAGTCGTAAACGTCACTATGAGCAGGCCACTCCCCTGACAAATACCGCAGCTCTCAGCCTGGCATCGGGAGACGAGGAGAGGACAGAGAGAGCAGCTGGTGCGGACGCTGGCCGGATGGTTAAATCTAACCTACAGACGATTTTGAATAGTCATTGTTTTGTTAGAGAAAAAGAGAGAAACTTAACCGAGATGCCTATTATTGAGCAGTCCAGTAATAAACCTGAAAGTGACAGGTATGTCGTTGTCGGCTGTTATAAGTAAAACTTGATGCATAAAGTTTAAAATCCGCGGCCTGACAAATGTGTACAGTGTATTTCCTGGAATGGCTGGTACAATTTCTGTGTGTTGTTTACATAACCGCAATATTTAACCAGTTAACGTTTGTAGAAACACGATGTCAGCCACTTTTCTGCTTCTTACTAGCTCGCTTTGCGAATTTGCACACATGAACGTATATCACTGTGTCGAAATTGCAAATCTTTGGTGTACATTGTTCCAGCAAATAGACCAGTCGGTTAGCTGCTGTTGATATTAATGCCCCTGTTAGCTAGGCTAATGCTAACCCTTAGGCCAGTACACGAAACGCCATAGAAATGCGTTAGCTAAATGCTGAGGTCCTTGCTAGCAGATCCTAGCTAGCCTTTAGGCGTTAACTTACTTAGAATGAATAAATAAATAAAATGCAGAATACAAAGGCTTTGTGTAAAAAGGTTGAACAACGGATTTTCCTCAATTTGTGGATTTTTTTTTTTCTAAATTTATTTGGTTTAATTTCATATTGATGTCAACTTTAGCTAACAGCTAGCACTGTAACGTTATGTCACTGATGTTGTCATGTTATCGTCTTTGAAGTGAAAACGATTGGTCTTTTTCACCTGTCAATTGTGGTTAACATCCCCTTACTGTTTTTTTGTATTTATTATAAGGTTTACCTGTATTCTTGTGAGTATTTAGGTATCATCTTTTTTTAAATTTTTTATATGATTTAGTAAAGTTAGCTTGTTGCTAATAAACGTCGTTTACACGATGGCTGAATCGATCATTTCAGCCTTGTTTTTGAAAAAAAAAAATATATAAAATGTTTTAAGCATTTTATTGAGCATTTTAGCTAAAGGTGCTAGCGAGCACGTCGAGTACCTTCTCTAAAGGTATTATATAAGCCCGCTTGGTTTGTAGCTGGCTAATCGGGCAATCTCGTTAATAATTACTGAAAGTAACCTTTGTCACGTACGTCATGGCCCGTTTGCTAGTTCATCTCTTGATTTAAACGTTGAACGTGTGCTCCGTTTGGTTTTATGGCTTTTGATTTAACTCGAGATGTGAATACATTTGCGAGCTATTAGCTTAAGGGCATTGTTACTCAGTCATGTCTTGACACGATTTAATCGGGGCGGTCTGTCCAGTCCTGTTGTGTTGTGAAGCTCCGAGAGGAAATTTCCACTGCACTGCGAAGGTGGTGGTATTGGCAGCCTGGTGAGCAGTGATTACACATGCTATACAGAGACTATTCCTTTTCAAATAGGTACATAGTAATGATTTATGATTACAGGTTCACCCCTCGTCGTCTTCGGCATATCTGAGTTAAGTAGTTGAATTTATGTAGCATTCCAGCAATAAAGACATTGTGTAAAAAGTCTAAGGAGCTGTCATGCGTCTAAGAGGAATAGAGGTACGAAGTGAACAAATGAGACAAATAAGATACTTGGTCCTATTTATTTGTTCATGTTTACAAAAATACCATGACTCCCCTTGTGTGGGGGAGGATTGGCTTACTGCTGCAGATTCTGTACTCCTGTGAGATGTGATGCGGATGCAACGGCTTTTGCTCCATGTAAAGCATCATATACACCAGACCTGGGCATTTTACGGCCCGCGGGCCAGATACGGCCCTTTGCCCGTCCCTGTCCGGCCCGCGCTCCCCTGCCCCCTCCAGTCAAAAATAAAAACGGATTTTGGTGTGCATGCGATGCAGCTGTCTTTTATTTTGAAAGGGCCTGACGCATTGTTTATGAATGCACGCATAAGTGACAGTGACAAGTGACAGGTGATGCTAGCATCCAAATCCCTGATCCACACAAAATGTCTTCTCACGGTAAAAAAAGAAAAGTGGATTCAGAATGCCGCGTTTTCAACAAGGCATGGACAGCGAAATATTTGTTTACAGAAGTAAAAGGTAAAGCTGTGTGTTTAGTTTGTGGTGTGTCAGTGGCTGTGTTATAAAGCAGTATAATATCCACCGTCACTACGTGACTAAACACGGGGAGAAATACAATAACTTTTCAGAAAAAGAGCGCGCAGCTGAGTCGTCTCTGTTGCTCGCCAATTTGCAATCTCAACAAACAGTTTTTACAAAACGTTTGACATCCAGAGGTGCTGCAGTCAAGACAAGTTTTGTTATTTCGCACAAGATTGCTAGAAAGAGCAAACCCTTCTCTGATGGAGAGTTCATTAAGGAGTGTTTGGTGGACTCGTCTGCGCTAATATGTCCCGAGAAAAAAGACGCTTTTGAGAACGTCTCCCTCTCCCGCCGCACCGTAACGAGGAGGATTGAGGACATCGCGAAAAAACTGGTGCTACAACTGAAAGACAGCGTGAATGACTTTGAGTACTTTTCCCTGGCTTTGGATGAGAGCTGTGGTATACGGGGCACTGCCCAGCTGCTCATCTTCATGCGCGGGATCAATGCAGACTTCAGAATCACGGAGGAGCTGGCAGACATGCGGTCAATGAAAGGGACAACAACAGGGAGTGATCTCTTAGCTGAGGTAAATGCATGTCTCGGAAGCTTGGGGCTGAAATGGGACAAACTGGTGGGCGTGACAACAGATGGGTGTCCAAATCTCACAGGAAAAAAAGTTGGTCTATTAAAGCGAATCCAGGACAAAGTGGCAGAAATTAACTTTTTTTCATTGTATATACATCAGGAAGTGTTATGCAAGTCAGTGTTACAAGTGAATCACGTTGTTGATGTTGTAACTTAAAACTGTTAACTTTATCAGATCAAGGGCACTGAATCATAGACAGTTCGTTTCACTTTTAGAAGAAATTGAGACTGCCCACCGTGACCTAAGCTACCACACAGCCGTCAGGTGGCTGAGTCTGGGAAAAGTGCTGAAAAGCTTCTGGGACCTGAGAGAGGAGATTCAGGAGTTCTGTGTGAGGAAGGGACATGCCATCCCTCAGCTTTCAGAGGCAGACTGGCTGGCAGATCTCGCTTTTACTGTTGATGTGACTGCTCAGATGGATGAACTAAATGTTAAACTGCAAAGCAAGGGACTTTTTGTGTATGAAATGTACAGTGCAGTCAAGGCCTTCAGTAGGAAGTTGCAGCTTCTGTCGAGCCAAATCAGAGATAATATTCTCACTCACATGCCACTTCAACTCACTTCAACCTAAACCACAATTTGTTCATGTTTATAAATATTTAAATATTCTTATTTATTACCAAAATAATCTGATTTAAATATTTTATTATAAAAAGAAATATAATGAGAAAACATAAGTCAATATTAAATTTGAGTCATTGCTGGTTCGGCCCTCCAACACATTTCAGATTTTTCATGCGGCCCCCTGAAGAAATTAATTGCCCACCCCTGATATACACGGTACCAGTAAAGAGTGTGGGCACAGCTGCCCATTCGCTTTTAGTGGGAGAGAGGGCTAGCGCATTTTGTGGCCGCGGCCATGACTTTCCGAGGCCGCGGCCACGACCGGCCATGACTTTCCGAGGCCGCGGCCACGACCGGCCATGACTCTCCTGGCCGCGGCCAGCCGGCCACGACCAGCCATGACTTTCTGGCCGCGGCCATTACTGAGGGAGCAGCCATTAATGACGCTGAGACAGACGTTGCAAACAGGAGTCAGGGGATTACCTTTCACAGGTAGGATTCAACATTATTATTGGTTGTATTTTGTCAATAGAATATTATTGTACTGTATTTGTGTCTGCCGAAATCATAGCCAGCAAACGTTAAACTAGGATATGTTTATAGCCGGTGTTATGCCGGTGCACCCCCTGCTGGTCGTACTTTAAAGCGAGTCTGTGATGGAATGATATGATATACATCATAATTTGTTTACCTGATTAAATTAACGGATGCGAATCTCAACAAGTTCAAATTTGTATATAAAATTAAAATAACCAAATTTCATAGTTTCAGGTTAATTTTTATATAATTTCATCTGGGCTATAATGAGTTGAGATTGTTAATAGAAAATGTATCCAACCGTCTTTCTTGTTGACTACAAAAGTATTAGTCACGGCCCTTACTTTTGAATATATGTCCAATGATATAACAATAGTTAGGAATAGGAATACTCTAAACTGTACAATTTTCGGATTATCATAATTGTACACGTATTATTATTAATTTACATGAAGAGATGTGAAAAAAAGATGCACGAAAGAAACACCATTGTCAGCTCAATATTATTTTTTTTGGATAAATGTAATAATCCACACCTGAAACGGTTTACGCGCGCTCCGTGAATGGGAATGCACTTCTCGGCATAACACCTCTGTTCACACGGCTATTAGGCCAACGGAAACTTCATAAATCATATATTCCATAACACAGGCTTAGATTACAACTAACACAAGAATGCTACTTTTGAAATAATGCAAATATTACTGTTATAACATTGACCATCATATTTCAGGTTTATTAATGACGTTTATTATGCCTGTATTATTCACATGTAATTCTTTCAACCTAACAAAAGTATTTACCTCATGTCTCATACCCACCCCACAGATTGTCCGACTGAGAGTTGGTGTTATTCCCTCCATCTTGGGCTTACAGGTTCACCTACAAAGAGTAAGTGTATCATCATAAGGCTATTAGCATTCATAAATTGAAATATTATCAATAACAGGGCAGGGTGAAATGCTTATCCCTGTGTGTCTGAGTGTGTGTGTGTGTGTATTTTTATATATTTTAATATTATGCTTCTTCATTTTAGCCAGAAAAGGGCAGGACTACATGTTCTTCCAGAAAAGATGAAGAGAGCCTGTCTGTGACCACTCAGGATGACAGCAAGTGCTAGTGTTTCTCAATCCCGGTCCTCAAGTACCACTGCCCTGCATGTTTTCGAGGTATTTTGGCACTTGCCGGTTACATCTCCAGGTGTTCACACAGCTGCCATTGAGTTGCCATGGCAACTGCTACTGTTTTACCTATAGTAAAGGTGTCAAAACCTTTATGTATTTGAATTAATTAATTAATTATTTTTCAGACCCAGATAAGCCAGGAGGTCTAGGGCCAGAACACCACCTACAGGTACTGTACATTAACAGCAGAATGACAGTGTGTGATAGACTGTCAGTAAGCTATATTTATAAGACACCGATGCTCGTTGTCAGCTGCCGCTGTTTTGGCAGCTCGAGCCTTGTCGTAATTTTGTACTTTGGAACGGGTGGAATAATGAGAATCCAGCTTTGTTATATACATATGTATGTGTATATATATTTCTAGTGTAAGGTAGAGGATGTTTGTATTGTATGTGCATTTATTTGACGATTGCCTATGGTGCCCTACGAATGAATGAGTACGTATGTATACACACTGCTTGAAGATCATTCAAGCTGTTGACCAAACGAATTTTCCAATCATGTACTACAAGCTTTGTAAAATTGAAGAGGAATAAAGACACTATCCAGCTGTTAAGATTTTTATGTAGCAGCTTTATCAAATCTGTAATAAAGTATTTCACAAGGCCAAAACAATGTAAGAAAATATCTTTGATTTTTGCTTTTTTGGCTTCATAACTTTGTTATGACCATAGCATCAAGGTTCAAGGTGCAATGTTTTTTAAATTGCCAATTGTGCATGAACCGCAGTCAAGACACATGCATTTCTTGTTCAGGGATCTCTCTGAGTTAAGTCTAGAAAAATAGAAATACTACAATAAAATATAAAAAACACTGTACAAGAAGGTAGTTGTATATACACAAGTTTTAATATTTTGAATGGTATCAACCTAAAGCAAAACAAAATGAGCTAAAAGCCCTGAAAGAGGAGTGTTTTGCAGAGCTTCTGTCTCGTGCTCCCTTTTATGCAGGTCAAGAGAGGTCAGTTTGCCAATGTGGTGGAGCCTTATTTTCAGAAACAGACACAAACAATGACAACAAGTTGGAATAATGGTTGTTGATGCCAAACTTTGTCTCCTCAATGTGTTCCCCAAGCTGAAAAACATCCTCCGTTCTCCTCCAGGACGATGTACGTGACTGTCGTCGTCTTTACAGCTTTGCTGAAGCTTGGCGAATCACCCACTCTGCAGCTCTCAGCACCTTCACTGTGCCACATGATGGAATCACTAGTACACCGTTGTTTTTCAGGGCTAGAAAGTGGTAGCTATCATGAAATGATGAAGGTACAGCATCTCTGACCAAGCTTGCATGGCACACACCACAGGACAGCTTTTGCAGAATCTGGCGGACTACAAACCCTGCAATGTAGTCCAGAGCATTGTCCACAACATCCACCAGTATAAATATTGAGAAGTAGCTATTTAACATATTTAGAACGGTAATTTTTATGATGTTTAAAAAAGAAATATTCACATCATTAGGCTGAGTTAGTGAGTTTGAGGTTGAAGCTTCTGGGTCATCCTGAGTGGCCACAGACAGGCTCTCTTCAGCTTTTCTGGAAGAACATGTAGTCCTGCCCTTTTCTGGCTAAAATGAAGAAGCATAATATTAAAATATATAAAAATACACACACACACAGGGATAAGTATTTCACCCTGCCCTGTTGTTGAGATTTGCATCCGTTAATTCAATCAGGTAAACAAATTATGATGTAGTTATATCATTCCATCACAGACTCGCTTTAAAGTACGACCAGCAGGGGGTGCACTTCTCGGCATAACACGGCTATAAATATATCCTAGTTCAACGTTTGCTGGCTACGATTTCGACACAAATACAGTACAATAATATTCTATTGACAAAATACAACCAATAATAATGTTGAATCCTACCTGTGAAAGGTAATCCCCTGACTCCTGTTCGCAACGTCTGTCTCAGCGTCATTAATGGCTGCTCCCTTAGTAATGGCCGCGGCCTCGGAAAGTCATGGCTGGTCGTGGCCGCGGCCTCGGAAAGTCATGGCTGGTCGTGGCCGCGGCCAGAGAGTCATGGCTGGTCATGGCCGCGGCCTCGGAAAGTCATGGCTGGTCATGGCCGCGGCCTCGGAAAGTCATGGCTGGTCATGGCCGCGGCCAGAGAGTCATGGCCGCGGCCAGAGAGTCATGGCCGCGGCCAGAGAGTCATGGCCGCGGCCAGAGAGTCATGGCCGCGGCCAGAGAGTCATGGCCGCGGCCAGAGAGTCATGGCCGCGGCCAGAGAGTCATGGCTGGTCATGGCCGCGGCCTCAGAAAGTCATGGCTGGTCATGGCCGCGGCCAGAGAGTCATGGCTGGTCGTGGCCGCGGCCAGAGAGTCATGGCTGGTCGTGGCCGCGGCCAGAGAGTCATGGCGGGTCGTGGCCGCGGCCAGAGAGTCATGGCGGGTCGTGGCCGCGGCCAGAGAGTCATGGCTGGTCGTGGCCGCGGCCAGAGAGTCATGGCCGCGGCCAGAGAGTCATGGCCGCGGCCAGAGAGTCATGGCCGCGGCCAGAGAGTCATGGCTGGTCATGGCCGCGGCCTCAGAAAGTCATGGCCGCGGCCAGAGAGTCATGGCCGGTCGTGGCCGCGGCCAGAGAGTCATGGCCGGTCGTGGCCGCGGCCAGAGAGTCATGGCCGGTCGTGGCCGCGGCCAGAGAGTCATGGCCGGTCGTGGCCGCGGCCAGAGAGTCATGGCCGGTCGTGGCCGCGGCCAGAGAGTCATGGCCGGTCGTGGCCGCGGCCAGAGAGTCATGGCCGGTCGTGGCCGCGGCCAGAGAGTCATGGCGAGTCGTGGCCGCGGCCAGAGAGTCATGGCGAGTCATGGCCGGTCGTGGCCGCGGCCAGAGAGTCGTGGCCGGTCGTGGCCGCGGCCAGAGAGTCATGGCCGGTCGTGGCCGCGGCCAGAGAGTCATGGCCGGTCGTGGCCGCGGCCAGAGAGTCATGGCCGGTCGTGGCCGCGGCCAGAGAGTCATGGCGAGTCGTGGCCGCGGCCAGAGAGTCATGGCGAGTCATGGCCGGTCGTGGCCGCGGCCAGAGAGTCGTGGCCGGTCGTGGCCGCGGCCAGAGAGTCGTGGCCGGTCGTGGCCGCGGCCAGAGAGTCGTGGCCGGTCGTGGCCGGTCGTGGCCGCGGCCAGAGAGTCGTGGCCGGTCGTGGCCGCGGCCAGAGAGTCGTGGCCGGTCGTGGCCGCGGCCAGAGAGTCATGGCCGGTCGTGGCCGCGGCCAGAGAGTCATGGCGAGTCGTGGCCGCGGCCAGAGAGTCATGGCCGGTCGTGGCCACGGCCAGAGAGTCATGGCGAGTCGTGGCCGCGGCCTCGGAAAGTCATGGCTGGTCGTGGCCGCGGCCACAAAATGCGCTCGGCCTTGCTGTTTAGTGGGTGACTGTGTCCTAACTTTTGACTGGTTCCTTGCAGAAATATTCCCCTAATAATACTTGCGTAACGGTGTTCCTTTGTGATATTCGTACACTTCGAGGTTTCTCTTGCGTAAGCAGGAGCTGAAAAGACTCATCGCTCATGTGACCAGAACAGCTATTTCTATCAAGAAAATCCGGATGCAGCCTGTTCAACATCCGCGCTTGTATGAATGCGTTAAGGTGGCAGAGCAAGCACCGAGCGTTTATTTAAAAGATGGCACGTTGCCTTTTTTTTTCCTCTCCTATATATATATATATATATATATATATATATATATAAATAAAAAATCTTATTGACACAGTTAGTTATGAGAATGACACAGATTCTCATTTGGTTTTCACACATCTGCTCTACTTGTGGCAGGGCAGTGGCATTTGCGCAAGAGAGCCTTTTTGTATTTCAGCGGCGCTGTTAATGGGGCTGCGCTCTCAGTAGGAGCTCAGAAAACGGTCTGGTTCCACAGTGTAAAACGCACGCAGCTGCGCAGGAACAGACACCAGAGCTTTGTAAAGAGGTCTGAATTCAGATTGCACATGAATGGCGTTTGTCTGCATTTTGAAAATCGCAGTGACATGCTTAGGGAGACACGTATGTTACATTTCCTTTTAATGCGCACACACCAGGCCCTGTTGGCAACTCCTTTTTCTGGTATTAGCACATAGTAAAAATATGTAGCCATCCTGATGAACAAGCTTTACATTTCTTCTCTCTGAAAGACTTATCTTTGGTGTCGTACTCCTGTCTGCTTCAAGCACCGGCACGGAGGACCTTTATATAAGCGCATTGCTGCCATGATCATGATCCGAATTTAGCCACAGCCAATTTGACCAAATAGATTTTGTGGCCGAATGTTTAGTGCCACTCACTACTCTGTTCAACCCTCTAATCCTAACCCAGCGAACAAGGATGTGAATCTGAAAGATTAGAAAATACAGACTATTCAGTCCGTCGCTTGCAATGTAATTCTAAGGTCCTTTCAGTTATTTTCAACATTGGAAAGTCACAAGGCCAATCGTCCCCATACAGCTTTTGTTATAAATATGACCTGCTTGTCTGGGGAAACACTGTAATGCTCACATTAACTCCTCCGGAGGGGCTTTCTGAAGGAACCGAGCAACCAGCACAAAGTAAAGTAACAACAATGCACGAACATAGGTTTTGTGACGTCTGATACGATCGAAATCTCTTTTACTCCCAACACAAAGATCATCTTCGGCTTAAAAAACAAAATTTGCCTCCAGAGTTTGTGGATAGTAAAAAAGAAATGTCGAGACGCACCAATTTTAGAACTTTTTTTTATTAAGTCATCGAGGATGTGGTCGTCTAACATCAACCGTAAAAGGCTTCCTGTCGGGTGTTCCACATGAGTCGACACATATGAACGTTTGTCCCGTAGAGTAGTTATTGATTGAACTGTGTTCCCCCGTCCTTCTATTTTGTGTTTAGATTCACTGAGCTCCAGTGAATGATTAACGGTCATAAATCACTTCATTGTGTAATGTATAATAAACCTGCTGTTTATATGGGGGCGGGGGGTTTGGTTTGTCTTTAGTAGCAGAACCTCTGGCAAATACACCACTTATGATGGCTCCATCTTTGTGTGCGTTTGTTTCCTTCTCCAGTATCTCCAGTCCCAGGAGGTGCTCCCGCTGTTGCAGTAACCCGTGTCCGGGGCCTCTGTGGTGCTCCTGATGCCCCTCTCCCACCCCTGAAGATCCCAGGTGGGCGAGGGAATGACCAGCGGGATCGCAATCTTTCAGCTAAGCTATTTTATTCTGTACGTTGAGCAACTTGTGCATGTGTGTGTGTGTGTGTGTGTGTGTATATATATATATATATATATATATATATATATATATGTGTGTTTTACCCCCGGGTTTGATGTGCAGTCTGCTCGTAAAGCGTATTGTTCTCATTTTTCCTCTCGTGTCCATAGGATGCTCATTTGTTGGTTCTTGAGGAGCCCCCCCCTGCTAACAGCAGAGTGCGCTTCTTGCTCTTTGAGCCCCGCCGTTCTGAAGGAAAACTTTGCGTCTGGAGGGCTGCGCTGAAAGGGGGCAACCTTTATGTAGAAATCCCTCCTGGAGCGTTGCCCGAGGGAAGCAAAGACAGGTCAGTGGAAGAAACCTTTTTGTCAGCAGACTTAAAAGAAGACATTTCGATATGTTTTATCTTATGAAATGATTTTGGGAAAGTCAAAACTAACCCTTCTGCTGCCTTAACATGTGCTTGATATGAGGTGTACCAAAATAAACTTGTTTTTTTCGTACAGACACACTTGGAGCTTTGTGATTAATGATTGACCACCAAAATCATTAACAAATTTCTGATGAAACATTACCGTTTTTCACTGGTTTCTTTTCAGTTTTGCACTTTTGCTGGAATTTGCGGAAGAGCAGCTGCAGGCCGATCACGTGTTCATCTGCTTTCACAAGAGCCGTGATGACAGAGGTGAGACTCTTCTGGCCCGGTTTTCACAAACATCTCATGGTTGACGATATGGGCTTCACTCACACGTTCGATGTACTTTCTAAAAGATATATTCCCACGTGCAGTCTAGCGTCTGCACAGTTCACTAAATGACATGCTTTAGTTTTGAGTTGGAACTGGGGCGCAGTGTTCCACATAGCCACTCAACTCTACCACCAGCATGGTTTGAGTGAAACCAGACTTTTTTTTTTTTTTTTTTTGTTGCTGTCAACAATAAAATTAGGCCGTGAACTAACAAAAATTATATAGGTTAGCATGAGCCATGGTTTATCCCAAACATTCTGTTTTTTGGTCAGACTGCAGAGTCAGAATCTGCACAGATGTGTAAAATACATAGACAGATGGGTGTATAAGTGGGTAGAATATGAGCTGACTTATTGGTCGGTCGAGCTCTACTTTTTGTTGCTACTCTGGCCACATTCTGTAGTAATACTTCCTTTATTCACTGCATCTTCTTAAACATCAAGTTCCATTGGCTAATGTAATGGTGTCTGTATAGTTATGTAGTATGCATACCTATTGTAGCTGGTAAATGGGCTACGTCGTTCAACTTATCTGTATTAATTGTTCAGGTTTACAAGCTCGTCTCGTAGTTTGGACTTTAATTTATTCTTCACTGAGGTTTACTTTATCAGATTCGGTGTATTTTACTGCAAACCAGTGCTGACTGTGCATGGAGAAATCTGTTCAGTTGTTTGATTATGAAGCGATGAGCATGTTTACTCACCAAGTATACAGAGTTCAGCCAAACTCTAGTTCTGGATAAGCATTTATACGCGGTATGATCAAGCCACTTTACGACTGCACTTTACGAAGAAGCTTTTGTTTCTCATTCATATTGACA
The DNA here is from genome assembly GCF_027942865.1 of Odontesthes bonariensis. Taxonomy (NCBI): domain Eukaryota; kingdom Metazoa; phylum Chordata; class Actinopteri; order Atheriniformes; family Atherinopsidae; genus Odontesthes; species Odontesthes bonariensis. The sequence goes on along the minus strand of NC_134520.1, from coordinate 15,579,798 downwards.
TGATTGAAAGGTGCCAGTTACGGTACCTCTATCATACAAGTGTGTTTACCATACTGCAGTATGTTAATTAATTCTGTGTGTTTTTCGGGTTGAGTTATATTACCAGCATACTCAAATCTGTCATATAGTGCGTGTAGACTTGCTCCAGGGTCATTTTACAGATGTTTTAAGTGTAGAGATGGGTAGTTTTGGGCATATTTTGGGGTGTAGTGTCTGTATTAAGATCATAAATTCGTACTAATGAGCGTCTCTTCCCATGTTGTCTCTCCTCAGCATCCCTGCTGCGTACGTTCAGCTTCCTGGGCTTTGAGATTGTTAGACCGGGTCATCCCCTCGTCCCCTCCCGCCCTGACGCTTTCTTCATGGCTTACAGCATCGAGCGAGACTCTTCTGACGACGATTAAAATAACATTGAGCAGTTACAAACGTTTGTTGTTCTTATTTTGATCCATGCATCTTTAAAAAAATTTGGAAATGAATATATTCTCATTCAGTGTGGTTGAGGTTTCCTGTCATGTTTTTCTCCTTCCACCTACCACGTGCTGTGTTTCAATGCGAGTTGCACCACAGTTAGATGTTAATAAACCAGGAATGTAAAGCAAGCACCCACACAATATCTGGGCAACTCACCACTGTATTACTCTCTATGATGTGTTGACTTCTTGTTCACTTTCCCTCAATCCTGATCATCGCTGCAGTATATTTAAGATAAAACTGAAATCCTACTCATGTAAGTAGATATGTTTTCATAGTAATTATCAGTCGATTCTCCTGTTGATATCTTTTTCTTTTTTTTTTTTAAACGTGTGCATGATTTTTTTTGTTTGGATCCACCCAATAGAAATCTGCATGTTGTAACTGTACTAAATAAAAGTGGTCTCCTTAGTGAGTGGCGTCCATTCTTGTGAATCATAAACGTGCTCAGCCTTAAATGAGAACTGCGGTATTTTCAACATTAAGCCTCTTCTGAGTCGTCTGCAATGTTTTAGAACCCCCCTCATCGCTTTTTTGATGTTTACTGCTGTCTCTGGTATTTGCCTAATTTTGATTCTTCTCAACCTGCTTCAGAACGGCTAGTCATGTGCATGCCCAAAAAGGTCCGTAAAAGCACATTAAACGTCCGTTTTCAAAATCATCAACTCACCGGAGTGGTTACTGTTGTGCACTGGTAATCCATATCAAATTTCGTTGCGAAAAGTTGCTTCTGTCGTCTTTTATTTGACATTTTGTAAATCCCATTGAGTTCTATGGAAGACTGGATGTTCGTTGATATTACGCCGCCATCAAGTGGTGTGGAGTATAGCAAGTCAGATTCAACTGCTGAGCGGAAGTTTATCCACGGCTGCGAGGTGGCTAAGAAAATAGTGCGAGCGTGAACGAGCTGCCAAATAAAACACGACAGAAGCAACTTTTCGCAACGAAATTTGAGATGGATTACCAGTGCACACCAGTAACCACTCCGGTGAGTTGATGATTTTGAAAACGGACGTTTATGGTGCTTTTATGGACCTTTTAAGACATGCACATGACTAGCCGTTCTGAAGCAGGTTGAGATGAATCAAAATGAGGCAAATACCGGAGACAGCAGTAAACATCAAAAAAGCGGTGAGGGGGGTTCTAAAACATTGCAGACGACTCAGAAAAGAGACTTAATGTTGAAAATACTGCAGTTCCCCTTTAAAGTGTGAAGGTCTCGGTTAGCTCGGTGAGGTCAACTGTCCTGGTTTCATCTGAACAAGATGTTTGTAAAATGGTGCACCCCTTCAGTCCCAGAGGTAAAGCGTTCTGGTTTCACAGTTGAGCAGTTTGTTCTAGTTGTATGAAATAAGTTGGATGACTGTCCATCCCTCCTTTCACTGCGTATAAGGCCTACTCTGAAAGACTGAAAGGCCTACTGTTCCTAATTCAAATTGAAAATCTTAACTGGCACTCTGAAATGTTAGATTGTCATTTTCTAGCTTCAGACACATTGAGAGGTGCAGAGTGAAACTAAGGTGTGTATAAAAGAGCCAACACGTTAAAACTTATGGAAAGTTTGTTCACTTATATTAGAAAGCTGATGGAGGCGATACTTTTTAGGGCTTTTAAGAAGTGAATCATTTTATTAGACTGATGTTACAACATAATAGCTCTTAAGGATTGAAAAGGTTATACTTCAAAGTCATCCTGACAGTAAGCTTCAATCAGCATTCAGTGTGTTCCACAGCTGAGTGGCTACACTAACGACTTTTTCAGAGTCTGTAAATGACAGATATTGCAGACACAGGAAGTCCTCCCAATCCAGAACAGACTGATCCTGAACCAGTCCCCTCTCTGCCAGCTTCATCACCAGCAGGGCTCGTTTGATTGTCAGCCAGTTATGCACGGCAGTGGTTAAAGAGCTTCTGTGATTGAAGAGGGGGACTTGTGGGCCCCAGAGGAGCACCTGAAGCACGGCCACCATGTCTGGCATCTGCGACGCGCTCTCACTCTGAATCAAAGAGGACAGATGAAGAAGGCCCCTCCGGTATGAGGACTCAGACTGAGTTGGAACTGAACTCAGAGATCTTGGGCTCTCTTGTGGGGGCAGGCAGAACTGAATTAAGGCTCCGATCTGGACTTTAACGGAGGTCAGAAGCTGAGGCGCTGAAAGAGTGGAAGACTGCGATGTTAGCACTACACATGGAGAACCATGAGTCTTCCATAACGCCTGGATCCTCGCTTTTTCCTTAATCTTTCCCCACTCCATTTCCCCCTCCTGCCAGCTGTTCCTGGAACCTCTCCACGCCTCACAAGCATCTCCTCCCTGCGTGCTTCCCCCCTTGTCCTTCTCCAAGCTGGGCCATACAAGAAGGATCTCCCGGGGCCTCAGCTCAGCTGCAACGGCGCTGTTGTTGTACAGATGGTGTGAGCCCATTAAGATCTGCAGCAACAGAACACACACCTGTCTGTCATAATCTGAGCACTCTTTGCTCGGCAGCGAGCGGCTATCCAGAACAAAGTCCTCCAGGGTGGCTTGTGGCAGGTCCCGCTCGATGCTCACGCAGTGTCCTGCCTGGAGCAAAGACTGAACTGTGTGAACACCGGTGTCAGGGGAATCCGTGGCCTTCTCAGTGCTGCTTCCAGCTGGTGGTTTGCAGGGAGTGCAGTCTGACTCTGAAGGACAGGAGTCAGGAGTGTTGGTATTGTTTTTCAGCATGTCGGTCGTTTCAAAGTGGGCAATGACATCGTTTAAGTTGACATGCGATGGCTGGTGTTTGGTGGACGCCGAGGAAGCTTCAGTTGACTGTTTGTGTACCTGCGCAGAAACAGAAAGGAAAAGAAAAACTCATAAAACTATTCCCAGTAAACTTGCCTGCACTATTAGTGATGCCAAGTTGCAGCTGTCGTATAACATGACAGTTAAAAGGAAGTGTTTAGTACCACAAGTAAGTGGAACATTTTTAAATGTTGATACAGATCATGTTTGTGTTACCGAGTGTGCTGTGCAATGCGCATGCCACACTCTTCTGCAACGTAGCTGTAAGTGATATCTGTGCAACAGATCAAATCGGAATGCATCGTGTTCAGAACATGCTTTAAACTGTGCAGAAAGAAGAAAAGAGATGTGGTATTACTCTTAAACCAAGCACCCTCCCTGGGAACTTTGGGCTGCGCAGGCTGTAGTAAATCTTGTCTCCAATCTGCTTTGGCTCGCTGCCCTCACACAGCAGGAAATCCTGGGGCTGATATGAGCTGATAACCCTCTCTTTGCCCTCTCCCCGTAGCAGGCTTCGGGCCTCCACCCTCTGCGCCATGCTTCTAAGAAAGAGTAGGTGGCGATGCTGGATCACCTGAGAAACAATGCGCTTGTCAGCGAAGCAACCAAAGAGTGAGGGCAGATGTTGATCTGGGGTGTCGAAGGACAGCTGGGAGAAGGACGGTGAGAGGGCAGGACTCCCTCTGGCTGGTGCAGCATCCTCTGTCTCCTCACTGAAACAAGTATCAGGTATGGGTGCCATCATGTACAGGGGGTTGTCAAAGTTCTGAGGGCATCCTCGCAGAGGAGAGAGGGGAGACAGGGCAGAGGGGCAAGACATATTGTCGACGGGGAGGGAAAGGACGCGAGTCGACCTCTTTCTCGGCACAGGTGGCGGCGGGCCATCGGAGAAAAATCTCACTTGGTGTCTGAAAGGATCTGAGGAGCAGAGCGAGAGGGATTTCTGTGAGACCTGAACAGCAACAATGCAGATAGAATATCTCCAGCACAAAGTTTCCAAAAACATTGTGACAGGGACAAAAGACATGAAAAAACAGGTGATGCTAAAAAAAAGAAAGTAAAAAAGAAAACAGTTTTACATTTTATCCATAAATACAAGTTCAAACTCTACCATGCAACATATAGCAATATCATGGCAAACCACATTCTGCACTTATTTGTGTCAGCACGGCTCCGTTTTAAGAGTCCTAAAGGTGCCAAACTGGCAGCCCTGCAGTTCACCACTTTTCAGCATTTTGTTTTTGCACTCATCTTAAACCGAAAATAAGGTTTGGATGATTTACAAACAATTGCTTTCTATTTCTATTTACGTATTACAAAGCATTCGCATCGTTTTTGGAAATTGAGTTGTTGAGTAACCCGATGTGTTAACTTCCACATCACAGCGGTTTGTCCGACTGAATATACTAAGTCATTGTGCTCTGTTTGAGGATCACATACACCTCACTGAAAGTAAAGTTTCAGGGGCTTACTTCCTCTCTTTGATTCTCATGAAGTGAAGAACTGAGAAGCATGACCCGCAAGCTGTAGTATGCCGTGTTGTTTTCTTCCCCATCATTCTGAACAGCAGCTTAAATTAGCAGGTCATCTAACTGATTTGCCACTGAGCCATTATCCCACACCTGGACTGCATCCCTCTGTAAACCTACCGTAGTGCTGGTGAATGGGGCACTGGGCTGCGTGACAATCAGTGGGTTCAGAGAAAACTTCGTTGTTTGCGTAGTTTTGAAGCTGAAGTCCAGCAGGGTTGAAGGTAAAACTGTCAGACTCCACGCTGGAGCTCCTGAGAGAATGCACAGAATTGCAGACCCTTGAACCATGAACATATGTTCAGAGCACGAGCAAACTGCTGTCACTCTCCAGCATAACGTGCGTGCCTGCAAAATCTTTGGGGAAGACCGTCTTCTCCGTGGTGCATCTTACATCTGTCAGCATGCACTGAAGGATACTCAATTCACATGTGGAATAACTTGTAGAATCAACACTTTCCTAACATGTTTTCAAAGAATTTTATGATCTAATGCAAAGCAAATAAGAGCCCTTTCCTCAAACATTTCTGAGTGTTTTGTTTGTTTGCCTTACCTGCGCTGTTTGACAGGCAGTGCCGGTGCCTGTTCCTCTGCTCTGCTCCCAGAACCAGACGCCATCAGGACTCTTCAAAGCTTCAACACCCAACCTGCTCCTCCATCTTTTCACACCTCCCCTCCCGTCACTGAGCACACTGCATATGCTAAGCTTAGACGTCTAATTCTAATTCTGTGTCTCGCTCAAACACTTCCCCGTCTATCTCAGTCACACCCTCTGTCACATTTTCCCTGCCTCTTACTATGATTTGTGTCGTGAGTTTTCTCAGGGTAGCTCTTTTCGGGTTTCTTTCTCTGATCGTTTTCTGTCTGAGCTTGAGGTTGCCACCGGAACAAAGTTGTGTCTGTTCTGAGGGCAAAACTGCTGTATGAGCCAACCACAAGTTGACAGAATGAGGAAGAGCAGTTACAGCAGAGCCCCCTCATTTTGAGCCTCTTCCTCTCAGGTGCACTTCATCTACTCTAGCATCCTCGCTATGAAGTTCTCGCTTTGGGGAGTTTTTGGTTCATGGCAAAGTTAACAATATTCAAGGAGATAAAGACGAGTGTAAGACCCACCGACTGTTCGTGAATGATTTGCCGCCATAGGAGGACAACTGTCCAGCTTCTCAAAAAGCCATTTAGAATTGTTGTGTGTGATGAGAACAAAAAGACGGGAGAGTCAGTTTCTGCCTGTTGTCGAGTCCAAAAGCTTCTTGAGTGTTTTCCCACTGACTGACTGATTTGTTTCTGAGCCATTTCCCCCGAAAGCACTAATATCAGCCTTATAACAGCCCAGAGAGAAAGTTCCCCCACAATGCCACTCTGCTGGCAAAGATGAATTGCTTCTGTAAGTGTAGAGGATCTGTGTGAACACTATACAAAGCATCTTGTATATCAATTGCAACTAGCATTGCAGCTAGTATGTTTTGTGTACTAATGACATCTATAGATGTTGCTATAGGTGAAAAAGCCACAAGACTGTAAATAAGTGAGTTTTGTGACCAAGTTTGGGTTTCCTGATAGATGTGCTGACACCTGTGTGATGTCGCATAAAAACTCCCACACGCACAGTCTGGTACGTGACAGTCTAATATATGAATGCAGCCATTATGTGAGCTATCGTGCCACTTGGAGTGTATTCTTGAGCTGCTGAAGTGCTCCCCCCATTCAAGACACATCCGTGACTCACATATCCTCCCGTTTAAAGGGCTGTTGCTCCTCTCGTAGTGATCGGTTGCATTCAAACAACAGCATTCGCAATTTCATTGAAAATCTAGCTACGGCTGTGCCAACGTGATGTTGTTGATTATGAAACTACGAGGGTTCTCAAAGACAATTTGCACCTCAGTGCAGGGATCTAGCTGCACTGAAGTGTTGAATCATTTCTGTTTTCTTATGTAAAAAAAACCAACAAAAAAAACAGATAAACTTCCGCAGAATTTTCACTGCCATCTGAGAACAGAAACAGAGAAGGGGGACGCACACATCAGAGGATCACAATGAGTCACAGACTTTACACAACACGTGTGACACTGCAACATCCCTGCTGAACATGTACTCCTCAGAGTATGGCCTATTCTTGTTCCCACAGCGAATGTAGTGACATTCTTGCATCAGAAAACCTAAATGTCTGATTTCCTTTGGATTCATGGGTTCGACTGGAGGACAGATTATGCTTTGTCCTTCAGTTAAATGACTATAATGTGAAAAAACAAAGTGCTCTGTTTTGATCCGTAGATTTTACATTTTTCGAGCAACACACAGAAAAAGGCTTTTCTTCCCTTCCAGGACTTAAAATTTGGTCAATACAACCTCAGACAAACATGTGACAGATTGCACCTTGTCATTATTTATTGATCAAAACCTAAGCTGAAATGTAAAAGCAGTGTACAAAGAAAAACAAACTAAGTTCACCCCAACTGCTTTTGTTGGAGCTGCTAATCAAAAGCACTTTTTAATTCATCATTAGCAAGTGTGAGCACCTCTGTAATAATAAAGAGGTGATCGGTGAGGATTGGTTAGAAATGACATAAATCTGATTGGTGAGTTAAACCGAGCATCGTCATTGGTTACTCAGGAAGGCAAGTGAAAAGCGTGTTTTGTAGTTGTAGAATTGATTCCTATCTCCCCATATCTTTCGGAACATGGAAATTTGATTTGAACTCGTACTTGTTATCACACATTCAAACACAGTGACACAAGTCTTTATTCTAGCTCCATGCAAGTTTGGGCTTTTTTTTGGGGGGGGGCTTTAGAATGCTGCAAACTTCAATGAACTGAAGCAACTTTGTAAAGAAGAGTGGGCGACTCTTCCACAACAAGAGAGACTGCTAAAGTCACACAGGAAATAAAAAAAGTGGTTCTGCAAACTATGAAACGATGAGGTCTAATTCATTTTTCACATAGTATTTCTGCATTTTGTTCCATAAATAATGATGTGGTGTAATATGTCATGTGTTGTTGCTCATCTTAGTTTATATTTACCCAGTTTATGACCTAGTAAAACATTAGAATAGCGTGTACTTTTCACATGGTTATAAATTCTAAAGAACTGTAAGGCAGCCATTTGTTATAATAATGTGGAGCATCTCAGCTGTTCTGTTACATTATGATTGCCCTTTTTTTTCTGGAACTGTGTGTGCTCTCATAATTACAAACAAAATTTTCTTCCATTCATTCAGTTAGCGTGTTCTTGCTGTTTGAGAGGTGCTCGAGAGTCTGAATTCAGTCGAAGCTGAAAGCCCTTATTGGCCTTAAAGCATTAATGAGGAATTACTTACGTCATGCAAACGAACAAACCACACAGTGAGTGATTATAAATTTAGATGGATCCATTCTTGTGTTCAAGCAATAAGCCTCTGCCTAGGGCCAAACACTGCGTCACAATCCTGTTTACCCTCTAAATTTCAGTGCGTGGGTCGAGGTAAGGACGACAGCTACAAGGATGCATCAGGCGACCAGCGTTAAGGGGCCTCTCACAGCACCTCTTCATATGCTAAAGAGCATATCTGGTTTCTCTGGACACACCACTCATGCTTACTGTGGTGGCCATAAACATGCACGAAACAACAAGGTGTACAGAAGCAGAACGCCTGAGAGGGACGGGCTTTTAAGACCATGAAATATAATTGTACAAGACTCAAACGTGATTCACACAACATTGAATTACATTTTACGCCAGTTTTCACAGCTTAAACACAGTGACACACATCAGAAACAAACTAGTTTATCTCACAAGGACATTCACTACATTTTACACAGCTTTTAGATGAGTGAATGCATCATTTAAAGGAGTTACATTATTGCAAGTCTCACAGATTCAGCTCTAACAGCTTTTATATGAAGTGTTTCTTTATAATGTGATAGAAGCGGCGTTTGAGCTTCTCTGGGTGTCTTGGTGTAGAGGAGGATGAAACTGAGGCTGAGCCATTGATGGGAGCCTGGGACTCTCCCTTCACTAATCTCCCCTTAGACTGTGAGTCTGTAGAGTCTTTGGAAAGCCTCTTGTTGGCTCCTGACAGGTGAGAGCAGTTGCTTCCGATGCCTTCTGTGTTCGTTTCTGGAGCTTTACCAAGACAGCTTGAAGTCTCTTTGCTGTTTCCGCGGTGTCGCCCGGTTTGGCAGAGCAGTGCCTCCTCGCTCGCCATCTGGGGGCTTTGGCTTAAGGTGACAAAGCCGTACGGGGTAGTGACTTTGGTGAGGTGTGGCAGGGAGAGGGCGGCTGTACTTGCGGGATCCAGACAAAGTTGTTTTTTTTTGCAGGAGCGGGGATAGTGCGCCTCCCTCTGAAGCAGAGACCTCCTCTTGGTTAAAGGGTCTGAAAAGCTTCGTTCGGCTTTGCGGTTTAACAGAATCAAGCTGGAGCAGGAGGATGATAAAGATGATGAGACAGCGGAGCAAGCTGGAGAGACTGATGACTTAGGTTGTCTTCCAGCACTCCTCAAGGCTCCTTCTGGCTCTGTATCGTTGTCTTCTGTCTCCTTGTCCAGTGATCTTAAGCTGGTCTGCACAGACAGGCTTGGTATAGTGAACTGTGGGATGCTGTCAGGGGTCAGAATGTTCGGAAAAATGTTCTCGCGGCTTGTCTGGGAGTCAGTAGAACACCCGAAGGACTTTGCACTGCTGGTAGCCCACAACAGTGCTCGGATCCCTGCACTGCTGTGCCTGCGGGCGGTGGAGAAGTCTTCTGAAGCTTTGGTTCCACTGGAGATTGCCCCGATGCTTATCGTTCTGGTGATTGCATACTTATCCATTTTTATATGTCTTCCACTGTCTTTGCACACAGGCTCGGCTGCAGTTGGGCAAGAGGACCGGTGAGAAGCAGCTTTTATACTTTTGTATGAAGTGTTTGTTTTGTCCTCCTCCAGATGCATCCAAGGAGATAGAAATGTGACGGAAGGTGCAGCCGGAAATGGTTACCAACTAGGGAGCTTTTCTAATAAGAATGTATAATGAAGAGCTTCTCTCGCAAAGCTCTTCATATGCAAAAGAGAAGCCGACGCAACAGCAGCGTCTCCATGCCTCTCAGGGTCTCTGGCAACATGACAGATTTGTAGGCTTGATGTTAAAGGGATAGTTCGCCTCTTTTGACATGAAGCTGTATGACATCCCATACTAGCAATGTTATTTATGAACATTTTCTTAACCCCCGCTGCGTCCTGTGAGCCGAGTTCCAGCCTCGTTTTGGCGTTGACGAAGGTAGTCCGGCTAGTTGGCTGGGGCCACAAAAATAAAGCGTTTTGCTTCTCAAAACAATATGCGTTCAAAAGAGTAATACATTTGCATCACAAAATCGTTCATCCAGAAAAAGTCAGACCTCACAATCGCTTGGCGCTATTTTCTCTCCCTTCATATCACTGCACGCTGCCACCTGCCGATACGGTGTTTACTGCTCGGAAGCAGGGGACTGCTCGGTCTGCACTTCGGTCTGCACGGTCTACACAGCCCGCAGTGATACGAAGGTAGAGAGAAAATAGCGCCAAGCCAAAACGAGGCCCGGAACTCGGCTCACAGGACGCAGCAGGAGGTAAGAAAATGGTCATAAATAATATTGCTAGTATGGGATGTCATACAGCTTCATGTCAAAAGAGGCGAACTATCCCTTTAAACCAGATGAAATCAATTTGATTTCATATGATCAAATGTTTTTATTATGATTTTTCATGTGCAGTAGGTTCGGCGTCACATAAGCAGGACAAAGCTGCCTCAAAGGAGTTAAAGAGATCAGATGTTTCTAAAGACTTTCTGTTGTGGTGTTGGTTTAACACTGGAAATCAGGATCTGTTCGCTTATTTCTAAGTGAGTAGTGGATAACAAGGAAAAGGTAATATGAACCAAAGCCAAAGCTCTCTTTGGTAAGCAGCACAGCTTGATAACACTTGACCAGCAATCAAGAGTCAGTCTTTTAGTTCCTATCTGGGGAATTTAGCCCATTCTTCCTGAAAAAAAAAGGCGTTTCAATGAGATTTTGGCCTGTGTTGCATATGATAATCTCCTGAGGTATATCCAGAGATTTTGTATTGATGTTTACAATGTTCATTTCTTTTTTCAACCCTAAATGTCTTTTTTCATGCCTCTGTGTGAATGAATGCTGCTGTAAGGAGTGTATTGGGACCCTCGCCAATGCTGCCTGGCTTTAAATGATAATCGTTACAGCAACACTTTTATAAATGATCATGACTAAATATCCAGCATGCATAGTGCTTTATAGAATCTTCAGCAGAATCTTCCTGGACTCCACACACCTGCCATGTTCGCTTGCTGTAAGTTAATTAGCAGGCGGTGTTCATTGGCTGACGTTGATTGCGCCAGGTGTGTTCGTCTCTGCTGATTGGCTACAGTGTTGCATCTTCAGGGTACATTTCACTCACGTAAACGGCGACCTACCGTAGTAACATTGCTTCTCTTCCTCATCACAGACAGTCCAGTTTAACCCGCAGCAGAATGACTTGTGAAGCCCACACGGATGTAGTGGAGCAGGAGCTGGAGCAGGAGCAGGACGAAAACACCGAGGTAACGATGGGCGGACAACTTTTCTATGTAGCATCCCAGTCCACCCAGCTACTTAAAGCTTTGGCTTACGGAGCGAAAAGGCCGGTTTGTTCCTGTAGTTCTCACGGTTTGTGTCTCCGCCTGCAGGTCAGAGTTGTGAGGAGAGATGGTGTGCTTCGCTCCATGCTGCGCGGCCTCCTCTGGCCTTTTAGCATCGTGGTACGTAAGTAAGCCAGCTAGCATGAAGTTCACCACCGTAAGAGAGACGGGCTTAACATGGCTCACATTTGCAGGTACGGGCCTATCGCGGGTTCTGGTTGGTGCTTGGCTTCCGAGAGCCTAAGGAGAGAGTCGTCCCCAGCCCTGCTGTTTCCAGCCCGGCACGACACAGCCTCACCGGCCGCAAGCGCCTCCGCCGGGTCACCCGGCTGCTGCTGTCCATCCTGCCCCGCTGGGTGCAGAGCGCCCTGGGTTACCCGGTGTCCAGCAGCATCGGGCTCTCCCTGTCACCAGGTATTCTAACAGGGCTGCTCTCATTCTCTGTTGGCTTTTACAGTTTAAAAAAACAAAACAAAAAACCCTGCCCCCTTAAACTTTTTATTCCCCAGACTTGAGTCCTTTTTATAAAAGCTGTACTTTTGCAAGCATTGCTTGGGGTCTCAGTTTTGATTTCTCTGATCTTGCTTGTGTTTAGTGTAAATGTGGCTCCCATACAGTCTACTTCAATACACCCTTGAATAAAACTTTGGGAGTACATCTGTATTATGTATATCGGGTTGTTTTGTCTGCTGCCCGTTGACGTATTTGCTGATCTTTAAGGTTTTTAACCTTGCAACTAATATTGACAAAAGTACATGTGCCTCTAACATGATATCCAATGCAAAGTGTCTGTCTGGTAGAAGTGGGTCATTGTTGGCCCTCTGACTGTGGAGGATCATAACTCGTCTACTGCTTGAACTCCTTCAACAGAAATCAGAGTTTCTCCCACTAAACCATGCGGAAAGGGCAGTAAGCGAAAACAGGACGACCTAGACAAGGATGAGGAAGAGGAGCATCAGACTTGGGTGGAGGCACTTTCTCAGGAGCTCGCAGAGGACGAAGGCCCAGAGGAAGATCCTGACTACGAGGTTGGTGCCACGCTTTTAAGTGAGATGTTGGTGGTGCCTGGCATCGGTGTACTGACTGTCGGAGCACCTTTACATTAAAGTGATCATTTGACAAACGTTCAGAAATAAACACTAGACATGTTTAGCGTGCCGTAAAATCTGACTGCTCCAGCGGAAGCCTCAGGAATCTCTCTGCTCTTCATTTGACAGCCCAGTAGTGCAGAAACTGCGAGTGAAGAATATGACTCGCACAACAGCACAGAAAGTGACCTCGAGGTTCCAGGGAAAGGCATCGTCATTGAAGACGTGAACACGGTGAGATGACTGGTGGCCTCATTGAAGCATGATGACGAACGTGGCATTAACTCGACTCCTTTGTCTGCAGGATGCTGCTCCGTTCACACTGGTTGAAGGCTGTGGTCCTGCTGTTTAATGTGTCATATTGACAGTATGTTTAAGTGTTTAGTGACTTTGTATGTTTGTATTTGGTAATTGAATAAAACTTTACAATTTATGCCTTGGATATATCGTGATTTGCCACTAGATGGCAGTAATCTTCTTTCAAACAAGCGGATGACAGTGGAGACTTCAAATGCAGCTCATCCAGCAGCAACATCGGCTCTTTATGAAATGTTTATTTACAGTGTTTGCAGAATTTCCCAGCTTGTTTCAGATAAAGATCTGTAGTCCATACAACTTGGACAAAGTGAGATGAGGCCATTTCAGCTGTGACTTGCATTTGAAGGAAACTGTTTCACTGACTGTACATAAAGTGAAATATTGACTAAGCTCCGCATCAATAATGCACAGCAGTATTTGCCTTCTTTACAAAACTGCACAAGTTACTGTTGGAACTCTTATCTGTACACACTCTTTATCATTGGCTGTGAAGAAGCTGCTAATCGGACTAGATAAGCTTTAACGTGAATGGAGTTGAAACTCCTTGCTTCACTAATCTTGTTGAAATCCTTATGAACTGTCTGAAATGGGGTTCATTCTATGGACTTTGTTCTCGCCATAAACCAGAAATGCTGCCCTAGATATTTAACATTTCTCTGGCTCTGCCACCACCAAGAGGAAAAACAAACTACAGCCTTTCTCTAACCCATCTCTATTTACTGGAAACCGTCATGAATTTAATGGAAGACCTGTGACATGGATGGTATAAAACTATACATTTCCTTTGTAACAGTGGTTAAACCAGAGCTATTTTTCACTTTTTGCGTGTGACTCTTGGTTCTTCCAAGCAGAAAATAGGTGCTATTAAAACACTTATTGGTACTTCACTGCAGGGGGGGCTGCTGCCGTGTGGCCCTCCTGACATCAGAAGAAGCCGACATTTGCTGCTGCCCACAGAATCGTACCTTCTGCATCCCTTTAGCTTTTATAGTCTGTGTGTTTTACCACTGATTGTGAGCTGTATTTATGGAAGTGGGTGGCAGGCTACTGTTGAGAGCCTCTTGATAATGACTGAGCCAGTACTTGTTCACCACGCATTGAGCAGGACTGATAAGTGTTACAGATGAGCCAGTGTTGCTTTCTTTAGTTTCCTTGAGTGTTTCTTTTTCTCAACTTCCCTTTTTTAAGTATGTTTATGTATGTGCTTGAATTCAAACGAGGCTGGAAGAAGCATTCATTAAAGTCACACTGTTGAGCTGTCAAGAGAAACTTTAAAGGGAAACTCTCTGTATTCTGCAGAAAAGGTCAGTTTATTAGTCAGAGAGAGCTCAGCCTGGTGAAACTGCCCTTTATTTTTTTTAAAGGTCTGCTGAAGAGCTGTGTTTTAAAAAGCCTTTCAGTATTAGAAATGTGGGGTTTCACTGACCGGTAGATCTATTTAAATCTCAAGTTTTAAACGCTTGACCCATACAAAAATCCAACAAATCAGGACATCTGCCTTTTCTTTTATTACTGTGATATTAGACTGTTCTTGCAATGTTAAATCACCGAAATGCTCTCTTTAAGGCTATGTGGCTGTACCACAAGTCTCAATTTGCAACTTTTCTGAAGCTTTGAGGAAAATCACTTTCTTTTTTTAGTAGCTTGATTTTGGACAGTTGTAGAATTATTTACAATTTCCCCAGAGCACTTAAAGGACCTGTGACCCATACTGCCTATCTGTTTTATGAGATCTACATTGAACTATGTGAAGCATCTTTATAAATGTACATTAATATGATCGATTAGATAAATGAGTGTCTTGATACCTTTGTTGAATCTGCTATTGAGACTTAATTCAGATTTTGATGTCTCATATTGTAGCATGTGAACAGTACTTGTGATTTTTTTTTAATGTTTTTTTTTTTTGGTCAATAATCTGCATAACTTCCTGTTTGCTTCAGCTGTGAATAAGTCGCAGCTTGGATGAATGCTTCAAGGGCAAATGAATAAGTGTCGGCTTTAGCAGGGGTCTGATCATCTCAGCAAGTAGTGGTACAGAGATGCAAATAAGGCTAAATACTTGCCGTTTTTAGTTGATGCTTCTGTTTAATTGCAAGCCTCCCAAAAACTGTGCCAGGAACATGAAAAACAACACTTCCGGCCCTCGACAAACAAATAGTTTTGGTTTCATTAAATTTGTTTGCACAGCTGTTGTTCTGCAGTGGTCTGCACTAATTTGTCCGTGTACATCAGTGATCCCTCTGATGCTACTCTTGGTTGAAAATCCTGCAAAGATGAGTGGTAATTTTGTTGTTAACATCAACATCCAACTGCCTCCAATTAATTCCTGAAAACACTCGAGCTTGCTTTGACATCTTTGTCACTTCCTTTTTTTTTTTTTTTTTTCTTTCACTTCCCTTAGAGAGATATGTTTCACCTCCAGCTGCTCGGGTGCAAAGGCAGCCTTACTCGGAGCACGCTGGTATGAATTAAACGCTTGATCTGCGAGACAGAAAATGTGTGTTTGAGGGGAAGGGCAGCAGCAGCGAAAGTTGGATACAGAAGAGGAACTGATGGTCTCTGGGGGTTCTCATGGCTGTCTGAACGTTTGAAGGGTGGCCCGCTCAGCAGAGACGATCGACCCCTGTCTTTTGTGTTTGTAGCCAGCTGGAGACCAGTTTTTAAAGTGGGAAGCTCTATCTTTGCCTTTCAACTACATGCTGAAAACAACACAAGCTGAAGGGGACAATGATATTTCCAAATATGCTTTGGAACTTTGCCTCGTGTACAGAATGAGGCACTGATTTTGTTCTGTAATGGATGGCTGCTCGCTGAGGAATCTGTAGAGGTGATTAGTTTAGATGCAGTGTGGTTATATCCCAGGCAGAAAGCACTTTCACATAATGCCAGAGGTTTTGTCTGGGTTTTTTTTCCAAGTGATTACCTGATCTGTGAGAGCAGCTCTGGTGTTGATGCAGCACAGATGGTTATAAAACCTCCCTGACGCACACGCCCACACACCCAGAGGCAAACTGCAAAGCCGTGACAAGGACTCAGTGACACGGGCTCATTGTCACCTCAAATGAATGGCGGCAGGTGCCGGCTGCTCCCCAGGCCCCCAGTCTGACCTGCAGGCTGTTATCTTCTGTAATACAATGTCACTCTGCTTTGTGGGCCAACAGAACGGCTCAAACTCACTCTCCTGCCTCTTACTTTTTCCACTGAAAGGCCCCTCACTGCCCTTATGCACCACATCGACACAGTCCTGCAGCCTGATTCACTTTACCTCCAGCCTAATAACCAACTGTCCCCGTAGATTTCAAGAGCATCCATCACCTTCAGAGAAGTAGAGCAGGAAGAGAGGCATGAAAAATGTAGCAGACAGACGCAGGCTTCTGTTAGTCACACACTTTGATGCTGTAGACAGTGACGGCTCTCAAGAAGTTTCGGAGTTGAGGGGAACTGCAGATCTTGTGCAAATGATGTTGATGTACGCTCTGTTTGGGGATTTGAAAGCTCATTGGCGGACGAGCAGCTGCTGCTTCAGGGCACTGTCCTTCGAGCAAGTCAAGATTTTGGAGCAAAGACAGAATGAAGTAAATTTGCTGTAAAGATAACATGACATGGCAGCGTTTTTCATTTCCTCGATGGTGCCTTTATCCTTTTCAAATGATTTCATGTAATAATCTGGAGCCCTGAACTATTACAGGCAGGCTTATGCTCAAAGTTAAAAAAATAAATAAAATAGTTACTGGGCAGCATTACATCACTATCTCATCTGGATGAGTATCCTTTTTGATCAATCCAGATGGATTTAGAGGCTTTGCTACCATCTGTGTTGTGATTGTCCTCACCTGTAATGTGGGGAAGAAGGAAGGGAGGAGGGGGGAGTTACATTGCCAAGACAACCAGCAAACTGTGCAGGGCCCTCAACTCGTGTACTATGGGTGATGTTAGCCCCTGCTCATGCCAGCTTTCACACATCGAGGATGCTATTCTGAGCTCGGCCAGGGAGATTTGCAATGACTGGTGAAGCCATGACATGTGAACATAAAAAGATGGCATCGGTCCAGGAGCCCAGTTTTACGGCTTTTAAAAAACCTAATTCACGAGCAGGAGCTGCGGTGCAGGAGGATTCCTCTTCTGAGCTCTCTGACCTTTGACTGTCTTTCATTCAATCTGTTCACACCGGGTGGAGGAGTCCAATCGCTTTCTGTTCACCGGATGTGAGCTGGGCAGATCAGACTCTCAAGCTGTTTGCTGCAAAGATCCCAAGTTGGAATCTTAAATATGATAATTTGTGCACTAACTGCTGGTTTTCAGAATCAGCTGCGCAATAATTAAAGCTGACATTTAACCCGGAGTTGCTCTAGTGGAAAAGTGATCAGAAGCCTGCTGTTTAGTTGATGGAGACGAAACGCAACAGGAGCACCTTTTTGCATAAATTGTCATCCTGATGACTTCAATTTCTAAATGCAGTCATGTTAAGCATGCACTCCTAGTTCAGTAAATGCTCTGGAAAACTCTTTATTGCACTGCTCACTGAGACAGAAGCTATGCGACTAACGATGTAATGTTGAAAAAATGTTCTACCTCCATAGATTTGCTGGGTTTTATGCTTCACCTATCTGGATAATGATATTCTTGGCTCTGGATTCAAGCCTGTCACATAAAAATAAACAAATGGGATCAAACCTACTTCTTAATGGAAACACTATGCTCTCTCTTGCAGCTTATTATCCAAGCGCACAACTCTTGAAGCAGCTACTTCCCTAAAAGCAGATGAATCAACTCGGATGATTCACGTTCACCGTTGGCTTCTTCATCATGAATAGTGAGCGGCGCTTTAAGCTGCTTTGCTTGAGAACATCAGCCAAATGCAGAAAATGTCAAATATGTTGAATGATATTGACCTACTCTAGAGAGCAGAGGCTTTATTTCACAAAGTTGTGTATTTCTGGACAATTCCCACAGCATCTTTGTTATTTTTGTTCACTACGTACAAGCAAATAACATAAACTGAAATAGGACATATTGCTAAAAGTGTTAATGCAATAAACCGTGTTGAGGGTAAGAAAGTCTCTCAAAGTCAAAGCTATCTCTGTTTAAAATGAGCTGTGTCAGCTCCTCGCACTGTACTGACAGTGGGGATATCTCTGGGATAAAGACTTTGGCACCTTCCACCTTGTCCTGTCCTCCGCTGCCACGGAGGTTGTGCCTCTGCATGTCATCTTAGCCTCAAATTATTCCTTCTTCAGCAGGTTTGAAGTCCAAGCCATCAATGACAACAACTGTGCTCAGGTGCCTTTCAAAAGAAACAATTTAAGCTGAAGTTCACTCTTATAGTTTCAGTGTGAGAGACCAAGCTGCTGAATAATAGACCACCTAATTTTGTGTTGCTGGCAATGAAGACCCTCTTGCATGTGCTATCTGCAGTGTGACTGCTGTCCCTCTGTGAACTGGGCACACTGCAGCCAGTCAACCATAGCCATGATTTCTCTGGTTTATGAGAAACAGACGAGGAGAATTTGTATTCTTCATGTGGTGATGAGATGCAGCTAATTCCTCTGACACTGCCCACAGTGCACCCACCTGTTCACGTATTGTGCACACAAATGATTTTGACCCTCACTTATGGCTTGATTTTTGAGTTTCCAAAGACGCCGGCAAGGTTTGTCTATCAAATAACAACCGGCAACTGTGCTGCATCGAGCAATAAGTGTAAACGGACTGAATTACTAGCAAAATTCTGCAGTGATACTTTGCTGCATCAAATCTTGATCGAGCCATATTAAGGCTCTTAAAACACTTGTTTTGGTAGACATAGTAGAGCAGATTATGCTGCAATAGCGAAGTAGGAGAAGAGTCCCGCCAAGGTGTTATTAAATCTATGGATAACTTTTAAATGTCACTTGATGGCAGTCCCATTTGAACCATCACTCTGGACCATGCTGGCTACATACATTAACCTTTGGCGGCCTAATTCTGCCTCAGGATCAAGTGACGTGTTAACTGAGGGTGACAAAATGTTTTGGGCTGCTACCGAAAGTCAGACATTCAAAAATATTCAGGTTTTGCAACACATATTTGGTGAAAGAAAGTTTTGCCAACACACAGTAATCATAGAGGATCCAGTGACATCAGGTCTGAGGGAAGCTACGCCAGTCTCTCTTCTCCAAGTAGTTGTTGCGGACTTTATGTGTACATGGGGTCATTGTCTTGCTGCAAAGTCCCCCTGTCAATGTGGGGACTTATCAAATGAGTTCCTAAAGGTTCAACATGACACAATAAGATGACCTGACATCCCCGTGGGTGCAAAATCACAAACTTTGTCTGCAGCAAGACACCCATACAGAATCTCTGATCCCTCCTGGTGCTTCCACTCTGAGGAGTCATGCTTTCATTTATTTGATGACTAACTTAAACACAATGGTTTAAATGTGTTTGTTTATTAGATTGTTCTTGTCGTCTTCAGTTTAAATGACCACAATTCCTTAATCACCACAAGAAAAAGGAATAGCTTGCCTCTGTGAAACGGAGAGGAAGGGCCAACTTGGGATAATTGGGATTAGCCCTGAAGATGTTCCTTGACCTACTTGAGTCTCCTCCACTGGTTTTTTTGAAACTCTGCCGTGCCAGCCTGCCAGCGAGAGTCGTCTCCAGCCTGTTGAACTGTCAGTTGAGGAACTGTCAGTTGGAAACTGTCATGCAGACTAAACACAAAGAGAAACTTTTCTTCAGCAGGGAAAGTTACTGTGGGTCTCCAAATTTGAGTCAGTAATGTGTGCCGAGTGTGTGCCTTCTATGGCCACTGATATTTTGCGTTTGCAATAATGGACCTTGCACTGTTCTGCTATGCTGTGTGATGTAGCATTCCCTGGCACCATCATATCCCAATAAAACTGGCTTACGTGAAAGCAGTAACAAAGTTTGAATATTTTCAGCTGTATTTGTGCTTTTGGAGTGATGAACCCACAGAAAATTATTGCTGGTCTCTGCAGGTCCGGTCCACTTAACAGAGCTTCTTTGGTAAGTTTTCATTCACTGTTCAGAGGTTCAGGGCTTAGTTGGGCGTTCAGAGGGTATTTTGGGCTGCCAAAATCCTTTAAAAGATTCCCTCCCAGGTGTGAAAAAGACTTCTTCTCCTGCTATCTATCTATGATCTTTAAAGCTTAAATCAGCTTGAATGTGACTATTTTGTATTTGTAATTTACAATACATTTGCCTTTGAATTTGTGGCCTCCATTACAATGCTGCAACAACCTTTAGCTTTATTCTCAGTATTGGTACATACATAAAAGAAAGTGTATGTATTGATATATAACTGAGGATTGTTTCATTAATCATAGTTTAGTGTCGCAGCAAATGGAATTTTCTTTCCAATTGTCTCAGCTGAAAATACAAAAGCTCCTGGAAGAATACCTCCAAAAGCTACCTTTTTTTCTATCAGTTCTATCGACAAAGGATTGTACACAGGTACAATTTTTGAGTTAATACATCACAGTTTATATATATAATCAAATTACGACATGTATATATATACATGTCATAATTTGATTTCCATTTAGGCCAATCTATTCATTCACTGCACTTCAGAGGGAAAAATCCACATTGGCTTTGGACACGTGGCTTTCGAAAAAAATTAGTTACTGTTAAGTTTTAGGATAGAGGTTCTGCTCAATGGATAATTTTCACAGTAATGCAGTGTTAAAGATTAAACTAGTGGATTTGAACGTTTTTGGCTTTTAATGTCTTAAAAAATGCACTGTGTTGCTATCACATGCTCAGATTCTCTGGTGTCCCTGTAGCCAATAGAAGCTGCAACTCCTACAGCCACAGCAATGAAATTTCTTAGTTGCAGGTTACTTGTCTGGTCTTGTTCCTTCGCTGACTGACCATCCATATTTTACCTTCTTTGTCCTACAGAATATTCTCAGTCTGTGCACGTGTTTCCAACTCCATCCTAAAAGGCATTGCCTCTCCCCCCTAATCGCGGCTGCACACACCTGTGGGCACGTCTTGACTCCCGGGGCACTTGGCCAGGGGCACAGTGGCATGCGTTGGCCCACTATGTTTGGCTGTCGGGGGCCCAGATCAGGTTCACTTACCACTTGCCATGCCAGAGGTAGGCCAGAAGTGCTAGCTTAATGCCAGATCTGGCCCAAACCCCTCTGCTATGTGGGTGTTGGCTTGCACCCGATATGAAAGGTATTCAGATTACAATTCTGCTGCCATAATGCTGGACAGGACATTGTGAGAAAAAAAAACAAAAAACAAAAACAAAGCTACATAGGGAACAGCAGGGGGGTATTCCTAGAAGCTGGCTTAGCGGAAAGCCTGGCTTATTTCGCTACTTCTGGCTAAATTTAGCGAGAGTTCCGTTCCATAAAGGTGGCTTATTTGAACGCCCGCTGAGTAACCATGGCAGTTTATGCTGCTGAACTAGCCTGCTCCCGGGCAGGCTAAAGTTGAAGCTTAGCTTAGCTGCAACTCAAAAAAAGTCCGAACGGCTGAAACGGACTCCGGAAAGAAATGTTCACCAAGAATTCTGCGCTCCCGCAACTCATGTCTTGTCTAAAAAACGAAGCAAAAACTGTGGTCATCATATCACCACTTTCACTGTCTCGAAAAATCAATCAGTCGGTGCCAGTGCAACTAAAGAAACGCAACTATACACACGTATTGAACATGAAATTAAATGAGAGAGAACATGGTATTCATTAAAACTAATCAATACCTAACAAACATCCGATCTACACCCACGTAAGACCAGACTCAGAAAAATGGGGGACAGGTAATAATGTTAATAAAAATTATTTGTACAGTCACGTACAAACAAGATATTAGATAAAACGCAGGAATTAAAACATCTTACCATATTAAAAATATGACCTCTCTCCTTTCAGGCTGCTGCTCCACATTTACAGTAGCCGATAATGTAAAACAACCTACTGGCTGAAGTATTTGCATTAAGTTCATCATCTCCCTCAGGCTTCCCTAATGTTATCGGTGCACTACACTGTACCCATGTACGCATCCAAGGCAAAGCAATTTGTAGAGCACAATTCGTACACAAGGCAATTCAAAGTGCTTTACAGCTACATAAAATCACAAGAAGGCAATAAAATCATTCCAAAAAACAAAAAAAGTGAAGAGTGCAGATAAAATACTTTCAGGTGTCATATGCACATCTAAATAGAACTGTTTTCAGTCTGGATTTAAACATTGTCACATTGTCCAGGCCCCTGCTGGACCCGTGGAGGCTGACTATGTACACCGAACATTTTTCCATATCCTAAATGTACAGGTACACTTGGGGATAATTGTCCATAGACTCTGAACTGGATTTTTAATTTTGAAAAATACCACATCAACCCCTTTAAGTAACGCTGAGCAATGTTACATTTATGCCCTGTGAAACCTCATCATTGACTCCTATCCTCCGAGCATACAGATGATCTGTGATGGAGGTCATTTCATTTCCAACATTGAGACTAAATGGACAGGATCAGTTCATGATTCTAGGATCTTCCGAGCATCCTCACTGGCACAGAGGTTTGCACAAGGGGCGAGAATTTTACTGACCTGAAGGAGTGTACTTTGGAAGTAAGGTGTAGCATAGGCAGAATTTTGGTGATCTAATGAGATGTCAGGTGTAGAGGTCATCTTAAGGAATTTAAAGTGCTCGCCATACTTTATTATAGATAGCCATATAAGGCACATATTGCATCAAATTGCCAAGTCTTAACACATGTATATCCATCCAACATTTCTCTTATTCTGCAGGAGAGTTCAATGGTGTCCTGCTTGGGGACAGAGGCTATGCATGCTGGCCGTACCTCCTCACGCCATGTCCTGATCCAGGAACAAGGGCATGCACATGCACATGCACATGCACATGCACATGCACATGCACATGCACATGCACATGCACATGCACATGCACATGCACATGCACATGCACATGCTACAACAAGGGCACGGATAGAAATGACATTTGGCCAAATTAAATACAGGTTCATTGCTTAAAGTTCTCAGGCACCATGGCTGACTTCTGACAGAGCCATCTTAAATTAATAGTATACTTCATATTTTATACATTTTGTCTTGTGGACAACTTTTCAGGCTCAAGTCTTTTCTTCGTTGAGTTCCAGTGCCTGAAAGGACTCAGTTTCTCCTGACACAGTGAGGGACCTATACAGGGACACATATTTCCATTGATCCTTATTGTTGTGACCTTTGAGTTAGAACTTCTTTTCATAATTTAGCATTGACACAGTAGCAGTTTAAGTCAGAGCAAGTGTAAGAAGGCTAATTGGACAGAGATGATTTATAACTTTCCACAGGTTTAGGTCATGGCACCCCACTGTGAATATAAATGTATAAACACATTTCTAACACTTTGCATGAACCGTACAATAATGACAGGTTTGAGTTCAAGTTGTGTTGAATTGTTTAATTATTATTACATGTTTCTCAAGCTGTGGAGAGAAAACAGAATTAAATACAGTTCACACCACAACCTTCTCCTTTATCTGAATTTATACTAACATCCCTCTCCAGTTTCATAATCTCTAGCTTGATCTTTTTTATTTTCAGTTTCTTGTATCTAGTTTGGTGCTCTCTTTATTGGACAAACACATTTCTTCAAAGGCTACTTACCACTCTGAAATATGTTCCTGTACTTTACCTTCACTTGCTGCCAGGTACGCTTTTGGCTGTTAAGATAGCTCCTGCTGAGATGTAACAGTGAAAAATTAATGTGTGGGTCACACACACAGGATAATATAGTCACAAAGTATGATGATGCGTGTCGATTATTGGGTTATTAATAAAGTGAGCAGGGCCAGTATATTTGTGCTGTACATCTCATACAGAGACAATTCAGCATGCTTTATGTAAACAAATTATAACACAAAGAGGAGAGTATAAATACATGAGGACAGTAAAATGAATGTCAATGGTATGAAACTTTCATAACTTACGCATTTAGTCTGTCAGCAGTTAGCCTGGCCATGCCGTTTCTTCGCTTTATTGATCGCAGCTATATTCTGGTGATGACACTTTTAAAATCCTCATACAGCTTCATCAGCATTATTTGTTCAGCTGCCGAAAAAATAACAGCTCTTGTCTCGCTCTCATTTTCACAGAGATCTCGGTTTTTCCACCATCCACTCGTCAGGGCTTTTTACGTTCCTCGTGCACTCGCACTAAGCTAGGCTATGTAAGCCTCGCTTGGATTAGCCTCACCGAGATGCAGCTAAAATATCTTTGAGGAACGATTTAAGGCTTAAATGGGAGATGGCGCTAGTTCAAGCGACGCTTACCGGCTATAGCCTGGCTTTCTTAGCTACTTTCTAGGAATACCCCCCAGGTAGCGGGGACTGAGCGAGTGGACATATTTCAACTGAAACTGGTAAAGTCGACAGTGACGTCATTCAAACGTCTGAATCAGACTAAAGGAAAAAAGGAACGCAGCTCAAAACCACTAGCAACGCATACGTCACAGGCTATCGCGGCCGCAAGGGCTCATGTGAAGTGATTTAATCCACAAGAAAATACCTTTTCTAACATTTTAAACATTTCTAATATGCATTATGGAGTTAATTTATCTGTCTTTTATGTTTTATTCATGTTTAACTTATGTAGTGTGCGTATTCAAGAATTTCACATTTGTCTTGATGTTGTCACCATGAGTGTGATGGGTAGAGCGCGAATATAAATAGCTCCAAATTACTGTACATTTCTAAGAATGTTCGGGAGAGTATTCTGCCACGCCCCTTTTTTGGAGTTTTGGTTACCTTGAAATGTAAGTTCCAAATTCACCTGGGTGATTCGACGGGCCGTTCATGGAACTTTGGAAGGACTGTGTAAGATCGAGGAGCGCGTTATCAGGAAAAGCTGAACTCCAACGGGGTGCCAAGTACTGACCTCTGACACCGAAGAGGACATGTGTTTCAAATTTCCTGGATTACTTCTACGCAGCCGTTCATAGGAGGACCCTGCATGTCTGAGAAACGAGTCAGCAGTAAAAGCTGTACTCCAACGGTGTGTCAAGTACTGGTGACCTCTGACACCGAAGAGAGAAGAACGATTTCATCAAACGCTTCAATTCCATCGATACTATGACGTCACAGACACGAGTCAGCAGTAAAAGCTGAACTCCAACGGTGTGCCAAGTACTAGTGACCTCTGACACCGAAGAGGACATACGTTCCAAATTTCCTGGATTATTTCTACGCAGCCGTTCATAGGAGGACCCTGGATGTCTGAGAAACGAGTCAGCAGTAAAAGCTGTACTCCAACGGTGTGTCAAGTACTGGTGACCTCTGACACCGAAGAGGACATACGTTCCAAATTTCTACGCAGCCGTTCATAGGAGGACCCTGGATGTCTGAGAAACGAGTCAGCAGTAAAAGCTGAACTCCAACGGTGTGTCAAGTACTGGTGACCTCTGACACCGAAGAGAGAACATCTTTCCATTCTAGTAATTCTAGAATCTATCTATCTATCTATCTATCTATCTGTGTTTATTTAACAGTGTTGTTAAAATGGTAATATGACTGCTCTCTTCCATAATAAAACCTAATTTTATAAAGAGAAAAAAAGGGTCATACAAGTTTGTCCTATGGCCTATAGTGTTTAACACCTTATAATAACACCACATTCGTAGATAATAAGGAAGGTTTTTTTTCCTAAGCCTCATAAGAAAAAGAAAAAAAACTAACACATACAGACAGGGTCACAACAAACGTGCATTAGTAAGAAAGGGTGAACATTTACAACAACAGAACTATTCCTCTCCTCTGCCTCCATATTCCAGAATTTGAACTTGCACCATTTTGTGGAAAGCACTCGAGTGATCTTCCCCTTTATGCAGAGCAATGCTCCATCACACGTATCCAAGTATTCAATTATTTGGCTGGTCAGCAGAGGCTTCGGGGGTGACTGAAAATAACCACATCCGCTTCCTCATCTGACATATTCTACTGAGAACTTGTGATTCTTTCTCAAACATTAGATTGATAGTGATATAAATGCTTAATTGGATGCTTAATTTTTGGAGGAGGCTTAACAGTCATCCCACATTTTGTGCACGTGTTCGTGAAAATGAGAACAAACAAGCAGGGGAATTTTTTTTTTAATAATTTAGTTGTCTAATAATTGTGAACATACTATATATTTTCCTGAAAAAAAGTAAAAAATCATCTCAACTTAATCAAATATTCATCCATCCGTCCATCCATCCATCCGTTTTCTATGCTCACTTAATCCAACTCAGGGTCGTGGGGGGCTGCAGCCTGGATAGGCCATCGGTCCATCACAGGACCACACAAAGACAAATAAGACAAACAAGCTTGCACTCCACCAAACCTTCATTTTAATGTAAAATAACAATACATGTCCCCTGGATATTCTAAACGGTTCTTACACTTTCTAATCAATCATCCTGGCAGCACATTCCAAAAACATTGATTGTCTACAGCTGCTTATATGAAGCCTAATGAGGAGAGCTGGTCAATCAAAACCAAGAAGACAACATGTGCTTATAATAGAGGAGACACAGCAGGGCAGCCCCTGAAAAGGTCATTATGATGCTCAGGCTGGATGGGGTTCTAGTGTCTGGTTCTGGCACCACTTTAGTCCTGAATGGCTGAATCACACGCTGCCACTGAGTGAGAATAGCTAGACGGGCTCCATCCCACTGGCCTGGTCCACTCAGGCGGTACTGGTACAGAGTGCAGGGACCTAAAAAGGCCTGGAGTGCCAGCTTGGGATCATTCAGAAAGAGCCACAGTATGTTTGGTTTGACTCCCACCTCCTTGGCCAAAGAGTCAGTTTTAAAAAAATACAATACAGTCAAGGGCAGAGTTTGATCTCTAATGGGATGTTTTGACTTGGATATTCTTCCCTAGTTTTTTTTAAGGCTGCACTTCCTTCTTGTTTTTTACTCTTCACACCAGTGTTTGAGTCTTTCGGCAGCTTGAGATTCTCCCAAATGCCCCATGTTGCTGAATACGGTCTGTGGCAGCAAGCCGGCTAATACGCTCCAACTACCAGCCATCCAATTAACCCACATTTCTATGCAGTTTCTCGTTGTTGTGGAGAAAGCATTTCTGTCACAGGAGTAGAGTTTTTAGCGGTACTGGTTGCAGAAGTAGGACAGATAAATGAAAGGATGCTCGGGCTCTGATGGTAAAGAATTCTGTTGGGAGAGGCTGAACAAACACCGCAGAGGATTTTTATGCTGGATCTTCAGATTTTCAGGCTCATGGAAAACTGTATTTGGTTTGCGGTTAGATAAGCTGGTGGGGTGGATGTTGGAGAAATTGCACATTTTCTTTGTGCTGCGGGACGTTGAGGCTGTTCAGGGTCTGCTATTGTTTTGTTTGCCATTATGTTTTTGCCCGCAGCTTTGTGTCGTCCTGTGCTTTTTGAGAAAGTGCCAGATGCAACTTGGGGACGGTGGTGACAACACGCAGGGTGGCTGTTACACCTCGTGCCTGCACACTCAGCTAGAGCAAGTTGAACCCTAAACCTGCCACTTTGATGTGGCCACTGGCACTAATGAGATTTGTCATCTTCTCAAACAGAATTATTTTTGTCCAAGGGTTTGTGTATCTACACACACACACACACACACACACACACACACACACACACACACACACACACACACACACACACTCAGCTCCCGGGCTGCAGCCGGGCTCACTGCACTTTGTTGGACTACTTTATTGATGAAATAACACAGAGTTTTAGGATAACTCGGCCTGGATTCTTGATAAAAAGTAATGTAAATAACTGTGAGTCACGTATGCATTTGTGTGAGAGTGTGTGCGTGTGCACTTTTATAGATTTAAGTGATACATTAATATAAACCTCCACCCTAAGGCTCGCAGAGTCCTGGTGGTGTTGATTATATCTGTGACTGGTGAGGCAACAGGAAATTAAGCGAGGAAGTAACACCTCATAGCTTCAACCTCAAGGTTGAAGCAACGCAAAGAGCCTGAGGCTACGAAAATAACAGTTCCTCACTGACTGTTGTTTTTTTGTGACATATTTCTTTGTGAGCGCTACTGTCTGGAGACCCCAGCCGTTTTAATAGATTTTCATTTCACCTTACCTTGGCTGTCTGGGCACTGCTTATGGGCAGTTGTGAGTTTATACCTTCGATCCTTCAAAGGGTTTTTCTTCAGTGTGATTGATTTAACTGTGATGGGCCATGAAGAGCAACAGCCTGTTTGGCCCTTTCGTTGCTTGTGCACCCACACTGACAGAGCTTTAGAAAAAGGTTGATATCACGGTTTATCAATTGAATCAAAATCTTTTATTTATTTTCTTTTGTTGAAATGCGGATAGTATTGAGGCAAGACACAGAAAAAAAAAAGAAAAAAAAGGTGTAAAGCTGCCAACATGAGCTAAAACTTGCTGGGGCTGAGAGTGCCTTTTAAAATCTGGCCCGTAAAGATAAAGGGACAGAAAGATGTACCGATGGAGAGCGGTGTCAGTGTAGCTTTACAGAACAAGGGAAGTGCCGATGTGCCGCTTTGCTCTCGCCTCCTTACATAACATTAAAAGCATGAAAAGAGTGGCCAGAGGCATGAGAGTACAACCGGTGAGCTGCCGGGCCTGGAGCGCTCCCGTGGTACCTCGAGGCACCAAAGCCGAGGCCATTTGACGGGTCTAAAAATAAGCAGGTGGTGAAAACAAATGTGGTGGCAGAGAGAATGAGTTGTCTCTGAAATACACTCGAGTGTGAGTAGACCAAACTCGTCAGGCTGAGTTTAGCTTGTTGTTGCTGCTGTGATGACCCCTATTGAACCTTTAGAGATTACATAACTTTTGATTTACAAGAGTGGGCTTCCAATCTATTTCCTTGCCCCCACCCTATGCAATCCCCCCCGCTCACTTTTCATCACTCCCTGCTGTTTGTGACATTTGCTGTGGTGTTTATGGGGGCTGTGTGTGCATTGCAGGGCTCAGCCTAACCCGACTGGCCAACCGTCCTAATCGGCTCTCCTGGACTGAGCGCTAACAAGCTTTAAGCAAAGAGGAGCAGTGGTCAGCAAGAAATATCATCCTGTCACAAACATTTTCACCCTGCTGTTGACAACTGGTGTTGAGATGAATATGTGGTATTTAAATGAATATGGTTTACTGAGACATTTAGTGTATAAAAATATACACGTCAGCTGATGCAGTACATTGTGTAAAGCAAAAGGGAGAAGATGATAACTCTGCTCTCTTAAAGTAATTTTTTTTTAAATCTCATTTTTAAATGTGCACTTACTAATAGCAGCTATTGAAGCATGAAAAATATCTCCCCTTATGCACATGTAATTGGTTTTTATTCTATGTACCCAGCTTCTATGTACCCAGCTTGTATCATCTGCAGTGATTGGGATTCTTCTTGTCTGAGCAGTTAAAACCGGCTGGAATCCACAGTGAAAGAGAAACATAACCCCAGAGCTTTCTAATCCACCCACTATGCTCTGCACTACTTCAATCTGCATACGATGTGGGAGGCTATTGTGTGAACTCACTGATCTGATATGGGCAGCACATGTACACACCTCACACAAATGCCCATTTATCATTTTGAAAATGTACCAGAGCTGCAATCAAAGCACCAAATGATAATGTTTTTACACAACCAACACAGGGGTTTTACTGCCTGAGCTTCTTTGTTTACAGCAGGTTGATGTGATTTCACCATTTTTTTCCCACACAGAAGGGAAATCAAAAGCTTTATTTTGTTCATATTAGACGAATACGGCCTGAGGCGGAGGATTCTCCAGGGGTGGAGTTTGAGGACAGTATTTGTTTGCTTTCATTTTGATGCTGTTGATCTGTGTGACGTGATGTCGCACAAATCTCAGAGGAGTCTTTATGAGCAATTATTGCCTCCTGATCTGTGCAAGCAACACGCTAATTTCCAATTTTGAATGTGCATTTATAATCATTCATTCCAAACAAAGCCAGAGAAATGCTGAGATAAAAGACAAAAGTCGTACTTTGCACCTTTTGGTAAATATGCTGATGGTTTCCAAGTTACTGCTCAATATCACTACGATGAAGCTCCCATAATCCCCTCTGACACGTTTCACCAGATGCACATTTTAGATTTAAGTTATTTTGGTCTTGGCAAAGAAGTTGCAGAGAGTGACATCACATCTGCAGCAGATTCTCTGAAAGAGAAAAGCACAGATGCACACGCCTGAAAAGATGCTGAATTCTCCCCATAATAATCCACACATAAGTCACCAATGTTCACCATGATGCAATTGCAGTTTTATGTACTGAATTATTGTGTTTCTGTTGACTTATCTATCTGCCTGCTGGCATTAAGCAGTTCAAAGTCTTTCCCTGTATTTATTTTTTTTATTTTATTTTTTTCATATTTTTATTCTGTCATTTTTATTTTTTCTTGTAAAGGTGGAAATGAGCTGCAGCAGAGTGGGGCTCGGTAATCCTGCCATCCATCCCTCCCAGTCACATACGCCTTATTTACTCCTGACAGCTTCAAATTGAAACTGTGATCACATTTTCCACACCGTTCCTCAGTCACGCTTACTTTTATTGCCGACCAGTATTACCCTCCAGGGGAAGGACGTTTTTTTTTTCTTCTCTTCTTTTCTCTCCCTGTCTTCCCCTTCTGATATCTCTCTTTACCTCTGGCTTCCTCGCGGCCTTCTGGGAGCCATCAGCAGCTGACCCAGTCATTGTTTTATTGTCTGTGTGTCCTCCAGCCTGCCTCTGTTTCTCAGCCGATTTGGCCGATTCATTAGGGTTGAAGACAAAACAGATAGAGAGGACGAGATTGGATTAAGAGAACAGAGGAGAGAAGGGGTGGATTAATCAAAGTGAGTGTGTTTCTCTGGCTGACAACTGCAAACAGTTCTTTCATTAACGTCCGATAAGATGGGTCCAAACACTACTTGTGAGCTGAGCAAAGATAGGCTGTTGTTTTTTTTCAAAAGAAAATCTGTGTTTTGCTCTTTAGCATTGGGTTGGTATCTTTAATCAAGGACATCCTCCAGAAAGAAATGCATACATATCTTTATACAAGATATTGTCTGGCCAAAAATACACACACACATTTTCTCATTTCAGCCTTTTAAAATAAGTCCAGTTAGATTTACTGGCACATTTGCACATAATTAAAAAAAAAAAAAAAAAAAAAGCAGAGATTGTGTGTCTCCAGTGTCGACGAGAGTGGGTCTTGTAAGAAATCTATTGACTGAAACAGATGGCTCTGTCTGAACACACGCATATACACTTAAAGTGCATTAACATCTACATCCAAAGATAAGCTAAAAAGTAATCCATACCTCCCTCCTTCTTGTTTGCTCAATAATACATACACAGCAGATTGCTTCAGTACACTCCAATACACACGAGCACACTCACACAGACACACACCAAATGTCGTCTGTGTCCTTTCTCTTGAAGGAAAAACATTAAGCCCGCCCGTAGGCTGCAGCCACATAACATATTTACAGTGTGTCTCAGACAGTCCTGCACTTTGTTGGTGTCCTGGCTTCCTGCCCAGTCTTTGTTCTGCTGTGTTGTTGTGGGCAGCAGATCGAGAGCTTGGCCGGACTTCACATTACCTATTAACTGCCCTGGGGCCACACAGGTCAGCGGGTGAGCATGAAGACATGACCCCATGCTCAGACCCAAGACTCCTCCCCTGCACATGTACTCAACAATGTATATCTGTGATGGTAAGGACACAGGGATTTGTGTGTGTCTCTCTGAGAAACATCGACCAGACAACTCATTTATGTTGCTACTCCCCCCCCACCCGCTACTGAAATGTGAAAATTAGAAGATGTTTTTTTTTTTCTTAGTAAAACAGATGGTGTCTGGGAACTTTTTTGAATAGAATAGAAGAGGCAATGAAAATAGGGCATTTATTTTTGCTTCATAATTCAAGGACATGTTGAAGAAGTGGTTGTGATTACTTAAACATGATAAAGTGCTATAGTGGGCTAACACACACACACTTCACTGACCTGCACTGTTAGATCAGGAGGAAAAGGACAATTAGGATGTTTAACTCAGTGATAATTTAGAAGTTTTACGCGGAGGACCATATTAGTGACTAATCATCATCATAAAAGAACGCTTTCTAACACTACTCGGGTCATTTTCTCAGTGCTTTAAATGATGCGACTGCCGATTTAATAAGCGTCTTAAGTCTTTCTTCCTCAAATGAATAAATTACAACAGAAATTATGCTTTTTTCTCACACTTGCATTTAAAGGAAAAACAAACACTGAAATAAGTTGCTTTACACAACATATTACTTTCTCCTATGAAATATGGTATCATATTACTTCATAATTCCCAATGTTTGATATAATTGAACATCTTTAACATGTAAACACAATATTTTATAGAATATGGAACTGCTGCAGGACTACCTTCTTTCCTATCAGCTCAAAGCATTATGGTATATATTTGGTGGTTTAATGAGCATGGATTATATGACACTTTTCAGGGTTGGATTGAAGGATTGCATTTGAGTGTACCATATAGTGTACATCAAATCTTACTATACATTTGGACTGCACTGCAAAAAGGCTATCTTACTATGTAGTCAGCAACAGTATATAGTCAGTACTGAGTGATTTCAGACACAGCCCTAATATAAACATGTTTGAGTATTATTTTCTTTTTTATGGTGATTTCCTGTCTTGCTTTGATTTAAAATGTTACTTCCCCCGAGTGCCATGTCTGATTATGTGTGCTCTCTTTGTCCTTGTCCCTTTTGGGTAAATAGTTACTTGTGTTGAAGTCAGTTGACTCTGTGTTGTATGGACTTCTGTACGCTTCAGCCTGTTTGCTAAGCTTTTGTTTTCCCTGTCTGACTTGGTTTTTTTCTATCCATCTTTGGCTGGAATTAAAGCTCACTTTTTGTTTCTAGTACTTTATCACACTGCCCTCTATTTGGACTCACTTTTCAGCCAAACATAACACAACAACATTCTCGTGTAGCTTGTTAAAACTCTAAATCTAATGATCAGTCAGCATTGTTCATTTTGCCAATGCTCCAGTCGTGCTGCACTTGCCAGGTTACAATAATTGGAAGCTTCATCACCAACTGAAACAACGCGTGAGTGATCCCCCCACCCCCCTTTTCCTTTGTGTGCTGTGCTTGGCACTGCAAGAGTGAGCACAGCTTCCTTTTTCTTTTATTAACACATAGACTGTTCGAGATGTCACACATGAAGGCTTAGAAACTGACGGGGGCACCGCCCCCCCAGCTTTAACGCAGCCCTATGTATCCATTTTACCAGTCTACGCAGCAGTTAACAGCTACCACTCTCAGCACTGCTGTGTAGGGCTGAATATAGCTGTCCAGTGAAAAATGAAGTGAAACTTTTGTCTCAGAATAATTTTGCTTTTCAGACTTTGTGGTCAGCCACAACCTGTAGGATAGGTGAAAGACCAGATTTTAGTGGGTGTCCAGGCTGAGTAATTGAGTGGTGAGTTTCAAGGTTACGGTGACAGATGGGTTGAAAAATACATGCAGTGTGTGGATTGTCTATGTAGAAACTTATTCATAGATTACCTGAGAGCTTGGATGATATTTGACCCAAACTCATGAATAACAACTGTTTCTAAAATTAAATTAAGGTCAAGGGCAGCAGTAAAACAGCTGGATGCTCGGAGGTGGACTTCAAATATAGAAAAGTTTTTTGCAGGCATGCAGGACAAAAAAAAGAAAATTAGAAAAGAATGAGTCATCCAAAACAGCATATCGTTTGACTAGAGGAGAAAAGACCAGAACTTTCATAATAAAATAATGACTTTTGACATCTCCCAGGCCTAGAGTCAGATGTTGAGGAAATGTTAAAATGTTGTAGTTTTTCTTGTTTTGTTTTTATAACCTAATGTTACATTTGCTTTTAATTCATGTGGGTTCTGGTAAAGTTTTTGTGTTTTTCTTAGCCCAAATCAAAATGATAAGGGCAAAGTTTGTGTGTGCAGATTACAAACCCTGAAAAATGTGATAAAAGCGTCAAAAGGTTAAAAATCTGGGAAGACTACAACAAACTTTTCAATTCAATAACACTTAATCAATTCCTGAAGCGAAATTCTATCGCTGCAATAGGAATGATCATCAAAGATGTGCTATTGTTATAGAAAGATAACAAAATAAAATAAAAATGAGCTGACAAACATTCAGAAAGTTGATCTGTAGCAGAGAGAGGTGCGCTAGAAATCTTCAGAGACTGCCATCAATGGGTTGGCGTGTTGTTTTTGTAACTTGACAAGAACTTATCCGTTGAGTACACACACAGTGTCAGCAGATAACACAGGTGAACTTTTTGTATTAGACAACATGGACAGGACCTCACAGCCCCGTCTTTTTGTCCGTCCTTAGAGTCTTAAAGTTGAGCAGAAAGTGGTAAAGTTGTTCCTACAGCCATATGTTGGTGAAAAAACAAATGATATTGCCTGATATTCCTGCTATTTCCTCATCAGGGGTCCAATCTCGTCCATTTTATTTGCCTTTTATCTTATCCTTCCCAGGATGATAAAGAGAAGAAATGGTTTAAACTTCCTCCTTCCTTTCTCCACCTTGTTGCCTCTCTTTATCCAAGAAGTCTCCTCTTCAACTCATCTGGACTTAGGGTCTTAGTCCAGGGATTACTTGAGCGTTGGAAAAACTCAATTAGCTCCTCCCACGTGCAAGCGACTTTCTGTTGCCATGGTTATGCATCATAACAGATGTCAAAAAAAAAGAAAAAAAAGTGAAAGAATTGCTGGAAGAAATTATACAGCAGCACAGCATCCAAATTTAACGTAGACATTTTTTTTTGTTTGTTTTAATGCAACAAAAAAACTAAAAGATTGATGCAAAGAAAGACAAACGTCCAGAGCTACTGTGGTATCCTGTCACCAGTGTGGTGCCACTCTAAAACAATATTCCTAAAACTATTTCAACGAGCAGCTAAAAGGGAAGACGGATCTCAAATACGTTAGTAGACATCGTATCTCCGACAATCTCAGTTCTAACATTGAATATCCTTCAGAAAAAAGAAACTGGCCAAAAATTTCCCCCCATACAGCAGGTAAACAGAACAGTGTGCTGATGGAGCTCAGTTATAGTGTGATTATACAGCAGTGTGTATTTGCCTGCAGAGGTGGAGCGTAAGTCTCTGTGGAAATCCTGCACGCCATTTGTGAGTCAACAGGAGCAGATGGTGAAAGTAATATTACTGCCATGATTTTCTTGAAATTTGCATTAGAGGAGGCTAAGCATCTCAGTTTCCCATCATTAAAAGAAGTGGCGGAAAAAAATTTGAGGTCACCAGGCTAGACATATGGGAGCTGAATAAAACTGGCATGTGCAAAATGAGAATCTATAAGCAACAGTTAATTTGCATTCAGTGCTTCTCCTGCCAACTTCAACCTTTAGTATTCCGTCTCTGGAGGCGACGAGAAACAGACTATACTGCTCGAGTTCTTTGTAACTGAATGTCAAGCTTGTAGCTTTAATAAAGAGAGGGGCTTCCGTTGCCACAGGGAAGATGATGATTGTTTCATGTATTCCCTGCAAAATGTGCATGTCAGATAACAAGAGTAGACTTGGGTTGTTATACCTCGTTTAAACCTGATAAGCATTCGTTATCGTTTCCTTTGGTTATATGCAACGTGTCTTCCACTCTGATCAGCTAAAACTTTGTGGATCGAAGTTGCTCAGAGTCTTTGTGTGTGAGATTAGAGCGAGTGCTGCACCTGTCTGATTGAATGTGAACCGCTGATTTATTTTGTTAGGAGATAAACAACCAGCTCTGCTCTGTTGCTGAGGTGAGGTGCACTCAAGCTCATGCAATGGAGATTCCTTTGCAGAGAAATAGCATCATTTATTTGTGCTTTCACATGTTTAACACTGATAGATCCCACGGTTGTCTACCAAGATCCCACGGTTGGACCAGATGTGGGCGTTTGTGCGTGACTGAGTCATTGTGTGAAAGAGCAACACAAGGGTGATGGTGACCTGGAGCTGCCAGTCTGTTCAAGCACTGGACAAGTAGTTTCTGACATCAAATAATCAAATCTAATTTCATGTGCGCTTTATTTGGGCTGTTTTTTTTTGTATCTGTTGCATGTGCTGCATGTGCATGTCACTTCTTCTTCTTCTTCTTCATCTTCTTCTTCTGGTGAAGCTGTTCATCTCATTCACATAATTTCTGCAAACCTAAGCTTTATTGAGGCACAGATATGTGACTGATTTTTTCCCCCTGCACCTTCATTTGCTGCCTCAGCTCGTTCAGAGCTGAAAGCTCTTATTTGATGGATGATCTCTGCAGTCACATGCTACCCTTTGGCTTCATGTTCTGTCTACTGTTTTGGCTTCATTCATACTCTGTCAGTTGCATTCATACAACCTTCCACTTGTATTTATTTTTACTGTGGTATCAT
Source organism: Odontesthes bonariensis (assembly GCF_027942865.1). Classification (NCBI taxonomy): domain Eukaryota; kingdom Metazoa; phylum Chordata; class Actinopteri; order Atheriniformes; family Atherinopsidae; genus Odontesthes; species Odontesthes bonariensis. The sequence goes on along the minus strand of NC_134520.1, from coordinate 15,543,571 downwards.
AAAAGGGTCCAACTTAGTGTCTCCCTCCTGTCTGTACCACAGTTATATATTGTCCTTGTTATCAACACACCGCTCTTCACATTCGAAATAAGATTAAACATTAATTTAACTTTATGACTACCTTATGAATAATTGCTGTGATTTAATTAGCTAACCCAGCAGGGGAATTTACTCCCATGTAGCCCTAGTTTAATTAATGAATTCATACACTGCTTGAGTCAGAGTCATATACTACGAGCAGCATTCACTCACACACACACACACACACACACACACACACACACACACACACACACACACACACGCACACACACACACACACACACACACACACACACACCTGCTACTTTCTTGTAGCGAAGCACCACTCAGTAATTCAACATTTCATTGAAGCTGCCTGCATAGTTCTGGATCTGTCAAACCACATTCGCTTTGTCAGCTGCTCAGACTTCTGTGCTTATGCAGAAAAAAACCCAAATACAATATTTGTATGTCTGCGTTTAATAAGAGATCCGTCACAAATGCATCCTTGTGTGTCTCTTGGTTCCTTTCCCTGCCGTCGCTCTGGGTGTTGAGATGCTCTGTGCATCTTTGGCATTGGAAAGAAACTGCCGGGGTTATTCATGTGGGGCAGTGATGTGTGCAGAGCTGCAGAGATATTCCATATCCCTTTTGGGAGACGCTGACCCTCAACACGTAAGCCTTGGGACCGTCTCTCAAGTAAAGAGTTGGCTTTTGGCTTTAAGAGGACTGATTCTGACCCAGAAACACGCAGCCTACAATTGTTATGATGTCCCTTTTTATGGGCGTGCGTGTTTATTGTTCCTCGGGTAAAAAAGTGTTGGCAGGTCAGATTTAATCTAAGAAGAGTTGATCTTTTTCTTTTTTTTTTTTTTTCCATCCCTGAGGGTTTGATGGGGGCTGCACTAGAGAAGTGATGGATGGCTAATCTGAAAGAGCAGAAACTGATTTAGATGGATATCTCGACAACACTCTCCATGGATCAAGCACAAATCATCAAATTGTGCAAACCTTTTGCACAGTGATGATGCTGTTATGTTCCCACATATTTGTAAAGGTTTTTATATATCTGTTTAGTTCTCACCAAAGTTCAAGGCTATGTTGGATATAGCTTTTCAATTCATTATTGTTCTTCTTTATTATTTGGAATAGTTCTTCATCTGGATCCAGTGTTTTTAGACTTATTCCTGTATTGCTATTTGCTACCATTATAAATCTCTTTTGGGGATTGAGAAATATCTGCATATTAATCTTCACTTAGAAACCTATAATAATCATATGAATTTAATTTAAATGTGTTTGAGTCCACATATTTCCAGACATAACTGTATATGTCACTCAAAATGACAGTTAGAAACTGTGATCCTACTCTTATGTCTCTTTTTGTCTCCATCTAGTTTATTAGATGTGACTTTAAATTTTAAACACATTAAAAATTAGCACCCATTTTTTATGATTGACGTAATGTTGCCTGAGGTGGCATTTTCATGTCCTTTAGCTTTTGTAAGTGCATTTTTAATGTATATTCTGTTTTCTGCTGAGGCTGTGGATGAAGGGGCTGTCTTGAACATTGTGAAATAAGTCGCTTTTTATGTCTGTGTCTAAAATGTTCAATCCTAGTTTGCATAAATTTAGTTTTCCTTTGTAAGTCAAATGGAGAAAAATTGATATAGCACATTAAAACACGTTCTTCAGTGAATTGCAGATGGGATCTGGGATTTCAGTGAGCATGATGAAGTAAGTGTTCAGAAGTGCAACTTCAAAACCACAGATCACTGGGATTGTTTCAACCCAGATCATCATAACTTTCCCTCAAACTTACAGTTTTTTTTCAATCGCTAACAACCGCTTACCCATACTTCAGATACTTTTTCTAAACTCTTAACACAATTAGCACAGCATGGGTATTTTGTGGCCATACCATTCACACATTTCATGTCATTTCACACAATATGCAGTCAAACACATTTCCTTAACAGACAAGCTATACCCCCCAACAAAATTATGGATTATTTTTGCATTATTTACGAATGTTAACACACAACATCCCACAATAGCAAAAACAATATTCAAAACCTTAGATACAGTATAAAAACCTCTGCTTCTGTAGTGATATCAGTTCAAAAACAATATATCTCAGCTGATAATAAACAAACAATTGAATAATTGTTTCTATTCCCACTTGACATGTCAATAAGGGCATACAGTAATGCATTTGTTGATTTATTTTATTTTATTTTTTTGGTGCATTTTTTTTCTTTGACCCGGTGGTTGGGTACTGCTGCTCTAAAGAATACAACGTCTTCCTTCCTCTGGGGGAAGAGGAAAGCTCCTCAATAATGATCAAGAGCTTGCCATTGTAGAAATGGTTGTTACAAATAATGCAATAAAACTACATAAAGTTCAAACTAGAATTGTGGAGGACCATGAGATATTTGACAATATCGATGGCATCAGCCTCACAACCATTACACGGACATTGTCCAAACACAGAGTGCGGAGGAAGCAGCTCTACACTGTTCCCTTTGATAGGATCAGTGAGAGAGTCAAGGCGCTACAACGACAATATATCCAGGTATAGTACTGTATATTCAATTCAATGTCCAGTTCTATAAGCTTTGCACTTTGCAAATAGGTAACCTACACAGTAATAGGTTACAGTACAGTATGGTATACAGTAATGAGATTTACATAAACTTTCTTTCAGAGAGTTATGGAATTGGAGGCCAACCAGGCCCCTCATGAATTCATATACATAGATGAGGCAGGATTCAATCTGGCCAAAAGGCGTCGACGTGGACGAAATATAATCGGAAAAAGGGCCACAGTTGATGTGCCAGGTCAGAGAGGGGCAAACATTACCATGTGTGCAGCAATGCAAATGCAGGATTAGTCCTTCACAGAAGCCAGGTTGGACCCTACAATACAGAGCGCCTCCTTGCCTTTCTCAATGATCTCCACCAGCGCCTGGTTCCAGAGCAGGATCAGCAGGGTGAAAACATGAGGACCTTTGTAATCACCTGGGACAATGTGGCTTTCCATCTTTGCAAGCAATAACTACATGGTTTGATTGGTCTCTTCCTTCCACCCTATTCACCTTTCCTCAACCCCATGGAGGAGTTCTTTTCTGCATGGAGGTGGAAGGTTTACGACCATCAGCCACATGACCAGATGTCCCTCCTTGAAGCCATGGATGCTGGCTGCAGGGACATCACAGTTGATGATTGCCAAGGGTGGATCCGACATACCAAGCGCCTTGGATAATATCAAATGCAAAGTTGAAGAAAACATGTGGCCTAACCCTGAAGATCGCAGAGATTAGATATAGTAATTTTGTGCTTTTTTTAGTCCCCCCCCCTTTTTATCTGGGCTTTTTGCTGTTGTTTTTGTTCAGAATGCTTTTGTGTATTTCATGGATTTTTTGTTCACTGTAAATGAACTGTTTTCTGCTCTATCATATTGTAAACAGTATTTCTACTTTACCTCCTGTAGTAAACAGTAAAGGAAAAAAAAAATGTATTTGCTTTTTACTGGAATGCCTTTGAATGTGAACATTACATGTGGACATACAGTTCCCAACCAAGAAATTTAGTGAAAAAACGGTGGATTTCATGTTTTGCATGCAAATACCTGTAAAACTGAAACATAAAAGTCTATGCAGTTTTTGTAATGTCAACAATAGCCAGTATTTTGAAACCTGGGGCCTGTTGCACAAAAGTAGGATAAGGGATTAAGCGGGGATATGTTGGCTATCCTGGATCAACTTATCCGTGATCCAGTTGCACAAAAGTGGGATATGTTCAGACGTAAGTTACCATGGAGATTTATTCTGTGAAGCTAGCCTGCTCCAGACCAGGCTAAGTTCCAGGATCTATTTAATCTCATTCCCCATCTCAGTCAGCGGTCGCCACAAATGGATACCAATATTTATTCCACTGCCTAAAACATTTAACTATACCGATTATTATTATTGAAACATTTGTGATCATTAATTACAATCATTTTAGATAACTGATGATTTTAGATGAACCACTAGATAATTTAGTTTCCCACAGACTACACATAAAGTACATACCATATAAATATAAATACATTAGAGAGTACCACGATGTTCCTTTATTGAACAATGATGAATCAAAGCAAGTAAACCATCAGCTCCTTTCAAAACTGAAGTCACACAGTGCTCTACAAAACAAAAAGCACGGAATCAAAGCATGCAGTTTGAGACAAACTGTTTGTAAAAATGGGCTATACAAATAAAATTGCCTTGCCTACACAGCACAAAAACCTAACAAAAATTCCTCTGCCATTGCAGGCCCAACTTAAATCAACATGCATATTAATTAAAATAATTTAACACATATTGGTCTCTGACCAGCCGACCACAGTCGTCATCCGGGAAGATGGCAGGAATGTCCCAGTCTATGAGAGCTGGCACTCTGGGGGCCCTCTCCTTTCTCAGGCAGGCCACATTGTGGAGGACGGCACAGGCCACAATGATATCACATGCCCTGTCTGGGCTGACTCTCAGGTGGTTCAGACACTGACAGTGTGCCTTTAGTAGGCCAAATGTCATTTCTGTCCGGGCCCTTGTTCTGGCATGGGCATGGTTGTATGCCAGTTGTGCCTCCAGAGGGTCTGCAAATGGAGTGAGCAGAAAAGGCTGGCAGGCATACCCTCTGTCACCCAGCAATACACCCAGGAATTCACCTGTGAACACAAAATGTTACCATCACAACCTCATAAGTAGTGACATTCTTAACACAGCCATTATGTTAAAAGTGGTTATCAATAGAGGTTCTGTGGCTCACCTTGTGATAGGCGCCGATAGAGCTCAGAGTTCCGAAAGAGACCGAGCCGGGCCACTTTGCCATAACATTACTGATCAAATAGTTAGCATTGCAGACCATCTGAAATGATAAGATGTTAAACCAATTAATGCACATCACAGGCAATGTACAGTGTTCATTAATTTACTTTATCAAAAGTCATGTTCACCTGTACATTGATGCTGTGGAAGTTTTTCCTGTTCACAAAATGGCCACCTGAGGGGGATTTTATTTTGATGTGTGTGCAGTCCACTGCACCAATGACATTGGGGAAACCTGTAATACGATGCAATGAGTATCTTACTCCGAATGTTAACACTGTATTTGTAATTGCAATTTAAAAAAAAAAAAAATTCTTACCTGCAATCCTATAGAACTCCTCCTTGATGTCACAGAGTCTTCTATGCCCAGGGAAGGAGATGAAGATGCTTGCAAGTCCTTTAATTGCGTTTTTTTTTTTTTTTTTTTTTTCACTGCTAAAACAGTACAGGCATTGTGTGGGCAGGCACATTCTTAATAAAAAGTTGCTGCCATGTCCATTTTGGTTGCTTGCTTGCGCTTGACTCAGAGCGCGGATCTCGAAAACACATGAGAAGCTATGCAGAATCATACTCGGCGGACAGCACAGCTTTATGCCAATTACGCACACAGGCTCCACACCTCCACGACTCGCGTCAGCAATCATAACTCATCAGGGGAAATCACATTTTGCCAATATTTTAGAGACCCCCCAACATTTCCCAAATCCTGTTTTCGGGGGGGTCTCGTGTCAGTTTCAGGGGGTCTCGGATCCCCCGAGTCCCCCGTAGTTCGAATACTGCCTAATTGTGATAGTTTCAGTGGAGTGGTGAGTGTGTATTTGTGCACTACTTACGCATTCAGGCGGTCAGCAATGGTTTGCCACGCTTGCTCCCTTTGTTTTTTGACTGTGGCAGTATTTCCTTTTTGTTTTATTTTCTCCGTCACCTCTTCATATGCTTCCATTAATAATTATTGCTCCGCTGGGGAGAAATACGCCGCCCTTGTTGCCATGGTGAATCAGTGAATCTATGATCGATCGTGGGGTCTATTTAAGCAAGCCGTGTGCAGCACTTATCCAGGATCGGTTTCACCTGGCTTAATGAATCCGTGTCTGCTCATCCTGGATTGGCCTTTGTGCAACCAACTAAGCCTGGGCGCTCATGTTTTGGATTCCTTGAACCTGGCTAAGTAACTCATCCTGGATGTCTAAATCCTACTTTTGTGCAACGGGCCCCTGGTGGACTTTGATTGACTGCATGTACCTTGTGAAGTGTAAACAAGTGTTATTCTTTGACAGAATAATTTCATTTTGAGTCCAGTGTTTTGGTAAAGAATGTGTGCAGAGAAAGATGTGTTCTATTTTGAAATGAAGAGTTATTATATATTTAACAAAATGTGTTTTTGAGAAGAAAATTATCCATTTGGCCAATTGTGTTTTGTAGGTGTGAGTCTGTGTTAAGAGTTTAGAAAAAGTATCTGAAGTATGGGTAAGCGCTTGTTAGCGATTGAAAAAAAAAAACTGTAAGCCAAGCAATGTGAGCTCTACCAACATGAGGTCACGCCACATTTCAAATTCTTTGTATTTGTGTAAGCAGTGAAATTAAATACCGTAATTTGATCTGCTGCAATGTTTTCATAGCAAAAAGATGTCAGGTCTGGGTAGGTTGGTAGGACACAGATGCAGACTCCAAAAGGTGTTGAGCAAAAATTGAGCTTTATTCACAAAACAAAAACGTGGTTAACAAAAGGCGCGACTGAGCCGGATATCAAAAAACTTAAACTGTGGAATAAATACTTGAATAATAATTGAGACAAAACAAAAGGCATGCCATGGCATGCGTGATATTGACAGGTAATAAGGTAGGTGGATAAGGATATCACAAAAGAACAGGGGAGACTGGAAACTAAATAAGGAACTGGGAGTGATTAGTGAATGGGTGCAGCTGCTGACAATAACAAACAGGTGAGGGGAATTAATTAATGATCAGACAGAAACTGTGGGGAAGACAATGGTAAACTAAATGCAAGACATGACCTGAAAACCAAAACATAACCTAAAACATGATAAAACTAAACATAAAAAAAACTAACATAAAACTAAAAACATGGGGAAAATCCCATGGGCGTGACAAAAGAGACAAATCACAATTTGAAAATCTGGCCCGTTCCTTAAAACTATTACTGTGTTATAGTAATTTATCTTATAAATCCTACACACCATTATTTGGATGTATACAACATCCTTCTCTCAAATGCTGGAATTATTGCCTCGGACTGAATGTTGACAAGAGGAATGACCAGAGTTTTGTCTTTGAATATGCCTATTTGAGTGTCGAATTACTTAAAACAAACTCATTGTTTGAAGTGTTTTCCAATTATTTGCAGAAATAGTTTTCCAGATGTTTTTTTTTTTATTTTTTTTACTTTGGCTTCCTCTTTTCTTTAGATCAGACCTTGCTGTCCTATTGATGAGCTCCATTTCCATCAGACACTCACTCACTAAAACTCAGCTTCAAAGGACCACCAGAGGTGCCTTGAAGATCTTCAACTGAACATAAAACAAAGAACAAGAGTCGAATTTAATCACAGGTTATTCTCTGTGGAAATAGTTGAGCTGTGCACATTTCCAGCTTTGACTGCAATGATTTCTAGCTGGGTTGGACAGAATGCAAAAGGTCTGAAGATGCACAGGCCTAACAGCCAGTTCAGTCCCAGTGTGTGAAAACGCATTAGTAAGCATGTGCACACACAGACACACACACACACACACACACACACACACACACACACACACACACACCCACCGTTGCAATTGTTGCTGTATTTACTCGGGCAAATATGGTCCCCTTTCCACAATCGAAAGGAATTAATGTTTGTCTTTAGTCTCCAGAGTTCCTCCAAGCTCCTCTCCCCTTCTGTGCTGCTTCCTTCAGTGCTCCCATCCTGAAGCCTTTGGTCTCTCCCTCCTTTATACACTCCTTCATCTTTCCCTCAGTTGCCATAGATATGTCTGGAAGGGGAAGATGTTCTGCCCCCTCCTACTCCTGCTCCATTTCCTCTCTGCGCACACATTTTTTTCTCTTCGTTTGGGTTTTTTTTGGATCCCTATAAATCACCCCTCCATCTTTTTCTCTCCTCTCTCCTCTGAGCCACCACATATGCAGTCCTGTGTCATTTGTATACCCCTTTTATTTTCGGCTTGCTTCAGATGGGCCATGAGTCATCTGCCATTGTCCAAACCTAAAGTTTGGATCGTCCAGCAAACTCAGACACAAACTATAAACATACAACAACAGTTAAGCATCAGCATATCACTCCTCCAGCCTCTTCCTGGCCACAGCAGGGCAATCAATACATCCCCTCATCACATCATATCATAAAGAAAAGGGAATCAGCAGCTCACACCATCTGCAGGAGCTATTTCTGCCACTTTGCCTGGTTTGTGTAGATTCCTGCTGATAGTGTGATGAATGTACTTGCTGCCTGGAAATGTCTACACAGTTAGTAAAGTACACGTGCCACCTGTGAGCTCGACTCGTCTGCAGGCTGTCGGAAGCAGAGAGGTCGGCAGAGCAGCAAGCATTACTCATGCAACCTTTTTCATGGCTGCACAGAAGATCTCATCAGTGTCACAGTGGCAGCGGACACTTTGCTGCCTGGCTGCCCCCGTCCAACAGCAGCCAGAGGGGAGAAAGGCTCAGCATGAAGCTCGCAGAAACACACATATGGAATACTGGTGTGCCGGAAAAACATGTTTGACACATCAATGAAGACAATTATGAGGCCTCATTCTCAAGCATTTTCTCTCTTGTACAATTAGTTTTTACCTTGTGTTAGTCTGTGACTCTTGGCTTGACAGTCTCTGTTGAATTCCAGTTGTTGAATCGATTGCCGAAGCATTTCTTTCATTTCAAAGTCACAATATCTGATTTTAGTTTAGTTAGTTGAGTTTCGGTTATTCTTTGGTTTCCTGTTCCATTTTACATGGGGTTAGAGTAAAGTTTTATTTTCTCCCACTCCCTTTTCAGATGTTTCACTGTGTTCACCTGTGTCACTTTAGTCTATGTATTCAGCTGAAGAATATTTCATGGAAGAATGGCAAAAATCTTCAGGGAGATGGAAAACCCACAGGGTTATTTGTGCTAAAAGTTGCAAACTAGCTTTGAGATCAAGAGAGTACTGACTTTTTGACAGATAAATCTGACAGCAGTTGGAGTTTTTGTTGAATAAACTATTGAAAATCAAATTCCCCTTGTGATCTTCACGTGTACCACCTGCATGGAAGGCACTTTTAAGAAGATTAAATCTACTCACGTTCAAACGTGTAGAATATATCTTTAATATCAGTGGTACTGACTTCTTCACACGACTGTATATATATATATATATATATATATGTATATATATATGTATGTATATATATGTATGTATATATATATATATATATATATATAAATTGTTTGGGAAATTTTGGGCCAAGAGGTGCCATATGTGTGAATTGGGATAAAAATTGGGTAAACAGCAGCTGATGTGAGTTGTAAAGCAGACAGCTGTGAGCAGTTGGTCTGGCTTGTGTAGTTGTATTGTTTTTTTTGTGGTAATTAAGGAAGACTAGTCGCTAATGCTCGGGCAGGGAATAAATCGATGAGTTTAAACTGGAATAGTAGATACGCTTTTAGAGCGGGCAGAGTGGGAATCACTCGTCCATAGTGATGTCATAGAGCCAACGGCCGACCTTTTATGCATGGGGGGTTCGGGCTACCGTGGGACTATGGTTCGCATTAGTCATTAATATATGTGAAAATTATTTTCACTAGTCAAGGAGTAGACGAATGCTGGTAATTGATTGACTTGCGAACATAAAAGTTTGAAGGTGGAATCAAAAGAGCAGTTCAAGAAAACTCCGAAAAAGTCAATTCCAGTTTTATACGGGCACATTTTAAGTATATATGTTTATATCATTTTATATATCTGCCTAGAACTCTTTGGAGTTATCCGAGACCTCAGTATAAAGACATTTTGAGAAGAAAATTCAAATTCGTTTATGAAATTGGGCACAGGAGATTATTATTGAGAGGTCACAGCGAAGCTGGTAAAGTACACGTCAGCATCTGTTGCTTTGGTCAAGAAACCATATCACAAGGCTTGTAGGGAAAACACATTTTGTATTCCATATATTGCCGACACACACATCTCCTGAAAAATTAAAAGTCTAAATGAAAGAAATTGATAATTTAAAAATGTGAAGATTTGAACGGTGACTGACAAAACTTTGATCGACCGACTTGGTGATCGACTGACTTGGTGTGGGTGCGTGGGACCGGTCTCTGTTTTTGTGTCAATGTGTGTGGAGTCCTGCTGGTTTGTGTGAATCAAGAAAGAGAAGAAAAGAAAAAAGGTTCTGACTCATATCATCCCTTGACTTTTGAGTATTCGTAGCATTTTAAGTTAAACTCAGATTTGCTTCATTGTTATAATTTGCCTCATTGTTATAATTTGCTTAATTGTTATAGTTGCCACATTAATAACTTGGGGAGATAAGGAGTTGTTGCAGTAATGTGCTGTGAGTTTTAAACGCTGAGTGTTTATTTCTTTAAGATTCTGGATTTTCGTTGAGTGCATCTTGTTATTATTGAATTATTGAGTACTGCTGTGATTGGTGTTAAGTTTCTAAAGTTCTATTCTCAACAGGCGAGTGAAGGTGTTTTGGCTTTCAGGGGGACAGAGGGTGCTGCGCGTTCACGAGGCTGGTGGGAAGGCGCGGGCTCTGTCCTTGAGAGTTTCCTGCTGCTGCAAATGTTCGTGTGTGATCACATTTTCTTTCCTTGTGTCTTCCAGGGGCAATTTATGGTTGAACTGTAATAATTATTAGTTTTCTTTAGGTAATGTGCTAATTGCAGAGTTGTTATCAGTCGAGTAATGAGGGTTTCGCAATTCTAGAGGAGAGTTTCTGTCTCTAGTCAAGTTGAATGTGACATTCCTGATAAAGAAAGTTTTTCGCTTATGCATTGTTTCTGTATCTTTTGATTTGTAGTTTCCCTGTCCACAGCGTGTTAAATTGTATTTCTTTCTCTTTCTTAACAAATGCCATTTCGAGGTGAAGAATAGTGCAACTGTTATTTCTGTGTTAAATTGTATTTCTTCTCTGTCCAGCTGAAAGTTTGTATTTCCTCCTTTTTCTCAACTTGTAACAAAAAGTGTGACAAACGCCATTTTGAGTTGGGGTGTGGTTCAATTGTTATGCTTGGGAGGAGTTAATAACGGTCTAGGAAGTAGATGTAATGGTGTGTTCATATTTGATTTGTTAGAAATTCACGTGGTACATTAGAGGCAGGCTTAGAGGTGTGTTCATATTTTATTGGTTAGAAGTTACGTGTCTCAGACGTGTTTCATTGGAGATAGATTTAGAGGTGTGTTCAGATTTCATTGACTTTCAAAAAAAAAAAAAAAAAAAAAGAATTATTTCATTGGTCAGAATTGACGTAGCTGTGACGTACATTGGATCATCTGGATTGGTGGAGGACATTGTGTGTGGATTGGATCGGCAACATCCGGATGTGAGCAAAAGTTGGGGCAACGCCTTTAGCCTGAGTCACTTCAAACAGAGTAAGCATTAACTGAGCTTTCGATTAGCAATAAATTAACATTGGGTAGCATTAGCAATACAGCAAGTATTAATTAGCAATAATTAGTATTGATTAGCAATAACTAGCATTGTTTAGCATTGATTAGCGTTGATTAGCAATCAATAGTATTGATTAGCAATAACTAGCATTGATTAGCAATCACTAGCGTTGAATAGCATAATTAGCATTCAATTAGCATTGGTCAACAAGGAAGCTAGTATTGATTAGCAATAGTTAGCATTGGTTAGCATTAGTAGCATTTGTTAGCATTTCGTTAGCCATAATTAGCATTGATCAGAAATACAATTAGCATTGATTAGCAATAGTTAGCATTGGTTAGCATTAGTAGCATTTGTTAGCATTTCGTTAGCCATAATTAGCATTGATCAGAAAGACAATTAGCATTGATTAGCAATAGCAATAAGGCAAATATTGGTTTAAATCTTAATTAGCAAGAGGTTAGCATTTATTAGCAACAGCTAGGAAGCTAACATCAATTGGCATTGGTTAGCAAACATTAACATTAGCAATAATAGTAACCGAACTCCAAACCAGAAGTCAAAAAGCTAAATTAGCCTAACATTGAATTAACATTGGTTTAATTAAAAAAAAAAAAAAAAAAAAAACCTAGAGCATAAGCTTTCAAAGCTAACGTAGGCTAACCTTAACATTAGCATTGACAACATCCAATCCAATAATTAGCTGCATCTAAGCTAAATTTAGCCAAGCATTAAATTAGCATTGATTAGAGTTAAATAATTAGTTCATTTAAATTGACTTTCAAAAAAAAAAAAAAAAAGGGGGGAATACGAATAATAAATAAGGAAAATTTAGAAAATAGATAAGTAAATAAAAAGAAAAAGTCAAAAGACAATAGAAGGGAACTAACTAGGTGAAACAATGGATGTAACACCAACAATAATCATCAGCGCCAAACATCCTGAACATTCCAAAGATATTAAAAAGATATCTCTAAAATGGGAAAAACGAACAAAAAATAACGTCTCACCCGGGCCAAAAGGTGGCACTTTCAATGTAACTACCTGTAAGATTATGGAACAAAGGATTAAAGCTTACAAACCAAAGGACAAAAGCAAAAAGAGACAGGAAAAAAGAGAGCTTGAATTAAAAGTTTTACATTTCTTTGAAAATGCAGAGCTATTTCCAACACTGCCAGGAGCAGCAAACATACAAGGAGATTCTGAAATAAAAGATCATAAAATATCTCATGAACGTCCAGAACTACAAATAGCTACATCAAGCAGTCATGGAGCTCCTGAGCCAGACGCCATCTGTAATTCAGATCAGGCAAGGGGACAGCTCCCACAATACCAAAAATCACCCGAACTGGCATCTCCAGTTCAAAAGGCATCTTCTGAAGAACATAAGAGTCCAACAGCGTCAGCACCGAGTTTGATAGAAATGACGCAGGGACAGTATGTGCCGTGGCAGACGCTCGACCTAGGGGGGCTGGTTGCTCGATTGCCGGACATTCACACAGGTGCAAGTAGATGGATAAGAGCTTTTGAACAAGAGACTGTGGATAAACTGTTGTCTGTGGGACACATTAAGGCAGTGTGGGCACTGTGTTTTGGAACTTCTACCATGGAGGGCATTTTGAGACACAGTGAGAATGACTGGATGTTGAGCCACCGAGCTGATGGAACTGACTTTAATGCATATCGAGCTGCACTCTGGAGAGCGTTACGAGCTGAGTTTCCTGTGGGAGTGGACCTCGAAGCATTAAAGGGGGAGCCACTGTCAGGAACAGAGAGTCCGGCTGTGTACATTGCACAACAATTGAAGAAATGGAGACAAGAGTCTGAGGGAGAAATCGAGAAGAGCCCAGCTTGGGTGACATTGTTCAGAGTTTCCATCATAGAGGCTGTGCCTGCCCCAGTTCAGGGGCGGCTGGAGGATGTGGTGGGGTTGAATTCAATGTCACATGGACAATTCCGAGACCACGTGGTGCATGCAGTAAACAAATACAGAAAAGAACTGAAACGGAAGGAGCAGGAGAAGGATATGCAAAGGGAACTTGCACGGTTGCAGTAAGAAGAACTGCAAGCGAAGCAAGAAGTACGAGATGAGGCCATGACAGCGGGGGCCGCTGAACAGCCATCACAGGGGCAAGTCCATCGTCGACCCTGTCAGAGGTCAAGAAGAGATGCACCTGGAGGACGAAGGGCCTAGGGGGCATGTTGGGCCTGTGGCGAGAGGGGACACTTTGCTGACAGCTGTCCGAGAGCACCGAGAATCCCGAGTGTTCGGCAGGACCGTGGCCAGTCCCTGCGGGGCGGAGCAAGTGGCCCGGCAGGTCCAAGGCGTTCCTCTGGCAGAGGAATCCCAGTATTGGTTTACATTGACATATAGAGGTAAGAAGTACACTTACATCAGACGTACTCAAAAGGGTTTAAAAACCGCCCTCAGGTGTGTCATTGTTACAAAACAAAACAAAGTTTTTAAGTTAAATGTATCACAACTACTAAGTTTCTAAAACTTGAATTTAGATAGGTCACTGTTACTAGGACACAACAAAACAAAGTTTCTGAATGTAAAATTTAAATGTGCCACTATTACGAAGTTATAAAATTTGAACGGAACAAAGTTTCTAATTTAAATTTTAGCATTGATAGTCTGAATTAGAGTATCTATTTAGCCCATAGGGAATTACTGATATCTCTCCATCCCACTTGGAGGGAGTAAGAAAAGCGCCATGTCCAAAATAAATAAATAAATATCTAATGAATAAATAAGTAAGATTAAAATACAACAAGTATGATCTTCTTTTGGGAGGATTATGCAATAAAATGCGCTTCCTCTGGAAGGAATCATGAAAGATCCAAAGATCAAAGGTTGAAAGCACAACTGGAGAGGACAACCGAGGCTAAGTTAGCCTTTGAAAATTTGAAACGAAATTAGCAAAAGTCATCCAAAACGGCCAACACTAGTATATGAGAAGCCATTTTTCTTATATGTCTCCAATAAAAACCATAAGATTTCAGAACTAATAAATCAGAGTAGGTATGTTGTGACTCAGGCAGGATGTTTGCAGGTTGTGCATCTTTTGACACATCCAGATGTGAATACAGAAGTGTACTACATCGGATCCTGCGGATGTCATTTCACGTGAGTTTGAAGGAGAACCACATGAGCGTGTGTCAGAAGCTGTGAGATACATTAAACTGACACCTGACTTAGGAGCAACTCCACTTGTTCAGGCTGATGTCACTTATGTTGTGCATGATTCATGTTGTGAGATCATTTGGGTGATCATGAAGTTTTGCAGTTGTGAAACAGGAAGGTGGAAAACTTTGTGACGGTGAAAGCTGAGAAGTGTGAACGGCCATGTTCGGCACAGTTGGCTGAACTGAAGGCACTAACGGAAGCATGTTGACTGGTGAAAGGTAAGGTTACGAATGTGTACACAGATTCTGCATATGCTCATGATATTTGCTATTTGTTGGAAGCAGTTTGGAAGCAGAGAGGGTTCAGGAGGTCAGACGGAAGTCCAGCGCGACAGGAGGTCCAAATGAAGGAGCGGATTGCAGTCATGAAAATTGAAAATTGGCAGTGATACAGTGTCAAATAATCGTAGAGGTAACAAAATGGTTGGTAAAGGTAATATCGCGGCTGATGAAGCAGCGAAAGTAGCATCAAAGTGCCAGCTTGCTGTTTTGGCACCAATGGTGTTACTGGAGCCAGAGGTCGCCTCATCACAAGGATATTGGTCATACATATTGGATAAATAGTCGTAAATTTCTTTTGGTAAGAGAATTGATTCATCTGTTTGTCATTCCATCAGAGATTAGCTCAAATAATGGTTAAGTGTTTGTTTATAAAAGTGCAAGAGGCATTCTGCAGCAGCTGCGAATCAAGCAGCGCTGTGGGGCCGTTTATCATCCACAAATTCAAGGGATGGTTGAGAGAATCAATGGAACCTGGAAAGTGAAATTGAATTGAATCTGTGCTTCAACTAAACTAACTAGATGCTTTGCCGCTTGCACTAATGAGCTTTCGTATGCAGACTCATAGAGTCATGCACTAACACCGCATAAAATGCTAACGGGTCGACCCATGCCGGCACCTCAGTTCCCACTTGAGCAGGTGCAAACAGAGTGGACAGCTTACATGAGGCAACTAACTGCAATCCACAGAACAATCTATTTACAGGAGGAGTTCAGAGACTCGAGTCTCAAACAGCTGGTTGAGAGGCCAGTGGTGCCAGGCGACCAGGTGCACATCGAAGTGTTCCGAAGGAAGTGGCTTGTGCCAAGACGGAAAGGACTGTACACAGTGGTGCGAGCAACATCAACAGCAGTTCAAGTGGAAGAGGTAGCAACACATGGTACCATTTGAATCACTGCACTAAGGTTCGGACTAAAGACACAGACGGAGTCGAGTCCGAGGGAAAGGATGAACAAAAGGAAGAGGTTAAGATTTCTGACACTGTGAGCATCCAGGTGTGGGTGTTGGCCGACAGCATGGGTTCAGGAGAACGAAGCCTGGAGATGTTGGATGGGATCCCGCAGACAGGAGAGACTGGAAGGGTCCCGTGATGAAGCCACCCCGCAGGGAAGTAGCCAGCCTGGGTCAGATGAGTATGATGCAACAATACACACCCACTCAGACCATGCCACGCCACAAACTTTGCCAGCAATACACACTAGAGCTAGTTTTAGAAGAGGTATCTGCTAAGCTTGAATTTAAGTTCATGGAATAAACGATTTGAGGAGGGGTGGATCATGGGTCCGGTGGAGGAGACGACCAAATCACCGCCTCTGGACGCCACGACAAAGGGGCAATCTGGTAAGATCATGTCAGATTGGGTCAGAAGGAGTTGTTCACAATGGTTGTAAGAATAGAAAGATTTTTCGGGAAAGGCTAGGGGGACTTGATACCATTAGCACTACAGGATAGAATAATCATGCTAATCCAAAAACAGACGGAGTGTACATGCACAGGTGGAGTCAGGAAAACAGTGTAACTGTGGAAAATGGGTTAAGGCAGCACAGAATATGTGGTATAGATGGGCATGGTACACTACGAGGGAACTGACAGCGACGGAGTGTCTCATATGTGCAGACGCTCCAGGAGCATTGCCTGTTGTTGTTCCAGAGCCACACACCTTCAGAGACTGTGCAGTGGTCCAGCAACGGGAATGCAGGAAAGGTAGGTTCACATCGGCAGAGGATAAATGGTTATTGTTTCCTATGTGTGGGATTAAGTGCAGATTGATGTTTGGGGCAAATAAATTACAGGACTTTTTCAAAAAAGGTAGGGGCCACAAATTGGAGTCGTCCTGTGCTGAATTTAATCTTAGTACAACACAGGATGGGCCTCCGACTGATTATAGAGTAGATTACGATGGTGAGTTTGAATGCTTTTGGAACTCGCGTAGGTAATACTACTGTTAAATGAAAACAAGATTTATTGGGATTTATTTATTTGGATCAAAATGTGAAAATATAGAAATGATCATTTTAACTCTATATCTTTTTGGGGATCAGACACACCCAGTGGCTGAGAGTTACTGGATGTGTAGAGATGATGTTTTGTTAAATGTGCTACCCAACAGGTGGATAGGTCTTTGGGCACTGGTGAGGAGGAACACATCAGTTGTGGTAGTGTATGACAAGGTAAACGAGATGCGAGGTTTGGATGTGGAAAAAGGGAGAGTTAAAAGATCTAGTGATGACTACATCAGGGATAAGCACATTTACTTGGATGCAATATGGCAGCCGAGAGGGGTTCCTTTGAGTTCAAAGCACGCAGGGAGGTTGCAGCTGGATTTGAGGCTGGTTTGCAGGGAATCATATTTAACAAAATGGGGAATGGACTAATTACATATAATACAACCAACAGGGAATTCTTAGCTACACGAGTGAAGGGTTTGCAGGCTTTGGAGAACAACTACATGAGACGAGTATGATGGCTTGGTAGAACAGACAAGTTTTAAAATGTATATTTGAAGGGAAAATGGGGTGTGCCAGATGGATGGGGAAAATGTTGTACATTTATACCCGGGAACACTGCAGCTGATAGAACGTTTACAACGGCCGTGAAGGAGTTCAGAGAACGGAGAGAGGAGCTGACGTGTGATGCTGGTGGAGGTGAACGGTGGTGGACTGGTCTGTTTGGGATTTTGGGAAAAGGGGGAGCGATGGCAGTTAAGGCGGGAATAGCAATATTGTTGATAGTGAGGATGGTTTCCCTATTGGGGTGTTGCATTATACCCATTCTGAGAAGGTGTTTGCTGCAAGTGATGTTCAAACAAACAGTGGAAGGAATCAGGAGGCAGATGACCATGCGAGACCAGGTCTGAGGTCCAACGCATGGGGGAGCGGGTCAACGAATGAAGGTTATCAACGGACGGTTCATAAGTTTCTTTCCTCGAGGGTGGAACCAAGTTTAGTCTGACAGGGAGAAGAGATGCTGAAGATCTCTTTGATTGGGAGTGACGTACTGGCGACCTCTCCTCCCAGAGTTAGCTTAGCAGTTCCAGACCCAGCCGGACGGATGTTCGGCCAGAAGCAGATGACACCAGAGCACAGGAGATGGGACGGGACTGGAGGAGCTGCATTACATTGCATTTTATTACTATTGTTGTGTGATAATCCATAATTTTATGTATTGTACTTGATACAAAACATGGATGAAGGTGGTGTATTCAGTCTATGTGTATTATCAATCAAAACTGATCACTGATATGTCCATTGCCAATTGTGTCGGTCAACTGTTCGGAGTGCGACCTTGGTAAAGTGGTCGGTCGCCAGTGGGGGGGGCCGTAGGTGAATTTTCCCAAGATAAGAACATGAGTTACGAAAGTTACGAAAGTAGCAGCCGGTGGGTTTTTCGCACCTATGCACTGCGAACAGTGGACAAGTGTGATGGCAATGTAAAACTTGTAGTGTTGTTGAATTCAATATCGTGTGAGTTAATTTAATCATTTCATGTGATTCGAGTACACATATATATATTCCTTTTCATTTATTCGAAATGGTTCCGTTGATTGATATTGTAGAATTATTAGGATGATTTAGTGTTGATTATGTTAATTAATTCTTAATTAACTATGTGGGATGATTTTCTTTCATTTTAGATTATTTCTTTATTAAATCACTGATAAGTGATTTCAGGGGGGACTATGTGGGAGAAGGATGTCATGACATGCTCATGACTTCTGGCCTAGTTACATCCTGGGCCTTGTTGACTGGTTCATATGAATATGGGTAAAAGGTAGTATGGGCTGTTTACATTTAGGGCAGACGCTCGGCGTCGCAGAAAGAGATTGAGTCCGGATGACACATGCATGTTATGATTAAACCAGTATAAAGTTGGTTCACAGTATGAAGACGGTGGACATTTTGTACATTCTGTATGCACATTTGCTGTGACGGTTTGTTCAATAAACTCCCCAATGGACGGCTGACCAACGCGGGATTCGACTCTAATTTCTCCACAACACTATGAGTTTTCTTCCACTAAATTCATACAACTGGAGCTGCTTTTTTTGGGCCTGAGCACTTGTCTAACTACAGCATATGGTAGATATATATGGCATTAATCTTGGCTTCCAGGGCTACCATAAGGAGCTTTGGAGTTATTTAGACCAGGATATGTCCTTTTACTCACATATAAAACAAGTTTCCTTGATTGCCTTCTGTCACCTTTATTGCTATGAGTGTTTTGAAGAAAAGCTGGTCCATACTTTTTTCTTTTTTCAAGATTTGACAACTTTAATTTCTTACAACTGGGCTAATGCATTTTGAAAACATTATGACAAATTATGAAAAAATTTACAATTTCTTGTTTTCTTACCATCTAAAAAATAAGATGTGAGGTAAATCTGCTTAGACAGTACCAGCACTTTATTCAAGGGCTACATTTACTGTAAGATAAAAAAATAAAAAAAACGGCTTTACATCGCTGCATGAGTCACACAGTTTGAATCCCAGCACCATGACTGATTTTATGAAGAAATGAGAGTAGGCAGCCCTTTCAATTTGACAAATGAGTGTAAATTCTTGAGGCTGCTGTGCTTTCACAGCAGGCAGGTACAGAGGCTTCATGTTTTATGTATAACATATTTACCAGCACTCACCCGCTCAATGCCTCAGTGCTGCAGAAACTGTCAAAAATATTCAGTCACAAAAGCTCCTCGAAACCAGAGCAGAGGATGGCTCACTAATAATGCGAGATATAAGGCATTTGGCTGGTTGTGATTATTACTGTGCTGCGATTATAGTAAAGCCGCTACAGAGTGACAGAATATCCTTGACCTCACATCAAAGCTTTTACCAAACCTCTCTAGGAAATGTTTGGAGGGCAAATGACGCTAATGAAGGTCACTGTACTACAGACCACTGCAAAACAGCAGTTAAATCTTAAGAAAGCAATGACTAGAAATGGTCAGATTCATTTTGTTATTCCCCTCACAGGACAGATAGTCACATTTTAACATGCAGAGAGACTGTAACACAGATAAAACCAGCCAAGAAAATTCTATTGTGTCTGCTGAAGACCGCAGCGCAGACTACAAATGGGACAAAACATGGCACTGCTTCTATTTTCATTGGGATATGACACCCCTGCGCTGCCTCGGGCTCCAATTCATGCTCCTTTATAACATGGCGGTGAAGTGTCAAAGATGCCTGGAGGAATAATGCGAGTCTTCCTAAAGTCCTTGCTGCCATCAGAGGCCATTAAAAAGCGTTTTAGTTGAGAAAAAATAGAGTGGGAAATGTGCTCGGACTGGATAAAGGATAAACTCTAAATATATCTCCACACTGTTTTTTTTTAAGTACAGACCCACTAAATATAGTAATGTCTTAATCTTGATGATGTTTTTTATGTTATAATAGTCAATATTAAGTTAATATCTTACATATATGTAAATGCATCTTTGTGTAATATGCTGAATAACAGAATAAAAGGTTACAGTGAAATACTGACACAAATCCGCTATTTGAAAATGAATGAGTCGTCAAGTTTTGGCCTCAGTAATACTGAGATTTTCAGAAGCAGCGTCTTGATTCTGCACCCATCATGAAATGAACAACAGTTCCAACCTCATTGCTACATTGTATTTGCAGCCAGCTGGCACTCCATCCCCCTCTCCTCAGTCTCTCTCTGTAGTAGAAGAGCGTAGCAGCTGTTGCTCAGTTGGTGCAGTAGGTTGGTGGTCGGCTGTAGAGTATGTGGTTTGATCGGCAGCTCGTTTTTGGAGCAAGAAAGTGAACCTCAAACCGTGTTCCACAAGAGAGATGGTTAAAAATTGGCCAGACATACTGTATATGATGAAATGTCAACATGGGTCTGCATATATATGGAGACATTTTCTCTGATGGTTGTCATTTGGGAATAAAATACAAAATAACTTACTTTTCAGCTTACTTTAAGTTTTCAGCACTGATTAACTTGGACAATAAATAAATGACTGATGATGCATTGAAGCTTTGCAACAATAACATTATTAAATTAACAGCAGAAGGTTTGACAACTCGTGGAGATCAGGTTTGCTTCAGTTTTACAGAGATATAACATTTTTCATGCGATTTGTTTTATTGGTCAAGTCTCACTCCTCTCACTAAACTTAAATCATAGGTGCAATCTGACAGGAATGGGTCCTGTTTCTTTAGAGCAGGGTCGACTTAACTCCCAAAATATGAGCTTCGTGGCAAATGTTATAATCCCCAACACACATACACACACACAGTATAGTGATCTCAGTCATCAGTGCGCAGCATCTCAACACCTCATGTGCAGGTAGGTGGAAGCCAGAGGCGGAAAGGAGGCAGAAGCAAAACACCGGTGCTATTTTCTCTTTCACAAAAGTCTCATGATCTAGTGAGATGTGAGTCTCTATATTATGTTTTTCCATTTCGGAAGTGTAGTTTGCAAATTTTCCTTCCTAATCAAGAATTTTCATGTTTTTTATGTAAGAATGTAGGTTTGATAACATAATGTGGACAAGCTCACTAAAAAAAAAAAAAAAAAAGAATGAAATGTGTGAGAAAACTGTGAATATGAGCAGAAATCTTGTTGCATAAGCTGACTGAATAATATGTCAGAGGTGTGAATACTGTAGGTGCCACACGTACATCTACAGAGGTTAGGTTAGCATAGATGGAAGGCCAAATCAATCCACTGTATATACGTGCTGCTGACTCAGCAGAAATAACATCAAATGAAGAAACAGTACAGAATGCGTGGGAGCTTTACTGTCATATATTCCATTATATCTCGTTTTCATGGTGCCTGATATTTGTGTTTTCTTGGCCGGGTAAATCAAACATATTTTTCAAATATCATAAATCAGTCTCCTCTTTATTTTGTGGCCTACGAGCCAGCTTCCGTCACCCTTCCTGCTCTGTGCCAAATGGTTGACGGACAAATTAACACTCAGATGGACACAGAGAAGTATTTAGCTGATAAAGAGCCTAATCACCTGGTGTAGAAGAAAATTGAGCTAAAATGAGAATTAAAAAATGAGAATTACATTTGGCCCTGTGATGGACTGGCGACCTGTCCAGGGTGTACCCTGCCTCTCGCCAAATGACAGCTGGGATGGCGCCCCCCCCCATCAGCATCTGTGGAACCATGGCTGCTACGTGTGAAAGTTTCAATGAGCGTGCTTTACAGTGAGCATTTTAAGATTTAAGCATCTCACATATCTATCTCATAGCATATCTATCCATAGATAAAAAAGGAGACTTTTTTCTGCACAGTAGCTAGCCTGGTTTATAGTCGGTAACGCAAGACGCAACGCAAGCCCTTGCGCGGTTGCAAGCCCCCCCTTGCGTGCTTGCGTGTGTCACCTCAATTTTCTAAACTTCACGCAAGACGCAAGCGCAAGCCACTGGCTGTGGTCGAAACCGCCTACTAGATCGATCAGACAGTATGCAGAGCGTTTACAAACAGTGCACTTCACTCCTAGCCTGACTACGTCATACTCACGATTCTAGTCAGAATGTGAGTCTGATACCGCTCAATAGAGATTTGGGTATGGGGCGTGTTTCAACCGAACCAGGAGAAAAAATGCCTCTTCGCTCAATTGGATAGACCTACAACCAATCAGAGCAACATAGTATGTGACGTAGTTTAAGCAACACACACTTGTTGTTGGAAGGACGGCAAAAACATATTTTCTATCGATAAAAGCCTTTATCGCGTTCCTCTGTTCGTCTTTCAAAATGAATGCAATGTGGAGATCCTGTAGAACAGACTCGATGGCAGAATCTCCAGCGGCAGCCGTGTTCAGCTCTTTAGTGACGTAGTCGATAATGTCCCTGTTGATCATCTGTCCATCATCGTATAAAGCCCGCCCTGGCAATCTGATTGGTCCGACCAATTCTTGGTCGGGCATAATGATTTCCCAACTGAGCAGAGCCAGACCGAACTTCCCGACCAAAACTTTTATGGGCGGGGCTAAGTTCGGCTGGCACCCAGGCTACTTCACTCCTGCCCGAGCCGAAATCAGCCGGCCTGAAAAGCTGATTTCCCTTAAGCTATAGGCTAAACTCTGTAAATATATAACTTTTGCAACATTTGAAACATTTTCAGGCGAGAAAGTAGTCGTTTAGACCCCCAAGGTGTTGAAAATCTGACAAAATACCGGCTATTTACAAGAAGAAGAAGAAGCATGAATCCAGTCGAAGAGATCTATGGAAGAGAGACTTTTTTTTTTTTTTTTCTTTTTTCTTTTTTCTTCCTTTATTCAAATATGTCACATAGACAAAACAATGACATACTCAGAAGTAAACAATTATTATTTTTAACTTTACATATTCACACCTCCACATATAGAAAAACAACTTGAAGGATCTTAAATGCCCAAGATAAAAAAAAAAAAAAAAAAAAAAAAAGGGGGATAATAAATAATAATAATAAAAATAAATGAATAAAATAAATAACTTCTAAACAGTTACACAGTTACAAGAGGTTAGGACAGGTTAAGATCTTCTATGAGTGTGTATAATTTATTTGCATGGGGATTATTTATATGTTTCAAACATTTTTGTAATGAGGATATATTATTTTTTAATGCAAGCCATGAAGGTGGGGATTTGGCATATCGACACTTGTGAATATAAAATTTTGTGATGATGATGAGGTTATTTATCAAGAACTCTGTTTTCTTATCTTTGAGGATTACGCCTACTTGGATATCTTGAAAAGACCAAAAATCTGTGCTCATGGAACTGGATGATAATAAGTCATGTAGAGATTTCCACAAATTTTGGACAGTCTCACATTCATAAAATAGGTGTTCTGTTGTTTCCAAATTTATTTTGCAGTTATAACAGTTTTCTACAACAAATTTAAATCTTCTTTTTAAAAATTCATTTGAGGGATAGATGTTGTTTATACTTTTGAAATGAACTTCTTTACATTTTGGGGGAACTGGGAATTTTAAGTATTTTGTCCGAATATTTGATTTTTCACATTTGTTATAATTTCTAAGAATGAATGAGCTTCTTGCTATACCTGGGTATAAGGTGTTTACTGAATACTGTCTTAAAAATTTATTGTTACATTTATCACTTACTAGGTCCAAATCATCTAATTTTATTTTATGTAAATTTGGAGTTGGAATGATCAAGATATTGTTCTTTACGGATTGGATAAGGGCTTGTGGGATATTATGTATAACTTTCCTATAAGTCGCACTGGAACAACACAAGCTATATTTAGCATTAAAATAATTCAATTCAAGAATGTTTCCATTATCATCCATTATGTGTCTAACAGACCAAATTTGTTTAGTCATCCAGTCTTCCATAAACACAGACTTCCTTCCACTCAATATTACCCGATTATTCCACAATGGTACATTATGAGGGCTGAAATTATGCTTGAACATCAGTTTCCAATTTAACAAAAGCTGTTGATGAAATTTGGATAATTTTATGGGCAGTTTTGAGATTTCAAAATCACAGACTAAGAGAAAATCAATGCCTCCAACTTTCTTAAAAACAAGAGAAGGTAGCGAGAACCATATCTCATCATGATTTCTTAAAAAAGAACGAAGCCATTTGATCTTCAATATACCATTCATAATTTCAAAATCAATTGCTTTTAAACCACCATCCTCATAATCCTTTATCAAATCTCCATTTTTGATGTAGTGATGCTTATTTTTCCATATGAAATTAAAGTTCATTCTATTGATTTCTTTTATAATTCTAGGTGGGATGGCGAGGGAGTATGCTGGATAAATCAATCTGGATAATGATTCAACCTTGGTTAACATGGTTCTACCGAATAGCGTTAAGTCTCTTTGTAGCCAATTATTTAAAGTTTTTTTGCACTTGTCAATAGTATTTTGCATATTCTTTTTTTCACTAACTTCTTCACATTTAGTTATCCAAATCCCTAGATATCTGGTCTCCTTTTTGACAGGCATATCATACAACGAAGAATCAGAACAGTTATGGATACTCATGAGTTCACATTTGTCCAGATTCAGGTGCAAACCTGAGGCCTGAGAAAAAAACTTTATTGTTTCTAAGGCTAATGGGATTTGATCCTTATTTCTTAAAAATATAGTTGTATCATCAGCAAGCTGACTTATAATCAATTTGTGGTTGTTTATGTCTAACCCTTCAATATTTGAATTTAAAACAGTAATAGCTAGTAGTTCAGTGGCTATAATAAATAAAAGAGGTGAAATGCTGCAACCCTGCCTGATGCCTCTTTCTACCCTGAATCTGGAACATGTACCTTCTGAGAGAGAAACACAGCTGTTAACATCAGTGTGTAACATTGTAATCATATCAAGAAATACTTTACCAAACCCAAAATGTTTAAGTGTGTTAATAATGAAAGCATGTTCAATTGAGTCAAATGCTTTGCGGAAGTCCAGGAACATCATAAAGCCATCATCCTTAATTAGATGATTTTAATCAATAAGATCCAGAACCAGACGGATATTATTATGGATCTATGGAAGAGAGACTTGCTGAAGAGGTCCTGGCGGTGAATTTCCTTTCATCATAGTAGGCTTGTCATTGAAAAAACCCGCTACTCCACCTACTGTCCTGGCGGTGAATCGCCACGCAGCACACACAACCGCCGCCATTACGCGCAAGACACAAGCGCAAGCGCAGTTAAAAGAAGTATAACTCAGCCTTAACTCAGCCTTAACTCAGCCTTAACTCAGCCTTAACAGCTCTGTGTCACTGTACAGATTGGTCTCCCGTGGTCTAATTAAAAATGATAAATAATTCTTTTTTAGGAAGTTTACCACAAAGCGTTCCACCACAACCTTTAATGTTGTGGCAGAGGAATGATGTATATGTCTGCAGGGTTTTCTCTAGGGTGCATTAACTGAAATAGAAAGCATGAAGTCCAAGTTTTGAACTAAAAAAAAAAAACAAGAATAAAACAGGCAGCAGCACCTGAAAGCTGGACTCAAGTTAATGTTCTTGTAACACTGGCTGCATTTGATTATGAGCTGTAGTTTGACATTGTGCAAGCAAATTAGAAAACTTTACATGTCTGCGGTGGCAGGATGTGCTTTTTGTTTTGTTTTGCTCTGCTGAGAGTGGGACGGAAGAGCTGATTGGTTCAGGGAACACTGCCAGGTGAGACTGATTAGCACAGCTGTGGGGTATTTCTAATCAGTCCCCCTCTGCCTTCACATGCAGTGGTGTGCTGAGGATGGATCTGGAGCATTTGTGTTTGGTTGTGCACAGTGTTGAAGCTCTCAGTGACAGTGCACAGAGGAAAAACCTCACATCTTTGTTTACGTGCCTTTGGGCTGCGACTCGTTTTGGTTGAAATTAATTGGTTTCTCGACATGTCGGTTTGATAAGCTTTAAGCTTTTGAGTGAATTAAAAAAAATGGAATTAATGCTTTATTTTTGTTGTCATCATGATCATATGATGACATTTCATTTTCTCCAAAGGCACCTTGAGAGAGTCTGAATTTTCCAGTTTAAAGAAAATTTCAATTTAAAGAGTACATATTATGCCCTCTTTTTCACAAGCTGACAAGATTACCTGAAGACTTCACGATTTGTTTGTTGTATGCTTTGGTTCCTCTCTACTCCCCTCTTCAGTGGGGTTTGCCTTTTTTTAGATCTGGCCTACACCTTTGAGTTATGACGAAAACTCAAGTTTGGACACAAATACCCTCAATTACACCTGAAGTATGTTATTACCATATAAGAGAACATACTGTAGTTAGCCTGTGAGCTCACACTAGCACATGCCACATTGTCTTTGAATTGAGTTAATCTTCACTTATATGCATGCGGATCAGATAAATCTAGATGCAGCAGAATGTCTAAAGCATTTTTTTTTTCACACAATTCACAGCATTGTCATGAAATGTTCAATAAATCGATTCTGTGCCTGTGATTGTATACTGTAACAAAGACAGTGGTCTAATGAAATGGCCAGGTGGATCTCCAACTATAGCGCAACTCAACTGTGTATATAAGCGTACTGATTGTTGAGAAGAAGGATCTCTTCTAACCTGGCTAGATCAACATGGTTTTGATGAATAGATAAAACACTTGAGGAGATGTTAAACGGTCACCCAGTTTGACTCAACAGCACATGTGACCATGCTGACTGTAGCTTTTTTTCTTATGGGGGGGGGGGGTCCAAAATGGTCTCTCAAGTCCATCTTATCTTCTTTATTGCTCGTATATTTCAGATACTCGTTATCTACATCTTATTTATTTATTTAATTTGGTCCCACACGTGTTTCTATGCAGTTCCTCCCCAACAGATTACTGTGAGAATCTATCCACTGTTTTAACAGCTGAGGTGGGTGGAACATTTCAGCATGGTCCTCATCATCCGTTCTCTCCCACAGGACCTGAATGCAGCGCAAATCAACCCGTGAACGACAGAGAGAGAGAGAGAGAGAGAGAGAGATAGAGAGAGAGAGAAAGCAGCAACATCGTAGATGAGCCCCAATGAACGGCAGCCGGGTCCTTTTTCAGACAAACACACACCACGCTCTATATCCCCCACACACAAATGCCAGCACACTCATACACATGCAACCCAATCACCAGAGCACCATCAGCCAGAGCTGCCTGCCGCTGCCGGTGGAAGCCCTCACAGCTTCCCCCAAACAAAAAGCCGGGAGCCTGTCAGGAGAGGAGCTCTTGCTGCCCTCTTAGCACAAACGAGGAGAGGTGAGAACTGGGGACCTCATATTGGTGGCTGTATATGATTCATCAGCAGTGCTCGGAAGATCAGAGACAGAGGGGGGATAGTGAGTGAATGCACTCCGGTCCATTTGCTGTTGGTGCTGCTGCTGCTGCTGCTGCTGCTGCTGGAGGAAGAGGAGGAGGAGGAGGAGGAGGAAGCTCTGTTTGGAGAGGCTGCAAAGGCAACGTTATCCTGTGAAGCCAGAGCCAACGGCTGCAAGTGACCAGATCATCCCCCCCCTGGCTTGTAGATATGGAAGGAGCTCAGAGCAAGTTCTAGTCCTGGGTGAGTCAACTTCAAATCTTTTCATGGACACATAAACCCATCCATGTGGTCTTCCTCTTTATGTGCTGTCCGCAACTGTGTGAGATCCATTACCATAAAAATCATGCACATGCTGTTAACCTTTTTTTTTTATTTCTTTTTTTAAATGCATCTTCGCTGCTGTTTTTGTTGTTGTTGTTTTACTCTCACCCAAACAGACAACCTGATGAGCATGAGGTTCAGCCTGTGATTGCAGTGACACCAGTTTGCCCCCTCAGCCTCCTCTCACACCGTGATGGTGCAGTCCCGGCTGATAGATTTGCTCCCTAACTCAGATGGACATCGGCTCTCATTACCTCACGCTGGCTGTGCCTTTCTATTGTCATCCTTGAGATAGTGTGCTTGTGCAGCCAAGCAAGCACAGCCACTCTGCGTGTGTGTGTTTCTTTGGTTACCAGTTCTCAATTAGGTTTTAATGATCTAAACGGAAGGGGTGGTAAGGCAGCCTTTGATCGATCCCTGCAGTCATCTCGGAGTGAGAGGCTCGGTGCCTGTCGTCTGCTTGGCATATCTGAGCCCAGTGTGTGTTTGCTCGGCTCTGATCATGCCTGTTTTTATGTGTGCTCAGTTCTTAGTGCAGCATCAGTTGATTATTCTAAGGAATGCAGATGTCTTTTATAGCCATGGACTGCGGTTGACCTCCGTCCCAGCAATCCTTTCATACGTGGCAGAAACGAGCAAGTGGCTGCAAATGTCAAACCTGAGCAGATAACTTTCTTTTTAAGGACAGCAATGAGATGGAAAAGACTTGCTGCGCTTTTGACGATGGCAACAACCTTGCATGGTTTTTGTCAAATATTCTTGGGACCACTTGTGTTTCTACAGAAAGTTGACAGGGAAATGATGGGGGAGCGGATGACACGCAACTACTCAAACCAACGCCTCAAATTTGTCAGACTATCAGGGCATTTCTGACGGTCCCATCCTTCAGCCGCAGGCAGTTGTTTTAGTGTATTGATTCGTACGGTCGGCCCACTGGCCCTGTCAAAGATTTCTTCACTGCAATGTCACTGCGTGTTTGCCCCGTTTAATTGGCTAGTGTCAAATTAATAGCAACAGCGTGAAGTTCCACATATCTGGCACATTTTTTGATGAACTAACAAAGAAAACTGCTACATTTCACTGTCCACTCCATCTCGCCTGCCTCTTGTCTGCTCTGATTGTAGAGTTAGGTTGGCTGATCATCCAATTAGTCATCTCAGACTTATCATTCTCTGAACATGTTTTGCAGGGAAGTACAACAGGCGGAAAAAATGTATGTAAGAAAAACTGCAGCTCCTCAGTGTGTCTCTCTCTCTCTCCCTCTGTAAAGCGGGTTGTCTTTTAATTGCAGATAAGGGACTGATTGTTGATCATGCAAAAGTTTGAGTGCTCCAAGAGATTTTTCAGCCCTCAGGTAGCTTATCAGTGTCTCACCTTTATTAACTTGTCAGTCTACTTCAGTGGCCAGTTGACGTGCATGTCAAACATTTGTAAATACTCTGTCAGTCACTTTGTTCCAACAATCAGAAGCCAGTGTCTCTTTTAAGAAGCTGCCTTTCACTTTGAAAAATACAGCAATTAATGCCCGCAAACCAGTTGAAGATGATAGGATGATAGCAAAATGCGTTTACATATGATATATATATATATTTTTTCTAAACAAAGATATAAGTAACCGGAACAAATTTCTAGTAGAACTGCATATATGATTGCTAGAGGGCAAATCGACGTCTCGGTCTGATTGCAGAAGAGCTTTAGGGTACTTAAGCACACTTGAGGTGGTGCGCTGTTCTGATGTGAAGACACACCTGCACAAATACATAAAATCGCACACACTTTGTTGGACCACTTTTATCTTTCATTAAAGCCCGCATTGGCTGTGACATCATGTCAATAAGCTTATGATGTCAAAACGTTTTTATTCATCTTTTTCGAGGGAAAGTGGGACAGTGGAACCACTGCATAAAGTCTTCTTCAGCGCATCTCAAAGATCTGTGAGGTCAAGCTCCCCGAAACCTCTCTCACAGTTTTAGCCAGATGACTCCTGGTATTACCATCTTTGAATTTGCCCATGCCATTAGGAAATTATATCTATTGAGGTTTAAAAAAAACCCGAAAACTGGTTAGTTAGAATATTCAAGTAGTCGGCTGATATCATATTTTGGACAAATAGCGATGCCGAACCCGGACCTCACCAACAGAAGTAACCCCAGATCGTAGTGCTGCCCCCACAGGGTTGTAAAGTTGTCACCTGGCAAAATGGCTGCAGCACTTCATCCACTGCTCTTCTTACGCTGATGCCCCCATCACCCTGAAACAGAGAACATGTGGATTCATCAGACCACATTACCTTTTACAGAGTCCAATCTTTTAGCTCCCTTGGAAATTTAAGCCTTTTTAAAATAAGTTTAGTCTCACTGATAAGTGGCTTTTGTTCTGAGCACACTTCTTCCTCAGAAATTATGATTCAGCCCTATAATCCAGATATTATTAATGTGTCGCACATTTCTCAACCCAATTTTAGTGGTTTCAGTGATCTCCTTTGTTTTTAGGTTTGCTTGACCCTCCTGAAACAGTGTTACATCGATTCTAAGATCACAAGACGTGGTCTGGTGACAACAAGGTTGTTTAAAGAATCAGAATCTATCCACTGGATCTATTAGGGGTAAATCATTTGTTTCCAACCGAAACAATCACTGTAGTACTTTTCCACTTGAAGGCTCTTGCCTATTATTTGGCCTCGCAGTGCGTAACCTTTGTGGTAGAGACTTTAGAAGAAAAGCCTTTGTGCATCATCACACAGAATGAGAAATAGGATGCAGATCTTCAAGAAAACACAGCTGTGCACTGGATGAATTGATCACACTTTGAGATTGTTCTGCCAGTGACACTGAGATCATTTTAACAGATTCAATTTAATACCAGCAAATTCTAAAGGCAAGCACAAGGCGCTTGCTTAAAAAAAAACAAAAAACCAAACATGACAAAAGGATGGCACAAAAAATCCCACTGAGCGAGGAGCCTTTTTCAGAAGGAGTGTGTTGACATCCTCTAAACAATCATTTAAAGACTCTTAATTGGCTATGAAAAGCATTTTCAAGCTGTGATATTTGGGGTGTTACCGGCAACTGATCATGTCCACAAACTTCCGCTTTAAAAATTTGTCCTAAATGAGAAACTATCAAATATGGAGATAAAAAAAAAAAATCCTCTTATAAATTTTGCATAAAGTAAAAAAATATTTAATCTTTTTTCATCACCAATTAGTCACCCAGCGATGCCAAGTCAGACATTTTTTCATGGTGTGCTTAAACTGTTGCATGCCACTGCATGTGTCGATGCATGGATTCCTACCTGCCTGTTAAGAGCAGTTACAGTGTCAAAATCAAGAGGAAAAAACAGCATTGAAGTGAAAGCAATTATGCAAAAGCACTTAATGGCACCCAAGGTGCTACCTAGGCTCCTCATTCGACAGATTCATGTGTCAGTAATGAAATGTGGGCTGGCAGGTCTGCGTGTCCCTCAGAGTGCATTGTTGTATTAGGCCGGTTAGTCTTGTCCATTACTACGCCCACACTTACCTCCTCGTTTCGATCCTTTCGGCACATAAAGCTGTCATCTGAGCTCGGTGGTGACATTACCTCAGCTTAACACTGCCAATGCCTGGCCAAGCTCATTGTTTTCAACTCTGGAGTATTTATTAGGGCAGTAAAGCAGCGATGCATTCACTGACAGGAAGATGAGGGCATTGCTGCTCTTGTGGGAAGGATGTGCTGGAGGCAGGGGAAGAAAAGGGGGACACAGTGGTGGAGGAGTGTGGTGAGGGACAAGGAGAAAGAGGGAGAGCTACTAGCGAGTGGTTGTCCGCTACTTGCAGGCACGCTGGCATGTCGGCTGTCACTATTAGGACGTCCAGCTGGAACGATCGTGGCCCTGTGTGTGCTGGCCGTCCTCCCTCTCACAGACCAGTGTAATGGCATTATAGATGGGGCTGTTGCCTAAAGCAGCGCTTACAGCATTAGGGTCTTACAAGTTTTTTTTTGGGTTGTTGTTGTTGTTGTTTTGTTTTAGTTTCCAAACATGATTTCTTCATTTAACATTTGGTGGCTGGCTGACCTCATTTTCCATTTCTCAACCACAGATGAGCCTCCCAGCAGCCCTGTGAGAAGTATCCAAGCCCCTCTTTACACCAACTTTAGGTGGGAGATCATTTAACTGGTGATACTGAAGTGAAAATGATAGCTGATGTTGGAAAGTTCTTATCGTACGGTTGGTTTGTTATTGTTAAAGATATTTGCATTTGTTCTGCTTCCGAGTGAAGTGGGACTAGTTGGATGTGTTCAAAAGGAATTTCTTTTAGCTCATTCTGTCCATGTTGTCAGCCTTGACAATGTCATATATTTAATTTTTAACCGCTGGTTAAATTAGTATTTTACACAACTGTCTATCACAGCTCCAAAATCTTTGAAAAAAACCAGCAGCATTTATTGAGATATTGAAAATGAACGGAGCAGACGTGACTTGAACAGATTTATTTTAAATTAATTTATTGCTAGAATGATTTAAGTGATTTTTGCAGGAAACTGCAGCTTCAAAAGCAAGAACCAGAAGTCAATCCATTTCTAGATGTCGTTACCTGATAAAGCATTATTGTTTCATTTTTCAACTGTTCATTCATTACTTGTAGCCACATGTGCATCTCTATGAGCAGCACCACAATCTTTACTGTACATGTAATCCACACAGATGCAGATTCTGCTGCACACTATGTTAATGTCCCTTGTTGGCAGTCACTGTTTTAGGAATGACTTCAGTGACCTTGGTGAGTTGTACTTGCAGCAGATCTCCAAATGACATTTACTGAAATAGGATCTGCGTGTGTTTTGGCTTAATTGAGGCCAATTATGAATTAAAACTCTGTTAAAAATGGAGTATTTTAAATAAGAAATTCGGCTACAGTATCTCGCCAGGGGCAAATGGGCTGAGGCCCAACTTATTAAGGCAGCACGGTAATGAAGATGGCCGACTGCAGTTTGTCATTGCGGTATAATTTATTTATGTGACTCTAATGGAGCCACAAGCAACTACAGAGCCTTTTGTTATGGTTTCTGAAACCAAACAGAACTGAGGCAAAAGCGGGACACCGAGCAGGTCACTGGCCTCTCAGAAAAATATATTAGTCTGAGATTTAATGCTGTGTAAGCTTACAGCATACCAGGCTTTCTTTTTAATTCTATAACCTTTCAGCATCTTCCATCAGAAACACGCTCACCACCTCATTTAACATTTAGGCTAACCAGGAAGGATGCTTTACACTTAAAAAAAAAAAAATCTATCTTTTTATGCTTATCGAGTGCCTTTCCATATTGAAAATTAAAGGTCTTGTGTGCCTCTACTAGACCGGCTCAGGGGCTTGGAGCCACAGCAAGGATATAATCCAGAGAAGAATAAAAAAATGTTTTTGTTTATTTTTTCCTCTTTGGATGCTGCATAAATAAATTCAGGTCTGTAAATGAAAGGTGTATGGAGATGGCTGTGGTACTACATAAGTCAAAAAAAGGGAAGCAGAGCAATCTTCCTGAGTGTAGGTGTTTAAAAGGTTACGAGGAGTTTGGTGATGGCAAAACATCTTTTGCTTCTTGCATGAAGGCAGTTTTGTTGGCCCTGTGCTTCAACTGTTGACTCCTTGACAGTGAAATCATAAAACAGCTTAGACTGTTTCTCAGTGCGAGACAGCCAAAAGGTTGTACATTTATAACTCTGGTGTATGTGAACCGATACTTCAAGTTTGCGAGCTTCGCAGAGCGCTAAGTGTCTCTAACTCTGAGCTGCATTATGGGATAAAGAGCTGGGTATCTGCTGACTTTATATACTTGTCAAACTCTCTGCCTCATTTCATCTTATGTATTACTATTGCTGCTGGCAGCTTGAAGGGCAGCAACTGCACAGCCATAAAACAAGATTTTTCAATACGGATCGACTAACAGGGCTGAGATTGCTGGAGAAAATTGAGTTCAGTGCTCCTGCCAGGGCTTTCCTCAGGATGGTAGCATCCGTTGCAGCATAAGACAACATTTGTCCAGTCCAGGGATGACATATTTCCCAACAGTTGATTGATGTTTTTCTAATAGCTTCCTAAATCAAGATTTAATCATTAACATCATAACACATACAGTGTCAAGATTGATAACAAAGAGAAACGATTGAGTTAATTCTTAACTTCAGACTGACGTCGAATGTTCAAACACATCCTGCCTGTTGCTGAGACAATCCAAAATCTTGCTGCGCCACCATCGTGCACTCTGCTTTGTCCCTAACTGTCCTTTTCAGCCTCAGATTCAGACAGTATTCACCAAAAATAAATAAATAAAAACAGAGCAAAGGTCATTTATACTGCAGCACTTCTGTTATTTTCCAGCCAGCAACATAGTCACCAAAACACAATGCCACAATAGCACTCGATCCATAACAAAGTTGCCCTCAGCCATAGCACTGCATCCGCATTTAATTTGGTTCACAAGGTATAACCTTTCCTTCACTCTGCACTTTTGATATTGTAAACTCTATCGAAAGGCAGCGGGTTGTTTTCAACCTCACAGTAAACTCTCAGATTATTGTGAAGAATGTTTTGCTGCTTCAGTTGAAAAAGCCCCCAGACTCCTTCCCAGCTCTCAAACTGTTGCTGCATTTAAATTTTGTCCATATTTTTAACACTGCTGTCAAAGTTGTTGAAATCTTATCAGTGGAAAATCGCACGTGGAGGAGAAAGAAGAAGAAGAAAAAAAAAAAGAAAGGGAAATCCACCGTTCATGTTTTGTATAAACCGAGTGACAAATTCCAGAAGGGTTATTACTTCTATGCTTGAAGTGGTATCAGTCCGTTCGGCTCTCTTATTAAGCACATTTGCAGCAGCTGAGCCACAAAGTCACGGCTTTCTGAACTGTGTGAAGCCAGCTGTGTGCCGTGGGCTCACTCAGGTTACATACTTCTTCCATACCATGGGCCCTACAGATGATAGCTTTGTAATCAGACCCTTCTTAATTATGCAACTATGAGCACGATAAGATTAACACATGACATGGAGAGTGTTTTTGCAGCAAGACTGCTTCCAAGTACTGAGGTGCAAAACATTCACTCACAATGTTCCATTTTTCCTCATCACACGGTTCCTTTGATGCACATGCAAAAACTATTATGTGATTAGACGGGAATAAAAAAAGGTTAATCCAGTTAACTGTAGCTCACCAGCCTCTCCCTGTAGATTTTTAGGTGTTGGACAATCAAGATGTTTTATTTCTTTATTTATTTTCCCCCTGTCCCCATAGTCCTGAACCAACTAATTATGCGGTCAGACACTATTAACACTGTGGAAGGGAATTAAGGACTGGATTAATGAATCATTCTTCAAATGGATCCTGTCATTCACAACATTCAACAGTGTGTTCGACACTCAGATGGTCTCTGAACTGCTCAGCCATCTGTTTCTGGAGCGATGATGATGCATCAAGATAAAGTCCTGCACATGAGATCTGTTTTGGCTTGTAAAGAATTTTTTTAATCACCCCCTTCTCTAACTATTACTCCAGTCCTCCTTATTAGGAGATTGGTCTTTGAACCTACTAAACCCATTAAACTATCCCACTGAGCCGTCAGTACAAATAAAGATTATAGACCCATGCCTCTTAGCACCCTCTTACCAGTTCACAACCTGAAATGCTCTTCTCTATCTGCTCTGAGGATCACACTGTCAGAGCTAAAGTTGATCTTTATCTCCCTTTCAGCCACTGAACATAAATCAGATAATCAGTTGATTACATCACTTTCTCAGAGTGGAGATCAGTCGAACAGGGAGATGAGATTGAACTGCTCAGTCACTCTGCTCTTTCTATTTATCTTCACTTCAAGTGCTTTTTTTCCTCTTTGTTGCTTCTTAACAGACTCACAGCAGTCTGTGAAAGTGGCACAAGAGGAGTGTTTGTCAGTTTGAGCTGGTGAAAAAGTCTATAATTAAAGGCTGTGACAGAGGAGTTCTATACACGACTGCGATCGTGGAGAGACCTTTTTTTTTCAATCACCCTTTGTTTAGTTTTAAGTTTTAGTAAAGGGTTAGGAAAACCTCACGGCTTTCCCTAAAATAACCCCACCTTCACACACGTGCACACAAACACAAAATGTCTACTGCATGTTGAAATTGCTTGTTTAGTGAGACAAGCCCCACCCCATCTGCCAAAGACAGAAACATGGAGTTGGCACAAAACCACCTACAACTGAAACACATGACTGTGAGTTGCACTGTGTCACAAGAAAACGTGCCCAATTTATATCTACCTGCACAAACAAAAGGATGTAAGTGGGTTGATGCAGCTAGTCCAGCTCAATCCAAATGCAACAACATACACAAGAGACTCCAATTTGAGATTTTCATCACCAGAGGGATTACATTTTATTCCTCGATATGTCTAAGTGATGTGGAGGTTGTAGTCACTGTGTTCATTAGTGCTTTTTGAGCTTTTATCTGGGATACACTACTTTGCAAAGGAAGTGTGAATTCACCAGTTTAATTTCAAGTGACCTTTAATGTTGGCAATAAACTGATTTTTTTTTAAATTTCGTGTTGTAAAAATCACTGAACTCTTTCAGATTTGTGCACTGACAAAAATGAAAAATGATGCTGCTGATCATCTTGATCCAGTGAGCCTTAACATAATTGGTCTGCTCTGAATATAGGGCCTGTGATAAGCTAACAAAAGAAGTCTAACATGTATTTTTTTGTCTGAGCATGTAGAATGCGAGGAGCAAACCATGCATCCCCAGACAGGTGGATAAGAGCCACATGTTTTTTGGACAAAAACCTTTCTTTTTTTCTTTTTCCAGCCTTACATTTAGTCACGCGACAAAACTAAGAACATCTCTCCCTTGTGTTATTTCTGCCAGATTTGAATTAATAAATCTGCAGCTGTATGCGTCCGTGTGTAACCGTGACAGATGGGCGCGATGAGATTGCACAGAACAGGCTGTGCTTCCTCTTCCTCTTCCTCTTGCGCCTTCTCTCTCACGTCTTGCTCCCTCTCTCTCTGGGAGCATACGGATTTGGTACGCCTGCCGGAAGAGTTTGATCTGAAGTAGTCTTTGCTCTGAACTGACGCACAACTATGATGAATTTTTATTCCCTCTGTTGTTTTAGCCAATACTGTATATGTGCAGCTCATGGAATAGCTGGAACCCTTAACATGTGGAGGAGGGTTGAATGCAGTGTAGATCCCATCCTTCAGATCTATGTGGCTATAAATACCTCTCCATGCCAGTTTGCACACGCATATGTACACAAGCATTTACTACCCTCCTGCTACATCTTCTGAATTTGACAGGTACACTTTATCATCTGTGCTGTTTTCCACACTTTGAGGGGAAGTGGACAAGCCGCTTGTGGACATCGGGGGAATGTTATGAATATATAATATGGCTTTGGAGATTTTCACAGAGTGAGGGAGTGTTCCATTAGGCTGCCATTTTCTTGTCTTCGCTAACCTGTCACTGGTGTGGGAAAAATATTTTATTTTTTGTTTTTTCTCTTAGAATAACTTTGATCACACACACATAATCCGCCTGACTGACAGTCGGCCTGTGTGACAGCACTGTCGGAGCTTAACTCATCTCTTTCAAAGGCAGCCCTGCCTGTCTGCCTGCCTTCCTCTCCCTCTGTCCCTTGTTTTTTCAGTACACACATCCAGTAGCTTTCTTTCAAAGAATTTTCTTTCTTATCCTTCCTCTGCATCTTGCTTTTGTCTCACAATGAAATGCCATCATCAGAACCACTTTCAGCATATCTCTCGGCTGTCTCAGCGTGAGGAAGGCGGTGTCTGCATGTCAGCGTAAACGCTTTCAAAAGAACCTGTGAATAATTTGTACTCCAGACCTTTACTCTGGCGGTGTCTTTTTGTGTGGACGAGGCTCTTTATTTATGCACCGTCTTACTGTATCCAACATGCTGTTTCATCCCATCACATCCAATGCTGAGTCCTTGTGTCATGTCAGGACATATATATGTTTAATACGCAGGCATGACCCAGTTACTTAGCGCTCAAAGCTGTATCCAGAGACTTTAAAGAGGCTCCTTTCCAGGCCAGAAGAAAGGCTGTTATGTTGTAATCCATCTGCATTCTTGCGATGGTGTGACATGTTCGCCCCCTTTAAGGACATTGATTTCTCATCCTTCATGCTTGCCCCCCCCCTCTTTTTAGTCTCCAACTCCTGGAGGCCTTTCGGGAGAGCAGCTGAGTCACCCTCTCCTCATCCTCAGTCGGCTCTTGCTCCTCCTCCCTCCACCTTCCTTCTGTTTTCTCGCAATAAGAACTCATAACGGGAGCTGACAACCTGTGTCATCCGCCAAGACTCACCGTTAACTCTCTGCGGGGCATCAACTCAGAGTGGCCCTATTTTTCCCCCTTCATTCCTTATATGCTCATGTTTGCGATTTCACTGTCAA
The DNA here is from genome assembly GCF_027942865.1 of Odontesthes bonariensis. Taxonomy (NCBI): domain Eukaryota; kingdom Metazoa; phylum Chordata; class Actinopteri; order Atheriniformes; family Atherinopsidae; genus Odontesthes; species Odontesthes bonariensis. The sequence goes on along the minus strand of NC_134520.1, from coordinate 15,505,109 downwards.
CTTGCACGCCTATTAGTCAGAGTTGTTGCGTCTGCAGCAGCACACTCGTTGATACAGCCTCTCTTGTCTTGAGATTTAGGCCAGAGAGATGGGAGAGTGTGTCTGTCAGCCCCTTTACTCATATGCTCACATGGTCCAGTGTTTCTATGAAGTGCCTCACTTTCAACAAATCCATTTCTAAAGCTGTGCTTGATTCCACGACTCTGTCAATGTGACAGGCTGAACAATCCCTCATCACCTTCCCTGAACCATCTCAAATCTCTGTTTTCTGTTTTCATCCATCGTACTGTAACTCCTATTTATAATTTGTTTTTGCATACTCTTGTTTTCTTTCGTCTAATTACTGGATAGAGACATTCCTGTTCTCTTTCCTTTAGTTTCTCAGCATTTTGTCTCTCCTTTGTTCTTTTTACAGATGGTCAGCATCTTCATGTGTGCCGTTCTTTTTGCCAGCTTTTTCCTGTCTTCAAACACTTGACTTGTTGCCTTCTTTTAACAAGAAGCTTGCTGTTGCATTAACTAATCTCTCAGAAGACATGGCACAGATACAGATTCCACTCCTTTTTCTACTCCAGCTCAAAGCTATAAACTGGAGCTGCTTTCCAGACGAGAGATCCCTTTATGATTTAAGCAGCACAAGAATTAGTGGTGAATTAATACATTTGCGGATTAACAAATGAATAATTGTCTCCTTGGTTTTGGTGAAGCCATTTGAGAATGCAGAGCAGAGAACGCAGCATTGAAGTTCAAAGATTAATCAACAATTAGTTGCTGCGAGACTCTCTCTGTCTGTGCTGTGAGAGTCGTAAATGCAGTGCCAGCATTACTACTCGAGATCCTATAATTGCCTCAGAAATGTTTCTGTAATTAACACTGCTGGATAATTATAGCAGTATCCCAAACCGCGCTTCATTCAGATCATTAGGCTCGGCGTGGAATTCAGAATGTATGTTGCAAATTTAGACTTTGCTCGTTATAAACAAATAAAGATATTTTCAGCTTTTTTGTTGTTGTTGTTGTTGTTTATGAATGTTGTTTATGAATCTCTTCAGGAAACACTACCCAGATTCGCCCTCTTAGGACATCACCTGTTTCGTCGTAGCTTCTTACGCACTTATTTGTTTCCTAAATTGTCTTTGTTTTCTAAATTGTCTTCCTATTTGTCTAGGTACCTAACTTACTGCACTTACTCTCGCACTAGTTATGCTCTTAGCTGTTTGTTTTTGGAAGGAAATGCACTTATGATTTCTTGTGACCTGAAGTTCTTTTGCCTACCGATGTGGAACACACTTATTGTAACTCACATTGGATAAAAGCGTCTGCAAAATGACCGTAATGTAATGAATGTAGTAGCTCAGAAGATGGAGCGATTGTCTTCCAACTGGAAGGCCGGCGGTTTGATTCACTGCTTCAAATGTCCAAGTGACCATCCTCTGATCCGTTCGTGAGTGTGAATGTGTGCTCGGGAGAGATAGAATGCTTTAAAATGATTTGCGTATAGCCTGTAACATTGTATAGACTAAGCAGCACTGTATGGATGGCTGTGTGAAAGGTTGAATGTGTTTTTTAGTGTAAAAAGCTTTCAGTGGCCAACAAGACTAGAAAAGAACTACATGCAGGATATTTACCATTTATTTCGGCCAAAGCTGTGCATGACTGTCTGCCATTGGCACTTTCAGAGCTTACTGCATGTTGTTATCTTGGCTGCAGAAAGATTAAAGTGGACTGGAGGAGAGACAGGAAGTGGAAAGGGCAGTGTGGCAACTCCCAAAGGCACAGGATTAGAGGGTGGGACACTGAAGTAGGCCATGCAAACGGGCTCAGCTGAAGTATGGACAACAGACCAAAACACAGACAGAGCTGGATTGCCCTGTACATTTCATCAACAAGTGCTTTAATCCGGGGCCAGCCACTATTCTGTCTGCATGTATGTCAGACAGGGATAATTACTCGTCAGGGACACTTGTGGTAATTGCCATTTTCAACTTGGTGCGCAAGAATTTTAAGTCAGATGTGCCCTATTTTACCAGAGACTGAATTTTGGTTCAACATTGGTTTGCTCGTTGTCACAACTCTGTGTCTCAGAGAGAAGACTGAAAATGAGCAGCATTTGTCTGCCTCTTAAGAAACACGGAACTGGCAGATAAATCATGGGGAAATGTCAACAGTGTTGGTAGTTTTTACATTTTTTGATTTATGTTGTTTTTATTGTAGAAATGCGAGAAAAGTCGGAGAGAGACATGCACTCAAGTGTAATTTTTCTCAAAGCCTCAGTCATGCTAGGTAAAATTATTACTCATAAAAGTGGTAATGGACCTTTTTTTTGTGTGTAAAAGTGTAAAAAAACTAAAGACAAGTTGATAAAAATGGGCAAATTCGTGCTCACATTTCACACTTCCTCAGTTTGGCCAAATTTAATAACCGGTCCAAAGGAATGAGATCAAAATATTCAAAGCAGTACTTCCATTTTTGCCTGTTTTGCCACTTAAATGCGCAGATGATCATCTACAAAATTCTGTGAAAACCCTGCTTTAATCAAACATCCAAAAAACTCAGATAGTGAACTCCTATTCTTTAGGAGATGTTAATTATAAGCAGCTGAGATGGATGGTGACAAGGCTTCCAGATCAAGATTTAATGAGAGTTACAACCTGAAGTGATGTGGTTTAAAAGAGCAACACGGCATTGCAGATTGCTTCCTTCACAGTGAAAATGATGAGCCTATGTGGCTCAGAGTCGGCAAAGGGAGGAGAAAATCAGTGAGGAAGAGGTCAAGAATGCCTGCCAGCATTAGGTTGCAGACGAGGGGTAGAGAAAAAGCTTACTCCATATTATACATTTATACCCATGAAGGTCTTTAATGTCTTGTTTCACCTTATTTTATTATTTTGGGTCATGAGGCTTCCTTTCAGCCTCATGATACTAAATGTAGTCAATTTATTCACAAGGAACTGACAGAGCACACGTTACAGTGAGCTCATTTGCTTGGCTTAGCAAAAGATACAGGCAACAACAGACAGAGGACTTGGAGCTATTCAAAGCCATACGTGCTGCAATGTTAAAGTCCCCCCTGTTACAAATCAAGTTTTTAACCTTTTTAATTTATCCATTATATGTATATTTATTTTTTTACGTTAAAATAAATATCATGTGCAAAGTCAGCCATCACTGCTCTGGCTGACTGTTTTTGCTTGGAATCTGCAAAGCACCACAAAGAGTCTCAGAAAGGCAATTTAAAAATATATAGCTGAATTTTTTTATTAATCTGTTTCTGACTTTTTATTTAAAGTCATAAGACATTTGAATAAATCCCCTGTTCACTGAATGAGGAACAGGATGTAATCATATGCACAGCAATTTTAAAGGCATGAGAAGTTTTTTTGGTTTTTTTTGGCAAGACTTCAAAACATACAATTAGGAGATGCACAGATGAGTTTATAATAGGATTCATAACTAGCAACTGTTAGTTATTGATTGATAGGTTTTCAGTGTACGAACATGTGTGCCACATGGTGCCATGCTTCTCACGCAGTGTTGAGATGTGGCATACTAAAGTAGCTCAAGAGGAAGTGCAGTTGTCTGTCAATCGAAGGTCAGTAGCTCAGTTCCCAGCTTCCCCCGACCACATGTCAAAGTGTCCTTGGGCAAGACACAGAGCCCGACGTTGTCTCTGATGCTTCCTGAAGCACTGTCAACTAAAAATTTCTGTATGAATGTGTGTGTGAATAGGTGCATGTGGCTTGAAGTGTTAAAGCGCATTGACTTGTCAACTAGATTAGAAAAGCGCGATATAAGTGCAGACAATTTATCATTTAACTCAGCATTGGTGGTACCATTTTCCCTTTCTGCACCTCTACTGTTTTGTCCTCAGTTTTGGGTCAGTCCAGTGTCACAACTTCAGGTGGCCAGTCTGTTTCACGATCAGCCAACACCCCTGACAACCAAAGTCACCTCCACAATATACAGCACATGGTTTCACCAGACAAGCTGTGCGTGTCTCTGCATTAGGACATTTCACCGAACAAATGTCTTCAAGGTGAAGCCTCCGCAGACTCTCCTTGAAAATGCAGTGAAGGATGGGTAATATATTTTTAGTGTATGTTTCTTCTTTTATTCTACTTTTTAACTTTCAAGCATAATTATAGTCTAAATCAGTCAAGCAGCGTTGAGTAACGGCTGTCTGTCATTGTTAGTCAACTGCAGTTTCTGTTACTCTCTGGGAAGAATGTCAGTAAAGCTGCTAACGGGCTTCTGCATTCTTTGTCTTGCGAGTGCGTTACTTTTTTCTGCCCCAGTTATGCTCATCCATGAGATCTAATTTTAAGTTTGATGAACAAACCACAGGAAGTGGCATTTCTATTAATTAATTAATTAATTAATTGAGATAAAGTCGATTTTGTCTGTTGAATTTACTAGGATTAAAGCAATGAAGTGGCAATGACCTGTTTTTACATTAACCTGATTAAATGATTCATGAAAATGAGAAAAGGTGTCCTTGACAATGTGTCCCTGTGTCTTCTGAGCAAGTTTAGAGCCTTTAGTTTTAGCTTTTTGTAGCCTTTTCATCAAGCTTTAAAGAGACCAAAACCACACCTAAAGGAGAAGGAACCGTGGTCTCACCATATATCAGCAATTTCACGGTATCATTTTGAAACATAATTATGCTACTGATGTCAGTATCGGAGCTTAATCAGAGCGTCATTTATTCTTATTTATTTATTCTATTTGTTCTGTGAAGTAAATTTAGTTTCTGTTAGTTTTTGTCGGGTGCCTTTAGAGAGAGCTATATAACTTATTCAGTTCCCTGGATGAAAGAGTTGCGTTATGGCAAGGCAGAGGAGTGAAATATCTTTTAACTTTTCATTCGACACTTAAACTAAAATTGATTTCTTCTTCTGTCTAGACCTTTCTGGGATTTTTATAGGTTGACCAACTGGACATTTCTTAGAATCTGTGCCAATACTCCTTTTAAAGCTTTCTAAATTGGCCACTGACCACCATCAACTCAAAGTAATACACTGGCTACAGATAAGTACCTCAGATAACCTTGCTTCAAAGAGACAAGAGTCCCCCTGTCAAGCAGTCGTACTTGCTGCTGTTCCATTTGGTTTCATGAACAAACTCTAGAGGACTGAGTTGTTTGATTCCTCTGTGGACATGCGGACAAAGGCTTAAATGGCTCCAGCTGGAGGAAAGCTGGTGTCACGTTTTGAGAAGTCTCCGTGAGCGATGCTTGGAAGCCTTCTAATTAGGCTTTTGACAGTTTGTGTTTGACCGACCGTGGCTCAGTCAGCTAGTCCCCGCTGAACTATGTGGGTGTACTGCGGTAGGATCTAATGTGATCTGAACTCTACAGGCTCATGGTTATCTTGTCCCTTTGTTTCTCAACTTGTAACTAGTGTCATTCTCACCTTGGACCGTCAGCAGCACGGTGGCCTGATTCCATCGGTGCCTTTCAAAGATGTCTCTTATTGGCTTATTGCACAGGCAGACGTTTCTCCATCTCACTGCTGTTGAGTGATGAATTATGAATAGATGTGAATTCGGCAGCACTGCCAGCCAGGCCAGAGGATTACTTTCAATTTGCACACTACTCCACTTGCTTCCTCGCTGACTCGCATTGCTTGTCAGACTTCTTTCTCAGGAGACCTCCATGGCAGTATTAGATTTCCACCTGGAACTCTAACCCTGCCAGTCATGTAAAAGGTTTAAGAAATGAAGCCCCTATGGATGCCCAGTATACTGCGCATTTTTTTTCAACATTAATTGCATTGCCTCTTACACATAGATAACATTTCTCACTTTCCATTATAAAGGAAATTGGATAATGCAGTGTTTATGTGACCCCAGTCTTGTTGACTCCTGGTAACCGCTTGTATTTGGCCCTGTTGATGAGCAAGCAGCAGGCAGTGAGAGGGAAGTTGAAAGGACAGTGATCCTTCTAATGAAGGCAATGAGAAGGACATGGAAAGCCTACAGGCTTCAAGAAGGATTAAATCAGGCTGCAGCTGATTTTTGCCTTGATGCTTCCACAAGTCACCCAAACATGATGGGTAAAGGACAATGAAAGCGTTGAGAGTCAGAATAGAGAAAGAGACTTTGCACTTTGACAATCATATGCAGGGCTGTAGATATTCTTATCTCTGCTATGGCTTGATCTTTAGCTTCTTTCCAGAGAAGTAATAAACAGAAAGATTTTTTTCTAAAGGTCAGTATCCCCAAGACACTTACATGCATACCCCTGCAGATTGAAGTCTGTGTGTGGATATGCATGCATGTCCATATCTTCATCTCTTTGTATTTGTCCATTTTCATGAGTGAATTGGAACACATTAATCTTTTTATGTGCATGTTGTGGTGTGTAACGAAGTGAAGTGCAAAGAGCGATAAGGATAGGGTTGTGTGATGCTTGCCTCATATACCCCCTCTCCCCCCTCTGGAAATGGCAGTGCCTGCGAGAGCGACAAAGAGCCGAGCCAATTGGCATGGAAAAGAGCCTGGATTGAAGTGATGGCTGGTGACAAGGCAGACAGGCCAGCCAGGCAGGAACAAGATGCCAGCTGAGATGCAGATCACACTCACTGCCATCCCTTGATGACTTTGTCTTTCTGGCCTTTGTCTCTTTGCCATCTATCCAAGTGCAAACTGTAAAATAATTTTGATACAGATAAGCAACTTTAGTTATGAATTAAGAATAGATATGACTTTAGATTAAGGGTCACAGTTAAATCTGCTGCTAACACAGAAGCTGACCATTTGAGCAAGTGAGACTAATTTCTATTAGTTTTTGACCT